>NC_138075.1:151271637-152471637 GCF_964212035.1 Myotis nattereri
CGGTGCATGAATTTGTGCATGGGTGGGGTCCCTCTGGGTGGCCTGAAGAGATCGGGCCCCAGCTCGCAGCCCCAGCCTTGCAGCACCACAGCCCCACCTGGCACCCTGCTTTGGCCTGGTGCTGCCTGCTCACCTGCTCCACCATCCTGCTGCAGTCCCGCTCTTGTCAGGGCCCACTGGGGCTGGCAGCACTTCCACTGCTACCTGCTGCCAGTGCCATGTTGCTGATGCCCACCATGGTCTGCGCTGCCCCCTGGTGGTCAGCGCACATTGTAGCGAGTGGTCGAACTCCCGGTCTCCCAGTTGAACTCCTGGTCCAATGACCGCCTGGGGGGCCAATTTGCATATTAGACTTTTATTATATAGGATGTTTATTGTTGTCACCGTGTAGATGTTCCCAGTCTACTATTAACAGGTTGTTGCGGTTCTCCACCATCACATCCCTGTACAAGTCCCTCTGAGCAGGTTTCCATTGTTGCCATTCCTTTGGGACTCACTCACTCTGAGCTCCAGCACTGAGACAGGAGCTCAAAAGGCACCAGGGACAAAGGGGGAGGAGCTGCATTTCCTGGCTTCAGAGTGAGGGCTGGAGGAGCAGCTTCCTCTGAGACAGAAGTGCTGACAGGGGCCATTGTTCCTTTGCTGAGCCCTTTCCTCACAGATCGGCAGGCGGGTGCCCCACATGGCAATCCTTTATATTAATGCAGCCACATATATCATTTCCTTCTTATTATTTATTTTTATGGTTTTCTTATTTCTCATTGCTTAATGATGTCAATGATGAAATGTTATTGCTTCTCACATCACATTCCTAATAGTACAACTGATTTGTTCTGAATTTGTATAAATACATTTTAACTTTTTATGACTTTATCAACATGTATAGAATAGAAAAAAAAATTTGTGGCATCCACTGATATAAGCATCCTTTTATTTCTCTCCTGTGTTTACTCTAACTACCCATAAATATCTGTTTATTCTTTTAATGGTCTTTAATTTTAGTTTTGTTTGAATTTTAGTTTTGTTTTTGACATCAAGCATCCTTAACTTTTCATTAAACATATTTATCTTTAAATTTGCATTAAGCATCTTAAATTTTAAGAAAAATTTAAACCATTTTATAATTGTTTATAAAACATATCATTGACAATTATTTTGACCTGACTCTGAATTTTACTAGAATTAATGGTTACCACTATTTCTTCTACTTTATGTTTTCTTCTTTTGAATTTTTCTTACTCTAATGTATTGCTTGTTTGACTGACTGATATATACCTTGAGCGTGTAGAGAAGATACATTTTCAGAGTCATATTAATATATACATATCTCTAGTTGCATCACATTGTAGCAAACGTGATATTCTCTCTGAGGCTCCTGTTACAGTTTTATTCATGGGTAAAAGGTTAGGGAAGTCAGCCAGTATGATGTATGTGGCTCTCAAAACCACTGGGGCCACAGTGGAGTTTTCCTAGTGGTCTCCCCTGTGTGTGGCAGGTGCCTGTTAGGACTCCATTCCCTGTGCTTTCCCGGGAGGGGTGGCTTTTTGTCCCATGTGTTGGTGGGAGTCAGCCACAGTGGAAGCCCCTTGAGAAGGTGACAGTCTGAAGCTCAGCTCTGATGTCACCATTCTGTGATCAGCCTTACAGTATGCCATCAACTTAACGTGTACTCGACACCTGGAATTCAGGCCACAGAAAGATTGCCCTTCCAAAGAAGAATGAAGGGAAGGATGATGTTTTCAACCGTGGGGCCTGCAAGTGAAGACTATAGGAAAAAGCACTGCTCTGATGATGAAGTCATCAAGGCAAGATTCAGCACCCCTGTCTTCATTTTGCTTCATTCACTCCACTGATGCAAAGGCCAGACTAGTCACAAACTTACGTGTGTGAGACTGTAGTCCTTGCCAGAAGCATTACCACCTGTGACAGCAAGTTGATCTCACATCACTTTTGCAGCTCACTCATCCATTAGGAATCAACGTAAAATTCCCATAAACTCATTGCCCTTTATCATGGCCATTTCATGAGCTTCCTGGAGTGGATGATGTGCACATATTGCATTCCTTCTTCCTCGAAGACTTTTGGTCCTCACGTGAGCACAGAACACACGCACACATACATGCACACACGTATACCGGCACTGTACTTTCTCGATGAACACACACTGTCATGATTCCATCTCTTCCTGAGCTTCTGCAATGCAGTCTGCTGAAAACCACTTAAAATCTCACAGCTCACCATGAAGCTAATATCAATTTGAGGACTGCAACAACCGTAGGTAATTTTGTGTGAGGCCTTATCTTATTTTGCATTATTTGTCTAGGGCATCAAGTACAGGGCTCTGTTCAAAACAGTCTCAATAATTGTTTGTCAATTGATTGATTGTGACTGATATTTTAGGAGCTCTTTGAGAGCCTGAGAACAACCATGGCACTTGGGGAAGAAAGGGTCAGGCATGCCCTCTGGGTGGCTTGCCTGCACCATGTATGGGTTATACTTTTTCTCAGCAATCTTATATAATGAAGTAAGAGGCTGGCTAAAAATATAAATTTCAGAGATTTCCCCCCCCACTTGGATTGGAGCTGAATTGCTTTGACCATTCTTAGCAGAAAAGACTGAAATCCTGTTAGTTAGCACTCTGAGTCAGCTGTCTATATTTATGACAGATTTTATGGTGTGCATATATTTGTTAGGGAATGGTACCTGAGGAAATAAGAAAATCAAGGTGAATGCCCTAGGTTGCCTCTATATGATACCTGAGTAACTTATACATTTTATCAAATCAGTAAAAAAAAATCATGCAAGTAGGCAAGTTAATTGTTTGGAATTCTGAGTGCAGAAAATCTGAGAGAATGAGTTTTAAATTTTCCACTATTTTTTCTTAGTGTAGGCACCATTCAAATGCCAAGGATTACATCACACCTTTAAACTAAAAATATGAAAACTGGCAACGATTTGGCATTCTCCATCTTGCACATTTTTTTGTGAATTGGATGACACATTATTGGTTCCACATCAGGCAGCAGAATTCATGTTAGGGGAAAAATTATTGTTTAGAAAATTACTTTCTGCCCTAAGTGCACATCAAGGTAAGATGTGCACTTGGGTGTTGGTGTCACTCAGGGTGTCAGAGAAAAGGGATGTTTCTCTGCTTGAATGTGCCCACTGCTCTGCAGAAAGGAAGAATAAATGAGCAAGAGAGAGATGGTGGTAGGTCATGAAACCAGCAAGAACTGTGATGAGATACTGCCTGAGGGCAGGCAAGGAGAAAGGGAGTGGTCAGTATGATCACATTAATTGTAGAAATGGTGATCACGCTCTCCATGGCTGTCCTCCAAGGCAAACACGTTCTGCAGCTCAACTCCGTGATCTGTGAACGACATGAGGCCGATCTGGACTCACTGTGAAGTCATGGAGAGCATGTGTGAAACTAGGGCCTGGGACAATGGGGCTTGGGTTTCCACGGCTGAGAAGTGAGGAATCTAGGCAATCATTATAAATTGCAGGGGACAACCTAGCTTCAAGTTATATTTTCATGGTAACTGAATAATCAGGATATTATTCTGTTTAAACACATGACAGGTTTTAGTATCAAGATTTAATCAATTCAATGAATTCTGTCCATGAAAAAGGCCCCATGGCGCCTTCATGGAGGATACTGATGAGCTCAGAAGAGACACAATGTACCCATATATGGGACCTAGAAAAGGGTGGAATAGGTTTCAAGTTAACATAGAAAGAGTACTGTAAAACCACGGGGAAGAAGAGGAGAAGATTTATTTGGCAAAACTGAAAATAAAAGAAGGAAGTGGGTTTGATTTCTAGTGGGAAGGGATATAGAGAAACTAAAAGGTTTGCTGTGGATGTACTCATAGATGTAATAAACAACAGTAATAACCAGTGATCAGCGGCTGTGTTGTCATTTAGGATCCTGCAAACTAAGTAACCGGGACCCAAGGCCAGGCCTCTTCCCACTCTTATCAACCTCTTTCCTGAACCCAAGTCACATTTCTCCTCACTTACTAAAATCCTGCCGCATTGGCCTCCGGGACTGAGAGTCAAACTTCAGCAAACCCTCCCTTCCCCAGTCCTATTTTTCACCTTCTCTCCCAGGCTGATGGAAAAATGCATCTGCAGGGCTCCCTAGGGGTCTTATTCCTCCCTCTGTCCCTCCCAGCACTGTGTGTCCATACTGCTCCATCTCTGCTGCTCCTACAATCTCGAAATCTCCTAATATTGGTTCATTCATGCACCACTTCTCCTTGTAGTAACCTCTATACACCCGCCCCCCTCCGCAAACACACACGTTTCAGCCTCTGGAACCCTGTCACATCCACCTGGAACATCCCCAAGTCCAGGCACAACTTCCTCACCTCCGAGGTCTTCCCAAGGGCCACCTCTTGCCAAGGCCTTCTTAGATCAACCTGTTTGTGAGTCTGCCACCCTTTCCTGAGGCATTTCTTTCCATCATACCTGTCACCTGTGTACACTGGTGGCGGTTTGTTTATGTTGAAGATTTTATCTAAAGAGGTGACCCTGGAGGAGGATTTCTCCTGCTTCATTTATTGCTCTGTCTTCAGATCCTAGTACAGCTCCTCCCTCAGTCGCTCAGTCAATACCTGTTCTGTGAATGAATGAAGGAGTCTGCTTCTGTGTTTTCTGTGCGAGCTCTTTAAACACAGAGCAATACAAATGGCCCCTTAAAAATCTGTTTAGGTGGAGAGAGCGCTTTATCCTGGGTTAATTTTGGGCATTTTGGTGAATGCACTCCAGTGTTATGCTCAAATCCAATGATATCCCATTATAGACAGGATCAATTAAATGGTTAACATTTTCTTCCATAGTTAAGTACAAGATGCGATATAAACCCATATGATTATTTGGCACAATCCAGCTTTTTTTCTTGTGTTTGAAGCTCACATATGAATGTATAAATTTATACATACCCTCTCTTTATTCTAAACAAACACACTGAAGAGTTGAGATTGTACAGGAAATAAAAGCCACAAAGAAAACTAGTCTAGACATCATCTGAATTGACAAATTCATTTATTTGGGCAGAATTGGGAAAATAGAATTTTCTCCCTATCCAACACTGCACCTTTCCCAGCTATCTTTAGGGTGCTGTTTTGGAGCGAACGTGCAGCCCTAATGCCTCTTGAAGCTGTCTGCCAGGACTGACACGCTGGCTGGGTGCAAAGGGAGGACACTGCTGGAAATGGAAATGTGTGGGATAGGAAAGGAGCAGGGGTGGAGGGATGAGGCAGATGTCTTATAGAAGAACTGTAGCTGAGCTGGAGTCAGGAGTAAATGTTTCTCCTCAGTAGAGAGCATGTAAAACTGGTATCTGTGGGAGAGGACAGGTTGAACTTCTGGAAGAACCTGGCAGAGTTTGTGCATTATATGGGAACTTCTTAACAGCTGCTCTGTCTAATTCTTAGGGAAATGTTTCATTGGTGTCTAACGATGCCTGCCTGAGAGTGCTGGGTTCTTTGAATGCCTGCTTTGATCATTATTTTATTCTCTAAAGGAGCAGAACTTTGGTGTTGTCCATAGACATATACTGTTAACATTGGAGAATAAATCTATGATTGATTCTGCAGATGAACTCCCTATGTCCAGCACACTGAACAGACCGTGGCCATTCTTTATCTTATTTATTTTTAAAGAGCTTGACCATGAGCAGAATTTGATGAACACCTGGCTGAGCCACAGCAGCAGAACTGAACATGGATGTGGATGCAATGAGCTAATCAGTTGAGTGAGTTAGATATGAACTTTTGAATCAAAGTTAAATCCCAAAACAAATGTTCTAAACCACACTTATCATTTAAGAAAACACACATAGGAAATGGAAACATTTAAAATTCTGCTCTTGTGTCATATTATGATGAGCAAATATAGCTCCTCTATTTTCTACACTTCTTGTGTGACTGACCTTGTATGGGGTTCATTTTAAATATGGGTTCTCAAAAAATAGTCTGTTTTCAGTACATAATACAATTATTGATCTTCATATTTTATTAATCACATGTTAATTTTATGTGTCTTAAGCTCTTTTATGTCTATTTGTTATATCAAGGCTGATGTGGTTCTAAATAATCCACTTAGATTTTGGTCATTTTTTTCTATGTTGTAACAACTGTTTCATGTATTTGGGTGCTATTGTTTCAAATGCTTTTAAAATCCAATATGAGAGCCATTGTCTTTTAGGAATTTCTGTCTTCTTCCACCATGTTTTAATTTTATTTTTGCCTTTTTCCTGACCTTTTTGTTGCTTGTTTTTCTGTGTATGTATGCCAGTAATTTGAAAGGAATTAATACAAAACTATTCCTCTTAATTATTTGTTTTACTTATCTAATTATCATACTGATAATTAAACCTTATTTTGGATTCTGTAAGGTAAGGGGTTTCGAATACATATATTACTCAAGCCACTCTTTAAGTCCATACTAACAAATACCTAGTCTTGTAAAAAAATTTATTGACACTGTCATTTAATTTAACATTTATTGATCCCTATGTACCACATTTGACCCAGGTTTATGCTTTTCATTGTTCATCATTAGTCATGGTGTTCCATATTTTTAGTCCTAGTTTAGCTCTAAATTACTTGAGTTCACTTTTGAGTTGCTTACTGTCCAATGAAATCACAGTTAAAGTTGTGTTTAAATTGTTTCCCCAAGAAGGACAAGAGAATAATTTATAATATATATGTCATTATTTCTGATTCTTTTATTGTTGGTGCCATCACATGTCAACGAACACTTGGCTAGTTATAAAATTCTCAGGTTCTCATTTTTACTAGAATTACTCTGTCCTTTGGAAATCAGCGGCAGAGAGAATTATAAGGTTAATCTGATCTTTATTTGTTCTTTGAAATACATATTTTTGTTATTAATAAGCCCACAAAATGTTTTCTTTAATTTTTATAGTTGAAATTTGCCCTGTTTTTCTGTAATTTATTTAAATAAAAAATAATCTGTGCACTGTGGTCTTTTTTCACGTTTGGATTTCATTTTTACTTTGTGTCCTTAGTTTTGGCTTCTGGTTGTACTTTTTCCATGTTCTCCTCAGGTACGCCTAATAAATATTCAACTTAGATCTTTCCCCTACCCTTCATTTTTATGATCTCATCATGATACTTTCTTTTCTTTGCACTTTTTCTCCTCTAAGATGGTTTTTCATGCCACATATTTAATTTTGTGGCCTTTCAATTCTGCATCTTAATGAATTTCAAAGTGATTTTAGTTGTTCTTGAATTTTTAAGGTTTTTGTTTCCTGGCCCTCTTCTCCCTGAGTTCTGCTTCCTCTCCTTCCTCTCACCTGAATCATCGGCATTTCCCTCACGGAGGTTCCTGACCTTTAGTTTATAGAGACCACGACTTGCTATGTCCAGTTAAGAACTGCTCCCCTTTTTTCTAAAGGTCCCCTCGATTCATCTCCAGTTCCATGATATGTTTCCACTGGTCTTCATAACTGCCTTTCCCTTGCTGTGATGCCACCATGGTGCTGCCTGAGGAGTCACCCCAGCCGGGAGTCCCTTCTCTTTGCGAGCAGGTGGGAATGTGCTGAAGGGAGGCATCTTCCCGTCGCGGTGAAGTGAAGGGGGAGGCTCTGCTGATGGCCTTGAAGAGGTCAGCAACCCGGTGGTGAGGGCCATGTGGTGGACACTGTGGGCGCCTCTATCGCTGAGAGCTGCCCCAGTGGCAACCAACCGAAACAAGGGGCCTCAGTCTCTGCAACGGTAAGGAACTGAATTCTGCCGGCAGCCCCGGGAGCCTCGAGGAAAATCCTGAACTCAGGTGACTGCTCAGTTGCTGCCTGCAAACCCAGAGCAGACCTGTCCAGATGCCTGTCCATGGACATTTTGAGATAATAAATAAGTGGTTTTTAGCTGTCAGGATTTTGCTAATTTGTTACTCACCTATATAAAATAATATACTCGTTTTGAAGTATTTTGAAAACTCTATGCTATTGCTTTACTTACTAATTTGTATAAAAAATTCCATGGCTGAATATCCTCATTTACTGTTTAAACCAATACTTCGCTATCATCATCACTAAAAATAATTTAAAAAATCAGAACCAAAAATTCATATTTTGTAAACATATATGTGAAGATAAATACCTATCTTTTTGTCTGTCATCTACAGGAGCTCTTAAGGCTGCTATCTAGAATGGTAGAGATTAATTTTTATACCTAGAGGATATTTGTGTCATGAGTCAGGAATGCCTCCCTGGAGCAATTTGTGTTCATATCTGAGAATAAAATCTTGTCTTCTTGTTGACATCCGAAAGGCCTTTTCACAACTTGTGATGGAATAAATTAGTCTGCTGAATGTCAACATAGGAAAATATACATAAAATTTGCCCCCTCACCCCATCAAGGTATCTCAGTTGTGAGTCTCCCCACACACCAAAAAGTTTTGTTTGATTCCCAGTCAGGGTATATACTCGGTCCAACCACAGGTCAGGGCGTGTATGGGAAGCAACTGATTGATGTTCTCTCTCTCTCTCTCTCTCTCTCTCTCTCTCTCTCTCTCTCTCATCAGTAAACATATCATTGGGTGAGGATTAAAACTAATTTTTAAAAAATTTGTCCCCATAGTATCCTAATTTGTTTATTTATTTATATTTTCTGGCTCATAGCCACAACAGATCCCATGAGCCACATGAAAAGATATAGTTTTAAGTGGGTACTCTGGTGTCAGTGGGATTGTGCCAAGACTTTCTGGGAAGACAAGTTATGTAGTTATGTAGTTATGTCCACTCAGGATTTCGGTCGCCTGTTCTTGTGGATGCTTAACAAACAACCTCCATGGCTTAGTGGGTAGTGAAGCTCCATCTAAGTTGCAAAATTAGGTGGGACTTCCCACTTTATGCTTCATGCACTTTTGCCAACCTTTCTCTGAAGTCAGCAGGGAAAGCTGCTGCTCCACTCTGGAAGCCGGGTGTGGATTGCCCACCAGGTAGCTGCTCTGAGTCAACACCCTCCAAATAGGGCTGTGTTCCCAGGAGAATCTGTCTGAGCCCACCGCATCTTCTCGCTGCCGATGATTATCAGCTCAGGAGGCCAAAACAAATACCACGGACCAGGCGGCGAAAACAACGGGGGTGTATTTTCTCTGGAAGTCTCAGATCAAGGTGTCAGCAGGGCTGGTTTCTCCTGAGGCCTCTCTCCTTGGTGTGCAGATGGCTGTGTCCTCACAGGGTCGTCCCTCTGTGTGTGTCTGTGTCCTAATTGCCTCTTCTAATAAGTTCACTAGTTATATTGGCTCAGGGCCCAACCCAATGACCTTAATTTTTTACCTCAACAGCCTCGACCCTATCTGAGTCACAGCCTGAGGTCCTAGTGATTAGAATTCAGAGGGATATAATTAAGCCTGTGACAATGCCTGTTTCTGCACCCCAAGAAACACTTTTTCTTTCTGTCATGCAAGTTTTGAATTGCTGAGTCTCTCTGACATCAGCTCCAACCTGCTCCTGATTTGAAACAGCCCAACACTCCCACAGGCTCACAGATGAATGGATTTGAACAGATGGGGGCTCCTGTGGTCTTTCTGCCAGGCTGCCAACTCTAGAACGTAAGAATTTATGAAAAAGTACACTTCATCTTGGGAAGACGATGGGGTCCTGGGTATCTTACTATGTTTCTTAGAGCAGGTACATATTTGGTGTGCAATGGGCACACGGATGTCAACTTATTTATCTTTTAGTGAAATCATGTAGCTGCATAAAAAACAGGCAACAGGCAGTTATTTTTTAAAAAATCATAACATTTCTTATGTCAGTGTAATTAATGATAAACATGGGTAAAAGTAATCCAAGACTTTTCTTGCCACAAACATTGGACAGGAAAGAATAACCAAATGTACTATTCAATCTAACTCCTATTGTAAAAGATGAACTATCTTGCTATTTTAATATAAAACCAAAGCCCAGGCAAGTAAGGAGTATTAATTTATGGAGGAGAAATTACTTATGGAGAGCACCTACATCTTGAAAAAATGTATCTGTTAGCAGTGATATATGGGCTTCTCTTTAAAAGCATAAGTTTTTTTCAGACCCCATTAGGCATTCATTTTTCTAAATAGTTACCCTTAAACTTCCTAAACCAGCCAAACAACATATGGGATGACTATGATTTACATAAAATATGATGTGGGAAATGTTTCGTAAGTTACAAATAAGTTTGTTGCACACTTTCGTTTTGGAAACAACAAACCAAAAGAAGAAGAAAATGGCTTCAATTTATGATTAAAATATTTTCAATTCACCTTCATTCTAATAACTACCCATTTTTCTAAGACCCTCCTTTGCTCCAATGAAGGGCTGCACATACTTTTTTGGATTTGAGTGAATGCTTTCTGGTCATAAGCAATATTTTGTTTCTATGATGTTCCAACTTCACTGTGATTACTAAGATTATGGTGCCGGGCACACTCAGAAGCATCGAGAGCAGATGAGACCCTTCAGCCACTGAGAAGGGCATTTTCCTCGGTGCTGTGTGACATCGTCTCACCCCCCTCCAAGGATAGTAGAAGGGAGTTGTTTGTAATTGTGGGTGATCTGTGGCATCACAGACTTAACCAGGGCATAGCACACCTCTACCATCTTTAAGTTTATTTCATCCACTCATGAAAATGCACAGATGCCAGCGTTTCTATGTCCCCGTGCATATTTTACATTTTGGAGGATATGGGTCACCGAGGTGGGAAGGAAGGTGGGTGGGACTGAATCTATTACATGTCTTGAAGTTTATCATATCATGTCTGTTCATTTGATTTGTCCCTCCATCATCAAACACATCTTGAGGCCAACACATGTGGAGCACCGTGTCTTCTGACAACACCACAGAGGGGAGCAAGACCAGAAGTAGGCCTTGCCACCTGAGCAGCAGGAAGGTGCTGACCACCACTCCTTGTCCTACTGTATCCTTCCTTGTATCTTCAAATGTGGGTGATAACACTCAGTGATCCAATTCCAGAGGGCTTCTGTGTTTCAGCAAGATAATGTACAGAGAAACACTTTCAAGTATGAACTTTCATTTGACATTATTCATCATTACATTAATTTGACTTTAGACAATGTTCTACCATTGGAACTGGGGGACACCTGTAAAAGCCATCACATGAGCCCTGATCCCAGGGAGAACTACAATGTGTCCAGAGAGACACATTTGTCACCTCCTTGAACTTTAGAATATCCTCCACCCTTTCCATGTTTGCCCTCAACTTTGCTTTGAAAAACAGTGGAGATTTTCATGCACTTCGCATTTCTGAGGGTTCGACATCATCTGAGTAATATCAACCATTTATGAAGAACACAACCCAGGTTGGTTATGGCACCAAGGTATTATGTGGACCCAGTTGTTTTCATAAACAGCCTTTTTGTCCCTCATTGTTTCCCTCAGTTGACATAAATGAACTTATAACCAGCTATATTTCCATATTTTTGGAATACACTTTGCCAAATATAATAGCTGCCACTAAAGCCATTCCCAGGACAATCATGGGGTAAAGAGCTTGTATTTCATGCAGAGTTCTAGCACTATAACTATCCACAGCAAACTTCAAGCATAAGATTGTTAGGGGTTTAGGTGACCACTGACACATTAACCTCTTCTATGAATGGGCTTGTGGCCTAAGGGCAAAGGGAGAAGAAAAAATTCACTAAGGTAGATACAGATTCATGCCACATTTTAACAAAATCAAGAAGTGATAGCATGTTTATTTTCCTTTTGTTTCCTTTGCCTGAGGAGATATATCAGAAAAAAAATATTGCTAAGAGAAATGTCGGAGATTTTAGAACCTGTGTTTTATTTTAGGAGTTTTATGGTTTTGAGTCTTACATTTAATTTTTTAATCCACTTTGAGTTTATTCTTGTGTATGGTGTTAGCTGGTGGTCTAGTAAATATTTTTTTTGAATAATCAATTCAAAGATCCAAATAAATTAAGTATTATTCACTATTAGAAATTTTATACCCATGAAATATGAGTAAAATAAATGAATACCCATGAAAGGTAATAGACATCAGTTTTATAGCAAAAGTAAATGTAAAGAAAATTTAACAGATTCAGCATTATAATTTGGGGAGGATATGATCTACTTGCTGAATTCTAATTTTTAAAAAGAAATAGGTATTTTCACATTTTTCATGTTTAAGTCTTATCACCATTTC
Organism: Myotis nattereri; assembly: GCF_964212035.1. Classification (NCBI taxonomy): domain Eukaryota; kingdom Metazoa; phylum Chordata; class Mammalia; order Chiroptera; family Vespertilionidae; genus Myotis; species Myotis nattereri. The sequence goes on from NC_138075.1 coordinate 151,283,824, forward strand.
TACATATAATTCTTTAAAGTAACTTTTCCCAATATGCCAGAGTAATTGGTATGGAATATAGGAAGGGCCTCACTGCTCCAAGTTGCATGAGGAGTCGGAGATGAGTGGCTGGCTGCTAGCTTTTCTGGAGGAATGTGGTTACAAGCGCGTGGCCAGTGTTTATTTTAATCCAGCAATGCCATGAGTTGCCTAGCAACACAGCTAGAGACAGGATTTAGGAAGAGTGGCAGAACTTATGACAGCAGTGAAGAGAAAACACTGCTTAAATGAGTGTTATAACTGCTGAATTTTTTTTTAAGGAAAAAAATAGATTTTTTTTTTTCTCAAAGGCCCAAACCAGCAAGCAGTACATGTGTCATATTCTAGGGTTGGTTGGTACAATTTCACCATCACATTTCATCATCCTGGTCTCTATTGAAAACTGTCAACAGTCATCCTTCTCAAACCAGCAAGGATTGGTGAGAGCTGTGTCCTAAACCACTTCCAGGGTCTCTATTGGGTGTGTGCAATGTGAATGTTTATATGCGTATGTGCACACTTATACATACCTACTATGCACATGTAAAGTGTATATATAGATAGAGATATAAGGAATCAGCTTGCATGGTCTTGGAGACTGAGCAGTCCCACCAGCATCTGCAGTCTGCGAGCTGGAGACCCAGAAGAGCTGATGGTTTAGTTTCAGTCCATGTCTGAGTCCGAAAGCAGGAGAAGACCCAGCTCAGAGACAGGCAGAGAGATAATTCTTGCTCATTTAACCCTTTTATTCTTTCAGGCCTTCAATAGGTTGGATGAGGCCACTCCACTGATCCATCAGCCTGCTGATTCACATATTAATCTCATCTAAAAGCATCCTCATAGACATACCTGGAATTATGTGTGACCAAATGCCTTGGGTACCCCAAGGCCCAGTCAGGTAGATACATACAATTATCTATTTATTTGCATGTGTATATATAGATAGATATAGATATAAATACATCTGGATAAATATGAATATGGATAGAAAATTGTGCATAGCCACCTAAAATTCTAGATACAGTTCTATTATTGATCAGTTCTGTAAAAGTTGGAGATTCATTAACCTTTCACAGTCATACTTCTTAAATTACACACAAAAAAAATGTGTTTTCAGACTCATTCAAAGAAACTTGAGTAGAAAAAAATTTAACCAATATATATCCATAATACAGAGGCAACATACTTTTTAAAATATGAGAAAACCTTGAGATAAGCAAAAGACAGTAATATTTCTCTAGTTTTGAGTAACTTATAACCTGGTTTTCATGTTTCCCCCTTAATGCTAGGTAATCAGAATGTTTTTTTTGTGAGTTAGAATGGTATTATCAGTTTCAGTACCTAGAAATTCAAAAGCCAGCCAAGTGATTTGTCTAGCTTGTCATTTCAGAAAGAGTTTATGTTAGACCATCATTAAAACACATTTTCATGTCAGTATCCTATTTTGATAACATATTCATTTAAAAGTAGCTATGCACACATTCAAATGCACAGATAAAAATTTTCTTACAATACACAAAAGGAGGAAACATAAGAAGTAGTAGGAACTATTTTGTATATGTAAAATCTTATGTATAGTATTTTATAAGATATACATTATTATGCATATAACATATAATAATATAAATGAATTATATGTTATATATAACAGCACCAAAGGATCCTATACATCTAGAATTGATTGGGTTCACAAAACAAATGTAATTAACAGCTTAGAAACAGCTTTTCTTCTTTATGTCAAGTGTAAGTAAATTCAAAATCAAAGGAAAAATAAAATCTTCATGTGTATTCAAAGACATTCAATCTGTCCATAATGGGGAAGGCCTATATTTATCCATAGGACTGTGCCCATCTAAAGTTGTAGACAAATGTGTGGAATGATCTTTCAGCAAGGAACCAATTTGTCCTTTACAAATGGATCACCACAGGTTCTGTTAATTTGTTCATTAGGCCTCCATATGGGGCATGCTGTGTGGAGAGACAAATAGAAACAATTTGGAATGAATCTTTTATGTAAATCAGGGCATGTGGATGAAAAGGAGAACCCGAGATTTGGTGGCCTTTATTTCCTTTAACTAATAAAATTATACAGTTCATATGGGCACAGTCTCAGCAGCCCCCATCTAATGAGTAAAGTAACGCAGGGAAGGGCTCAGACTTCAAAAAATATAAACATTTCAGGGCTTTCTGTTATAGAATTATCAAAGAAAGGGACGTAGTTCTTTCACCTGAAAGTAACAGGTTTGCATGTCAAAAATGATCAGTTATTGCTGGTTTCCTTTATGTTCCACCTAAACAGCTGTTCAACAGAATCAGTGTCAAAGGATTTACGCAGCGGTTCTCAACCTGTGGGTCACGACCCCTTTGGCGGTCGAACGACCCTTTCACAGGGGTCACCTAAGACCATCCTGCATATCAAATATTTACATTATGATTCATAACAGTAGCAACGTTACAGTTATGAAATAGCAACGAAAATAATTTTATGGTTGGGTCACAACATGAGGAACTGTATTTAAAGGGCCAGAAGGTTGAGAACCACTGAAAGGGACTATGAGAAAGTATGCAGACTTTGTTCAGACCAGAAGTGGGGACTTGAGCTTCTAATAACATCATTTAAAAGCAGATAACTGTTTTTTAGGACAGGAACGTGCTGGGGTCATCACCCCAGCAGGTCCAGGTGTCCCCAAAGGTGTGGACGGAGTCGGCGAAGAAGGAATGACACGGAGACAGTGTTCAGTTGATCAGCAGCCTAGCCAGGATCTCTAGCCAGGACCTCCAGCCAAGTTCTGGTCTGGATCTCCAGCCAGGTTCTGTGTCCATATTCTCTTGCTAGGTTCTCCAGCCAGGTTCTGTAGCCATGTTCCCTCACTAGGTTCTCCAGCCAGGTTCTGTCCAGGTTCTCCAGCCAGGTTCAGTCACCAGGTTCTAGTCAGGTTCTCTTGCCATGTTCTATCCAGGTTCTGTAGCCAGGTTCTGTCTCTAGGTTCTTCAGCCAGGTTCTCTCGCTAGGTTCTGTCTCTAGGTTCTGTTGCCAGTTTCTGTCCAGGATCTTTTGCCATGTTCTCTCCAGCGAAGTTCTTCTGTCTCTAGGTTCTGTGTAGGTTCTGTCTTCTAAGTTCTGTCTTGTTACATCTGTATTTATACCAGTTGATTCCAATCCTATCAATCTCTATTCCAAAGGTTAGGGCATTTCTTATCTCCATTCCAGGGAGTAAAGATTATGTAGCTTAAGCATGATTGTTCATAGTTAAAGTGATTAATTACCCGCCTGGCACTTAGTTAAGAGGTTTTATTCCCTCCCTAACTTCAGGGGAAAATCCCTACCTGGGGAAACAACCTTTCTCAGAGACCTTGGTTAAAACACATAGTGCCAAGAAGGTGAGCAAACATATTAAAAACAGTATGCCATATATGCCAGGTCCCTTGAAACAGCAAGCATGGACCGGCTCCCGGCAGGAAGGTAATATTTGTGCTCAGATATTTTAAGCAATAAATTGAACATTATTCAAATAGATGTAAATGAGGACATGAGGGAGAAGATATAACCAAAATGTGCCACCACAAAGCAAAAAGTGATTAGTAGAAATGTAGATTCATTAAATTATTGAATTAGTAGTCACTTTTACATAATTTTTAGTCTCTTTCTAAATTATCTGCTCACCCTTCCTCCATCACTTTTATCTTTTATTTTGATTCTCATTGCAATAGTGAACTCTTTTAGTCTATAATTCTTGTTTGATTTGTAATAACCATACAGTTTCTAAGCCCTGTTATTGTTAGCATCTGTTATCCAATCCCTTCTTTGATTATATGCCAGGCAAATCCTATCTATCTTTCATGCCCCCAAATCAAGCCCCCCTTCTTAAAATCTTCCTTGGTGGTTGTCAGATAGGAGCCTGGGTGAAAGGATTAATAAGTACAAATTGGTAGTTACAAAATAGTCACAGGGATGTGAAGTATAGCATAGGAAATATAGTCAACAATATTGTAATAACTGTGTATGGTGCCACTTGGATACTAGACTCACCAAGGGATCACTTTGTAAGTTATATAATTGCCTAACCACTGTGACAGTGATGGCGAACCTATGACATGCGTGTCAGAGGTGACACACGAACTCATTTTTTTGGTTGATTTTTCTTTGCTAAATGGCACTTAAATATATAAAATAAATATAAAAAATATGTCTTTGTTTTACTATGGTTGCAAATATTTAAAAATTTCTATATGTGACACGGCACCAGAGTTAAGTTAGGGTTTTTCAAAATGCGACACGCCGAGCTCAAAAGGTTCGCCATCACTGCACTATGATGTATACCTGAAATTAATATAATATGAAATACCAACTGTAATTAAAAAATAAAAAATTAAAAAAAAATTCCTGGTAAAAGTGTCACATTTCTCAATTCATCAGACATTTCTGAACAATTATTTTCTCTATTCATAACCAATAACATAAACACTATCAGTTTCTTATGTGTCTGACTTCTTCAGTTAAATTATAAATTGTTTGAATAAGTGCAGCCTTCACAATCATTATCCCCCAGAGCAGTGGTTCTCAACCTTCCTAATGCCGCGACCCTTTAATACAGTTCCTCATGTTGTGGTGACCCCCAACCATAAAATTATTTTCGTTGCTACTTCATAACTGTAATTTTGCTACTGTTATGAAGTGTAATGTAAATATCTGATATGCAGGATGTATTTTCATTGTTCGTGACCCACAGGTTGAGAACTGCTGCCCCAGAGAAACATAAGACCTTAATGATTAATTAATAACTTACTCATTATGAATTCTACCTAATAGACACCTATAGAAAACTCCACTCAACAGCAGCAGAATCTGCATTATCCTCAAGGCTAGGCCACAGGAAGACATAAAATCAGCCTCAATCGATTTAAGAGATTAAAGTTTTAAAATTGACAAAATAGAGAATAGAGAAAAAGCAACTAAAACAAAAATTAATCTTTTCAAAAGAGCAACAAAATCGACAGATTTTAGCTAGACTGAATAAACAAAATAAATAAATAAATAAATAAATAAAATCGATAGCTCATTACTAAAATCAGGAGTGAAAGAGAAGACCTTAATGCTGATCTTGCAGAAATACGTGTATTATAGGGGGATACTTTGAACAACTGTATACCAACAAATTAGATAACTTAGATAAAATTAAAAAGTTTCTAGAAAGGCACAAACTACTGAAACTGACTTAAAAAAATAGGAAACCTAAATAGACATAAAAAATTGATTTGGTAATAAAAAGTTACTGCTCCTAAAAACCCCAGACCCAGTTGACTTTATTGATAAACTGTACTAAATATTTAATAAGACATACATTTTTTTTCTCAAACTATTCCAAAAATAAAAGAAAATAAATATTTCACAATTCATTATGAATCCAGTATTACTATAATCACAAATACAAAAGACATAAGAAAATAAAACCACAGACCAATACACTTTATGAGCATAGACACAAAAATCCTTAACAAGATATTTAGCAAACAAAACAACTAGAGGCATATAAATGGATTATAAAACATTCCCAAGAAGGATTTATCCCAGCATGCAAGATTAGATTAGCATCCTGAAATCAATTAATGTAGTATACATATCAACAGAATAAAAGATAAAAGAACTTCATATCATCTCAATAGACACAGAAAAAAAAATTCATCAAAATTTAACATGCTTCATGATAATAAAACACTTAAAACAGTAATAGAAGAGGATTATCTGGAACTGATAAATGTCATCTATAAAATACTCTAAAAAGGATTTGCCTATTCTGAATATCTCATATATAAGTGAAATCATACAATATTTATCCTTTTGTGTCTGGATTCTTGTGCTTATTATAATGTTTTCAAGGTTCATCCATGTTGTAGCATGTGATAGTATTTCAATCCTTTTAATGGCCAAATATTATTTAACTAGAGGGCCGGTGCACAAATTCATGCACCAGTGGGGTCCCTATGCCTGGCCTGCAGGATCGAGCCAAAACTGTCTCTCTGACATCCCCTTGAGGGGTCCCAGATTATGAGAGGGTGCAGGCCAGGCTGAGGGACCCCACTGGTGCACGATCAGGGCCATGGAGGGACTGCAGGAGGGCTCCAGGGTATGTCTGGCCTGTCTTGCTCAGTCCTGATCAGCTGGACCCCAGCAGCAAGCTACACTGCAGGTCGGAGCATCTGTCCCCTGGTGGTCAGTGTACATCATAGCGACTGGTCAACTGGCTGACTGTCTGCCCCCTGGTGGTCAGTGAATGTCATAGTGAGCAGTTGAGCGGCCTTAGCATATCATTAGCATATTACATTTTGTTTGGTTGAACAACCGACTGGTGGACCGTGGACCAGATACTTAGCATATTAGGCTTTTATTATATAGGATTGTATGGATATACAGTTGATTATCATTACTTGTGCATTTCATAGTTGTGAATTTCCCTACTCACTAAATTTTATTTGTAAACCCCAAATCAATACAAGCAGAGCTTTTGTAGTAACTTGTGAATATAAAGAAAGGGGCAAAAATTTGAGTCACCCAAACTCACATCCTCATCCAAGCTGAACAAGGCAGCATTCTGTATCTTATTTCAGCTCTCATGTTTGCAAACGTCCTTTTCAAAGTCTACTTAGTGCTATATCTTTTGTATTTTTGAACTTTTTATTGGTGATTTGCTGTTTCAAGTGGCCCCCAAACATACTGCTGACGTCCTATTTAGTGTTATTAAGTGTAAGGAATAAGATTGACTATTCTGATGTATGAAATATGTAACACATTTTTACCAATTGATCTTGTTTCCTATAACATTCCTGACTCACTTGTTAACTCTAGTTATTTTTATATGTAGGGTTTTCTGTATAACAAATCATGAGAGTTGTAAATAAGAATATTTTTATTTTTCCTTTTCAATCTGGACTCCTTTTATTTATTTTTCAAAATTTTTGTTTATTTATTTATTTACTTATTTTGATAGAAACATAGATTTTCTGTTCCACTTGCTTATGCATTTATTGGTTGATTCTTATATGTGCCCTGACCATGGATCAAACCTGCAACCTTTGTGTATCAGGATGACAACCTAGCCAACTGAGCTACCCGACTAGGGCCTGGATTCCTTTCATTAATTTTTCTCCCCTAGTTGCTGGCATTTCCAATGTAATGTTGGATATAGGAGATGAAAGCACACATACTGTTACTCTTGCTACTCTCCTTAGGGAGAAAACTTTCAGTCCTATATCATGAAGTCTGTGCCGCACCAGCACAGCCAGGTTCGGTGAACCTGAGAGGAGGTGGTGAAGGATTAAGAAAAGACAGACAAGAGAAGAAAGCTGGGGCTAGGTGGGACACTGAACTCTCTGACAGAGAGACAGCGCCACGGCCTGCAAGCCGAGTCTTTATTTTATAGCTAGATTCCACGAGGCAAATTAAGGGCTTGGTCAAGATGTTTACAACATTCTCATAGGTTTCGAATCTACTCAATAATTTGCACCTGATCACGCTTTGTTTACTTGCTGCACCTCAGGCAGCCTGTATCACTTAGCCACCTGGGAGCTGCTCTCAACAAAGTCTGACATTAACTGTAAGATTTTCATAGAAGTAATTTTAACAGACTGAGAAAAAACCCTTTACTTCTAGTTTGTTGAGTGTTTTATCATCAAGGAGTGTTAATTTTATCAAATGCTTGTTCTTCATCCATTGAAATGATGGTGTTGACTTTTTTACTTTATTGTATTATGTGGTATATTAGTGATTGATTTTCAGATGTGGGCCCAACTTTGCAATGCTGGCGTAGCGTCATAGTGTATGATCCTTTCTATATGCCGCTGTATTTGGTGTGCCCATTTATTTTTTTCAAGAAGTTTTTCATCCGCATTCAAAAGGAACAACAATCTGTAGTTTACTTGTGATGTCTACATCTGACTTTGGAACTAGCATATTAATGGCATCAAAGGAGGAGTTGTGCCATCAACTCTCCTCTTTCTTTTGGAAGAGGTTGAGAAAAATTAGTATTAATTCTTCATTAAGTGTTGGTAGAATTCACCAGAGAAGCCAACTGAGAGTGGGTTTTCCTTTCTGGGTAGCTTTTTTTTTATTATTATTTTAATCTTGGATATTAGAGGTCAAATGCGATTTTACAATTTCTTCTTCTGTTAGGTTCAGTAGTTCTTTCATTTCATCTAAGTTACCTAATAAGTTGGCATCCAATTGCTAATAATGCTCCTATATAATGCTTTGTGTTTCTGTAAAATTGATAGTAATGTACTCTCTTTTGTTACTGGTTTTAGAAATTTGAGTTTTTTCTTAATCTTACAGTTTTGTCAATTTTATTGATATTTTCAAAGAGCTAACATTAACTTTCATTGATTCTCTATTGTTTTTCTATTTTCTAGTTCTTTATTTCCCTCTAATATTTATTATTCCTCCTTATTTATTTAGGTTTACTTTGCCTTTCTTTTTCTTGTTGGTTAAGCTGGAATTTTAGGTTACTTTTTTGTGATTTTGGGGAATTGTATAAATTTATCTGCATTGGTTAAATGAGATGACAAAATGAAAAATATTTAATATAAATTAAACATAATGAGAATGAAATAATAGGTTTCAATATACTTCAAATCTACACTAATAAAAGAGAAACATGCAAATTGGTGTCATTCTGCTACGCTCACCAGCCAATCAGGATGAGTAAGCAAATTAACTCAACAAAGATGGTGGTTAATTTGCATATGCAGGCATGGAGCGAAGACTGAAGTTGACTGAAGACTGAAGATGACTGAAGATTGAAGAGGCTTGGCTTCTCCTCTGTGGCCTGACCCAAGGCCTGGGTCCTGGGTGCTGGAGGAAAACCAGTGCCGGTAGCCAGGGGAAGGAAGGCCTATTACTCAAATCTTCATGCAATGAGCCTTTAGTAATAGTATAAGACAGGGAAAATTAATAAGATGGAGGATGAGAGGTGATTGTTTTTCTACAAAGAATGAGTGAAAAAGTCCTCAAATATAGGGTTCACAAGGAGACCAAAATAGGATAAATGAAAAGAAACTACACCTAACCAGTGTGTTGAAGCTTCGGAATGTCGAAGAATGGGGTTCTAAGACTGACAACAGACCACATTATATGGCAAAAGACATTGTCAACCTGGAATTCTATCTATAGTGATAAATGATTCAACAGGGTGGGAAAGTCATAAGGTTTAAAATCTAAGAGAAGTGACCACTTACATTAAAAAAGTGAATAGAGAATATTCTCTAGGAAAAAGAAAATTACTTCCAGAAGGTAGGTCTAGGATTCCAAAAGTGAAGATGAGAAAGATACTTGTAAATATGGGAGAAATTTAAATCAACATATACTGTGTGGTAGGCTGGATGACAGATATGTCCCAGCACCTCTTACCTTCCAAAAAGATATGTCTAAGTCCTAATCCTTGGACCATAAAATGTTACCTTATTTGGATAGAGTCTTTGAAGATGTAATTAAGTAAAGGCTCCAATCATCCTGGAATATCTAAATGCTTGTGAGAGAGAGGGAGGCGGCCGGTAGGCATAGAGAGGAGAAGCCATGTGAAGATGGAGGCAAAGATTGGAGTGATGTGACCTGGGGCCACTGAAAGTAGAAAGAGGCAAAAAGGACTGTCCCCGGGACCCTTTGAAATGATTGCATCCCTGACACCTTGATGTCAGGCTTTTAAGCTGCCCAGTTTGTGATTTAGGAATTTGAGCTGCCACAGGAAGCTCGCACTCTATGGGACCAACTGGAGTACAGACTATCATTCATGAATTAGCACAGGAAAGGAATTAAGGTGGATATGAGCAGAAATTAACAAGGGAGAAAAAAACAGGTCAAATTGTTAACTCAAAATCTTGTTTTTCAGTAAAAAGCACAAACAAAACAAACCACTAAATAGTGTAATTAAGTGAAAAAAGGAGATTGCACTCTGAGGTCGCTGACCACCCCACCTCGCTTAGAAAGAGGGTTTTATCTGTGCTATGGGGCTGTAGGTATTTATCTTTTCCTTTACCACATCGTCTAATCGTATCTCACTCACAGATGTTTTATAGACTTTTCTGGCTAATAAAATACAGGGTCCTTGTTGGCCTCTAATCAATAGACTTTGCACTTGGAAAAAATCACAATAAAAGGCAAATGTGTATTTATTCACAGGTAGCAAGTTAGGTCTGAGATTTTGGGTCCTGAGAGAAGCTGTGAAGAGAATTCCAGGCAGCTCAAGTGAAATATCCTATAGGACTTCTAGTACCTGCACCATTTAGAGGGCTGTGGGAACGTCAGAAATTAACAGCTCCATTGTGCCACAGCAATCAGATGACAGCAGCTGCCAACCCAATGAGCTGTGGTGTCACATGCCCCCTCTGCGGTCCCCACAAAGATCAATCCATCCAACCAGGAGCTCCGAGAGCCTCTGAGCGGTTGTGGATGCACTTGTCCTGAATTTATTAACCCCTAAGCAGTTTGTGTATAACTGGACCCACTGGGGAGCAGGTGTAGAACAAGGTGACTTCAAGGTGATTCTTAAGTCACAGTAAAGAGAAGTGTAGAGCAATCGGCTTTGAGGCAGAGCAGGAAGATCTGCATGTCTACACAGAAGGTTGTGTATGAGGTGACCCAAGTCTGAAAAACGAAAGGAGCATCTTCACAAATAAAGACAGTTTTGTATTGAGATCTAGTGTGCGAAAACCTGCGTGCTCAGAGCGCAATGTGGGCTGGGAAAGTTGGGTCCCAGTAGGTGCCTGGCAGGGCAGTGGGGAGATGACAAGGGGCAATGTGGGAGGAGGAGGGCAGCCCCACCCACACCTAAGGAAGTTGTGGGAATACTCAGTAATTAAAAGTCCAGAAACTTTGGGAAATGTCAAGACTTCAAATAAAATTGGTAATCTCTGGTCTTTTTACCCTGGTTTCTCAGTAAAAAAAAAAAAAAAAAAAAAAAAAAAAAAAAGGTCTCTTTTGACCCAGAACCCTGAACCTGTGTGACAGTTCTCCTTCCTAGAAAAGCTAAATCAAACAACCACATGCCTCCTATTCAGATGTTGCACATCTGGTCTTTGCCCAAGAGTGCAGATCCCAAAAGGCAACCCTAAAGAGACATTGGAATATATGAATATGCCTTTTAAAGTTTAAACCAAGTTCTTTCTGTCTTAATAGCGCACTATTTTTGCCTTGCCTACCTACAAAAGGTGCCTCCTAAACTATTCCAGATAAAATTTTTATACAGCTCCTCACCGCCTCATTCACTTTCTCTTTACAAATCCTATTATCCCCTCAAGCACTGCACATCGTTTTTCCCGGCTTGTTAGCGTACCGCCGTGTTAACTCCAATTCTTTATTTCATGCTGGGTATTTGTTCACGCTCACAAGCTGGAGCTCACCTGCCATCAACTGAGTTGAAAGTCTTCACAATGCCTCTTCTGGCAATGAATCTCTTACTTTATTCTCATCAGCCTCATCGTCCATATCATTTCATCTTCACTTTTGTCTACTTCTTCGTATCAATTTATCTATTCCAGCTGAAATTGTTCCTTTGTCATATCATCAGCTAAACATTAGGCACCAACTATTTCTCTCTTATAAACAACCTGGAGCTTCACCTTCAGATGAGATTCAGGGAATTAGTAATATCCATACTATTTCTGACAGGGGCGTTTACATAACCTTACCCCCAGTGTCTATGAAGATGCTGCACTTGGAGCTGGGAACTATACTTCTACAAGTCAGACATTTCTGCTCTCAAGCAGTTAACTGTCCACCTTAGAAGTTAAGACATGCATTGCATACATGAATACAAATGCTCTTATTACCCAGCGGAATGTAATAAGCACCATGTGGTTGGCACTGTTGCCGTAAGACTCCACAGCGAAGTCAGAATCACAGTTTGCTAAGATTCTATTATGGAAATGGGGCATTTGAGTTGGAATTTGAACAGCAATCAAGGCGTTGATAGGCTTGGATTGCCGTGTAGTTGAGGACAGACTTCAATCAGGAAGTCCACCAGGGACATGTTTTAACAATCCCTGTTGATAAGCATCACATCTGAAGAGATTAAAATTTAAACAAAAATGTGGGCTAACATTTTCTGCTACCCTTGGAGTCTTAGAGACCCTCGTCTTTTGTGATTGACGGTCCAAGCACCTGTTTATGAAAGCAGTCTTCCCTGACCTTGGACATCAGTGCCATATCCAGGTATCAGTTCCAGAAAGTCTTGCCTAGAGAACTTTGCCCCATAAATGTGGAAGAAAAAATGTGGCTTTGGACTTCTGATGGAAAGCAGATTTTCTGTTCCTTCCACATGTCGAGGAGAAGACATTTCTCAGAGCTCCATTCCTAGTTCATAATGAGTCTCTTCCTCATTTTCTTTAAATGTCCTTTTGCTTTTCCTGTGGTATGTAATTATTTCATTAGCATATGATAGTGTCTATAGTGACTCAAGATTGGCTTCATCTATGTCAGCGGTTCTCAACTTGTGGGTCGCAACCCCTTTGGCGGTCGAACGACCCTTTCACAGGGGTCACCTAAGACCATCCTGCATATCAGATATTTACATTACAATTCATAACAGTAGCAATATTACAGTTATGAAGTAGCAACGAAAATAATTTTATTGTTGGGTCACAACATGAGGAACTGTTTTTAAAGGGCCAGAAGGTTGAGGACCACTTATCTATGTCTTTTCTAGGTCACACCAGAAGCCCCAAGAGTCCAGAACTGCTCTGCAGGGCCCCAGGATAAGTGTCCAGGAGATAATTCAGGTGCAGAGGTGAGGGAGGGAATGAGAAGGCCACCATGGAGCCCAAATCGTTCCTCTTGGGTTGATTACTTGAAAAATTACATGGCCCCTCTGTGAATATGATAGGCTTCCAAATACAATTAATTCAAAGAAAATAATCTAAACACTCTCAGGAATTACACATTCCATGTTAGGTCTTCAGATACTAAAAAAAATATAAATGCTTTGTCATGCTCTCACCTCCTGTATAATTGTAGATACATACTATATGATTCTTTTGGGGATGATAACAATGATTAGCAATAGTTTTGGCTGAGTTAATCACTAATAATAATAGCTAATTCTTACGTAGTACTTAATACATGCTGGGGACTATGCTAAGCCCTTTAAGTATCATCTCTATATAATTTTCATAAGAACTCTATGATATAAAATATAATTATTATGCCTGTTGGTATACATGAGGAAACTGAAGAACAGAGGCGTTGGATAACTGCCTGGGATCACACAGCGGGTAAGTGGTGGGGTCTGGAGTAGAAAGTAGGACTTCTCACAGTATATGTGTGCTCTTAGCCACTAGATCATGCTGACATTAATTCATCACCTACTTATAGTCAGTGCTAGCATCAACACCAGCAATCCACAACCTGAATGAGCACATATGTGTGCACTTAATGGCTAGCTATTGCTTTATTCACATAATATACTTTTTAAAAAATATTTTTTATTGATTTCAGAGAGGAAGGAAAATGGAGAGAGATAGAAACATCAATGAGAGAATCATTGATTGGCTGCCTCCTATACATCCCCCACTGGGGATCAAGCCTGCAACCTAGGCATGTGCCCTGGCTGGGAATTGAACCATGACATTTTAGTTCATAGGTTGATGCTTAACCACTGAGCAACACCAGCTGGGCATAACATAATATACTTTAATAGATCCTTTGGAAATGTGTCACTCAATTCATAACTGATTTAAAGTTAGCACATATGTGCCGAAACCGGTTTGGCTCAGTGGATAGAGCGTCAGCCTGCGGACTGAAAGGTCCCAGGTTCGATTCCGGTCAAGGGCATGTACCTGGGTTGCGGGCATATCCCCAGTAGGAGATGTGCAGGAGGCAGCTGATCGATGTTTCTCTCTCGTCGATGTTTCTAACTCTCTATCTCTCTCCCTTCCTCTCTGTAAAAAATCAATAAGATATATTTAAAAAAAAAAGTTAGCACATATGTAAAACTTTAGACAATAAATAAAAAATTAAGTTAACATACCGAGCCCCTTTAGACAAATGCATGTAATAGCAAAAGAAATGTACTTTTTCTATGAGGCATCACTTATCTCTAAGTTTGAACTTTCTGAATTGTTGGTCTTGGCTGATGTATTTAAAAAAACTTTGAATACTCTAGTGTACACTGCCAATTCTAAATAAGGATTTGGGAAGAGATTACTGAAAATCTTCTCTTTCAGTACAAATTAGTACTGGACTATGGCACATCGTGCCTACACTGATTGTGTAATCTCTTGGGTGTTAACATTTTGTGAAGAGCTTTGAAAGAAATAAATTGTTCCATCTCAAATTGAATTCTGATGATTCAATTTATACTAAGACTCTCATAAGAAAACAAGCAGACATTTCTTAGGTAATAAATGCACTGTTAATTCAATAGAGAATAGAAATTTATGTCTTTGGCTTGCCATAAAACAATAAAACTATTTTTATTTGCATAAGCAGCATTATAATTAGTACATAAGTGGGAGCCAGACAGTAAGTTATATCATTTTTTTATTTAAAAAGTTACATTTTGTTATAAACGAGGGTGCAGTGAACGAACATGAAAGTAAGTGTAATATGGAAAAAAATAACTTTGCCTCTTTGCACTAAGAATTTGAAATGTAGAAAATGAAAAATGTGTCCAAAGGTGATGTACATACACATCAGTACTTGTCTGAAAATGCTCTTGATTTTTTTTCAAAAAGGATATTTTGAACACTTGAGAGGAATGAAGTACTTCTCTCACAATTGACATTGTGTTCACCACCAAAATGCCTTCTGTTAGAGTGGCAATGATAGCTTGCACAGCTATGGCACAGATAATCACTGCCTACACATGTTTACAAATGAAAAGATATGCTGACAGAAATGTAGCTGTATTGTTTTAGATGTGACCATTAGCCTTCTCTCAAAATTATCTTATAGTCTTTGGAATATGTGATATTTCATTTTCATATAATTTTTTATGTCTGATCCCTATATTAGAATATAGAGAAGGTCATAGAGAACTAAATTCCTTAATGATCACTTATTACTCAGTATTCTGGTTGATTTCTTTTTTTTTTTACATTTTCTGTGTTTCACTTGTTATAGGTGGCATTTTTACCCATTGAATATTTCCTACCTCTAAATTATTCATCCAAGGCCCATATGATATCTGTTTAATTCAAGGTTTCTTCTATAAAGCTTCTTGCATATTTCTCCCCAATTTCAATTCCCAGATGAGATTTCCATAATTTTAAGCATGGACTACTTCAATAATAGCAGATGCATTCACCAGTCAGCATGCACTGCATATGTACATAGAGCTAGGCACTTTTCTGGATATATAGATAAGTAGATGTCATTCCCAGGCTTCAGAAAGCTTACAGCTTAGTAGATAAGCAAATAAATAAACCCATAATACATGCCTCACACACATGCATACATAGATACACACATGTACAAATATGCACATGCATAAAAACACAGCGACATGCACAAACATGCACATATACACACCACACACAAAACACTTGCAGTTCACAAATACAAAACACAATTCACACATACATGAATACATCCATAAACATACATACATACATAAGCACACATACACATGAGCATATACACACGATACACACAAAGACACACACATGCATGAACACATAGGTGCAGGATGATCATGTCTTTTCACAGCACCTGAACAGAGGAGAAGCTCTTGGGGGTGCAGAGAAGGTGATACTCATACCATGTGTGGGCTTTGTTTCCTCAGAGCCTTCTCCACCTGCATATGCTCCCACTCTATTCATCTTGTGCATTTTTTCAAGAAGCACTGTGGCCACTCCATGACTTGCTGTTTTATGATTAAGCTTACTGTTAGTTACTAACAGTTTCAGCTGCTATTATTATTTATGGACCTGGCCCTAGCTCCCTTCCCAGATTTAGCCTTCACCATTCCTCACACAAAACACCAGATCCAGAACAATTTACCCACAAGGAGCCCACATAAGCTGTGCATTCTGGCCTTTGCATCTGAGCAATGCCTATCCCCTGCTCTACTTCCTAATTTTATCTGCGTTCAAGTCCCACATGTAGCTTCATCCTCTCAATGAAATCAGTTTGAATGGGGGTATGGTGGGTTATGTAGTTTGGGAACATAACTCTTCTTATCTATTATCCTTTTAGGACTTCCATACACCCCTTGTAATCTGGTTAGTTTCTAAACATGTTACTTATTTTACATGTGAAATTGGACTTTAGGATTATAAAAGAGAAGAGCAACCAGAAGCATATACTTAAAATGTGGTCTGAAAATATAGACAAACAGCCTAGACAGTGTGGCTCAGTGGTTGACATTTGACCAGTTCGATTCCTGGTCAGGGCACATTCCCAGGTTGGGGGTCTCAATCTTCAGTAGGGGTCTTGCAGAAGGCAGCTGGTCAATGATTCTCTCTCATCATTGATGTCTCTATCTCTCTATCCCTCCCACTTTCTCTCTCTAAAACAATCAATGAAAATATATGGACAAATAGCATATTTTGTCTGTTTACAAGTGGAGAGAACATTTTTAAGAGTTTTCCTTCAGATTCTCCAGGAGTGCTGCCTAGTAGAACTCCATGTGACTATATAACTATTCCCAGCACCGCCCAATATGGTAGCTGATAGTTACAAACATCTTTGGTGCCATTGAAATGTGGTGTGACTGAGAAGCTCAATTTTAAATTTTGTTTCATTTTAATAAATTTAAATTTAATTATACATGGCCACATGCAGTTCATATAGCTCAGGGGCGATGACTTGCCATGCACTCGCTATATAGGGAAGAATAAACCCAACCACTTGTAATAAAAAGCTGAGATGTCAACCACTCATTCAATGAAAAGAAGCACATTTTCATTGTTACTCTATTCTGGGAAGGATGAGTAACATTAAGGGTATCACATAAATGCAAATGCACATGTTGCTCTCAAAGAATTTAAAGTCTAGCTGAAGATAGAAAGTACAGGCAGCCATAACAGGGAAGTGCTTATAAGTATAGAATTTGGAATGGAATAATGAGGGAAGAATTCACAGAGTACTTGGTGTCAAGTTCATTCATTCATTTATAATCCCAGAGTTTCTGTGTCTTTGCTAGTTACTGGGCACATAGCTAGCGACTGGGCTAAGTTATACAGATGCAAGATTACATATGTTGTGCATAGATAACATGATAACAGGAGCACAGCTTAATTAATTACTAACACAATTTCCAGGTATACATGGGATGTCATGACCTTAGAAAAGGGATGAGTGCATATCACAGACCATTTCACTAGCACCATGTTTTACCCATCATCTATTTAACAGGCCAGCTCTTCTATACTCCTCTTGAAGCTTTGTAATGGCCTAGACTGGGGGACAGGAATCTGAAAATTACTCAGCTTTTTTTGGAAGGGACAGAGGCTCTTGGAAAGGCCATAAATGAACTACAGGTCTGGTGGAGAATGACAACTTTAGTGGGTGGAGACCAGATTATGAATGTGGGCAAGGAGATTCCAAATCTGATGCCCTAGCACACAAGTACACAATAGGAGAAACATGTAGGCTTCCACACTGGTAGATGGGCCACTAGATAGTCCCACATCCATGTTCCCTTTCTGTCCTGGAGTTTCAAAGAAGTTTTTACATTTCTGCAGAAGATTGATTGGTCCTTGAACAGCAGGCTTCATGTTGAAGGCATCTGAATGCTTGAATGAAGCCAAGGCTTAAGCAAGAACAGATATGGGAGGAATAGAGTTATGGGGTTTGTAAAGGCTTATGGTAGTTAGTGGCCTAGGAGAGACCTCTCATCCTCCAGGTCTGCTTCATGATCATGTGCACACGAGCTCCTGCGGACCACTCCCTGCAGTGCTCCCCACCCCAACACACTCTGCATTATTTCACTTCATTGGTTTTGTAAGAACTTGTGATTATTCTTTTTATTTTCACCCCCATGGACTGCACTTTCCATGAGCAGATATTACTTCTGCCATGCCCACTGCTATATCTTCAACCTTATGTACAAAGTTGAATAAATATTTGTCAAACTGTGTTTACAAAGAAAAAATGTTGTTGAGCTATTTAACAAAACCCCTGGGACTCTTTTCTCTTTGCATGTGTCCATAAAATCCCAAGTGATTGGGTTAGTGAGAAGACCTAGTGAAAGTTCTGGACTATACTGGGAATCAGAGGCCTTCTATAGCTCCTCCCCCCAAAACAAACAGGAAAACACCACAAAAAATTGAAAAATTTCTATTTTATATCCTTGTGTCCTAGAGCAAGTTAGTATATCCTATATAAGAATCAAATTTTCACCTCTGAATGTGAGAGTTAGAAGGAAAAATTATTAGCTTGCTTATCCAAGTCATGCAATAACTTTTTCCTAAAAAGTTGTGTTCAGAATGCCTGGAACTATTACTTATATGTAATACTAAAGGCCCAATGCATGAAATTCGTGCAAGAGTAGGCCTTCCATCTCCTGGCTGTGGTCACTGGCTTCCCTCTGGCATCTGGGACCCGGGTTTCCCTCGCAGCCCCGGCTTCATCTGGAAGGATGTCCAGAAGGACATCTGGTCTAATTAGCATATTACTCTTTTATTATTATAGATTTGCAAGAAATTCAAGGGAAACATATACCAACACACACACACACACACACACACACACACACACAGAGTAAATAGAAATTACTCAGTTTTTTATTAAACTCCTATCATGATACAAGCCATAAAAATCCTCATACTCATGTAATTTATATTTACTGTGGGAGAAAGTAAATAAAAATAAAATGGATAGTATTTGAAGCAATGATAAACGTTATAGAGAAAAATAAAAATTTTAAAATGTGTTTTTAATTTAATTTATTATTAATATTTATTAAATTTGTTGGGGTGATACTGGTTACTAGGATCATACAGGTTTCAAGTGTACATTTCTATAGTACAAGTTCTGTATATTGCACTGTGTGTCCACCATCCAAAGTCAAATCATCTTCCTTCACCATATGTTGGTCCCTGTATGATCAAGGGGAGTCTTCACTGAGAAAGCTGAATTTTTGTGGAGTCCTGAGGTGGTGAGGAAGGAAGTGATACAAATATCTAGTAAAAGGGCTTTCCAGCAGAGGAAATGGCAGTGCAACATCCTCACGGCAGAAAGAGGGGCGTCTGGATTATTGTAGGAACAGAAACAAATCCTCCAGGAGGAACAAAGCAGGTGATGACTTGAGGCGAGAGAGTCATCTGAGGGCTCTGGGGCCACCCTTAGAGCAAGTCCTACTCACTTCTGGACACTTTGGAGAGCCAGATGCTTCACAACGCAAATTTCCCAGATGTTTAGAAAGTTAATACGTTTTTGCAAAGGTAGTTTTCTAATTTGAGACTTATTTAACAACAAATTAGAAAAACAACACACATCTTTTGGTTATTATATACCCCATGGTGTAATAAGATTACAGTGTGACAGCACCCTGCCATCATGACAACAACAGAATCACAGTGGTGGCCAAAAGACTAGAAAGAGCTTTGTTTTAATTTAGGTCACATTTTACTACAATAGGAGTTTTAAGTTTACATTCAACTTTGAGTATTTGAGTTTTGAGGAATTCAGAACTATGGAAAGGTGATGGGGTCCTGCCCTGCAGCTGTGGCCTCAGTGAGGTGGGCGTAAGGACAGTGTTGAGCAGAAGGAGCCAAGAGCTGATGAGTTTGAACATGTCTTGGTACCTGTGTTGAAAGGATGGATAAAACCATCTTGGATGGGTTTACTCTGCACACCCAGTTCCTAACCCTAACCCTAACTGTAACTGTAACCATAACCCTAACCCAACCTAGTCCACGCAGCAGGTTAAGTGTTCTATATTCTTGTGTAACTGAGAGAGAAACCACAGGATGAGGTTTTGTTTAATTTACTGTGTCCCCCTCCTTAAATGTTTTCACTTCATACATTTATTAAGCTCTTTTCCTAAGGTCTTTCTTATGTAGGGTCTTTGCAGAGTAAACCTATATACTCTATGGGTAAAATTCTTTCTTTTCTTTAGTTTTCATGTTTCCTTGATATTTTCTGAAAATTCCTTTTATTGTTTATATTACACCATAGCATGTTGGTATTATATTGTTTGTGGACTGTTAAATAAATATCCATTTAGAGCACTGAAAACAGTTGTTTCACTGAATATCTGATTGCAACAGCTAATTAAAGAGTGATTTCCAAACCTGTCAGACTGACTGTCAACTCCACAAACTTCTCCATGCTGGTTTCATTTAACACTTTTTTTTTTGTATTGTTTGAGATAAAGCTGCTTCATGTCTTCTGAGTCCTCAATAGAAATTAAATGGCCATAGCATGTTGTTTCCCTTTCAGTTGTAGAGTTGATCATTTTAACATTTTTTCTAAAATGCAACACGAGACACCAAGTCCCACTTCTTCCCTAGTGAAGTAAATGCATGAATTGGTTGTATTAAGGGCCACGCGGGGTCACAGTGCATGTGAGAAGAAGGGACTTTTCTGCCTCACCTGATGTCTGGGCTGCAGCCTGTCCTCGAGGCTCTCTGGTGGGGCTACGTATGAGTTTATTTGTGATTTGAAATGATGCAGCTGCAACTGTCTCTTTTTATTTTTGATGATTAAATAAGTTTCTGTGTAAATTCACTCTGTTACACAGGAGGAGGCATTCCAGAAGAAAGGCGGAGGCCACCTTTGTCTAGTCTTGACTGGCAAGTTGACAGGAAAGTGTTGTCTCTCAGTGGTCTGGCCCCTGGCGGGAGCATCTGTTTGCCCTAAGCATGGCTCTGCTTCCCATGAAGACATGTGAGTGACATGGAGCAAACTGCTGCATCTCCATGTCTCCGTGCTCCCTCCCAGCTTCATATATCACAGACTGAAGACACATGGCATAGGTCAGTGGTTGGCAAACTCATTAGTCAACAGAGCCAAATATCAACAGTACAACAATTGAAATTTCTTTTGAGAGCCAAATTTTTTAAACTTAAACTATATAGGTAGGTACATTGTTATTAACTTAATTAGGGTACTCCTAAGCTGGCCTTTGCTAAAAACGTCCTCAATCTGATTGAGGTGCGTTCGCTGAGGTCGACCCCTTCCAACTCTCCCATCCACACTCATCTTGTATACTTGTTTCGTCTATCTCCTTTCATTCATCCTCTCTATATGTCCAAACCATCTCAACATACCTTTCTCAATCCTTGACACTACATTTTCTTTCACTCCACAACGTTCCCTAAAATTAACTTAATAAACTTTACTTGAAGTTTTAAGTCAACTTTGCACTGTACGTGGTATTTTGTGGAAGAGCCACACTCAAGGGGCCAAAGAGCTGCATGTGAGCCGCAGTTTGCCGACCACTGGCATAGGTGGTGCAATTCTCCTCTCTCTCCTTGAGGATCTGAAATCCAAGAGAGAAACATCTTGTTTGTGTTGATTTTCTGAGTCCAGGACAGTGTACAGTGTCTGCTACACTTTAAGTACGTAAGTACCTACTTGTCAAATTCATCAATACTCAACAATATTTCTGAGATCGCTGTAACTTCTCTAAAATGCCAGTATCTAACTTCAGTCTGGGATCATTATAACTTGGAAATTAATACTAGGCCTATTCAACTCCATCCATCTCCCAGAGCCCTAACAATGGTGCTGAACAGTGGAATTAGAGAATTCCTCCTTCTCTGAGGAATCCTGCTCATAGCCAGGATTTCAACAAGTCGTAATTGTTTTGTTTTTATCTTTTCCCATTTCTAATCATGAAACTTTGCCTGGAATAATCACTATTTCAACGATAGTGGCAGCTTATTATGTATATGATACATAGCAACATTACTTCTTGGAAATATAAATATTGAAAAATAGAACAGAGGGGCCCAAATCATCATACATCTCAAAATGTCTGAATCACTTTTTAGAAACTATAATATTTAGCTATTTTGAAATTATGTTTAACTAAGATAATTTTAATGCCCTAACAGCTCGTTTTTCTGTAATTAACAAATAAACAGCGGTTTTCACAGGTAGAATGAAAACAAATGACTAAATACCATTTATTTTGCTTGTCCAGTGTTGTCATAAATCCCAGACAAGCACCGTTAATTAGAATGTGTGCTGAATTAGGACATATGAATTCTCCTCTTAGACTTTGTGTCAGCTAAACAAGCTTATCTGGGATAAGCTTACCCTTTCTTGATCCCCATTTTTCCATATACATGTTTTAGAACTTAAATAATAATGCCTCTAGAGCCTCTTTCAGCTAGAATATTTTATGTTTGTCCCACCTATCTTTTTAAGGCCCAACATCTGAGCAATTAAAATACAAGCCACTGAGACCTTTTACTCAATGCTAAGCATTGACATTGTATTAAGGTATGTGAGGGAGTTTTTAGAGAGAAGAAAACCATAAAACATGGTTCATGTCTTGTAGCAATTGTTTTTTAGAAAAAAAGACTAAAATAAAGTAAATGACAGAGCCTGGACAGTCTAGCATTGAATATCACATGAGTGGTGGAGATAAGAAGTGCTCCAGGAGGCAAGGCCAGGGCAAGATGCCATTTTGTCCAGAAAGATCAGGGACCGTCTGGGGTCAGGGGCACTTGAACTGGGCCACCCAATGTATCCAGGAAGCTGGTGGCCCATCTGCAAATGTTAATTATATGTTGCAATAATAAACAGAATGTGATGGGCCAAGTAAACAGAAACAACTCTGAGTCTTTATCCTGGAGAGAATTTAGCAGGAAATGAGTTAAGCAGTTGATGGAACAGGGAGACAGGCAGACATGAATGTGGAGGTAACTGTACCTCAAGGACACAGAGAGTGGCTTCCACACTGAGGTTGAGAACAGAGGGAGGTGGGGCAGCACAGAGCCCAAAACCAGCTTCCCCCTCATGTCCCCCATCTCTCACCTGCACCTCCCTTTTCTGGAAGTCAACTGTCATTGTCACAAAGCCTGAAGGAGAAGGGCCCTAATAGATATGACATGAAGCAGGTGCAGGGCAACCAGCTGATGTCTATGGAACACCTAAATGGGATGGGTGTCCAGTTTTAGAAAAACTACTAGAGTCTTTCTTGTCCCATGTCCTATGTCATAAATTTTAATTATTTGTTTTATTGATTTCAGAGAGGAAGGAAGAGGGAGAGAGAGACAGAAACATCAATGATGATAGAGAATCATTGATGGGCTGCCTCCTGCACATGTGCTCTGATCGGGAATCAAACCATGACCTCCTGGTTCATAGGTTCATGCTCAACCACTGAGCCATGCCAGCTGGGCATTAAAGTTCAGAAAATGGAGACACAGAAAGACTAAGTTTAATATGGTTGCAAAACTACCTAATGGAAGAAGGGAACTATGACCTTTGTCTGATTCTGAGTCCTTGCTTTTCCCACTGTAGGTATGAGAGGCACACAAGAGCAGGCCACAGTCCATGTCAGTGATTATTGGCAAACTTTCCTGGATGGATCACAATATTTGGTAGAATGTGGTAAGCCTAGAATAAAGGGGCATTTCTAAAGAACTTTGGCCTTAAATATGATCCAAACTGGCTGTTCTAGTGGCTCCTAAAAACATTGTAGATGTTTCAGTCACACTTCCTGGAGCCAGACGTCTGCAGCTGTATGCAGAAACCTTGGAGAGAATTCCAGAGGGCTGGGTACATTTACAAGTTCTGATGGAATATTCCTGAGAGGAAAAAAAAAAATCAATGACGAAATCAGGGTTTGTGAAAATGATTTCTCATGTGGTTGACATGCAGCCATCTTATAGTAACCTCTATAAATTGTTCAAAATGGTATTGCCAAATTTGATTGCAATTAAAAGGATCAAAACTTTTTTAAAATATATTTTACTGATTTTTTTTAGAGAGAAAAGGAGAGGGATAGAGCGTTAGAAACATCGATGAGAGAGAGAGAAACATCGATCAGCTGCCTCCTGCACACCCCCTACTGGGGATGTTGCCTGCAACCCAGGTACATGTCCTTGACTGGAATCGAACCTGGGACCTTTCAGTCCTCAGGCCGGTGCTCTATCCACTGAGCCAAGCCAGTTAGGGCAAGGATCAACACTTTTTATAGAATAGTCCCTTTTTTCAGATGCTGCAGTTCAGTGTTCACTATTTTTGAAGCAACGCTTAGCTTATCACTTGATGGGTGTTGCAAGTTACACAGGTGTCCTCATTCTACATTCTACCCTTGAGGTGAGGGTGGTTTCCACAGTACATATTGAAGGACATGCTATTACTCAGAGGACTCTTGAAACATACTAGAAATTTCCATAAGTTCTATGTTGCCTTTATGCATCAAGGATAAGAGATATTTTAAGATAGTGTGATGAGTTTTTGTTCCAGCCAGGCCTCATGATGTCAGTTCCCAGCCTGGATTCAGAGCTCCAGGGTCTGGCCTGTGAGGGGAGATGGGAGAAGGGAGACTTCAGTTATCTCCCCAAGGCGCAGTGAGTGCTACTGACACGAACAGATCACTGTTAATATCTAAAATTGTTATAGACATATAGATCACAGTTTATCCTTAAAGCTGGTTTCAACTCAGAGCTGTAATTAAGGAGCATGAGACAAGAACACTTCATCGATATGGACAAAAAAGACTAAGAATAAAAAGACACAGAATGAACCGCCCAGGTATGAGAGAGTGGCTTCCATCCAGGGTCCCTGGAGCAGCTGAGCACAAACATGCCTTTGCACACATACTTCAAGTTAGATCCCATAAGTTAGGATGTTTTTTGTACATTTCTCTTCCACTGCTTTTTAGAACCAGTAATTAGCATTTCAAAGACTGAGTTTAGATATTCACCAGATGGAAGTCATTTGTGTATATTATGTTTAGTATTGCATTTATAAACACTTTTTAGCTTCTTAAAAATGTCACTTTAAAAAGGAGATCATGACACAAATCAACTCATTCAAAAACACATTTTTCACTAGGAATTTATTTATCCCTGTTCCTCATCAATATACAAGGGGAAATTATCAGAGGCTGAGTAGCCAAAAAATGATGATGTTTAT
This sequence comes from Myotis nattereri, assembly GCF_964212035.1. Lineage (NCBI taxonomy): Eukaryota > Metazoa > Chordata > Mammalia > Chiroptera > Vespertilionidae > Myotis > Myotis nattereri. Next base: position 151,308,872 of record NC_138075.1, read on the forward strand.
TGATTGAATAACATGATACTTTCTGGCTTATAAAGAGCTTCCAAGTGCAAATACGGATACATATCTTCAAAAAATTTTTTAAAATGTCTAACTGGAATCCCCAGTTAAACTGATGTTTTTTCCCCCTACTGATTATTTTTCAGAAAAGATGAAATGATAGAAAAACAACCCCATTAAATATGGGTATTTAAGATTATTAAATGTCAAGGATTGTGTCACACTCAATTAGTGGAGAACTTGATACTTTAATATATGTGCCAATGTAATGTGACTATACAATGACTCTTCAGGTGACATATGATCATCCAGTCCTCAAACGTGTATTAAATCATTTTTCATGGGAATCAGAATGTTTAGCAATATTTTTGTCAAGGGCACATGCATTTTCCTTGGAGCATGGAGACCTCTAGATTCTAATCTTAGTTTTGCAACAAGGCCACCATAAACTCAGGAGATAGCCCTGAAATATCTGTGGCACAGTATTTTCAACTACAAATGAAAAGTTTAGTGACATTTAAGTTTCCTTTCTATTTTAACCCTTACCATTTTTTTTTTTAAATTAGCACCTCCCTCCTTCAGGGAAATGTTCATTTCTTTGCTTTGGCTGCATAATTTGCATGGGAGATTTTAGCATTTAGGAAACCCATTCCACCTAGTTTTCTTTGAAGTTGATTTCTTTTAAACTGGAGGTGGGAAAATACTCTTATGCTCCTGAGGTCTCAAGATTAGGAGCCCAGGGTTTTCAGTGCCAGCTCCCTTCTCATCTAAAGATTGGACTCAGAGGAAGAAGCTTATCATAGGAAGAAGCAGGGACAAAGCACAGAGTCCTAGGTTCTGGATTCCAGGCCCACCTAAGGGAAACACCTCCTGGTCTTTCCACAGCTCATTGTGGAAAACTCACTGCAGTCTAGTCAAGTTTAATAAATGTCATATAGAGATTTCTAGGTAAATCTCAGTTGATCTGAAAATTATACTAACCAAAGGACTTGGTTTCACAAACACTAAAAAAAATAACAACACTAGATTAGCACAGTGTCTGATACATCAGGACCTACATAAATATTTAACTAGAGGCCCGGTGCATAAAATTCATGCGGGGGTGGGGGTGGGGGGTGGGGGGGTGTTCCTCAGCCTGGCCTGCACCCTCTTCAATCAGGGATCCTTCTCACAATCCAGGACCACTGGCTCCTAACCTCTAGCCTGCCTGCTGGCTGGATTGCCCCTAACCACTTCTGCCTTCCACCCTGATTGCTCCCTAACAGCGCCCCTGCTGGCCTGATTGACGCCTAACTGCTCCCCTGCTGGCCTATTAACCCCAACTGCCCTCCCTTGCCAGCCTGATTGCCCACAACTGTCCTCCCCTGCCAGCCTGATTGCCCACAACTACCCTCCCCTGTTGCAACCCTCCTCCTCTGCTGGGACCCACCTCCTTCATGCGAGGTGGGGGAGATTCCCGGACCGGCCTCCTCCATGCTGCATGGAGCTGCAGGATTCCCAGGCCTCACTGTGTGGAGTGGTCACTAGGCTCCAACTCCGTTGTGCACGCAGCTATCTTGTGACGACGTGAGGGAGTGATGCCACCTAGACTATTATTACTATAAATTGGCCAAATGATCTATAATAATACAAGCATAATATGCTAATTAGGCAAGACAGGCAAATGATCTTCTGGATGTCATTTCAGACGTCCTTCCCAATGAAGCTGCAGCAGTGGGGGCCAAGGCAGAGGTGGTTAGGGGATATCAGGCAGGCAGGCGAGCAGTTAGGAGGGGCACCAGGCAGGCAGGCAGAGTGATTAGGGGCAATCAGACAGGCAGGCAGAGTGGTTAGGGGTATCAGGCAGGTAGGCTAGTGGTTAGGGGTGATCAGGAAGGCAGGTAGGCGAGTGGTTAGGAGCCAGCAGTCCCAGATTGTGAGAGGGATGTCCGACTGCCGGTTGAGGCCCAATCCTACAAGCAGTCGGACATCCCCCGAGGGGTCCTGGATTGTGAGATAGTGCAGGCTGGGCAGAGGGACACCCCTCTCCCCGTGCATGAATTTTGTGCACTGGGCCTTCAGTTCTAAATAATGTATACATTGCTGGATATAATGTATTTATTGGTAAAATTACACCTAAAATTAAGTATCCTTGGCTGTCAACCACAATGACTAACTAAGACAGGTTTGTGGTGGACGGAAAGCCATGCTTACACCCTGAGACATTTTCAGGGTTAGGAGTATTGGAGAATGGTGTCCTTAGTTTATATTGTAACATTACCATGGTGGCAAGCAGACAGAATGCCAACTTGGAGGTGCCATTCTCAGAGGTGATCATCAGAATGGCAGGTAGTGAGGGGGCAGACACTTTGTGAATACCGGTGAAAGATTTCCCTAGGAATGAGGGGCCTGGGAAATTCAATTAAACTTCTATATGTATAAATGCATATGTAAACTATGGTATAAATAATAAATAAATAGTTACAGATACAGTACATAAACACAACATGTACATGTATTTGTATAGTTGATCTGAGATACATTTTTCAAATTTAGGGCATAATACCTGGAATTAAATGATGATAGTAATAATGATGGTAATAGCAGCAATAATAGCTAGTATTTATGGATGGTTTTGGTGTAATTTAGCATAATGTATTTCTATATCTATCTATTTATCTATTTTCATCATCATTATCTATCTATCTCTCTATCATCTATCATTTTCAAAGTAAGCAGGCAGGTGCTATTGATATCCTGGTTCATGCATGGAATTTGAGGCCCAGAGAAGTACATGCATTCTCCAGGTTTCTAGAATAGTAGGGCTGGAGTCTCATTTGAATCCAGTCAATTTAACTGTGCAGCCTGATGTTTTATGTGAATGAAAAAGAAAGCAAAATTCTCAAGTCAGTGAATTCTTTATATGGACTATCAAAGCATATGTACTCATATTGTTAATAATAACTACAATTATAAAATGACAAAGTGTACTAAATCTTGATGGGTTAAAGCACTTAAACAAATGATGAAATACACCTAGTCATCAGTCTCCTTGGGTCCCCAGGACCTTCAATAACTGGCAGTCACAGTGAGCAGAAAGTGAAAGACAGCATCTCCACAGGCCAGAGACCATTTGGAAACAAACCCTAGGAGTGCACTCACTGACAAAACTGGAGTTTTGCTGAAAGAAAGGGGAAGAGCATTAAGCTTATCATTTCAAAATATAAATATGAATTTCATGCCAAGACAGCTAAAATGGGGTTTCTTTTTCTGTGTGCACATGCACACACAAATATACACACAGCGTGTATGTATATTTCTGAGATTATTTAAATCTTTCTTTCACAGATCTAATTTGAATAAACACGCAGACCACATCCCACTAAAATAATCTATCACAGCTTTCACTCCTCTAGACTGCTTTTGAAAACACAAACTTGACAACTTATACAAAGCTTCTTAAAATGACTTTTAAGACTTTTTATAAGTGAATGAACTAAATATGCTGGAGATTTCTAAATCGCACTTCAAAAGGAAGCACGAAAGTCTGTAAACAGTAAAAAATAAACCCTATATCACATTTCATGCATTGACTAACCGTTTGTGGGGGTCTGAATATTTTAATCCATAGAAGAATTCATAAACCTTTGTAGAAATGAAAAGTATCTTAACCCTATAGTGAATGACCTTTATGATTCATTTTGGGGGTAATTTCTTTTCTGGTAAGTGCATTGTGGATTATAAGTATAAAAAATGAGTGGGAAATTTTGTGTTATTCATTTTGAAGGCTCTTTTTATTAAGAGAAGAAATGAAATTCAATGAAAATCATTTTGCGATAATTATAATGAAATATGAGGTGCTCAAGTATATTCTATTGCAGACGATATAGAGGAAATGACTCTATCTGCTCAAAGCCCGAGTTAATGGATTGGATCCACAAAGCTTGGTCTGGCTCATTTCTGCACACACTCATCACAGTGACAGTGGGTGAAGTTGCTTCCAAGGGGACTTTGGTTTGAAAGATCAGGAAGATCATGGACAAACTTGTTTGATTCCCAGACACTTAACCATTTATGAGTCATTACTGGGCAGTGTCAGTGAGCAGGGACAGTGTGATCTGTGGGGTAATCTGAGCCAACCACCTTGGTGGCCACAGGGAGCAGGGAGAAGTCATGACTTTGAATCAGACATCAGGCTGAGTTAGGGCCAGAGCGACCCATAGTTTCCAGGGAAGAAACAAGTAAGATGGAATCAAAAGTGGCGATATCCAAACAATCCTCACATTGCTTAGTTCCAAATTATGGCCTATCATTTTTTTTTCTGACCTTCCTAGTGCAATCGGTGAATAGATGAGAACAGCTGTGCCTTAACAGAGATTTTTAAAAACACACTTTGTGATGTTCTTGTGACCACATTGTGTCTAAGATCAGGAGCTGCCTCATGTGGTGTCTGCAGGCCACAGCCTCCTGTATCCATCCCGGCTGCTGACTGGTGCTTGGTGCCTGGGGGCCTTGGGATGCAACTTTCATTACACAGAGGTACTGTGAGGACAAGCTGGGGACTTTAAAATACATACTTGGAATCCAGGTACTATTACTGCAGTTGAGAATCCAACTGATGGTTTTAATTGTGAATAATGGAATTGAGGCTCTTTTGTTAAGACACATTAGAACCTAGAATGTTTTTAAAGCCAAAATAACTTTCAGAGAATTTGGAGGGCTCCAGGTCTCATACAAGCCAGTCTCTTAAATATTATAATCTATTTAATTTAAAGTGAGATTTAAAATTCAAAATGATAACCTAAAGGCTCAAAATAACTGTTTTTTAAAAAGTGCATTTTTAAATTAGATTACAATTACAATTTTTCAGTTGGAACACACCTCATTAGTTAAAAATCCAAATTGAATATTAATATATAAGAAAATGTAAATACCAGAACTCAAGACCAGAAGCCTCACTAATGATAATAGTTGGACCTGACACCCAGCAATGCTGAGTGCAATCCTGGATGTTTTGCGGTCTACCATTGAAACTCATTCACTAGATTGTCAGTTGACCATTGATTGGATGTGGGGTCTTTCTCCTGGCCTCAACATTTTCTCATCTGTAGTATGGGAATAATAATAATTCATTTTTTAAAATAGTAATTCATTGGTTTTTCATAGAGAGAGGAAGGGAGAAGAGAGAAACATCAATGTGAGAGCATAACATCAATCGGCTGCCTTCTGCACCAGGGATTGAACCCAGATCCCAGGCATGTGACCTGACTTGGAATCAAAGCAGCAACTTCTCAGTATACAGGACGATGCTCAACCAACTGAGCCACACTAACCAGGGCAGAATAATAATAATTTCTATATCATAGGGTCGTGTTGCAGATTATATGAGTACACACAAACCAGTTTTCAGAGTACCAGACACATCCTGAGGGCTCATCAACCATTAGCTATTATTATAAAAAAATAATGGCAATGAGAATTCTGAATAATGTAACTGAAATACTAATACATACACACACTATATGAGTGTCTGATTCTATAATTAAATCAATTTAGCCTTACCTATGTTATGGTATTTATAGTGATACTATCTGGAGATATCAAATCAGCCTGTGTATGTAGGTTATCACTGAATTCCACTAAACATAGAATGCGAAACTTGGAACTCGTGGAGTCCTAAGGGCAAGGTAATAGAACTCCATGATAAAAAATTTTTAAGGCAGTTTATAAATCAGGAGAAACACTAAACTAGAAACTCCATGTTAGCTTGCAGGAACAAATCACCAATATAAATTCTCAGAAGGGTAGTTTGGGTTCTGTGGGAATGCCTCAAACAATGTCCCATTGTTTTACGGGTTGAAAAGTCTTTGAGTGTCACCTCACCTCTCTGATACACTTTAATGAAGATGAAAAGGTTGGAAATATCTGGGATGAAAAGACTGTTCGATTTATAACCAGGGAGGTGCAAGTCCTTCAGTTTGACTAGGACTAAGATGATTTAAAGTGCATACATGTTAGACTTCTGTTTGATTTTGAAAACCTAAAATTAAAATCCAAATCACCACTTTTGTCTGTGTACAAATAATTTTTAAAATTATTAGATATATTCTTTTTGAATTTACTATTTAACACATGAAGAAAACTCCCAAGCACATGGCTTTACTAATAAACTTCTAATATAATCAATATCTGGTCAAGATTTTAGAGGTAATTAAACAAATGTGTCATGAAATTATCTTTGCTTTAAAGCAATCAGTACTCAAAAACATCTTTTTCTTATTTACATATGAAGTCAGTTTTGCAAGGTTCAAAATGCAGGCATCAGAAATAGAATTAAGAAAAACCAGGGAGATACAGTCAAAAAGTCTCAGTATGAATCTAAGTCAAATTTTGATGGGATTATCTACCACAATATTAAAATGACTTATCCACCCTTTAAATTCCATGTGAAATGAAGAAAATAATATTTTGACAAAAATGGCATCAACGTTGCATAACTTGAAATGTGTTTTAATATCATCATTGTGAACACATTCCACTACACTGCTAGCTGAACTCTTCCAGCCTGTTTTTCTATATTAACTAATTAAAACAGTTGAAGCATCAGGACTTGGTCAAGGTAGGAAGTGATTAAGATTTGTCTCATCATGCACTTTAACTGTAAAACAGGATTTCATGCATCTCAAATCCTATTAGTTTATTTGGTAAAAGTGACCTTCCCAATGCCCTTTCAAATACAGGATGTTGGACTGTGTTTATCATTAGCATAGAGCGCTATGCCAAACACGACTTTTAAACCTATTTTCTGATTCAAATTTAGTAGATCTAATAAAAATAAATACCTTAGGCTTTGCAGCTGCATCCATTTTTACATGCAAATTCAGTAATTGCTTATATAAATTGAGTAAACTGTACATGAAAACAAGCTGTTAAATGTTCAATTAATCAGTTTGCGAAAGTCTTCGTGTTCTTTCTACCAGCAAACTTCCACAGATCACTCATAGGAGCTGAAAGCAATTTCATATATCACCTGGCGTGCAACAAGGTTTCTTTGTTTCCTGTTACTAGGCTCTGGTTCATCCATCCATCCATCCATCCATCCATCCATCCATCCATCCATCCAACACTATTTTTAAGACACTGTGAGGCTTAGAGATTCTACCTCATTTATGTTCAGTTTGTAGCACAAAGTAAACAATGGTGATTTAAAAACAAGTTACTGATCCTCTAATTTTGTTTCTATGATCTTCCCTATTTCTTGGGGCCTTCACAGGTAGGCAGAATGATGCTACAGAAATAAAACAGCATTGGGATCCCGTTTTCACTCTCAAGGATTAGAATTTGTGAAGGATAACTTTTCTATTTTTTGAAAATTTCCTCATGAAGGGGTTTAACCAGTCTTACTATGCTGCTGTCACTTCCAACACTCTGAGAGTCCTCATTGCATGCTTGTTCTATCATCTTCTTCTTCATTTACTCTGTGATGGCCTGAAGAGTGGTGTTGCCCCGACTGGTGTGTACATGGCTCACATGGGAATAAACACATTAAAATGCTGATTCTAACTGGGTACGTCTGATATTGGGGATGGAGAGTTTGTACTCCTGATGAGTACCAGGCAAAGCTGATGTTTTCTGAGCCTGAGCTACACTTGCAGTGGCCAGGGTATGGCTTAGGCTGCACTTGGAGTGGCCACATTTGCCCATCTTGGCTTCTCCTAGATTGGCCTTGGACAAAGAAATATAGTTTAGTTAGAGGAAGGCATTTGTAACAAAGGGAAACACATGGGATGGACAGTATCCCAGAGTCTGGTGCATATGAAATGGGGATGCAGGAATGACAAAGAGTTGAAAGTGTCAGTGTTTCTTAATTGACTTCATGGGTGGGTCACATGGACATAGGCTCAGAGGATTGGAATTTGGCTCATGGCCTTCATTATAGAAAATTACAGTAGCTACCATGAAATAAGCTCTTACTGGCCCTTTCCTACGTCATGACAGCAATCCTGTCCATTGCCCATGTCTGACATAAAAAAACTGAGTCCTAGAGGTATTAAGTAATTTTCCCAATTTTGTACAACTTCTAAATGGCAGAGCTGCAATTCGGAGGCAATTCTGTGTAACTCCGGAACCTGGAGAAACTTTACGCTATTTACAATTCTTCCCATTATCACTCAGCACCACCTTCTTCCATGCCTTGATATAATGACTGGTTTGGTGGTAGAAGGCACATTGTGCAGAGAAATGAAAGAACATTGATTGTATCAGCTGATATTATTTAAAATATCAACATTTGGCGGAATTCATGTTTCTTGAAATAATGACCTATTCAAGGATTTGGATTTTTACATTTCTCAGATTTAATGAAGATAGAGTTCAATGGATACAGTATTCTATGAAAGTTCCTGTTAATATATGAACGTGTAATAAGAAAAAAAAAATCCTGTCAAGTGCTCACAATATGCATTTGGATATGTGGTTTTAAAAATCTTCTCTAAAGCAAAGAAATAATTCATTTATAAATTTGGACCAGCAAGTTCTGATAATTTTTTTTTTTAATCTACTTCCTTTGAGAGTTGAAGAAACCGTATTTTCTTAAAAGTCAAAGGTAAGATTTTCAAAATAAAATGGTATTCCCCTTTTTGGCCATTTTCTTCCTCCCCTGTGTATGTAATCTTATTGAAGCAGATGAAAGGTTTGGTCTCAGGAATTGTTCTGGAAATACAGGGAGTCCTAATCATGTTGATCGTCTGGTCTGATGTGACGATGTTCCAGGACCCGTGAACAAACACTAATGCTGTATTTCTGGAAGCATAATTTGGGAAAAGACCCATTTCCTTTTTCCTATCTTTTTCAGACAATATCAGAAGTAGGTTTAGTTCTCAGATTAGTACATTAATAGACAGAGTAGGATTTTTAAAAATTAGTGGGCAGAATGTGAGTTGTCTTTGGTAAATTATTGAAAGAACTGGGAAATCTACTGGGAAGCTGGAAAGCTGGTGGAGACCCAGTAAGTTCTTCCAGGTACCTGAACAGCCAGCTGCCCTATGGAAGAGGCGGGGGATTCATCCCACTCGACCTCTGCTGTCAACTAAAACCAGTATGTGAAGTTCAAGCAGGCAGTTTGGGCCCAGTGCTCATCTTCAGAGCTGTCTGAGGATAAGAACACTGCCGTAGGCAGTGGTAAGTTCCAGGAATCGAGCACAGACAGAGCTTGGGCCCCACAGATGGGGTGGTTGAATTTAAACATCAGAGGGGGAATTAGCCCAGGTCATCCTTAAGGCCTTCCCAATTTTCAGATAGGCACAGTGGTTTGAAGCTGTTTCCTGGCTGGCAGGCTCTGATAAGAATCAGATTGGTTTACACAGGGAAGCCCTCAGGCAAATCCCTGCACTGTCAGAGGCTTGTCTTCCTTTTTCTTTTGTGCCTTATGCTTTCTAGTTTCTTTCTGTCCCAGCAGCTGAGTTCCTAGATTCTTAAGGTCTGCTCTGTCCTGGAGTTCACGTTATTCCAATGAGTTCCAAGTATGTCATCAAACCTGTGTCAAAACACCAGCATAGCTCTCCTTACGGCCCTGATAGACTAGGCAAAGGGCCCATATGAGAGATTGGAAAGGATCCCCTATAAGATGTCTTCCCAGTTAAAACCTACCAAAGAATTTATGCCAGACATAATAGCAATTCAACTCCAAGTCTTCCAGAAGAAATGGGAGAGGACACATTTGAATGCATTAGATGGGCCGAGAGCCACTCTGAAGTAAGACCATATGAAAATATCAAAAGAAAAAAATACTACAGAATAGTAGTACACATGAACATGAACATAGCAATCATTTACAACATTTTGGACAACCAAATCCAGCAGTATGAGAAAAATATATGACGACCCACTGAAATTCACCCCAGGAATGTAAAGTCATGTCAACATTTGAAAATCAATCACTATAATTTACTTCAACAATAAATTAAACAGGAAAAAAATATATGATTATAGGATTTTAGACCAAACCCATTTCTGATAAAGAAAATCTATCAGTAAAATAGGAAGAGAAGGAGACTTCTTCTAACCTGATAACAGAACTTTCTCAAATAATAAAAAACATACTTAATAGTGAAAGAATCCACTCTAAGATTAGGAACAAGGCCAGGAAGGCCTCTCACTTCTGTTATTCACATTTGTACATACAACCAACATAATAAGGAAAGATACGTATTTTTAAAGGCTAGATATTGAAAAGGCAACCTAAGCTCTCTGTATTTGAGGATAAAATAATTTTCAAAGAGAATCCCAGGGACTAAAAGACACAACTAGAATAGATGAGTTTAGTAAATTATCAAGAATAAGCTTGAAATTCAGAAACCAACTTTTAAAAAATAATTACCAATAAAAATGGATATGAAAATAAAAATACATTAGCAATAGTCTCAAAACTATGATGCAGACAGGGAGAAAAACAAAATATATGTGTAAAATTCTTCTGCTGAAAACTATAGCATGTTGCTGAGAAAAATTAAACTCTAAATAAAATTTATAAAGAAGAAATATATGCCATGTTTGTAGATATAAAAAACTCATAAAGTGGTCCATTCTCCCAAAACTGATTAATGTGTTCGATATAATCAAAATGGCAACAATTTATGTATTTGTGTTAAAATTCATATTTTTTCAAATGTACATGGGAAACAAATGACCTGTAAAAGCCAAAATAATTTTGAAAAAGACCACTACCTACAGTGCAACTGCTGGGCCTTATGATAAGGATATGGTTAATTCTATAAGAAATTGCCAAATGGTTTTAAAAATGGGTTGATTTCAAGACTTTCTGTAAAGATAGAGTAATGGAGACAATGGATATTGGCATAATGACTGATGAATCAGTGGAACATAATAGAAAGACACTATTGTCTTTTATCTTTGACAATAGTGCCAAGGCAGCTCAATGAAAAAGGGGAATTTTTTCAATGATCAATGCTGGAACAATAGGGCATCCATATGTACAAAAATAAACTCTGATTCATAAGTTACACATAAAACAATAAAAGAAACACTGAAAAATTAAACTTCCTTAAATGTAAAACTATTGCTTTTTGAAAGATACTATGAAGTAAATGAAAAAAACAAGACATAGGTTGAGAGAAAATATTTGAACAACACATATCTAATAAAGGATTATTAACAAAAATATATAAAAATTCCCAAACTCCATGGTAAAAAGACAAATAACCCAATATATAATGGAAAAAATATTTGAACACTTTATTTATTAAGAATATAGATATTCAATAAGCACATTGGACAGATATTAGTAATTAATGAAATGCAAAAACCACAGTGAGATGTCACTTCCCTTCTACTAGAATGACATAGACAGAAAACTGACAGCACCAATGTGTCAGGATGAAGAGAAATGGATACTATTATATGTTGTTGATGTCAATGCAAAATGGAACAACCCATTTTGAAAAGTTTGGCAATTTCTTATAGAATTAACTATGTACATATCATAAGGTCCAGCAGTTGCACTGTAGGTGTTTTTATTCAAGTGAAATGAAAACATAAGGACACATGCCTGGGCATGAATGTTTACAACTGCTTTAGTCACAATCACCAAAACATACCTTTTGAATAGGTAAACAGATTATGGTCCATCCATGCAGTGGGATAAGACTCAGCATGAAACTTGTGTATTCACACAACAGCACCAATGAATCTGAAAAACATGACAGGAGTTAAGGGGACCAGGCTCTGAGGGCTGCAGGTATAGGATACTAGTTACAGGCCATTCTGAAAAGGCCAAACCAGCATAACTCAGAGTCCTTTTGCATAACGTAGTTTTCATGAGCCGGTATCTTTCATTAGATTGTTTTATTCACGTGTATAATCCCTGAGTACCTTAAAATTTTAAATTTCCACCTTCTTCTTCAACAACAATTTAACACCCCACACTGATGACTTTTGCCCACCCTAACACTGAGCTGCATACAATACACAGGAGAATCTTTGACAGTCGGTTGTACTTAAAGTCTAATGGATATTTAATATTCTCACAATGGCTTTCACCCTCCCAGTAGCTCTGAATTATTTATGAATAACCTCCTCTCTCTCTAAGTAAAACACACTCTTCTAATGAATCAGAGCATGAGCAGTGGGCCTAGGCCAGCCCAGGCGATAACTGCTGTGTACACAAACCCACATGGGTATGGTTTCTCAAACTTGGGCAAAGTGAGAGAATGCTGCCCCCACCTCTGTCTTGCTCTATTAGAATTTACACATGCAGACACGTATTCCACGTTTGCAGAGTATCATTCTGTTCAACCATTTGAAAGACAATGATCAGAAGGCCTGTGGCCCCTTACCAGTGCAAGGCCAAAGGAGCAGCCTAGCACTTGGACTTCCATGGTCTTGGTGAGGCCCTCTGGGTACATGGATGGCTTCTTCATCTTTGGGGGCTTGTATTTCTTCCCTTAACTCTTCTCCTTGAAATATGTCAAGAAATTTATCTTAGGGGTGATGTGGTCCTGAGAATTTTGCTTTAAACTCTGAAGAAGCAGGTTTGAATTTTTAGCACTTCACTTAAGGGATGACCGTTGGACTGCTTTTCAATAAAATCAAGCACAATAATGATTATCATAGAGGGCTATTGTGAGATTTGAGAGAATATCTTTTAAGTTCCTAGCACAGTGGTTCACAACTAGAAGATATTAAATGGTAGTAGCTACTGCTGTTTATCATGTTTGTGAATTCTTTAAAATAATATTTGCTTCAGTGACATTTATCATAGCTTAACAAATGTAACAGTAAGAAAAAAGGCAATGTGATTTTTTTTTGATGGGAGAATCACACTAGATGATTCATTACTATTCTTTGTTTGAGGGAGGCCAAAAGGACAGTGTAGACTTTATTCAGGTATTGTTTCTTTATCACTTCAATAATCTGAGAAATATTAATGACATGGTAGGGTCTTAAGTGTGGACACTTACCTGTGTCTACAACGTGTCTCTTGGCCACATCCAAAGTTTCCTCATCTGCCGGGAGAGTCTAGAAAGGGGCTGGGTATCAGAAATGGGTGGGCAGCTCCTTCGCTCAGACTAATGTGGTTTCCATTTCTTTCCTAGCTGCCAGTGCTTTCCTCTAATGAAGATCATGTTATAACCGCTTGAAATATTAGAAAACATGACTCTCTATCATTAAAAGCTAGTATTTCTTTAGCTAATTCTGAGTTGAAAGAATGACGTGTGACATATGTCTTTGTCCTCCAGGCCTATAACAAATGATCACAGACGGGTTGGCTTATCAATAATAATATTAACATGTTTCTCAGAGTTCTGGAAACTGGAAGTGCAAGATCAAGGCACCAGCAGATTCAGAGTCTGGTTTGTAGATAGTCTCTTCTCACATGGAAAAAGGGTTGAGGGAGCTCCCTGGGGTCTCTTATGTAAGGGCACTAATCCCATCATGTGGGACACACCCTCTTTACATCACCACCTCCCAAAAGTCCTGCCTCCTAACAGGATCACACTGGGGGTTAGGTTTCAGCATATGAATTGGGAGAAGACAGAGCATACAGACTATAGCAAACTTAATCCTGAGAATTTTCAAAAATTGAGAATAAAAAGGATGTGCAAAAAATCATTCTACATATTTTTAAAAATATATTTTTGTGCTACTAATAAATGTCACAAAATTATTGGGGGGAAAAAAGTCAGTCCTACTTTTTTTTTTCATCAGCAGGAGACACAAATACCTCCTGCTTTCTTATTGCTTCTTGTGTGGCCAGGATGAAGAAAGCAAAGAGCACAATCACATTCCAGGTGAGTCTCATGACTTCTAAAGTTGGTAAAAATCTGGTGAAAAATTTGGTCCTTTAGATTTGGCCTGTATAGCTCAGTTGGTTGAATATCTTCCCATGCACCGAGAGGTCACTGGTTCCAGTCCCAGTCAGGGCACATGCCAGAGTTTCTGGCTCAATCCCAAGTAGATGGTGTGCAGGAGGCAGATGATCCATGTTCTCTCTCTCTCTCTCTCTCTCTCTCTCTCTCTCTCTCTCTCTCTCTCAAATCAATAAAAACATATTCTTAAAAAATGACACAGATTGTCAATAAGAAATTAGGAAAATGCCCAGGGCTTCTCTCTTTCACTTGGTGGATTTTTATGTAAGCAATAGTATCTGTATAGACAGCTGAACATACCTACAACTAGCACATGGAGGATTTTCAATCCTCAGTCAAGCAAGAAAGAGTTCAATAACTGGAGTGAAGCTTTTCCTGTTATAGTTTTGTTTGTCTGTTTGGTTTTCAAAAGGAGGTGATATTCAGTAATTTTTCAAAAGTTGTACAGAGTTTATTTCATGCTAATATATATCTTCATGAATGAGATATCAAGCCCAAGATTTTTGGAAAAGAAATAACAGGCACATTGATGAAATCCCAAGCATAAAGCAATTTTAAGCATGTCGATTCATCCATTCATTTATTACAAACTCATGTGTGAGTTGAATAGTGGCTGCTATGTGAGGTTTTAGGTTAAAAGGCACCTCCTTATAAGACATTGCATTTGTGCCTGAGAAATTACCCAGTTAAGTGGGATCATCAGAAATATAAATCAACATGTAGAGTGAGTGATGTTTTATGGAGAGGCATTTGCTACATGTATTGGAAATATGTGATTAGAAGCCTCGTTGGGGGAATTTGGGTAACTTTGTAACTTAGGTAATATCGGGATTGCATCTTGAAGAGTCAGCAGGAATTTGACAAGTAGAAGAGGGTTGATCTATGAAGAGGAAGCCGCTTGTGCCAGAATGAAACCGCTGACTTCTGCTGGGCCAAGGCCCTAATAAGACACACCAGGGTGTTGGCCAGATTCTTTTCTCAGGACCAAGGACAGGGCCAATGGCACTGGGCCAGGGAACCACTCTGCATACCCTGGCCCCCCAGGAATAAATAAGAAGGCAGATCCAAGCTGAAAGCTGAAAAGCATTTTCATGTGACCTCCTTCTGAGATACAGGCTTGGCTCTGGTGTGGTATTTCCTCTGAGCATGTCTTAATTGCTCTGCACATCTAAACATCCCACGCAGTATTGTCAGGGACTGCTATGGACAGCCAACTCCTTGTGCTAAACAAAACCAGTGATTTGGAAAAAATTATAGTTCTGGATGCCATCATTGGCACAGCAAGAACATCCTCCCTTCAATGATTAAAAAGGGGAAAAAAAATTGGCCAGTGCACCACCCCAAGGAAGACCTCTTTGTCAGTGTAGAATGGGGTAATCCTTTGGAAAGGAAGTGGAATACAACATTGAGTAATTTTGGATGATTTAGCCTGGATGGTGGCATCTTAGAAGGTTGTGGCTCTTCCTTTTTGAAAGTTATTTTGAAGTAGAAATGACATGTTCTTTGCCGTGCTAACCATGTGTTAGTATTGTCTTCAATGGCAGCACCCAATGAAAAGCTGGTTAGTCAAGACGCAGATATAATGGGCACTGAGCTCCTCTCGCTAGGGACTCACATAAACAAGCGCCTGCAGATCTGAATGATCAAATCTTAAGTAGAATACTGTGTGCCACTTTGTTATTTTTTTTAAATGGTTGAAATTTTGCAAAGTTTTGGAAAGGAGGCATCTTAACTCAAGGGTGTTTCTAAATGACTCTTTTTAATATTCTATATTAAGGGGAAAGAAGCAGGTATAGTTCAAGCCTTTTCTCCCCCAGACACACTTAGTGTCATGAATTTACCTGATTATCAGATCTGTGAATGCTTCCTCATCAATACAAATCACATGGTTTTCTTTTCTCTGATTATATTATAATGACTGCCTTGAGTTTTCACAAAGGCCCATTTTGGGGGGAGTTGGGCTAATGACATGTTCTACAGGCAGACTGAAGTGCATTCCCATGATGGTGGCTTATTCCCCTGAGAACTTCCACATGACCATTTCAATACCCCTTCACAATGTAATGTTCTCTTCACTCACACACAGTAAGTAGCGCCACTGCTTGCACAACCTTTTTTTTTTCTACTGCCATCATACCCAAAGATTAACATATATCAGGGTTTGGTGACTCTGTACCAGACAACAATGACCACATTTAGGTAGGGAACATTGCCCTGCTCATTTTATGGATAGTATACATTAGGGGCCACACCTGATTCTGGAACTCCTAATCTCTTTGTGAACCTGCCTTACTGATAGAAGTAGCCCTGGACTTCTTAGCAATAGCTAAATAGCAACACAAAATAGAACATACAAAGAATGCCACCTTGCACAGATTCCACAATGGCTGGCACACCGGCAATGAGTGCACCCATGCACAGCAGTGCTCACTGTTGGGTTAAACCACTTGGCCAGGTTCCCACAGACCCTGTTTCTCTAATGTGCCATGTTTACAGAATTGCTGGCAGCCACAGTGTCTTTGAGAGAAAATGGATGCAACTGCAGCTAACGTGTAAAATTTATCGGATTCATAAAATTGGCACCTGCAGACTCAGAACTCCGGGCCAGTCTGACATAAACGTTTTCAAAACAATAAAACTCACGAAGCACCGAAAACATTCTAGTGAGTTAAAGCCCTGGTTCCTGCAAGCCCCTCCCGGCCCTTGTCTGCTTATCACTTAGTCCTCCAGGGCACAGACCCAAGCAGGGGCCCAAACAGGTGGTCACAGCAAAAGAAGGGCCACTGTCTGGGGTCTGGGAGACTAAAGAACCAGTGAGCCAAGAAGGTGCCAGCAGCAGAGAGCTGGGCTTTGGGTGTCTTCTTTCTTGAAGGTGAGTGAAGGGATTGAGGTGGTGCTCTCCACGCTCATGCAGACTTCGGAATTCCATGCTAGACACAGAGGTTTGTGTCTTTCTCAGATTAGCTTTTACCTCAAAATATTTGGTAGAAACAGAGTCTGCCCATTGCCTCTTCATCATATGTATCAATTCCATTAAGCTATCACATTAAAATTTGACCCGGTCTCCAGTCCCAAGATTCTTTTCTGGAGATAACCACATCCACTGACCCTCATGGGGAAGGAGTTCTGTCCCATCATTTTCTAGGTACCACACCCCATCCCCACTCCTGTATCAGCCTGGCCCTTTGGAATAGTCTCATTATAATTCTCTGTTTCCAATGTGTTTATATAGGTATATGATGTTTATATGTTATACTAGAGGCCCGATGAACGAAATTCATGCAACAGTAGGCCTTCCTTCCCCCGGCTGCCGGCACCAGCTTCCCTCTGGCACCCAGGACCTGGGCTTCCCTCGCAGCCCCGGCTTTGTCCAGAAGGTTGTCCGGAAGAATGTCTGGAAGGACATTCAGTCTAATTAGCATATTATGCTTTTATTATTATAGATATGTATATAAACATACAATGTTTATATGTTGAACCCCTAGAAGTTATGCAAGTGCTGTTAAGGTAACTGTTTCTCTTAACTGAGTCTCATTGGGATCTTTATCCATATTGTTCCCTGTGATTGAGTATTTTCTTTTCAAAATGTGTGATGCAAAGAGCTTTCTGGTGGAACAGATATGACAGGACAGTAACATTCTTTAGAATCATTCTCCCTAGAAAAGCTTGTCCTTAAATGTGGCATATTCAAACTACACGTAACTATGAAAAAGCTAAATTGTTTTGGAAAAATCATTAGATTTGTTTATAAATTGGGAAATGTTTATAACTGCAAAATAAATAAGTGAAAAGGATAATACCATAAACAGCTGAATATCTGCCCCCAGAAATGACACTGTTAATGTTATCTCATATTTACCTTATAGTTTCAATACAAGATATAAAATGTCATAGATTAAGTTAGAATTTTCAGTATAATCATAGGACACCTGCAAAAACAAAGGAATTTTCCTTTAATTCATATGTAAACTATGGATTCTTTCTGTGTCTCACATCTATCTATCTGTCATTGATATATCATCTGTCTATATTAATGGACTTTACACATATTTATTGGCTGTAATGAGATGACTTGGATCAGAAAATGAAACTGATTTGGTCATTGAGATGTTCCACATTAAAAAACTTCAGAAGTTTTACATTTCCACCACCTCCCAGAAAAAAGTCTGGAATTACATACATCTAGGGGACATGTAATGAAAAGGTTGTCAAGAACTGTATTTCATTTGCTTAGCTCTGTAGTTAAGCCCCTTAGGAAGGAGGGTCCAGTCCCTAAAATCCCAAATCCCTTTAGTCATTGGTAAAAACTGAATGAATGACATACTCATAACCTCCTCACACAGTTCTTTTCAGACAATAGTGTGTGTGGAGAAAGCGTTCTTAAAAGCCAACAGCACTGTGTGATGTAGGTGGCACCTCAGTCAAACCCACCTGTGACAGTTGGATTTCCTACCTTATCTTTAGCAGCTCATCTCTGCCTCTGGGACCCTGTGGGGCACAGGCATGGTCATCTCCATCTCTCTGCCCTGCACAGCATCTCACTGTTCCCTGAAGATGAGGGCTAGTCAATAAATACTTGGTTGAATGTAGAGGGGGAATGCCAGATAACTAGAATTAATATGTGGCAAATGACATGTGACTCCAAGTCATTCGTTTAGACTCCTGAATTGAAAGGTCTCAGGAATGCTAGCTTGGCCGCAGGAGAAAACATTTCCATGGAATTTTACCCTGAAGGGGAGAGACCGTGATTCCTTTCCCGCTCATCTCTCATCTCAAGTGCTATGACTTTTGCTGAAAGAGTTTTGCAGCCTCAACTGCAGCCCTCTGTTTCAGGTAGAGAATTCTTCTTGAAGCACCATTTCCTTAACCTCCTCCATTTCAAAGGGCAGTTACCAGTTTCACTCACCTTTTTGAGGATCTTGCTGTAACAGTATGGTTCTTGCTTCTCTTTTCAAGGTAAATTCCACTTCTGTGACGTCAAATTAAAAATAACATGAGCCTTTTATTTGGCAGTTTTGCACATATCTTCACAGCACTGCTAAGTCACTTTGCATTGAAATGTTGTTGCGTGTATTTCAGAATGCATGTGCTCTTGGCTTTATAACAGACTTCATTGCTTATATTAAAAAATGTTTCTAATGTTTCATGTTTGGTATTGCTGAACAAATGGATGTGTTTCTTTGCTTTTTCTACTTTCCTGTTATGTCATTGCTTCCACATGCTCCATACAGAGGTAGTAGTGGAAAAGCACAGAAATTCATTATGCAAAAGAAAACAAATAAAAAATAGATGATGCTTTAAAAATTCAAAAATTCAGTTATTGTTAACATACAATATTATATTAGTTTCAGGTGTACAATATAGTGATTAGATATTTATATGCCTTACAAAGTGATCACCATAGGTCTAGTAGCCATCTGACATTACACATAGTTATCACAATATTATTGACTATATTGCCTGTGCTGTACTTTACAAATCTGTGACCATTTTTATAATTGGAAATTTGTACATCTTAATGAATGAATAAAAAATTTTGCATATAGCTACTCATTTTATATGTAATAATTTTCTTTGGACCTGACATCTTTAATAATTACATATAGTGTCTCCATCCTTTAATTATTGAATTCTTCTTAGGATTATTTTATGAGATTTTTGGATTACCAATTAGATTATCCTGTAATATTCTAATACCTTTACCAGATAAATTTCACTGTCATGATTCAGTTCAGTTAAAACTGCCATTAACTGGAACTTAATTATCCAGACTCAATTTTACTTCCAACTTTGGATTTTTGGAAAGTAAAGACTCAAAAACAAATACATCCCTAATATCTATACTAATAATAGAAGAATATGCAAATTGTCCAGGACACCATCACAGTAACAGTAATGACCAAACAGCAGGCTGTGTGGGGTGACCAGGCTGGCAGGGGGCGTTAATGAGGGACGACCAAATGACTGAACAGCAGGCTGTGTGGGGCAACCAGGCCGGCAGGAGGGGCAGTTGGGGGTGACCAGGCCAGCAGGGGGGCAGTAAGGGGTGACCAGGCTGGCAGGGGTGCAGTTAGGGGCAATCAGGCAGGCAGGCAGGTGAGCAATTAGGAGCAAGCGGTCAGGGGATCGGGCCTAAACCGGCAGTCGGACATCCCTCAAGGGGTCCGGGATTCGAAAGGGTGAAGGCTGGGCTGAGGGGACTGCCCCCGCCCCCATGCAAACATTTCATGCACGGGGCTTCTAGTATAATCATAAAACAAAATTCTCCAGTTTCTGATGTGAATTCGAAGGTAATCTGGCCTGAGAAATCATGTCTTATCCAAATAATGAAATGCACCTTTAGTTTTATTCACTCTTCATTTTCTAAGGAAGAAAATTTACTCAAATTTTAGCAATACAACAAACAATTAAATTATATAGAAGCTTCACTTCCTCCTAACCACTAGTTACGAAATGTTGAACACTTTGTAAAATAAATGAGCTGAGGGTTATTGGTAACTGGACATGACAGACTAATCATTTCTTGCACTAAATACTGAAGACATCAGGATTTTAGTCTGATTCCATCTGAGGGGAGATTGCTTTGGAAGAAGAAGCAGATCCTTTGGGTCTGGATCAGAGGTGCTGGGACAGAAAATAGTCTCAACTTCTTGACCAGTTTCAGCAACATCTGTCCAAATCTTCCTGCCCTCACTCTGGGCCCCAAGTTGATATGGGAAAGCCTGCACAGGTGTGAAAGGTTCCTGCTGCTTCCACTCACATTTCCATAAGTGGAAGCAATGCAACATGTACATGCTGCAGTTTAACAGGGTGGGGACTTTGACATAATCATCTCACAGGTGAGGGAGTGGGATATCTCACAGATAGCACCAAGGGTGATGCAGGTTTGGGCCAAAGGTGATTTTCTAGGCATGCAAATTGGGATTTTCTTTCTTTCTTTTTTTTCCTTTGTTTTAATTTTCCTGAATCTCATTATTTTTTACCATAGGGAAAATAACTCCAATTTCAAGGGATGGTTGGGACTCACTGGGGTAGCAGAGTGCCTGAAACGTGGTTGGGCTTGTAGGAGGCCATCAGCAAATAGCCTTGCTCAGAATTGTGGCACTTTATTGAGTGTCGTGAGTGTGTATGCAGTTTTATGTGGATTCCCTTATTTACTCCTTACCCTAACAGGTACTATTATGATCTTCTTTTTTCATGTGAAGGAAGCAAAGCTTGAAGCTGCATAATAACTTGACTGAGGTTGAATTAAATTAAAAGGTGGTGCTGGGATTGGGCACCAGACTTTCCCACCAAACAAGGGAGGTTTAATCACATTATACCCAGAAAAATTGCTATCAAGGTTCTAAAGGCTTCACCCAGCATTGCCTCGCTTGGTTGGGGAGTTTTCCAGTTCCTCCTCCTTGGTTTCCAGTGGACCTCTACTAATGGCAGCATCTGGCCAAAGGCAATAACCTTTCCTAACAGATAGACCTCATTTTTGTCTTTGTTTATAAAGGAGAGCTCACTTTGAAGAGATGAATTACTCTGAATTAAGGAGATCAATACAATGTTGGGATTTCCACATCTTTTTTTTAAAAAGATATATTTTTAAAATATATTTTATTGATTTCAGACAGGAAGGAAGAGAAGAGAGAGATAGAAACACCAATGAGGAGAGTGAATCATTGATTGCTTGCCTCCTGCATGACCTACACCAGGGATGAAGACCATAATACAGGCATATGGCCCAACCTGGAATCGAACTGTGACCTCCAGGTTCATAGGTCCACACTCAACTACTGAGCCATGCTGGCTGGGCCAATTTTCACATCTTCCTGAGTGGAAACTTTTTGTGGTGTCTCACACGGCATGCTGGTATTGACAGCACCATCTTCCTGGGCAGCTGAGGCATCCCTGCCTTGCCTGGCTCCTCCTCCATGTCCATGCTTGTCTCCCACTTCGTGTCATGTTGTGGGTATCTAAGTGTCCTTTCCAACCAAGCCCAACTAGGTTTTGATATTTTAAGGGAAAGCACAATATTTTGGAACAATAGTACAGTTGGAGATAATTTGTATATGTGTATTTCTGGGCACAGAGCCTAGGATTCTGCAACAATGACACATCTCCAGGTGATTCTGAGCTATTGGTCTAAAAGTTGAGAACCATGCTTTAGGTATTTCTTTGTTGCTTTTGAGCTTTTCCTCCATCTCCCCAAGTCTGCTGGAAGGTATGTGTTAATCTGAGAAACCGAGTTCATGCTCAAGTACAAGTGGCTAATGACTTATTAAAATTTGCTACTACTCTTGTAACACCAGGGAGTTAATAAACTGACATTTTCAGCAGTACAGAAGGTAAAAGGGCTTTTATGGCTCCTGATGATGTCTGGTACAAACTTCTTCCACCAGTCGCAGTCCCAGCCACTTTTGCCAAAATAGCTAAACCCAGGGGATCCATAAGACATAGAAATATATCACTGAGGCTAAACAGGAGGTATTTATGTTCTGAAGAGTAGGCCTAGGGGGACCAATCCTTTAAAAATTGGATTTTTTCTCTTTTTATTGATGAAGAATAAAATGGACAGTTAAAAGTCAATCAGATGTTTGACCTGCATGTAAATGAAATGGACCTGGATCCCTTCCCATGAGGACTGTGCCCTAGGGTTAGAGTGGAAATTGTTTTGTCATAACATTGAGGACATTCTCCTGTGATAAAAATCTCATTTATGATTTTCTACTGAGACAGTGGTGTTATTGGTTTGCTCTCTCCTGTAGGATTGATCTCAATTTGTTGTTTCCCTTCAGCCTTGATATTTTTCTTGCTCCTGATTTACAGCTCAGAATCCAAATACATATTAGCATCTGCAGTTGATAACCAGGATAAGAGATGAGGGAACCAGAGTGCTAACATACATGGTGCACCTTTACTTGGCACAGCATCATGGATCCTACCAGGCAGAGGTCCTGAAATGCAGCGTATGTTGCCTAATTTACAATAAGTCTGAACATAAGGGTTTGGAGGCAAGGAAAGAAGAAAGTAAGGGAAGAAGGGGTGGCTGGAAGGAGAATAGAAAGAAAGCAGAGAGAATATTCACCTCAAGGTTTCAAGTACTCCAACTATGGGTCACTCAACTCATGCTTATTAGCTAATTATGATTTGTATTGTTTAATTCACTGTGACAAAAGTGATTCTGACATCATTTTAAATGCACAGGTACTGAGGAATTTCCATTGAGATTCTATCCCAGAAAAAAGCTAAGAGCTGTGACAAGTTTGGCGGGGTGTGGGGTGTGGGGTGTGGATGGAGAGGACATTGTCCATCCATTAGGGACATGGCCACAATCAGCCAACATTTGGTGGGCAACCATCTTAGCTCAGCAGTGGGCAGTGTGTTGTGGGGAGTCAGGATAAGGAGAGGACTTCAGCCCCAATGGAACTCTGGGGCTAAGTGTGAACACCGAAACATGTGACAGGACAGGCAGGAAACTAGTATAATAGGACAAGTGAGGAGTTAACTATATGAGGCAGTGCTGCAGGAATGGAAGGTGAATGATATGACTTGGAGACGAAGCAGTCAGAGAATTTCCATGAGAGTCAGAGATGTGAGAAGCCCACTCTTAAGCTTATTCTGAAAGAAATGAGTTACAGAAAACCTGGCTCTCCCAGGTCCCTGTATTCTCAAGAGATAGCAGAACCAGAATGTTTACAGGCTAGCGAGATGCTGCCAGCCTCACCCAGGGCTGTTTCCAAGGCATTCATCCTTGTGGGAACAGCATTTGATGAAAGGAACACCTTCAAAACAGTATTGAACTTAGTCCATGGGGCGCAGAAACCTTCTCTCAGCCGTGCGCCAAAATAATGGTGAACACAAATAGCAAACCTGAGTGTATAGAATTGTAAAAAGAAAAAAAATGCTATATGGATCAATTTACATTCTTTAAATTATTCTAGCTAAGAGAGTTATTTTTCTCCAAAATATATTTCCTTAAAAAATGTGGGCAGCCAAAACCGGTTTGGCTCAGTGGATAGAGCATCGGCCTGCGGACTGAAAGGTCCCGGGTTCGATTCCGGTCAAAGGCATGTACCTGGGTTGTGGGCACTTCCCCAGTGGGGGATGTGCAGGAGGCAGCTGATCGATGTTTCTAACTATCTCTCTCTCTTCCTCTCTGTAAAAAATCAATAAAATACATAAAAAAAAATGTGGGCAGTATAACATTGCAATTTAGAGAAAACTTAAATGCTTTTTACTTGTATTTGTGGAAAATGCTGAGCTGTAAGCAGAGGTCTGTATTTGGAATTCTTAGGAAAACAATTCAGTCATTAACATTTATATATGTATATGGACATGCTAATTATATATAAATATATAAAATACAAATATATAAAATATAAATATGTAAAAAATGTAAACATTATATATGAAAAAGGATAGTTGCCCAGCTGGTGGCTCAGTGGTTGAGTGTCAACCTATGAACCAGGAGATCACTGGTTTGATTCCTGGTCAGGGCACATGCCCGGGTTGTGGGCTCAATCCCCATTGTGGGGCATGCAGGAGGCAGCTAATCAATGTTTCTCTCTCATCATTGATATTTCTATCTCTCTCTCTTTCTCTCCCTTTCTCTCTGAAATCAATAAAAATATATTTATAAAAAAATTTTTAAAGAAATAAAAAGGTACAGCTAATTGTGAGTAAAACACATTACTGGAGAGAAAAGAGCCATCCTGAAAAGATCAGGTTTTCCCTTGCTCTTCTCTCGCGCTGTGTCCAGTGGCGTTGGCACACTGTAATGGAGGAGCGCTTTCTCCTCCAGAAGCACTGACATTTTAGTGATGGATAAGGTACATTATTTTCAGTACATAATAAGCGTGAGACCATTCCCGCTGAGTGGAGCTATCTAAGTGGAAGGTCATCATCCTGGCCATTAGGGAGCTATTGTTTCTAATGATAGTCCCCTTTAACTTTGGCGATCATTGCACTCAAGTCAGTTACAGAGGTGAGAGGACTCCACCCGCAGAGCATTTCATGTTGCAGCCTTCATGGGATGTGGGCAGAGGAGGAGGCCTGACTGATGGAGTGATTTGTCAGGTGCTTAAGTGGCCATGTCTGGCCAACATGATATCTCCCAGCGGGACACTCCTGGTGAACTCTATCTCAGGAAACAATGAGCAGCTGGGTTTGTTTTCTTTCCCTCATTTCTGTTCAGGCCATATTTACGGAATTGAAGTAATGCACAGATAAAGAAGGAGATTGACCACAGGGTCAGGGGTGAGGGGACGCTAGCCCCACCTGACACAGAGCTGTGGTCAGACCTTTCTCCTGACCACAGGGTCCAGGGGAGGGAGGGGAGGATGGGAAGAAGCACTGGCAGTTTGCAAACCTTAGGAATGGAGGGCAGCATTGTTTAACGTTAGAATTAATATTGCTTATTTTTTTTCCTTTTTCAAATTAGTACACTTTATATTTTTAGGCAGTTTTAGGTTTTCAGGAAAAATGAGGGGAACATACAAAGTTAGCATACATTCCTTCAAGGCCCTCTGAGTTTCCTCTACTATTAACTCTTCATTGCTGTATACATTGCACCAGCCACTATTAGCAGTATTATTAACTGAAGTTCGTAGTCCACATTAGGCTTCACTCTTGGTGTTGCGCACTCTATGAGTTTGGAAAAATGTATAATAACATGTGTCATCATTATAGTCCATCCTACAAAGTAGTTTCACTGCCCCATCCCTCGCTCCTGACCCCTGGCAACCACTGGTCTTTTCATTGTTTCCATAATTGTGCCTTTTCCAGAAGGTCATAGAGTTGGGATCCTACCGTTTGTAGCCTTTTCAACTTGGCTTTTTATCCCCACTTCTTAATGTGCATTTAAGTTTACACCAAGTATTTTCATGGCTTGATAGCTTTTTTTTAGTACTGATTAATATTCCATTGTCTGGATGTATCACAGTTTATTTATCCATTCATCTACTGAAGGACATCTTGGTTGCTTTCAAGTTTTGGCAATTACGAAGAAAGCTAAAAAGCTACTATAAACATTCATGTGCAGATTTTTGTGTGGCTATGTTTTTAATTCATTGGGTAAATATGAGGGTGCATTATGGCTGGTTCATATGTTAATAATTTCGTAAAAAAACCAACAAACTGTCTTCTGAAGTTGCTGTGCCATTTTGCATTCCCACCAGCAATGAGAGTCCCTGTTGCTCCACATCCTCTGCAGCATTTGATATGTTCAGTGTTTTGGATTTTAGCTCTTTAGAAAGTGTACAGTAGTATTGTTTTATTAAATCTAATGACATAAAGTGTTGAGCACCTTTTCACAGTTTGTGATTTTTTCCTTCTCATAATAGTGGTTTTGCAAAACATAAGATTTGAATTTTAATAATTTCCATATAATAAGTTATTCTTTACAAATTGTACTTTCTCGTTGTATGTAAAAAGTCATTGCTATACCCAAGGTCATCTAGGTTTTCCCTGGTGTTGTTTTCTAGCCATTTTATTGTAGTGTTTTATGACTAGATCTATGATCTATTTTGAATCAATTTTTGAAGAAGATGTAAGCTCAGGGACTAGATTACTATTATTTTTTGCATGTGAATATCAACTTGCTCCAGCAGCATTTATTAGAGAGATTATCTTTGGTTCATTGAATTTCCTTTTTTTTTTTTTAAGCAAAGATCAGTTGATTATATTTTTCTGTGCCTGTTTCTAGGCTATCCATTCTGTTTCAATGAACTATTTGTCTATTTTTAAAATTTTTTTCCCTACACTGTCTTAACTATGGTAGCTTCATATTCAGTCTTGAAGTCAGGGTGTATCAGTCCTCTGACTTAGTTCTGCTCTTTCAATATTGTGATGGTTATTCTGCCACTTTATATAAACTTTAGAATCCATTTGGAATATCCATACAATATCTGGCTAATATTTTTATTGGGATTATATTGAACCTATAGATCAAGTTGGGAAGAACTGATGACTTGACAATATTGAATTGACTATTTTTTTTCCTTTTTAACTTGTGTTATAGATTGAGTTTACCTCATCCCAATGAATATTTTGAAGCCCTACCCTCCAAGGTGCTGGTATTTGGAGATGGGGTCATTCAGAGATAATTAGGTTTACATGAGGTCATGAGGGGGCAGCTCCCATAATGGGATTAATGTCCTTACAAACAGAGCCACCAGAGAGCTCACTCACTCTCTGCCATGTGAGGACAGTGAAGATGTGGTCATCTGCAAACCTGGGAGAGGGCTCACCAGAACCCAGTCATGCTGGCCCCTGGCCTCTGACTTCCACCTAGGACGCCAGTCTACAGTATTCTATTGGACTCTTCAAATGGACGGAGACAGCTTGCAAAGACGCACATGGAAGTTCCATAAACAAAAATTATTATTTAAAACCTCACATCCCCTCAATGAATTCTATACAATGATTTTAAATTTGATCACTTCAAACTTATTTGGGCTTCTGTAATATAATTATTTCTGAGCGCATGCTTATGAAGGATAGTGATAATGATCAATTATCATTCTCTGTTGCAAACTTTTTTCCCTGAAGAGAATGCTTGATATACATACGAGAGTCTCTTTTAACAAAAGAGAATGACCAAGTGAAATTGCGATTGTCTAAGAAACACACCTGTTTTCATTCCTGGAAGGATGAAGCATTATGTTATATTGATTGAGGTTCTGAATTTTCTCAGCAGCAGTGAGATATGGGTATTTAAATGTCATTGTCCGTACCTGAAACTATAGTGTCTTTGACAACAGGAATAAATAATCTGTTTTGAAAAGGGGCTACTGATAACAATAATACATTTTGAAAATATCTATTTGTTAACAGATTTGCAAGAAGATTACAGCAATGCTTACCTAGTAATGGAAGCAATTTACGTACAATGTTACTCCAAGCCCCAGTGTGTGGATTGCTGTGTTACTTTGCACTGTGCCTGGTGACATTACTAGGTTAGAGCCTGGCAGGAATGCCACCAAGCTTGGGACTTAAGACCTATGAAGACCAGCGAGAAGCACCCAGATCTGCCCCACAATCTGTCTCTTAAAGCAAGACAAACTATATTGATGGTTTATGATCAAAGGCAGGTCGTAGAAGTATATGGAGTAACCCAGACAAATGTTCTGAGGGCTGTGGGGACAGGATGGCGATCAGAACACTGGCTTTCCTGAAATGTTTCAGAAACTCTACATGTAGATAGAAAAAAATAACATTGACTGCCCAGGCTACCTCTCTTAAATTAAAATAGGATTCAGCCTCCTTTCTTACCTTAATCCTATGTTGTTCTGTTAAATTTTATCATTTTTGGTATGACTTTTAGAATAATTTTGTTTCTTTTTCTTCATTCTATTGTCATCAGCTTGGCCCATCTGATGTTCTTAGTAGTTCAGTAAGACACAAGTTAGCATTAGCTTGACATTTAAACATTGGGTTGTTTACTATGTAAAACCAAATGAGTTAATAACCTAAAGACTTGGTACAAATTATTCATGAAAATTTACTCACAGAAGTTTTACTTTTTATTTTTTGTCACATTTAATGTATTCATAGTACATTTTTTTATGTCACTAAACTGGTGCCCTTTTAGTGCTCTAAAAGCAAAAAGTAAGCATATTGCTGCATAGTACTTTTATAGTTTTAGCTGTCTAGTTATAAAGTGCTGCATATTTAAAAGCTATTCCTCTTTGCTACCTGATCAGTCACAAAAATTATATTAGCAAGATTGCAAATAAGAGAATAGAATGAAGGAGAAAAAAACTGTTTTAGGACATGTCCCTCCTCTAGTCAACACCGATGGAGTTTAATTGGAGTTAATGCCAGCAGGCCAGATATGTACTCATCACCCAACACTATTTTTGCCCATTGAGCCTGAATTGGAGCAAAAGTTGGTATAGAAACAGGAAAAAGGTATATAAAAAAGGAGGCTTGAAAGATGGGCAAGAGGAAATTAAGCATGCGGCTGATTCAACTCTATCAAACTGTCCCATTTATCCACTCAAATATGCTTAAAACATGCCTGAAAGCTTTGTGCCCCAAAGGCAATTCTCAGCTTTGAGTTAAATTGTATCATGTTATTATATTTTGACAGCCATTAAAATAAAACTACTTTAATATCAAGTTAATATTTTCACCCGATGCAGAGTGAAAATGCATGGAGATGTGAACTTCCCTGAAAAAAACATTAAACATACTGACTCTGTTACCAGGCAACCAATTCTCAATCACTTCATTCAGAGGTTGGCATATCACCTTTTATTATCTTACATAAGTTGACTTTGGGGAAAAACACATACATCTTACAGAAATTTGTTCATGCCAGGAATTTATGTTTTGAGTTCCAACTGAAGTATAAATATTACTGTGAGTTTGGTGACATTTCAAAGTATCTATTGTTTGGAAAGGTGTCATTTTAAAATAGATGCATCATTGCCCTAAGTTATGATAATCTTCTATAGATGATAAAGTTGAGATTTTCCTGTGGCTTAAGGTGGGAGAAACAAGTTGCTTAAAGTTTCTGTTCTCCTCCTACACCTTGACCGTGTCAATTTTTCAAGTTTTTACCACCTGTGTTGATGATATGAAAAGAGAAGTAGAAATAAAGATAAAAAAGCTACCAGTAAATGTCAAGAAAGATGCAGAAATATATGATGGCAACCGTTCAAAAGTGTTTCAGAAACACGACGACAAAGCAATTCTCTCATTTCTGTCAGCATTTTTTCTTACTCATGTCTATATAGCCAACCAAAATCAGTCCTGAATTCAATTGTAGTTTACAAAAGTGGAAAAATGCTTTATAACGTCTGCCATTAAGAAGTGGGGTCTTTTCTTGACCCCATGAAAGGGATGGCTTTTGTCTTGACCCTTCAAATGTGGTGGAGGTGTTGCCCTGAGTTCTCAGTCTAGCTCTCAAGAGCTGTGACAGTTTTCGCTCTTGTACCTAGAACTATGCTATCATCTGAAAAAGACTGTCCACTCTGCTAATGAATAAGAACTACCTGACTTTCAAGTTGTCCACAGACACATTATTGATTGGCAATGAGATATAGTGCCCATCGTAGCTCAAATTAAATTGAATGCATAGCTGTTCTAAACCACTCAGTTTTGATGTGGTTTCTTATACAGCAAAAGTGAACTGATTGAGAAGTAGGATTACGAAAACAACAAACACTAAAACATCTGGCACTGAATTTGGGGGAAGTTGTTGAGTGGAGGTTGGGGCCAAAGGTTGGGAAATTATGAACAATTTATTAGTTGAGGCTGGTTGAGTAAGTCATATACAAAGCTGGAGAAATGGTGGTCCATGTTAGGTAGGAGCAAAACGACTGGGAAAATGTGTTCTCTGAAAACCAGCATGAAAGAAAATGTACCTCAGGAACTGGAGGACCCGCCAAGTGATGTCCTGGCAAAATGCCCACAGTGTCGTTGGCTTCTTTAAGCTCTCTATAAAATACAGGAAGAGTGAGATGGACTAAAGAAAACCTTTTTCAGCTTGCACATGGGCTTCTGAGGGAATATAGAGTAAGTGGAGCTTGCTGGTTTGGAAAATTAAAAAAAAAAATTCTCATTCTCAGAATCCACAGG
Source organism: Myotis nattereri (assembly GCF_964212035.1). Taxonomy (NCBI): domain Eukaryota; kingdom Metazoa; phylum Chordata; class Mammalia; order Chiroptera; family Vespertilionidae; genus Myotis; species Myotis nattereri. The sequence continues at coordinate 151,339,306 of NC_138075.1, forward strand.
TGGTAATAGGTTCTTAAAGTAAACTAAGACCTGGAGGTGAAGCTCAAGTCAAGTGTAAGCTGTGGGACCCTTTGTTCAGACTTCTGAAATGCTGAAGGTGGTTGGTGCTCTCAGTGATACATAAGGGCTTCCAAGGTTCTTCAGAGTTCAGTCTCCCGGAGGCTCAATCACAAAATAGTTGTAAGAATATACTGAGACAGACATGTCTCCCAGGCTTTGAGGGTGCAACTCCAGTTGACTGAAGAGGATTAACTTGTAAGATATGAAAAGCCGCCACGATTTTAAGAGAGTTGCACATGAAAATGTGATGCTAGCTTGAGCTAGAAGAGACTGAGGTTTATGAAACTGCACTGTGGGCTCTGACCCTCAGTTTCCTATGGGCCGGAAGCAAGGTGAGAAAGGTGCGTATCTACCAACACAGCCATTTCTAAGGAAACTGTCCTGGAGGCTGCCTCCAGGAGCCCAGTGGGTGAAACCAAGAGTCATGAGTGACAGACAAGGGGGCACCCAGGAGAGGAAAGGAACACTGAGCTGGGGCTTCCTGAAGCGTGATAACTTCCAGGTCTCTTCCAGGGAGCAGAGCCACCGCGGGCACTATGCACTGGCAGAATTTCAGTTATAGTGGGCCAGGAACTGTCCTGTGTCTTCATTTCTCTTTCACTTAAGTGAGAGTGTCTTTTGCAAGTGTCCCCATACCCCACTGTTTTCTGGGTGTGCAAGGAACAGATAGATAATCTTTTAAATCCTAGGTCTCTGGTCCTGGCCCGGGAGCTCAGTTGGTGAGAGTGCCGTTCCGAGATGCCAAGGTTGCAGATTTGATCCCTGGTCAGGGCACATACAAGAATCAACCAGTGAATGCATGAATAGATGGAACCACAAATCCATCTCTCTCTCTCTTTCTCTCTTTCTCTCTCTCTCTCTCTCTCTCTCTCTCTTTCTCTCTCTCTCTCTCTCTCTCTCTCTCTCTCTCTCTCTCTCAAATCAATACATAAAAACTTAAAAAATGCTTAGTCTCTGAATAAGAAGGGAAGAAGGGTTGCATTCAAGGAACTGCATGTAGACTTGATGTGGATGACAAGATCCTGAACCTTGAGCTTGAAGCCATGGTTGGACAAAGCTTGGACAAAGCATTGGGACCTTCCTTTGGTGGGGTGAGTGAGTTTTACAATAGGGACTGATCCAAATCACTGGGGCAAGAGAGTGTGAAACATAATTGGTTGTTGCAGTAATGGTCTCCACTTGTTCAACCCTCTCCTGATGTGACCCATTGTGAGTCAGGGTTTGGCCATTGACTTGCTTTGGTTAATGGAACAAGAGCACATTTAATCCAAGCATAGTTTTGAAAAAACGCTTGGACAGTGGGACTTGCCCTTCCCTGCTGATCATGGAATGATTGATGATGAAAAACCAATAAGTTGGTACCTCCCATCATTTCATTTGCTGACAGCAAACATGAGGAAGAGGTCTCAAAGGAAAATAAATGCTACTACAATGCCATGAGAAAAATATATTCTGTGTCAAGGACAGAACTTTAGAGTAAAATGTTCTGGATTACTCTGAGATTTCCATGCCTTAGATGATTTCTTTAAAGATTATTGCTCAAAAATAAATGTATGGCCTTGGTTGGTTTTCTCAGTGGTTAGAACATCAGCTCACAGACCCGAGGGTCTTAGGTTTGATTCCCTGTGAAGAGCACAGGCCTCAGTTTCAGTTCAATCCTCACCCTCATTGGGGTGAGTGCAGGAGGCAACCAATTGATGTGTCCCTCTCATGTGGATGGTTCTCTCTCTCCCTCTCTCTCCCTCCCTCCCTCCCTCTCTTTTTCTCTCCCCACTTCCACTCTCTCTAAAAAAAAATTAATGGAAAAATATCTTCAGGTGTGGATTAAAAAAAATGTTTTTAATTTTGTAATTGGGTGAGACATACTGTTTCTTCTCTTTGTATCCAGAACTTGTTTTGGTAAAGATGTCATTGACATGTATGATAACCAAGATAGAGAATTGAAAAATGTGCCTATTTGTCCTCCTTAAGCAAGAATTCTCATATGACAGTCTCTTCATTGTGGCATGTGTTAAAAATAGGATTTACTTTAATTCTGTTCCAATTCTCGTTGAATACTGCAATATTTCTTTATCCTTATTTATACGGGGACAAAATCTATATGTTTGAGTAAATGCTGTTTATTGTATTTGCTGATATATTAGTATAAGTGTTGTCGATGTAAGAATTTCCAAACTTGTAGAGAATTTTTATGAGATTATTTGAGCCCAAAACTGATGACCATTGCTGGGAAGCAAGATCTCGAATGCTCCAGAGAATAGCAGTTTGCAGTATATTTTATGCATTTAAAATTAAGGAGGGAAGGTAAGGAAGATTTCATGAAGGTGGGAGAAAGCAAAGTGGGGAATGGGTTAACAGGATAGTTAAGCTTATGTGCTCTCTGGAGGGTGGTCCACTTTAGAAGCAGGGGTCTAAAAAGAGGTATTTCAAAGTTGTGTTAATCTAGATGCCCAGAAACAATGGACAGGACATGCTTAAGGTGAAGGTAAGTCTTTTACTAAGTATGTTACAGGCCTGGGGTGTGACTAGCCACCGTAACCTGCCCAGTTAGAAATTTATGATCAGATCACCAATCTGTACGGTTACATCTGTAGAACTCCTTTTTCTTCCACAGTGTGACCAGATATTTATCGCCTAGATTCTGGAAAGACTTAGATGGTGAAATCTCAGTGCTCTGATAACGAGAATCAGACCCATTTAGCTATGTTCCCTTCCAGGTGGACGCACCTTACATCACCTGGCATCATGCCTTTTCATTGCTGAGCCTCTGAATCAGTGGTTCTCAACCTTCTGGCCCTTTAAGTACAGTTCCTCATGTTGTGACCCAACCATAAAATTATTTTCATTGCTACTTCATAACTGTAATGTTGCTACTGTTATGAATCGTAATGTAAATATCTGATATGCAGGATGGTCTTAGGCGACCCCTGTGAAAGGGTCGTTTGAGCGCCAAAGGGGTCGCGACCCACAGGTTGAGAACCGCTGCATTTGTTACTGCTATCATTCTGGAAACAGGGCAGTGTGTGCTGCGGATGGTGTTAGCTGGAGAACGCCCTGCGGTGTGTAACTTGAAGTGTTCACAGGCTTCCTGACTGGCCCTGGCTCGGGCTCTGGAGCTGTCAGTGTCTGGCAGGGAGCTCACAGCAGCAGATGTTCCTGAGCCTCTTCCCCACGTGAACTGTGAAAGCTACACTGCAGAAGACAGATGTGCTAGTTGCATTTTTTTTTTAAATCACAGTACAGAGACATTACACTTTGCTGGAAGGAAATAGCATCCCTTTTATAAAGTATCCCTTTCTTGTAAAAGTAGGCAAAGGAGATTTTGACTTTGGTCCCAGCTATGACGAAGTAACTGGCACATGGCTAGCTCCGCCCCCACTTGACAACGGTGAAACTGCACACAGTATATGGGGCCATTGTTTGCAGGCTTTGGACAAAGACAGTCCAAGACTGCCACCCGTTTGATGTTATTTGTTTTAAAAAAGAGAAGCTCCTGGGATGAATGTGACAATTATCCTGGTTTTTGGTCTGAGGACAATTCTCTACCACAGGACAAAATTTGGAGTCCAAGCAGAATACTCTGATCCCGCTGAGCTAAGATCTTGCTGAACTGAGATCTTGCTGAGCTGAGAGGCAGAGCTCAGAGTTTGGGGCGGGCGAGAGGCTTGGAACTGTGGACTTGGCCCTGGAGGACAAGAAGCTGCATAGAGCAGGGCACAGAGTCCTGAGCTGTGGACTGGCTTCTCATGCTCAGGGCAAGTGACAGCAAATCATATCCACAAAAACGGTTGCTCTGAAATGGAGATACTGATGGTGAAATTGGGTGAAATATGTTGGAGTTTTAGTGCAGCCAGAGCAGAGAAAACTCAACATCTCATTAAATATCTGTTCAACAAGATGGAACAAGAAATGCCATAGTAAAGATAATACATGACAATATTGCCCATTATACAGCCCCATCCCATGCCAGGCATCTGCTTGCAGGAGATGACAAAATACAGCTGATGTATAACTGAATAAAAGTAAAAACAGAGCACACTAAAATTTGCTAAAGTAGATTTTAGAGGGAAACTAATAGCAACAAATGCTTGTATTAGAGAAAAGGGAAGTTCTGATGTCAATGAGAAAATTGTATGCCTTAATAAACTAGACCAAGAAGAGCAGAATAAGTGTGAGGTAAATATGAGGCAGGAAATAATAAAGATAAAGGAAGAAACTAACTCAATTAAAAATAAGAAAAACAAGTAAATAACAGAATCCAAAAGCTGGCTCTTTAAAATGATGAGAGAAACTGATAAATCTGCATCTGAAATAATGAATAAACTAAGAAAAGAAAAAAATATTAATACTGGGAATGAGAGTATGGGCATCAGATACCATGGTTAATCTCTCTCTATATATAGAAGGCTAATATGCTAAGTGTCCCTCCATCAGTCCGACTGGTTGGTGTGGTGCACACTGACCACCAGGGGCAGATGCTCAATGCAGGAGCTACCGTGACACGCACTGACCATTTACAGAGAAACGTACCGTGGACCTGGCACCCACAAAGCAACACTCAGCTTCCCCAAGTGGGACACAGGCCCCGCCACCACCCCAGAGCGACAGCCCACCAAATCGCTGCCAACTCTGATGGCCAGCCCAGAAACGGTCGCTGTGGGCACAGAGCGGGGGCGGGGGCGGGGGCTGGGGTGGGGGGAGTAAATGACGTCACATAGCAATGCCTAGCTTCCTCTCCCTAGCTACAACTAGCCTCCTTGCAGTTTCTTCAGCCCAAGAACACGACTGCTTTATAGCCAGGTGCAAACATTTACACTTTAACCAAATGTCTGTGAAGCGTTTTCCCATACCTCATCTCATTTGATCCTCACAGAAGTCCTGGAGTAAGTAGATAGCAGACTCAGTGGAATCCTATTTTCTTTTCATTAGCCGGAAAATGGAGATTTAGAAAGCTTAGAAGCTTGACCCGACTGAAAAGAAGTAAGAAACAGTGGACCTTGAAAATGACTTCCGGTTTTCTCACTGTGCAGAATATAGTCAAACACTGTTGCAGTTAAATATTTAACCTTTTGTTCTCCCTGAGTGATCTACAATAATACTCTTCTGTGTGTTGATATTTACTGTTGTGTTGCTGACAATTACCTGAAAGAGAAGTTGGGGTGCTTCACTGGGCTGGAAAAAGTTTAGCTAAATCACAAAGCAGGTCTAATTAAGCTAGTTGATTCTATATCTATAAAAGGCTAAGTTGACATGCTCATGCACAATACATATAAAGCTCTTGCTGGTGCCAATCGCATGTGTGTGTATTGATCTGTTATTGTCAATCATGAATTTGGTTGACACTTCTATTACAGAGAAAGGGCGGATAGCAATATTAAAATATTTCTTCTAATTAATTTTCTTTCAATATGCATGAATTCATGCACTGGGCCACTAGTAAAATAATAAGGGGGAAATAATTCTATACCAATAGAGGAAACACAAATTCCTTAGAAGATTAAAATTACCAAAGCTCATTTAAGAAAAGAAAAGCGTACATAACCATATAGCTATTAAAGAAATTAAACTTTTAGTTAATATATTCCCCACAAACCTTGACCTACAGTTTCAGTAGTGAATTCTATCAAACATATAAGGAAAAATAATATTAATTCTGCCCATACCCTTTATTTTATAATGCTAGACTTTGCCTGACATTAAACCATAAAAACACACTTAAGAAGGTGAAATCGTAGAGAATTACCCTTCATCAATGCAGACTACAACTTTTAATATATATATATTTTTAGAGCAGTTTTAGGTTCAAAGATATTTGAGGGGGAGGTACAGATTCCTTGCCTCCACACATACCCCTTGCTCCCACACATACACACCCTGTCTCAACATCCCCACCAGATGGTACATTTGTTATAATTGATGAAACTACATTGATCCATCACCATCCAAAGTCCATAGTTTATATTAGAGTCTCTCTTGGTTTTGAACATTCCTTGGGTTTGGACAAATGTATCCACCTTTATAGTATCATACAGAGTAGTTCCACTGCCTGCTTCCAGCCCCGCACCCCCCCCCCGACCCCCGCCAGCCCAGTTCCTCAGTGCTTTGCTAATTGCCAATTCATCCTTCCTTTCCCAGTAACCCTAGGGACCATTGATCTACTGTCTCTATAGCCTGTTCTAGAGTGACATATCTTTTGAATCATACAGTTTGTAGTCTTTTCAGATTGGAGTCTTTTACTTAATAATATGGATTTAAGTTTCCTCCTTTTCATGAATTGATAGCTCATTTATTTTTAGTGCTAAATAGTATCCCACTGTTTGGATGTATCACAGTTGATTTATCTTAGATGTGACAATTTTTTGAGGAAACACTAGCATCTAGAATCAAACAATATGTAAAATACATTCTGACCAATTGGAGGTTATGATTGTTCCTAATAGATAAATCTATATAATAAAAGCCTAAGCGACTGTTACAGCAGAACGACCACAACGACTGGTCTCTGTGATGCACACTGACCACCAGGAGGCAGATGCTCAATGCAAGAGCTGCCCCCTGGTGGTCAGTGTGCTGCCACAGGGGAAGTGCCACTCAGCCAGAAGCTTCTCCTGCTTCTGCGGCAGCACGAAGGAGCAACGAGCAGGTGGGCGGTAAGGAGTAAAGGCTCCTGGACTGTGAGAGGGCACAGGTCGGGCTAAGGGACCCCCATCCCTGTGCACGAATTTCGTGCACCAGGCCTCTAGTAATAACATAAGCATAAACTCATAACTGTAAACCTACTTTTGTCAACCCCTGTAGAGAAATATTATTAACACAATTCAATCTTCATTGATTCAAAATTCTCTTAGAAAATTTGAAATATAAGGAAACCATGTTAGCCTCAAAAACATTCAGCTACATCATAGTAAGTGGTGAAAGACTGAATTATAGCCCTCTTTGATCAGGAACAAGACAAAGATATCTGTTCTCATCAGTTCTATTTATTGTACTAGATTCTTTAGAAAGTACAGGAAAGCAGGAAAAATGTAGAAAGGAATAAACCCGATTTAATTTGCAGATGACATGATAATGAAAAATCCACAAGATTCTACCAATACTACTACTACTACTACAAACATCCAGAGCCAGTAATCAAGCTTGGCAATGTTATAGGGGAAAAGACCAATATCATAAAAGAATTGTATTCCAATATACTTGTTCTGAAATAATGGAAATTGAAATTCAGCAAGCTAAAGCATTTTCAAAAACGTCTAACAGTTGAAATAGGGATAATTCTATCAAAACTTGTGCAACATGTGCATACTGAGAAACATCAAACATCATGGATAGAAATTAAAGAAGATCCAGATATAGCTAGAGTATATCATATTCATAGATTAGAAGACTCAACACATTAATATGTTAATTTTCCACAAATTAATATATTCAATGTAATTCCAATTAAAATTCTAGTGGGCTATTAAATTTGAGTGTTCATGACAACTTTATTCCCAGTAGCAAAAATTTGTAAAGAAATCTATCAAACTGGTGAATGGATGAATAAATTGTGATTTTGTCCATAGAACCACAGGAAAAAGAACTACTCAAACATGGTGCAACTAGAAGAGTTTTAAAAGTATTATGCTAAATGAAAGGGTCAGACATAAAAGAATATCTATTGTATGATATCTTGTATGTAAAATTTTGTGCTGAACTAAATTAGGGTGACGAAAAGCAGATAAATGGTTGCTTAGGACTGGGTGGGATGGAAAAGGTTAGAAATAAGATGAAAATTTGTGGGGCAATTAAAATGTTCTATGCTATGATTGTGTTGGTGGCTACATGGCTGGATATGTTGTCAAAACTCATCAAATTCTAAACTTAAAATTGATGATTTTATTTTAAGTATACCCCACCAAAGCTGATATAAAAATGAATAGATATAAAAACTTTGTCAGAAAAACAGAAGGTGAGAGAAAACATTGCCAGAAGTCCTGCACTGCAAGAAATGCTAAAATAAGTTATTCATGCAGAAGAAAAATTACACCAGATGGAAACTTGTATCAATAGAAAGAAATAAAAAGCACCAGAAATTGTAAATATGGAAACACATATGAAAGGCACTTTTACTGACTTGTTCACCATTTTAAGTGATCATAGATGCTTTAATGAAAATATGACAGCAATGCATTGTTGAGCCCATAATGTATCTATATTTAAAATGTCTGACAGCAATAGCAGAACAGGCATGGGGAAATGGCAGTATGCTGTTGAAATGTTCCTGCACTATATGTGAAGGGCACCTGAGATGAGTTACAGTTATATGCTGTAAACCGAAGAGCTACCACTAAAATATAGAAAGGGATAGCTGTTTAAGCCATTCGGAGAGGCAGATTAAATCCTAAAAACACCTTCATCAAAAACAGGCCGGGAAGAATAAACAATGATCAATAAGATAAATAGAAAACACAGAGCAATATAGTATATTTAAATGCAATTCTTCTGAACATTACACTAGATATAAATTATCTAAGCATTTAATAGGAGGAGATTGTCTGCTTGGACAAAAAAAGCAAACTATGAAAGATTACTCAAAAAATGGTTTGAATTGTTCTGCTATTACTTAAATCAAATTCATCATTAAAAAATTTTCCACTAATAATGTTTCAGTCCCAATTGCTTTACTGATAAATCTTACCAAATAGATAAAGAAAATGTTATCATTTTACACAACCTTTTCCAGAAATACAGTTTGAAATATTAGTAAAATTCATTTCAGGAGGCCAGCACTACCCTGATACCAAAATCACACTTGTACATATTACAAGAAACCTACTTGCCAATGTTTTCATGAATATAGACATAAAAATCCTGAAGCAGAGTTAGATGATCAAATCCAACAATATACAAATATGATTATACATTATGAGCAAGTTAATTGGAGAAATGCAATTTTGATTTAACATTTGAAAAATCACTGAATGTAATTTACATATTAATAAACACTTAAAGAAGATCTACATGATTTTCTCAATAGTTGCATAAAAGTCATTTGGGAAAATCAAACTCATTCATGATAAAACTTTGCAACAAACTAGAAATAGAAGATTATTGCCTCAACCTGATAAATGATATCTATGAGTAACCTACAGTTATCATCATGCAGAGATACACTTCTCATAAACTATGGTATAGGGTATGGAAGTCAGTTCCCATTACTTCAGTTCAGTAGTGGAAAGAAGTTCCTAGGCAATGCAATATATCAAGAATGATTAATAATATTTATAAAGGTTGGAGAGGAAGAAGTAACTTTATTTGCACATTACTGAACTGTATACACAAGAAAAATTAAAAAAACTACTAGATGTAATAAGTGAATTTAGCAAAGATTCAGATACAAGGTCACTATATAAAGATTAATTGTATTTCTCACTGTTAGCTATAAATAATATGAAAATCCAAATATAAAAAGCATTTAAAATAGTAGTAAAGCCACCAAATACTTAAGGAAAACTCTTTAAGGAAAGGTTAAAGCATATTACATTGAAAAATACTATAACATTTATTAAAGAGAAATTTAAAAGAATTTAAGCCCTGGCCGGTATGGCTCAGTTGGTTGGAGCATCGTCTTATACACCAAAAGGTGGCAGGTTTGATTCCCAGTCAGGTACATACCCAGGTTGTGGGTACCATCTTTGGCCGGTGTACATGTAGGAGGCAGCCGATCAATATTTCTCTTTCCCTCTCTCTCACTTCCTCTCTCTAAAGTCCATTTAAAAAATTAAATGTACAAAATTAAATAAAATAACTTAAATATTGGAGAATTATACTATGCTAGTGAATTGGCAGACTCAGCATTGTTAAGATGTTATTCCCCACCAATTAATTAGTACATTTGATGAGCTATAAATCAAAATTATACTATGCTTGATTTTTCAGAAATTTACAAGCTAATTCTAAAATTTATATGGAAATTCAAAGCACCTAGAATAGCTGAGATTAGCTTAAATAAAAATAAAATGAGAGGACATACACTGTAGAGATAGAAGATTAAATGAATAAAATGAATATGGTGTCCCAAAACATACTCATGCTAATTTGGCCTTCTAGTTTATAACAAAGACTCCAAAAACAATTCAATAGCTAATGGTTAGTCCTTACAAGACATGATTGCTGACATAACAGGATATTAATCTGGGGAAAAAATTAACTTTGACCAGTACCACATAGAGAACCAAAAATGTAAACACCTCAAGCTATAAATCTAGAAGAAAATACTGGAAAATACCTTCACAACAGTTCATTTGGCACAAACTTTTTTAGTAAACAGAACAGATAACAAAAGCATAGGGCATGTACAGGCAGAAAAAGTAAATTTAACTGGATCTGCTTAAACATTTATGCTCATCAAAAGAACTGTGTGAAGTGGAATTGCAAACATTAAATATCATAGTAGATATATCTATCAAAGGGCCTCATCCATGACATATTATGAAATACTACTAATCAGAAATAAAAATGTAGCTAATCTATAAAAACTGGAAGAAAGACTTAAATAAATGCATCACTATATGTGTGTGTGTGTGTGTGTGTGTGTGTGTGTGTGTATGTATTAAGCAAATAAAAATTGTTCAGTTTCATTAATCATCATAAAATTGCAAACTAAAACCACAAGGTACCATTATGTATACCCTATAGACCTAAAGTTAAAAATATATTGAAAATACATTTTTATGTGTTCAAGGACCTTCTGAAACATTAATGAATATTTTATAATTTTTGGAGAAAACATGAGAAATCTTTGTCTTACCTTATATACAACATTGTCATATAATATTTCAAGATTGTAGGTTATAATGCTATCTGCCCTATATTATTTCCTAGGAATTTTCTATTTAATTCTCATACTTCAGTGCTTAGCAAGTATTTTTCTTTATGAGTATCTTGCTCACTATCTTCAGAGATTGTAGATAGAAATGCAATCCAAGTCAGAATTTCACTGCAATTTGCAGTATCTAATGCCTCCATGTGCAGTTGCTGGAAAGAAGTTGTACCCCAGCTTAGATTTATGTTCCTTCTTCTGTAAGAGATTGCAGGGGCACCACTGTGCCCACCTAACCTCAGACTAATTGTACAATTAGTACAGCAATACAAGGCCTCTGAGCCAACACGAATTCCCTCCGGACATGATTAACTCTAGGGATTCTGGGCAACAGGAACAAATCACAAAGTGCAAAGTAATTAATGTTAGAGAACAAGAAGGACAAGGAGGTCAAGCAGCTGGCCAAGTGCAATGGAAAGAAAAGTTTAGCTAAAACTATAGAAACATTTAGCTAAAGCCAAACTGAATTTTATGATTTTCTTTCCACTTCTGCTCATTTTTTTCTCTTGACTTTGTGTATATAAAGTAGTAGGGTGTACAGGAACAAAGAGAAATTGATATAATTATGCAAACACAAAGAAAACACTAAGTGAGAATTATAGTATTTTGAAATTTATAGTAGACTAGAGGCTCAGTGCATGACATCTATGGGGAGTGGGCCTAAGCCGGCAGGCAGACATTTCCCGAGAGGTTCTTAGCTCTGCCACGGAGGCGGGAGAGGCTCCCGCCACCACCACTGTGCTCGTCAGCCATGAGCCTGACTTCTTGCTGAGTGGCTGTCCCACTGTGGGAGAGCACTGACCACCAGGGGGCAGATCCTGCATTCAGCATCTGCCCCCTGGTGGTCGGTGTACATCATAGTGACTGGTCATTCCGTTGTTTGGTCTATTTGCATATTATGGTTTTATTATATAGGATGATGTTGTTCAGAGGGCAGCTGCTTGAATACTCAGAGGGGGTGTGCAGCGGGAGGTATGTCCGTGTTCTCAGTAAATCTTTTCTTATTTTTTATTTTTTCAGTTATAAGAAGCGCAGCAGATATGGACCCGAGTGTAAAGAAATTACTTTTTTTGAGGCAATATTGCCATCAACCCCCTAACACATGGGAAAATTGAAAAGATAAACACAAACACCAAAAGGGCAATAAAAATAGCTGATAAAAATAATGGTGCCATTTCTATTGTTTATGAAACTGAGTGAAGAAAAATATTTTTCTAGAATTCAAAGATGGTACCTCAAAATTCTCCTAGTTAACCCTTCCATAGGCACACCTGAAAAAAAATATTCCTTGCACTAGCTGGTTTGGCTCAGTGGATAGAATGTTGGCCTGTGGACTGAAAGGTCCCTTGTTCAATTCAGGGCAAAGACATATGCCCGGGTTGCAGGCTCGATCCCCAGTTGTGGGTGTGCAGGAGGCAACTGATCTATGATTCTCTCTCATCATTGATGTTTCTATCTCTCTCTCTCTCCCTTCCTCTCTAAAATCAATAAAAATATATTTTAAAAACAAGAAAAGTTCCTTGATTCTTTGTGTCTTCTTATTGATGTAAAATATTGCCTACATACCAGAAACACAGTATAGTCCTTAGCTCAATGTGTTCTAAAAATATATTCTGACATTTAGGTAGAAATCTGTAAGATGCTTCTGATTTTGACAGGTTAGTTAGAAAAGTCAGCAGGATACATGGACTATAAGATTTTACCCCATTGTGAGTACAACTAGAGAGAAAAGGAGGAAAATAAATGATTCCCCCTCCTCACTATGTGGCTTAGGACTCACTGGTCCAAACAAAGTTGGGTAGCATTTTGTGCAAAGGGCTCAGGAGTCCCTCAGGGCCTTTGAGCCATGTTGTAAAATATGCAGTATATGGTGACAAAACATAATAGTTAAAGCTCTGTTGAACAACGGACATCCCAAAACAAACCCACCTTGAGCATTTAATAATCACGTGATAAAGACTGTGGGGGCCCTGTCTGGAGTACACAGGATGTTCATGGCCAAAGCCAGTTTCCCAGATGCAGGTGCAAAAGCAAGGACACAGCAATCTTACTGTACCACACAGGCAGGCATGCCCTTCTATAACCCAAAATTGATGTCACTACTTGGCAAGAAGCCTCTTTTGTCAAAGTTAGTATAAAGTGTGTTATTGGCCAGCCAGTGCACGGCTGCTTGGTATGGCTCCTGTGTTTGCTGCTGTATTTTGCAATGGCTGCCATTCCAGCAGCAGCTACTGTGTGAGGCTCCTTTGAAGAACTGCTTTGTCTGATGGCTACTTAGCAGCAATGGCTACTTGGACTGCAATAAAGACACTCTTATATACCCACTACTTCTCATGTCTTCTCTGTCCTATACCCAGTGTCTAAGGAGGTCCAGTTCCTGGCAGAGGGTCTCAGACCCAAAAGTTGGTGTAGTTGGGCAGGATAAAGGAGTAAGTATTCCCACAGGAGAATGAAGGATGAAGGAGCCAGCAGGATGAAGGAGTGAGTACTCTCCAACATAGATGAAGGTTGCAATCTGAAGCTTAGAGCACACACATGTAGACTGCAATCCTTTTGCAGATTCACAATAAACACTAGCATATTATAGAATGTGAAACCTCTTTAGCTTTATCTGTAATCTTTAGCTCACTGTCAGTGCATTAGAGGGCTGCCTGTGAGTCCCAGTTTAAGACTCCCACATACTTTACCAATCTGGGCCTGGAAATAAAAGCAGAGCTTTGCTGAATTAAATTGTTATGTTCGCTGATCCAAAGAGATTATTATGACAGTCAACTGAAACTTCCTGTTTGGGGAATGAGGAGTCACACTGAAGTACTTTTTGATGTGGCAGGGAAAACATCCTGTTGCCACAAGCTGCAAAGTAATGCCTGGGAAAATGTTTTCAAATGTCAGTGTCATTATTTCCTTGCGCTGATATTTGGTTTCTCTTTCGTTTCGCTTTCTCTACTCCAGCAGTCCCATTTTCCTACCTCAGTATGCCCACCAAGCCCACAAAAACAAATTTACCTCTAATTTCAGTTGATCTATTTTATATATATACTAGAGGCCTGGTGCACAAAAATTTGTGCACTCAGGGGAGAGGGGTGTCCCTCAGCCCAGCCTGTGCCCTCTCCCAGTCTGGGACCCCTTGGGAGGTAAAGACCTGCTGGCTTAGGCCTGCTCCCGGGTGGCAGAGGGCAGGCACAATCCCTAAGTGCAGCCCCTGGTCAGGCTCAGAGCAGGGCTGATTGGGGAGTTGGGGCGCCGCCCCCTGTCATGCACAGAGCAGGGTGGATCGGAGGTTGTGATGCCACCCTCAGTCACGCTCAGGGTAGGGCCGATTGGGGGGTTGGGGCACCGCCCCTTGTCACACTCAAGGCAGGGTCGCTGGGGAGGTTGCGGTGCCACCCCCTGTCACACACAGAACAGGGCCAATCAGGGGGTTGGGGCACTGCCCCCTGTCACTCAGAGAGCAGGGCCCATCAGGGGGTTTGGGGCTCCGTACCCTGTCACGCACAGAGCAGGGTCGATCAGAGGGTCGGGGAGCTTCCCCCTGTCATGCACAGAGCAGGGCTGATCAGGGGGTTGAGGAGCTCCCCCCTGTCACTCACAGAGTAGGGCCGATAGGGGAGTTGGGGCACTGCCCCCTGTCACACACAGAGCAGGGTCGATGGGGAGGTTATGGCTCTACCCCGTCACACACAGAGCAGGGCCCGTGGGGGGCGGTTGGGACGTCGCCTTCTATCACCCACAGAGCAGGGCCGATTAGGGGGTTGGGGTGCCGCCACTGTCACACTCAGGGCAGGGCCAATGGGGAGGTTATGACTCTACCCAGTCACAAACAGAGTAGGGCCCGTGGGGGGGGTGGGTTGGGGCGCTGCACCCTGTCACACACAGAGCAGGGCCGATCAGGGGGTTGGGACGCTGCAACGTGTAACACACAGAGCCGCAGGGCAATCAGGGGGCTGGTGAGCTCCCCACTATCAGGCACAGAGCAGGGCTGATGAGGGGGTTGGGGCGCTTTCCCCTGTCACAAACAGAGCAGGTCAGATAGGGAGGTTGTGGCCGCCCCCCCCCCCCCCCGGTCACACACAGAGCCACAGGGCGATCAGGGGGTTTGGGCGCTGCCCCCTGTCATGCTGATCCCGGTGCTGGGAGGCATATTACCCTTTTACTATATAGGATAGAGGCCTGGTGCACTGGTGGGGGCTGGCTGGTTTGCCCTGAAGAGTGTCCTGGATCAGGGTGGGGGCCCCCACTGGGGTGCCTGGCCAGCCTGGATGAGGGAATGATGGCTGTTTGAATCTGGTCACACACCCTTCAGGGTGGGGATCCCCACTGGGGTGCCTGGCCAGTCTGGGTGAGGGGCTGAGGGCTGTTTTCAGGTCGGCGGGTGACTGAAGCTCCCAACCGCTCTGTTTTTTCTTTTTTCTTTTTTTATTCTGGGCCAGCTTTAGCTCTGAGGCTTGGCTCCAGCTCTTAGGCCTCAGCTGCTGAAAGCAGGTATGTGGTTTGTTTGGGTTCTGTAATTGAAACACTGTTTCAACTCCAGCTCTGAGATCCCGGTTGGCTGAAAGCAGGTTTCTGGTGTTTTGTTTAGTTTCTATATTTGTAACAATGTTTCAAACTGCAAGCTCAGAGGCTGGCAGCAGCAGGCGGGAAACGTTGGAATCCTCCGTCACTGAAGCAAGCAAGCCTCATGTTCTCTTCAAGCTGCCTGGCTGCTGGCCACCATCTTGGCTGGCAGTTAATTTGCATATCACCTTGATTAGTCAATGGGAAGGGTAGCGGATGTATGGCTAATTACCATGTTTCTCTTTTATTAGATAGGATATATATATATATATATATATATATATATATATATATATATACACACTGAGTAGCCAGATTATTATGACCACCTGACCTTTGTAGGCAAAATTAGCTATAATTTCGCGTTGAAGTTGCTAGAGGGCCAGACCATTATAAATGGGGAAGCAGGTTGTTTACCATGACAGTAGAAGTGAATTTTTCTGAAGATCTGGGTAAACAATGCAATTTAACACCTTTGAATGTGGGATATATTTGAACATGAGTGGCCAGATTATTATGACCACCTGACGTTTGTAGGCAAATTAGCCATACACTGCACTGTATGGGATATGCAAGCTGAAGGCCTGTTTGAACACCTTTGCTGTCTGCAGTTACGTCTCCAAGTCACACAGGAACACAAGGATTGGACAGTTGAGCATTGGAGAAAAGTCATGTGGTCCGATGAATCACATTTCCAGTTGCATCATGCAGATGGCAGAGTGAGAATTTGGCAGAAACAGCATGCATGCATCACCCCACATGCATGAGTACAACTCTTCAAACTTCTGGGGGCAGTGTTATGGTTTGGGGCATGTTTTCCCAGCATGATTTGGGCCCTTTAATTTGTGTGGAACAACGTCTGAATAGCACAACATACCTAAGTATCGTTGCTGATCAGGTTCATCCTATCATGTTGATGGTGTACCCCAGTGGAGATGGCTTCTTCCAACAAGACAGTGTGCCATGCCACGGTGCTCATATTGTGCAGGAGTGCTTTCAAGAACATGAGGGAGATTTTACCTTGCTTAGGTGGCCCCCACAATCACCAGATCTCAATCCAATTGAGCATTTGTGGGAAAAATTAAAAGAGCCATCAGACAGCTGTTTCCACAACCATCAAATCTCACAGAACTGGACAGTGCTATTCATCAGGCATGGTGTCAGATTCCTCGCATCATCTTTCAACATCTTGTCGAGTCAATGCCAAGAAGAATTGCAGCAGTATTGAAGGCAAAAGGTGGCCCAATGAAGTACTGATGGGGTGGTCATATTAATCTGGACACTCATAATAATATATATCCCATGTTCAAAGGCTGTTAAATTGCATTGTTTACCCATATCTTCAGAAAAAAAATCACTTCTACTGTCTTGGTAAACAACCTGCTTCCCTATTTATAATGGTCTGGCCCTCTAGCAACTTCAACGCGAAATTATAGCTAATTTGCCTACAAACGTCAGATGGTCATAATAATCTGGACACAGTGTATATATCCTTATCTCTTAAGGCTGCTATTTCTTCATATTTATATTAAAATATTAAAGAAAAGCCTAATTTTATGATTGCATCTCTTTTTATTTTTTCCCTTTTTCATGTCAGTTGCTGAGTGTCATTTTGAGCAGCCTATGCCTGGTTTCATCAATGCAGCTGCAAGAAGACTCACTCCTAGGGTCAGATCATTAGAGGGACTTTAATCCTTTAGAACAATTTTTCAATACTGTTTTACACCAGAGACTGCCTTGTACGAATCCTCTTTACACTGACAAGAATAACACAGGAAGAAACTATTTGTCTCTGATCTCTGCAAAGAAGGAGAGCAAACAGGGACCCTTAGGGGGTTTTCCATCTTTTCAAACTACCAGGAGGAGATTAATCAAAGATCTCTATGCTGCCTGATGTACAATCAGTTCCATAGTTGCGTGCCATTGATCAAGTTATGCTGGAATAGCAGGATCACAGCACCCAGCACAGTGCATTGCTGGAGCAGAAACAGAGCAGGTATGTGCTCACAAAGCAACATCTGGCAGTTCACTACTCTCCCAAACAGTCTCAAAAACAGTGCTTACGTGCTGTTTGCCCTCATGTAAGCTTCACTTTAGAATAATGAAAACCCCTAATGTTTCCTATCCGTAGATAGCCTTCTCTTTGTAGAGATTCTCAATCTTATCAGCATCAATTTGCTTATGATTTATCCAGTATTTCTTTTGTGGATTGTACATATACAGAACAGTTTCACAGAAGCAACCTCATTCCATGCCCACAATGAACACATGAAATAAGCCTAATATATGTTAAAATACTTCAATCAATGCACAGCAAACATCTCAGTGGGTAGAAGACTTAGAAAATTATGGAGACCAATGGTCAGGCTATGGCCACCAACTTGTTTGCAAAAGTTGCTTTTAACTTTCTGGTCTCTGTCCCTTCAATCTACACTAATAAAAGAGAAAAATGGTAATTGGCATACGGTGCTACCCTTTTCATTGGCTAATCAGGGCTATATGCAAATTAACTGCCAACAAAGATGGCGGCTAATTTGCATATGTAGGCACAATGCAGGGAGGCAAAAGGGAAAGCAGGAAAAAGCCCCCTGCCACTGACAGTGATCGGAAACCCAGGGGGGAGCTAAGAGGTGGGGGGCGGGGCAAAGGCGGCCTGCCTTTGCCCTGCCCCCCAGCCATGATCGGAGAATCAGGCACCTTTGCCGCCCTGGCCAGTGATAGCAGGAAGTAGGGGTGGAGCCAGCGATGGGAGCTGGGCACGGTCGAAGCTGGCAGTCCCGGGAGCTAGGGGTCCCTTGCCTGGGCCTAGAGCAGAGCCCACGATCGCGGGGCCGCTGCAGCTGCAGGTCCTCGCTGCCCGAGCCAGACGCCTCAGCCAGAGGCGTCCTGCAGGGGCAGGGGCGGAGCCCGCGCGATCGTGGCACCCCCCGCTGCCACTGCGGGTCCCTGCTGCCAGGGCCGGACGCCTAGGCCAGAGGCGTTAGGCCTGGGCAGGGGTGGAGCCTGCCACCGCGGGGAGCTGGGGATCCCCTGCCCAGGCCTGACACCTCTGCCGAGGCCTCAGGCCTGGTCAAGGGGCCAATCTGGTGACTGGTGATCAGAGGGTGATGAGGGTCAACTCCTCTGGCTGAGG
The DNA here is from genome assembly GCF_964212035.1 of Myotis nattereri. Taxonomy (NCBI): domain Eukaryota; kingdom Metazoa; phylum Chordata; class Mammalia; order Chiroptera; family Vespertilionidae; genus Myotis; species Myotis nattereri. The sequence goes on from NC_138075.1 coordinate 151,357,914, forward strand.
CATCAGGCCTGGGCGGGGGGCTGGGGGTCCCCTGCCCAGGCCTGATGCCTGGGCCAGAGGCATCAGGCCTGGGTGGGGGACGGAGCCGAGGATTGGAGGGATATGATGTTCCCCTTGCCCAGGCCTGAAGCCTGGGTCAGAGGAGTCAGGCTTGGGCAGGGGGTGGAGCAAGCGATCAGAGGGAGATGGGGGTCCCCTGCCCAGGCATGATTCCTGAGCCAGAGGCCTCAGGCCTGGGCAGGGGTCAGAGCCAGTGATCCGGGGGAGATGGGGTTCCCCTATCTGAGCCTGACACCTCTGGCGGAGGCATCAGGCCTGGGCAAGGGGCAGATCAGGCGATCAGAGGGTGATGGGGGTCTACGCCTCTGGCCGAGGCATCAGGCCTGGGCAAGGGGCAGAGCCAGCATCGGAGGGGTCTGGGGGTCCCCTGCCCAGGCCTGACACCTGGGCCAGAGGCATCAGGCCTGGGCTGGGGGCAGAACCAGTGATGGGGGGAAATGAGGGTCCCCTGTCCAGGCCTGACACCTCTGTCAGAGGCGTCAGGCCTGGGCAAGGGGCTGATCCTGCGATTGGAGGGTGATGGGGGTCAATGCCTGAGGGCTCCCAGTATGTGAGAGGGGGCAGGCTGGGCTGAGGGACACTCCCCGCCACACACACACCCAGTGCACAAATTTCGTGCACCGGGCCCCTAGTTAAAATATAATTCTCTGTAGCGTCTTACACTCTAGTTTTTTCTGCACCTATTGTTCTCAAAGATATAATCAAATACTCTATTTTTTTTTAAAATATATTTTATTGATTTTTTACAGAGAGAAAGGGAGAAAGATAGAGAGTTAGAAACATCGATGAGAGAGAAACATCGATCAGCTGCCTCCTGCACATCTCCTACTGGGGATGTGCCCGCAACCCAGGTACATGCCCTTGACCGGAATCGAACCTGGGACCTTTCAGTCCGCAGGCTGACGCTCTATCCACTGAGCCAAACCGGTTTCGGCCAAATACTCTATTTGAGATAACTGTGGATCATATGAACTCTACTTTTAATATATATATATATATATATATATATATATATATATATATATGTATTTAGAGAACTTTAATGCAAGATTAAATTTGAGTAATGCTGTTTAAATCAGGTATCTGGGCCTGGCTGTAAAGGGAATGTTATACATCTTAGCAGAACTTTTCGAAATGAAGAGAGTTATGGAGGAAGAACCTAAGACTTCTAGACTTTCTGAGAGAAGACAAAAACACACAAAAAAATGTGTTTAAAAATAATGAAATAACCAGAGAAGTCTCAAGTGTTGTCTTGGAGGAACTTGAACAAGAAGAAGTAAAACCTGACTTCAGTAAAGTAAGAAAAGCAAACAAAATTCACAGCTTATAGACAGAGATCATCAGTGATACCTTGATGGACAGATTGGGGCTCAAGAACAAATATGGTGGGCTCAGGGCAAGACAAGGGACACAAAAGAATGTCTTTTAGCTGAAGAAGTGGAAGCCAACCAAGAAGCCTCCCATACATTTAATTCACTTTTCTGGCATCACTGAAGCATACACTCCAATAGGAAAATTTTGGGAAGCAGAGATGCACATTGATTTTTGCCAAATCATAGTAAGAAATGTGAAGGTTCTAAGAAAGAAATAGGTGATCAAGCCAGGCAAAACATTTCAGGTAAAGAGGTCAGCTTTGTTGTCAGCTGAACTGCTGGGGGTTCAGGAAGAGGAGAAATGAGAGAAGGAGCTGGATGAATACATTCCTTTTGTAAACTTACCCTCTGGGTACATGCAAGAGAGGAAGAAAGTAGGCATTTAGTCCAGGGCTGGATGAAGTCAAAATCAAAAAGAAAAGGAGAAAGCCCAGAGACCAGGATAGAAGAATCAGAGAGAGCAAAAGCAAAAGTTTGGAAACATCAGATTAACAGCAGTCATAACTATTGTTCATTATTATCTATTTGAGTTTAAAATTACACATGTTATTCATTAAATGTATTAAATAGAAATGAAATATGTATGCTTATTGATAGTTTTGTGTTATACCCAATATTTCATAGTATTTCCTCTTCACACTATGTTTATAATGCATGACATTTCTGAAGTGTATTGCTATATACATTATATGGAAGTATCAGAATTAATTAATTGATGTAAACTATGAAACATTTGGGGTTTATTTCTTTATTTTTATTTTTTATTTATTGTTATTTATTTATTCTTAATTCTTTATTGTTGAAAATATTACATAAATCTACTTTTTCCCCCATTGACCTTTCCCCACCTCACAGGTGTGAGATGGTACCTCATTGTCATTTTGATTTGCATCTCTCAGATGATTAGTGACTTTGAGAATTTTTTCATGTCTCTTGGCCTTCTGTATTCCCACCTCCCAGCACATGTCTCCATCCCCTTACTGCCTGTGTCCATGCTTATGCTTATATGCATGCATACAAGTCCTTTGGTTTATCACTTACACCCTCCCTCCACCCTCCCCTGCCTTCCCTCTGATGTTTGATGGTCTGTTCCATGCTTCTATGTCTCTGTATCTATTTTTGTTCATCAGTTTATGTTGTTCATTAGATTCCACAAATGAGTGAGATCATGTGATATTTATCTTTCACCAACTGGCTTATTTTGCTTAGCATAATAATCTCCAGGTCCATCCATGCTGTTGCAAAAGGTAAGAGATCCCTTTTTATAGTCACACTAGAGGTTTGGTGCATGAATCTGTTCATATTGAAAAGAAATTAATTAGAAGAAATATTTTAGAGGCTGGGAGGGACCGAGGAAGGTTGACTGGCCTGTCTTGCCCATTCCCCATCGGCCGGACCCAAGCAACAAGCTAACCTACTGGTTGGAACGTCTGCCCCCTGGTGGTCAGTACATGTCATAGTTACTGGTCCAGTGGTCTTAGGCTTTCATATATATATAGATAGTATTCAGTGGTGTAAATGTACCACAGCTTTTTTATTCACTCATCTACTAATGGGCACTTGGGCTGTTTCCAGATCTTAGCTATTGTAAATAGCACACAAAGTGTTACATTATATTCTTTCTGATTGCTGTTTTTAGATTCTTAGGATATATTCTGAGAAGTGGAATCACTGGGTCAAAAGGCAGGTTATATTTTTGATTTTCTGAAGAAATTCCATGATGTTTTCCACAGTGGCTGCACCAGTCTGCATTACCACCAGAAGGGTACTAAAGGTTCCTTTTTCTCCACATCCTCGTCAGCACTTGTAGTTTGTTGATGATAGCCATTCTAACAGGTATGAGATGGTACCTCATTATCATTTTGATTTGCATCTCTCAGATGATTAGTGACTTTGAGCATGTTTTCATGTCTCTTGGCTTTCTGAATGTCCTCTTTTGAGAAGTGTCTATTTAGTTCCTTTGCCCATTTTTGATTGGATTGTTTATCTTCCTTTTGTTAAGTTGACTGTGTTCCCTATAAATTTTGGAGATTAAACGTTATTGGATGTAACATTGGCAAATATGTTCTCCCATGTAGTGGGCTTTCTGTTGTTTTGTTGATGGTTTCTTTTGCTGTGCTTTTTATTTTGATGTAGTCCCATTTGTTTATTTTCTCCTTAGTTTATATTGTCCTAGGAGATGTGTCAATAAAGATACTGCTATGTGATATGTCTGATATTTTGCTGCCTATAGATTCTTCTAAGATTTTTAATGGTTTGTCATCTTACGTTTAATTTTTTTTATCCATTTTGAGTTTATTTTTGTGTATGGTGTAAGTTGGTGGTCTAGTTTCATTTCTTTTTGCATGTATCTGTCCAATTTTCCCAACACCATTTATTGAAGAGAGTGTCTTGACTCCATGGTATACTCTTGCCTCCTTTGTCAAATATTAATTGAGCATAATGGCTTGGGTCTGTTTCTGGGTTCTCTGTTCTGTTCCATTGGTCTACATATCTGTTCTTGTGTCGGCACCAGGCCGCTTTGAGAACAGTGGCTTTGTATTGTGATCCCTCCAACTTTTTTCTTCTTTCTCAGGATTTCTGTGGCTATTTGGGGTCTTTTTTTATTCCATGTGAATTTTTGGAGAGTTTGTTCTATATACCATTGGTATTTTAATGGGAAACATTGGGGAATTAAATATATTTAACTAAGATATATTTAATTAATTAATAAAAGATGACATTCATGATTATTTTCTTTGGAAGACATCCTTAAAAGAAATTACAGGTCTGAAAGAAATGACATTAAAAAAATTTTTTTAAAAAATATGTTTTTATTGATTTCAGAGAGAGGAAGGAAGAGATAGAGAGAGATAGAAACATTGATGAGAGAGAAACATCTATCATCTGCCTCCTGCACGCCCACTCCTGGGGATCAAGCCCACAACCCGGGCATGTGCCTTGACCAGGAATGGAACTAGTGATCTCTTGGTACCTGGGATGACCTACAGAGGCCAGGTGACATTTAAAATTTTGATCCCGATTATACATGACTTCCAGATATGTTCTAGCAATTTACAATTATATGAATAATATTTTTCATATATTATTCACACCCATACTTTTATTTCTCACACCCATACTTTGTTTTTTCCTTGTCTGTTTTAATATAGATGTGTTTCTTAGAGTAGCTGCAATGTTGTATATAAATCACAGAATGTTCCCAGACACCCCCTTCCCACAGCCTCCCTCAGTGTCAACAACCCCACCAGGTGGAACATTGAAGCAATCAATGAACCAACATTGACATGTCATCATCATCCATAGTTTACATTAGAGTCATGCTTGTTGTACATTCTGTGGGTTTGGACAAATGCATAATGACATGTATTCAGCATTATAGTGTCATACAAAGTAGTTTCACTGCCCTAAACATCCTCTGAACTCTGCCTATTCATTCCTCTACCCCAACTCCTGGCATCTACTGATCTTTTTACTGTTTCCATAGTTTTGCCTTCTCCAGAATGTCATATAGTTGAAATCAGCTATATGTAGTCTTTTCAGAATGAATTCTTTCACATAGAAATATGCATTTAAGTTTCTCCATGTCTTTTCATGGCTTGACAGCTTATTTCTTTTTAGTACTGAATAAGATTTTATTGTATGAATTAACCACAGTTTATCTGTTCAATCACTGAAGGATATATTGGTTGCTTCCAAGTTTTAGTTGGCATTCATAAAACTGCTATAAAAGTAGAGTGCAGGTTTTTATGTGGACACAAATTTTCAATTCCTTTGGGTAGATACCAACAAGCAAAATTGCTTGATCATTTGGTAAGAGTATAGTTTTATAAGAACCCAGCAAAGTAGCTGCACTATTTTGCATTTCCACTGTCAATCGATGAGAGTGCCTATTGTTCCACATCCTTGCCAGCATTTGGTGTTGTCGGTATTTTGAATTTTAGTTATTTTAATACATGTGTACTGTATCTCAATTGTTTTAATTTGCATTTTCTCATAAGATTTGATAGATAGCATCTTTTCATGTGCTTATTTGGAGCTGTACATATTTTTTGGTGAGGACTCTTCTTGGGTCTTCTGCTTATTTTCTAATTGATTGTTGGTGTTCTTACTATTGAATTTCAAGTTATTTATATATTTTGAATACCAGTCATTTATCAGACATGTCTTTTGAAAATGTTTTCTCTCAGATCACGGCTTGTCTTTTTCATTCTCTTAGTAGTATCTTTTGCAGAATAGAGTTTTTACATTTAATTAAGTCCAATTTACCATTTTTTTTTCCACTAATGTGCTTTCAGTATCTTATCTAAAAGTCATCACCAAACCCAAGCTTGGCTAGAATATCTCTTATGTTATCTCTAGGAGTTTTATAGTTTTTGTGTTTTACATTTAGGTCTATGATCTATTTTGAGTTAAATTTTGTGCAATTATGCAATATCAAAATATAGATCAATTTTGTTTTGCATGTGGATGTCCAGTTGTTCCAGCACCATTTGTTGAAGAGATTATCCATACTCCATTGTATTATTTTTACTCCTTTGTCAAAGGTAAGTTAGATATATTTTTGTGCTTCTATTTTAGAATCTATTTATTTCCATTGATCTATGTGTTTCACCAATACCATACTATCTTTTGAGAAATTGCTTTATGAATGTATAATGAATATACAAATAACTGCACATATATAGCATATATCAATTTGATTAGTTTGAACATAAGTATAGATCTGTGAAACCATCACCACAATCAAGGTAATAAAAATATTACCTCTGAAAGTTTCTAAGAACACTTACTCTGAAGTCTTCCCTGTTAACAAATGTTTTCAGTGTACAATATCGTATGCTAACTATAGGCTCTCTATTGCACAGCAGATCTCTACAACTTATTCATCTTGCTTAGCTGAAACTTTATACCCATTGGACAACAACTCCCCATTTTCTCCTGTCTCAGCCTGGGCAACCACCTTTCTACTCTCTGCTTCTGTGAGTTTGACTCTCTTAGATTTCACATCTAAGTGAGACCATGCAGGACAAAGTCCTTCTGAGATGGCTCACTTCACTTACCTTAATGTCTCCAGGTTCATCCACACTGCATACCTCAGGAAGGAAGTAGCTTGCTGTTTTGATTATGTAGCATTACAGCAAATCTTGAGGTTGGATTTTGACAGTCTTTTGACTTTGTTCTTTTTCAGAATCATGCTAGGTATTATTGGACTTTTGACCCTCCATATAACTTTTAGAATTGGTTTGTCCATATCCTCAAAATAACTTCCTGGGATTTTGATTGAGGTTGCTTTGAATCCCTGGATTAAATTGGCAAGAACTGACATCTTGAACCATATTAAAGGTTCCTATAAATAAGCATGGGAAATCCTTCCATTTATTTATCTTTTTAAAGTTGTGCGTCAGAGTTTTGTAGTTTTCCTTATATAAATCACATATATATATATATATATATATGTATATATATATATATATATATATATATATATATATATTGTATATATGTATATATAGTTAGTTAGTTAGTTAGTCAATTAGTTAGTTAGTTTTATACTCCTTTTTTTTTCTGGTGCTAAAGTAATTGTTACTACATTTTTTAAATTTTAAATTCCATTAGTTTATGGCTGGTATGTAGGAAAGTGGTTTATTTTTGCTTATTAACCTTGTATCCTGTAACCTTGCAATAATTGCTTATTAATTCTAGGAGTTCTTTGTCATTTTTTTTCCAGATTTTCTACATAGACAAATATCATCTGCAAAGATAGCTTTTTATTCCTTACTTCTTAATTTGCATTATTTCTCTTGTCTTCTTGCATTAGCATGATGTTGAAAAGAAATGGTGCGAGGGGACATCCCTGCCTTATTTCTGATTTTTATGGGAAAGTTTCAAGTTTCTCAGCAGTAAGTATGATATTAGCTATAGGCTTTTTTTTGGTAGATATTCTTTATAAAATCGAGGAAGTGCACCTCTTTTACTATTTTGCCAAGAATTTTTACCTTGAATGAGTGTTGAATTTTCCCAAATATTTTTTCCATATATATTGACACAATCCTGTGATATTTTTCTTTGATGGGATAGATTATATTAATTGATTTTTGAATGTTGAACCAGTCTTGCACACCGGGAATATAAATATTCATTGCCACTTTGAAATATTAAAAATAACAGTAACTTCATTATTAGTGAGGATAAAACTTTTTGATATACTTATTTCTCATTTTGAAAATTTACTGTCTATATAACTTAACCATTTTTATATTGGTATAATATTCTTTATTGTAAGTACAATTTATGAGTTAACAACACTAAACTTTTGTATGTTCAACAAAATGTGTTCATTGTTTTTATAAATTAGTTAAACTTATGTGGTGTCCTCACTATGTAGTTTTAATTCCTTTTCAATTTAGTTAAATGTACTGATATTTCTATTGTAATTCTATACCTAAATGGGAAATGCCCTAATGAATTCTAGACATATGTCAGTTACTTCATCTGTGAAATAAAGCAACTGATACAAACTTTGACATTTCTTTTATCTCTAAAACTGCTAGAATTGTCTGCCTCATTTCTGTTCTAACTGAAATTCAGGTAAAAGAGGGATGCTTGCTTTGTCAAAGATCCTGGCATAAGAGAAGACTGACAAAAGGCAATTTGTGGTGGAAGTGGCTTTGCATCATTTTTCTAGGCTGTGTGCTCATGAAATGCTGCTTACTCATCCTAATGATCTGGAGAGATGGCAGTAGAGCTTGTCATAAAGAGTCAAAAGAGAATGACAGGACTCTTAAATAATCCATATTTTTCATTCATTGTCAATGAATGAAAATATTCTATCTTTATAGAATATTTGAAATAATACACACAAATAATGGTTGAGTCACATGTAAAAATGGATATGTATTGAGATGGATCAAATTAAATTTTTAATTTTCTTTCATTTTTCTTGACTCATGATTGACACTTTCTCCTGTTATTGGGATCTGTGGTATATAGGCAGTAGGGTGAAAATCCTATGCTTTTAAAAATAAATCAACCATTATTTTGTCAACAATTTGGAAGTGATTCAGACACCTGAGTCACGTAAGCAGCTTTTGAATCAGAAAACATCCTTTTTGGGATAAAAGAAGTATTTTGTGTTCTGGAAGCAAATATACAACTGTAGGTGACCTCAGAATGCCTACTTCCCAAGCCTCCCCAGCTCTTCATGCTGCACCGCAATCAAGCAATCTCTGAAGTTCTCTGCTTCCTGCCTGCTGTCAGCACTCATCAATTTCTCATTCAAAACTCACTTTCCATGCACCTTAGTGGTTAAACCATGGCCATTCCCACTCATAGGCCCTACTCCACACTTTATAATTTAAATTTAATACACAAGATGGTCTGTTTTCAACAGAAGATTTCTGAGTGGGACCGATAGACTCTCATCCACATCATAATAACTCATACATTTCTCAACAGCTGTTAGGAGGCCAGGAGGTGAACTTACCACTAAATACACACCAAAAGAGGAGAGAAAGGTAAAAGCTTTAAAGAATGAACACACACACACACACACACACACACACACACAGATGAGGACTAATTGGAAAATGATGAGCAGCAGTTCACTCAAATCTGTGCATCTGCAATTTCCTTTAAATGGTTCTTTTCCTAGGCAACACTTTGTGGAAAATGAATTCATTTTTAAAATCACAGAACTTTATTTAGGGGGTATACACACTTTGAGAAGCTACCAAAGCCTGTGAGTGTTTTTCTGAAGGTGTCAATTTGAATGCAATTATAGCACATGTGCATGAAGCAGCAAACGGATCAAGCCAGAAGCTAAATGCCTGTCATGCTTTTGATAGACAAATTACATAATGGGAGGGATAACCTGATTGGACCATTGTTTTTCTATTAGGAGACAGAAGAAACGGAAGGCAGTGTCTGCTCGGCAACTTATTTATACGAGGAAAAAAATAACGGAGGTTGTTGTGCAAATCATCTCTTTTCTGTTTCAGCCTAAAAAAGCAAACCCCCAAACAAGCAAACAAACAAACAAACAAAAAACACCAAAAAACAAAACTCCAAACAACTCACTGGCCCTTGTTGCATTTATTTTATGTGAATAGCTGACAGGTGAAAGGAGACCAAACAGACCTGCACATGCTCTTTATAAATTCCTTCTTCATTGAACTGTTAAGAACAGAGATGCCCTGGTGCTGAGGAACTGATCTAAAGGCACAGCTGACAGTTAGAGGAATGTTGGAGATTAGATTAGACCTCACAGCTGCAGAGTTTCTGCACAGAGTTTTGTTGTCTTTCATTTGGGTGTTTGTTTATTTGGTAATTATTTTGTGAAATAGATAATACATGAATATATACAAAGTTACAAAGTAAGGTGAAAAGTGAGTATCCCTTACCCCCATCTTTCCACTGTTCTTCCTCAGAAGTACAAATTTTACTAATTTCATTTTGAAATGAACATATACATACACAGAGTTTCACTTATTTCTACTCGTATTTCTTGGCTGTCTTTCTGTTTAAGCACTAGAGGCCCAATGCACAAAATTTGTACAAGAGTAGGCCTTTCTTCTCCAGCTGCCGGCACTGACTTCCCTCTGGCACCTGGGACCCGGGCTTCCCTCGCAGCCCAGGCTTCGTCTGGAAGGATGTCCAGTCTAATTAGCATATTATGCATTTATTGTTATAGATATATACAGCTGCCTTTTTCTCTTACATGCTCCCTACTGGGTACTCTATTTTATTGGTGTACATATTTTATTTAACAAGTCTCATTAATGGGCATTATTTTCTTATCCAGTTTGTGTTTGTATAAACCATGCTACAACATTTTGAACATACCTGCTTCTACAAAATAAATGCTAAGAAGAGATATTTGCTAGATCAGATTTGTTTACATATATATATATATATATATATATATATGATAAAATTACCTTTTATTGAGTTTTACTGATGTATCATTTATAAACAATATGAAACAGTTTGTTTTTCTGTGCTCTGGTGGGATGTCTGTCTGTCTATTTATCTGGCTATCTATTCATCCATCCATCTATCTATCCACTCATCATTTATTATCTTTACCGCTTAACTAGGCAAAAGTTGTTTCTGAACTAACTTTTACTAACTTTTAAATTTTATTTCCATTATTAAAAGGGAATTTGAGCATCTTTTTCTGTTAAAAAAATGATATTTTTTCTATTAAATATGTATTTCAACACATGGTAAATATATGTATACACACATACAATTATATATAAAAATGTTACGTTTAACACAGAGTACTAGTAAATATGTGTAATAGTATATATATATATTCAATTATATATGTAAATTATATATGTTTAACTCTGACAGTAATATATGCAAATACAATTATATATGTTTAACATAGTAAATATATATGCACATCCAATTATATATATATATATATTATATATATCTATATGTCTTACACACAGTAAATATACACACAGTTATTCCTATGGAAAACAATACAATTAATAACCCTATCTAATAAAAGAGAAACATGGTAATTAGCCATACGTCCACTACCCTTCCCATTGGCTAATTAGGGCGATATGCAAATTAACTGCCAGCCAAGTTGGCAGCCGGCAGCCAGGCTACTGACACGAACAGGAGGCTTGCTTGCTTCAGTGACGGAGGACTCCAACGTTCCCCGCCTGCCGCTGCTGGGCTCTGAGCTGCTAAGAAACAGTGTTACAAATATAGAAACTAAACAAAACCCCAGAAACCTGTTTTCAGTCAGCCGGGATCTCAGAGCTGGAGTCGCAACAAAGTTTCAAATACAGAAAGTAAACAAAGCCAGAAACCTGCTTTCAGCAGCGAGATCTCACAGCTAAAGTGGGCTCTCAGCTCCAGTGACAGCCATAAATCCAAGAATAAAAAAAAAAAAGGGAAAAAAGGAGCAGTTGGGAGCTTCAGTCACCCGCCAGCCTGAAAACGGCCCTCAGCCCCTCACCCAGACTCTCCAGGCACCACAGTTGGGACCCCCACCCTGAAGGGGGTGAGACAAGATGCAAACAGCCATCATCACCTCATCCAGGCTGGCCAGGCACCCAAGCGGGACCCCCACCCTGATCCAGGACACTCTTCAGGGAAAACCAGCCGGCCCCCACCCATGCACCAGGCCTCTATCTTATATAGCAGCCGTGGGCAAACTACGGCCAGTGGGCCAGATCTGGCCCGTTTGAAATGAATAAAACTAAAAAAAAAAGACCGTACCCTTTTATGTAATGATGTTACTTTGAATTTATATTAGTTCACAAAAACACTCCATCCATGCTTTTGTTCTGGCCCTCCGGTCCAGTTTAAGAACCCATTGTGGGTCTCGAGTTAAAAAGTTTGCCCACCCCTGCTATATAGTAAAAAGGTAATATGCCTCCCAGCACCGGGATCAGTGGAGCCACGAGGTCTCCTGGCCCCTGGAGCAGCATGACAGGGGGCAGCGCCCAAACCCCCTGATCGCCCTGCGGCTCTGTGTGTGACAGGGGGTGGGGCCACAACCTCCCTATCCGCCCTGCTCTGTGCCTGATAGGGGGGAGCTCCCCAACCCCCTGATCGGCCCTGCTCTGTGGTTGATAGAGGGCGGCGCCCCAACCGCCCCACACGGGCCCTGCTCTCTGTGTGACAGGGTAGAGCCATAACCTCCCCATCGGCCCTGCCCTGAGTGTGACAGGTTGCGGCGCCCCAATCCCCTGATTGGCCCTGCTCTGTGCATGACAGGGGGTTGCACTGCAACCTCCCCATTGACCCTGCCTTGAGTGTGACAGGGGGCGGTGCCCCAAACCCCCAATCAGCCCTACCCTGAGCGTGACTGAGGGTGGCATCGCAACCTCCCCATCCACCCTGATCTGTGCATGACAGGGGAAGGCGCCCCAACTCCCCATCGGCCCTGCTCTGAGCCCGACCAGAGGCTGCACCTAGGGATTGGGCCTGCCCTCTGCCACCCAGGAGCAGGCCTAAGTCAGCATGTCGTTATCGCCAGAGGGGTCCCAGACTGCAAGAGGGCACAAGCCGGGCTGAGGGACCCCCCCTACCCCCCGAGTGCACAAATTTTTGTGCTCTGGGCCTCTAGTAGAAGAATAAACTCAGTTTCGGGTGCTCACACTGTAAACCTACTTTTGCCTCTATCTATCTATCTATCTATCTATCTATCTATCTATCATCTATCTATCTATCTATCTACACAAACACATACAATTATATTACACTAGAGGCCCAGTGCACAAAAATTTGTGCACTCGGGGGGGTCCCTCAGCCCTGCCTGTGCCCTCTCGCAGTCTGGGACCCCTCAGGGGATGATCACCTGCTGGCTTAGGACTGCTCTCTGGGGGATCGGGACTAAGCTGGCAGTTAGACATCCCTCTTGCAGCCCAGGAGCCCTTGGGGCATGTCCACTTGCCAGTGGCCTAAGCTGCAGTTGGGCATCCTTAGTGCTGCTGAGGAGGCGGGAGAGTCTCCCACCACCACCACTGTACTGGCTGCCATCAGCTTGTCTTGTGGCTGAGCAGAGCTCCCCCTGTGGAGCTCTGACCACCAGCATTGAGTGTCTGCCCCCTGGTGGTCAGTGTGTGTCATAATGACCAGTGATTCCCAGTCGTTCTGCTGTTAGGGTCAATTTGCATATTACCCTTTTATTATATAGGATATAGGCCTGGTGCCGGGGTGTGGGGGGTGGCTGGTTTGCCTTGAAGGGTGTCCTGGATCAGGATAGGTATCCTGCTGGGGTGCCTGGCCAGCCTGGGTGAGGGGCTGAGGGCCGTTTTCAGGCTGGCCACAGCCCCTTCAGGATAGGGGTCCCCACTAGGGTGCCTGGCCCACCTAGGTGAGTGGCTGATGGCTGTTTGCAGGCTGGACACGGCCCCCAGCCACCCAAGCTCCCAGTGGAGGCTGGCTGGAAGCAGGTATCTGGGATTTATTTATCTTCTATAATTGAAACTTTGTTGCCTTGCGCGGAGGCCACAACTGGCCAGGGCAGGCGGGAAGCTTGGCTTCCTCCATCGCCGGGGCAACCAAGCCTCTTGCTTGCTCCAGCTCTGTGGCTTCGGGCCGCCATCTTGGTTGGGTTAATTTGCATATAGTCACTCTGATTGTCTGGTGGGCATGGCTTGGGGCATAGCAGAGGTGCGGTCAATTTGCACATTTCTCTTTTATTAGATTAGATTTCTGTTTAATCTGGACAGTGAATATACACACACACACACAACTGCATGGAAGCAGGCAGGCAATAAGTGGGAGAGGGCGCTGCCCGTCCCTGGAAAGGCTCACGTGGCCCCAGCTGAGTGTGGGTCAGAAGCCGCCCTCTGGCTGCAGACAACACCCTGAGCTAAGAGGCCTCTTTCCCAGGGAGCCTGGCTCTGGGGCTGGTGGCCCTGGCAGTGCCTGGAGGAGGTGGCCCTTTGAAACTCTTTCTCTCTTGGTTACAGTCCTGGGGACCACACAGCAGCCCTGCTGGTCACCAGAGTGGCCATGAGAGGTGGCCCTGGTGGCAGCTGCAAAATTCGGGCCCAGACGTGGGGAGAGTTCCTGCCCAGACTCCAGCTCTGGTTGGCAGCTGGGAAGCTGGAGGACAGTGATGCCAGTGTCCCCATCCTACAGGGAGCACAGGGCCTCCTAGTGTACACCAACCCAGATGCTGCCCCTGGAGTGACGCTCTGACCTGCAGACACTGGACACCAAGGCTGCACCCATGAGGTGAGTCCTCCCCAGTCCCAGGCCAAGGGAAATGGGGCTCCAGGTTCCCAGTGGTTCAAAGCTACTAGATGTTCTATTCCTCAGATGCAAGTCTTAAAAGGGGGGTTCCCTGTGGGTTCCAGCCCTCCTCAGGTTGGGCTCCCTCCCACCTGCGAAGCACACTGAGGTTCCTGACTAGGTGGTGGCCCCGTCTCCTACCTGCTTCCACGTGGCCTCCCTGTCCCAGGCCCGGCTCCAGGAGCTGCAGGGCCAGGTGACAGGTTTTGTGAGGAGGTTGTTCCTTGCGTAGTTGTGGATTCAGTGTGTCCTGGGAAGAGGTGAGCTCAGGGTCCCTGGGTGTCCCCATCTTGAACAGGAATTGCAGCACCTTAATTTAGGCAGGTGTGAGCATTTCGGGAGCCTGTTTACCCAGCTTTCCGCTGTCTTCTCAGGTATGCAGTATGGTATGCTTCAGAAGGCCTGTCTCCACTTTGAGGTCCAGTCGCCTTTTCTACCAGTTGTTTTATGATGTTGTTCATTTACATTATACTTTCTCTTCAACTCAAAATTATTTTCATTTAAGATATGAAGTATTATTCAAATTTATTATTTTTTTAGTTGGATACACAACCACATTTATTGAATTGTTGATTGTTTTCCACTGGCTTAACCTGTTTGAGTCTCTGCTTCCAATTATTTTTGGTCTATACCCAAATAGTGGGATTTCTCGGCCATATGGTAATTCTAAGTTTAACTTTTTGAGGAGCTGCCAAACTGTTTTCTACAATGAGGGCACCATTTTACCTTCCCACCTGCAATGTGTGAGGGTTCTGATATCTCCACATCCTCACCAACACTTTTATTTTACAATTATTTCTCTTTTTGTTGTGGTTGTAACTGTCTTCATGAGTGTGAAGTAATACATATTGTTGCTTTGAATTGCATTTCTTTAATGGCTAATTAGAGTGAGCATCTTTTCATGTATTTATTAGCCACTTGCATATCTTTGGATAACTATTTATTAAAGTCATTTCCCATACTTAATTGGGTTATGTTTTTGTTATTGAGTTGTAAGAGTTTTTATGTTTTTTGAATACAAGTACTTCAAAAATATATTATTTGCAAAAAATTCTCCCATTCTATAATTGTCTTTTAATTTTTCTGATCATGTTCTTTAAACCATAAATGTTTTTAATTTTGAAATACAATTTATCTTTTTTTATTTTGTTACTCATGGTTTGGATTTTGGATGTCATATCTAAGAATCTATTGCCAAATACAAGATTATGAAGGTTTGCTCCTAAGTTGTCTTCTAAAAGTTTAATAGTTATAACTCTTATATTTAGGTTATTAATCCGTTTTGAGTTAATTTTTGTATATGGTTGAAGTGGGGACATGCATTCATTCTTTTGCATGTGTGTATCCACTTATCCTAGCACCATTTATTAAACAGACTATTTAGTTTGTCCCCCTGGCCCCATCCCAGCCTTCCCTCTGAAATTCATCAGTCTGTTCCATGCTTCTATGTTTCTGGATTTATTTTGTTCATCAGTTTATTTTGTTCATTAGATCCCACATATGAGTGAGATCATGTGATACTTGTCTTTCTCTGACTGGCTTATTTTGCTTAGCATAAGGGTTTATTTTTAATTTCTCAATTCTACTCCATTAAAATAAAATGTCTATTCTTATGCCAATATCATACCATTTTTATTACTATAGCCAGACTTCTATTAATTTTCAGAATTCTGAAAACATTGATCATGAAAAATTTCGCCATTTATTGTTGCTTTTATGCAGGTACAAACTTCCAGAAGTCATTATACTCTCATTTCTATAGATCATCAGCTTTATTTCATTTTTCCATATATATGAAAGTTGTTAGATATTCACTGTGTATTTTAAGCTTCTTCATTATAAAAGTATTCACCTTTCTCCCTCCCTCACTCATTTTCTCTTTCTGTCCCTAAATAAAAGTTTGCTTGATATTCAGGTTGTAACTCCCTGGTTTTTTGTTACTACAATAGCTTGTAATATGTTTAATCATTATTTTATTTCATTTTAATTTTGAGCTTGGAAATAAACTGAAATTGGAGATATCCTTTCTATTTGAAAAAAAAATATTTTGCAGTATAATATACACAGAAGTGCAAATATCATAGATGTGTGCATTTTAAAGAACTTTCACAATTTTGACATATTTTATAAATAGCACCCAGCTCAAAAGTGCTATTTTGAGGTTTGGAACACTGCCCAAACCTCAAAAACCTGCTCCCATTTTCCTTCAATTGTCTCCCCCATTAAAGGCGACCTTTATCTTGACATCTAATAGAATAGACTAGTTTTGTCTGTTATTTTGGACTGATTATAACTAATAAAATCACTCTGTGTTTTGTTTTGTGACTTATTTTGCTCAACTTTATATTTGGGCTGTTTATCTCATGTGCTGTTGTAGATAATTTATTTTCATGATGAGTATTGTTCTGTTATGTAAATATACCACAGTTCATCCAGGCTTGTATTGAAAGGTGCTTGAGTAAGTTACATTCTATGGATATTAAGTGCAGTGCTGCTAGGAACATGCTGGTCTGTCTTATGGTGCATATATTTCCAGCAGTGTGTGTTTCCAGTTCATCCATATGCTATATAATACAGAGCATTTTTTTTTTATTTTTCTGAATTTTAGCCACTCTGGTGAGTACTATTATATATTATTGTGTTTGTCATTTGCATTCCTCTGATTGCTAATCAACTTGAACACCTTTCATGTGCCTATTTGCCATTTGCATATATCTTTCCGTTACTTTTTAAAGTATTTTGTCTAGTGTACTACTGTGTTTACCATAGTGATTTGCAGTAATTCTTTATATATTGTTGAGTCTTTGTTGGTTGTAAAATGTCCTCTCTCACTTTGTGTTTGCCTTTATATTACTTTTCTATGTTTTAATAAACAAAAGTTCTTAATTTTGAAAAAGTCCACTTTATCATTTTGCTTTGTTGGTATTTTTCCACTTTAAGAGATATTTGCCTAAATCAAGATCATAAGATATTGTCCTGCATTTTTGTTAAAGAATTATTTTCTTCTTTGACATTTATACCTGAAATCCATTGATTTTTGTTTATAGAGAATTAGTTGAGTTTTATGTATAGGGTAAGATAGGGAGGGACTTAGCCTTTTTTTTTTTTTTCTATAGATACCCCACTCTGGTGAGAGAATTCTGAGATAGCCTACCTGCCACTGGTATTCTATATAAGAAAGAAGTAATATACAAATTGACCCTCACACCCTTGCATCACAAGATGGCCACCCCATGTCATCACAAAATGGCTGCCCCCACATTGTCACTAGATGGCTGACAGGGGAGGGCAGTTGGGGGGGATCAGGCCTGCAGGAGAGGGCAGTTGGAGGCAATCAGGCCAGCAGGGGAGTGGTTAGGGGGCGATCAGGCTGCCAGGCAAGCGAGTGGTTAGGAGCCAGCTGTCCTGGATTGTGAGAGGGATGTCTGACTGTCAATTTAGGGCAACCAGGCCTGCGGGGGATTGGGCCTAAACTGGCAGTCAGATATCCCCCAAGGAGTCCCAGATTGGAGAGGGTGCAGGCTGGGCTGAGGGACACCCCCCAGTGCACGAATTTCACGCACCGGGCCTCTAATCTAGTATAATCTCCTCCCCCAGAGTATATGAAGAATTATAAGTATAATGGATTTTACTATTGATTAGGTCATGCAATAGAACAAAGGTAATGTGATTTTTCAGATGTCATTAAGGCCCCAATTGAGTTCATTTTGATTTAATTAAATGTGAGATTATGCTAAGTGGGTCTAATATAATCAGGTGAGCCCTTCAGAGGGACTTGGCTTTTGTTGAAGGGAGAAGTTCAAAGCATGAGAGAAATTATTCTATTGGCTTTTAAAGAATGAAGGGCCATTTTAGAGAGGGACCCACATGTGAAGGAACAGCAGCTGGTATCTTGTCAGTTGAGGTCTGAGTCCAACAAGCACAATAAGTGAGTTCCAACAACAACCATGTGCCTAGAAGAGGACCCAGAGCCTCCCCACCTGACCAGCATCTCCAATGTGAGGCCCTGAGCAGAGGGCAGCTCAACTGTACCTGTACCCACAGAAATGGTGACTGATACATTTAAATTGTTTTAAGATACTAATATGTGATATGTTCTTAGGGCCCAAAGAAAACCAATGCACCAGTGATACAAAAACACTGAAAAATATAGTAATTCTCTGACTGGCTTATTTTGCTTAGCATAATGCTCACCAGTTCCACCCATGCTGTTGAAAATGGTAAGAATTCCTACTCTTTTACCCCAGCATAGTATTCCATTGTATAGATGTACCACTGTTTTTTAATCCATTCATCTGTTGATGGGCATTTAGGCTATTTCCAAATATTAGCTATGGTAAATTGTGCTGCTATAAACATAGGGGTGCATATATCCTTTCTGATTGGTGTTTCTATTTTCTTAATATCACTTGATCTCACTCATTTGTGGAATATAATGAACAACATAAACTGATGTACAAAAACATACCAAGAGACAGAGAAGCATTGATCAGACCATCAAACCTAAGAGGGAAGGTAGGGGAGGGTAGGGGTAAGGGGGAGAGATCAACCAAATGATTTATATGCATGCATATAAGCCTAACCAATAGACACAGACACCAGGAGTGTGAGGGCATGAGTGGGAGGAGGGTGGGGGGCACTGGGGCAATGAGGACACATATGTAATACCTTAATCAATAAAGAAAAAATTACATGAATTCCCGAAGGCATTGCAGCTCCATCTTGTCCACCAGCCACACAAAATGTGTCTGTTTTAGGATTCACCCTTGAGTGCCATTTACTAGTGAGTCAGTGCTGGTGCTGATACCACATTATCTTCAAACTAGCGGCCCGGTGCATGGATTCGTGCACTTTGAAAGGCAATTAATTACTGCAGCTTGGCAGTCAACCAGATTCAGGGCCAACAGTGCCCAGCAACAACATAACCCACGGCTGAAGGTGTAATCATGTGGCCCTGTGAGGAATTGGGCTCCTTCCTCTCTGGTTCTGGTATGCATCACCTGAGAATCCCTGCTGCCGGTTCTTACCACAGCTCAGCAGCTCCTGAGTTGAGCATCTGCCCCCTGGTGTTAAGTGTGTGTCATATGTACCGGCTGGTCAGCTGGTTGGACGGTCACCTGGCCATTTATATATATAGATAACAAGTCTTGGTATGTGATAGTTTTAAATCTTTTAGGTTTGTTTTTCTACTTTAAAATTTCCTGGACTGTTCTTGTTCCTTTGCATTTCTGTACAGATTTTAGGAGAAGGCTGGATTTGAAACATGCAGAAATTTTGACTTGGATTGCATTGACTCTACAGAAACACCTATAATTTTATACTTTTTCCACAATTCCATATTTTAAGTACAGTAACATAAATTGATTTCATGCTATGAGCAAGAATACACTAAATATATTTCTATTCCTTCTATATTCCTCTCTTAATCTCACTGCCTGATTTCTGTTTATCTAAAATACTTTCTCTATATCAGTATGCTCATATTTAGAGTTTCCTAATTTATCATCTTTAATTCTTATCATTTTTCTTCTTCTAGTAAAATAATTATAAAATCAGTATGTTTACACTGTTTTTCATTTTTCTTATGTCTTCCCTCAAAACTTTTGTGTGATTTCTGCATTGTTTAAGCTTCTGACATAAACATTCTGTTCTTTACCCACAAATAACATATTTGTTTTAGTTTTCCTTGCAGTAAAATAAAGTAAACTATGTTGCCATTTTGTTGACAGTATTTTTTCAGTCATCTTTTGGTTAGTTGAATTTGTTCTTCAGTAGTTTTTTTTTTTTTTTCTTTTTTAGAAGGACTAATAGGTCATTACTTTTTTTTCACTTTATTGCTTTTAACTTGAGTTAGTTTGGCTGTTTATAAAATTCTTGGTTCACGCTTTCTTTTTTACATACTTTGCATTGTAGAATCTCCATCTCCTAGAATTTAATTTTGCTCTGCAGAAATATGAGGCCAGACCAATTGTTACTCCTCTTGGTTAAACTCACTGGATGACTTTTCTCTCTTGTCTTTGCTGAGCTTTGCAACTATACTCAGATATTGCAGATGGGGATGCAGCAGTCTTTAACTTTTATTAAATCAAGATTTTCCATTCCTGATTTTTCTTGTGACTGTGGGGTAATGTCCAAGTTGAGAAAGAGAAATTACAGATGTATTCTGTCACTTTTAAGCCAAGAAGTATCTATGCTACAGTGCTTCCTTGGTTTGTTCTCATGAGTAATATATGTGTCTTTACCCATGTATATCATATTTCTTCTGTAAGGTATATAACGTTACACATGAGTCAGCAAAATAGATAGCATTTCAGTGGTGGTTAAGTCAGTGAAATGTTCTTTTATGATCTACTAAACCCCTTATTTAGAAAACCAGATGTAATGATTTCCTCTGGTTAATAATAATTAAAGCAAAAACATATTCAGCTGCAATGCCAGCAGTAGCAGCTAACAAGTATTATGTAGTTACTATGTACAACACAGTGTATTAATCCCTTCACATGGACTGTAACATTGAACTCTCATAACAGAGATGTACTTAGGTGACGACTTAGGTCTAGTCCAGCCGTGGTAAAACTACGGCCCGCGGGCCGGATCCAACCCGTTTGAAATGAATAAAACTAAAAAAAAAAAACTGTACCATTTTATGTAATGATGTTTACTTTGAATTTATATTAGTTCACACAAACACTCCATCCATGCTTTTGTTCCGGCCCTCTGGTCCAGTTTAAGAACCCATTGTGGCCCTCGAGTCAAAAAGTTTGCCCACCCCTGGCTCTAGTCAATAAAGTAGCTTGAGAGAAGTGACTTAGTTGGCAAGTGATGGAGCAGCGATGGGACCTTGTTTTCTGAATTCAAAGTTGTCACTACCTTTGCATAGAGACTGCTGGGCTGGCATGCACTTTCATTCCTATGTCCGTATTCAGCCCTTTCTGCAACTCTAATGTTATGGAATGGTACTGTTTCCTTGAAGACCTGCTGTCATCTTTGTAGAGAGCATAATACGTACCTGCTATACTGTTTCATGGCTGAGACTATCCTTCCCTTTATTTCCCAATCTGTCCTGCACCCCTCTCTTTCCCCCACAGAAGCAGAGAAATAATGAAATCTGGAGGAATCTCAAGCATCACTTTCGGGATTTGGGAACTCAGAGGTCTTGTTTAAAGTGGTATGGAATTTGAGAAAATAGCGCTGAGATTATGGGAAGCTATTTAATGCATCTGAAAATTAGTTTCTGCATATAGGGGATGGGGAATCCTTTGGGATTTTTTTGGCTCCAATCTAGGTCTCCATCAGCTTCAATCTACTGACTTCACTAGAAGTGATATTATCAAAGTGATCCTTAGCTAGAAAACTGTATTTACTTCCAATGTTTATTGCAAGTGGCTAAGAAAATGGGTTTTATATTATGATAGAGTTGGGTTGCTTTTCTTTTTCTGACCTTGTAGCTCAGGGTAATTAATATATAACGTTATTTTGAGAATTGCATAAAATAATCCTTGTGGAAGGGAATTGCTATTATTACTCTTTTAAAAATATATTTTATTGATTTTTTTTTTTTTTTTTTACAGAGAGGAAGGGAGAGGGATAGAGAGTTGGAAGCATCGATGAGAGAGAAACACCGATCAGCTGCCTCCTGCACTCCCCCCACTGAGGTTGTGCCCGCAACCAAGGTACATGCCCTTGACCAGAATTGAACCAGGGACCTTTCAGTCTGCAGGCCGACGCTCTATCCACTGAGCTAAACCAGTTACGGCTATTACTCTTATTATTTCTCCTTAGTCATATAACGGGGCGATACAAAAATGAGGAAAAATAGACAAAGCCATATCAGGTCATGTGATAATTCTTATGTAAAAAATTATTTAATTCTTGTGTAATTAAATAATGAACAACTGTGAAAAATTATAAGTGGTAAAGTAAAATATTATGTATAGTTTGGTTAAATATAAAAATTTTTGAGTATGCATAAATAAATGCACAATATTTTATAAATGGCTGAAATCTATTTTTTTTTCTCCTGTAAGGAAGGAAAAAAAATACATTCAAGCAAGGCTGAATTGCTTGGCATTTGTTGTACAGACAGACATAGGCTATGTATTTAAAAAGATCCAGCATGTTATACTTTTAAAAAGTAGAAAATTGGCTCCACTGATGATTGGTTGGTGATTGGTAACTCAGTTGGTTGGGCATTGTCCCATGTACAGGAAGGTTGACAGTTTGATTCCCTGTCAGGGCACAGGCCCAGGTTTTGGGCTTGATCCTCAATAGGGTGGGTGGAGGGGGCAGCCTAGAGATGTTTCACTTTCATATCAATTTTCTCTCTCTCTCTCCCCCTTCCTTACTTTCTCTCAAATCAATAAAAAATATTTTTTACAAAGTGTAGAGAATCACTCATGGAGTTTGTAGAACATGTTCTTTTGTTTTGATTGGATTTTATTATGTTAAAGTAAACATGGATCCCTTTATTCCTGATAAATAACTTAGAGAAACTTGGCAGGCAATGGGTTATTCTTGACCCTTTCTAAGCAATGAGGAGGGCAGGGATGAAAATGTGATAGCGAGAGGCAATTTAAGAGATATGATCATGAAATCTCACAGTTCAGGACTCTAAGCAAGGAGAGGGAAAGCAGGAAGGAACATGGACACAAAGTGATACCATTTATGTTTAGCTACCCCTTTATGTTCTTTGTGGTGGACTAGTCAAAAATAAATCATGATACAATTAGTTCATTTTCCTTATTTCTATCTATTATGAGAAATAAGTCATTTCTTCTTTCTTTATGTAAATTTATTTTATACTTTATAAACAATCTTTTGTATAAATACAAAAACCCAATGATATAGGAATTTAGGTATTATATTTGTTTAATTTTGGGGGGCATTTTTGTCTAAGGATTTTGCAAGGGACAGCAGGAACATGAATATTTGAGTAAAAGGGGGACACAGATTCCAGTTTTTTAGCTCAGAGTTACTCCACATATTGTGGGTCTCTGTAGGGTTCCTTGGGCTCTTAGTCTGTGAAAATATGCTCACAACTTTGTCACAACTCCCAAAAAAGATGGAATTTTATCATGCATTTGTCAGAGATAAATCTTGTATTGAAAACTTCATGGGAACACAGAAGAAAAAAAAGATTGCATTACACAAAACAGGGAGGGGTTAATTTTATTCTCTTAAAACACCTCTGATTGTCCCTAACATTACTCTTCAGTTACCAATGGCCTTACTTCTTTCTCTATTTCACATGGCATTTAAATTTTCCAATGTTGTATAGGTAAGTTAGCTCTGGCCATTCAGGTTTTAAAAAATCTAGTATTTAGCAGAATCAAAACATTTCTATATTAGAAAGCATTATAAGACTATATATTTTGCTGTGTCATGGCCCCTTGTCCTCATCTACGTTATCAAATATGTATTCAAGTAGTCAAGAGGACTAGTAATTTCTACAGGAGAGGTGGGGGTGAGTTCTGCTTGCAATAAAATATTTTTTTCCATAGCCTTTGGTCATTTATAACATTTACTTATTTTATCTTTTTTTTTTTTTTCTGATTTACCCAAGTTTGAACAATTGGACAAAATCAATTTTTTTTTCCATATAGGAGCAAATAGTGACAGCCAGGAACAGAATATAAATCAGATTCTCTGAGAAAATGTGGACCAGGGTAATACCTGTTTATAAGGTCGGAAAATCATTGCCACATTTCAAATTAATAACAAAGGAAAGAAAAACAAATAAAACATGATGTACCATCTACAAGATAGGCACCATTAGCATTTGAATTATTAGATATGTAGACAAATTATACATATATATGTATATATACACTGAGTGGCCAGATTATTACGATCACCCCATCAGTATAATGAAGTGAATTAGTTATGCAAATAATAATAATAATAATAATAATAATAATAATAAAACCTTGAGACTATTTGCTTAGGAAGTTTTCAATATTAAGTATTTTTGGAAGTGTCAATGAAGTACTGATGGGCCGGTCATAATAATCTGGCCACTCAGTATATATCCTATATAATAAAAGGCTAATATGCAAATTGATAAATGGTAGAACGACTAGTCGCTATGATGCTCATTGACAACCAGGTGGCAGACACTCAACACAGGAGCTGCCCCCTGGTGGTCAGTGCTCTCCCACAGGGGGAGCACTGCTCAGCTTGAAGCCAGGCTCATAGCTGGCAAGCACAGTGATGGTAGTGGGAGCTTATCCCGCCTCCACAGTAGCACTAGGATATCTGACTGCTGGTCAGTGGGACATACCCTGAGGCCTCCCGGACTACAAGAGGATGCAGGCCAGTCTGAGGGAGCCCTCCCCCCTTCCTGAGTGCACAAATTTTTTGCACTGGGCCTCTATTTGACATCCATTTTCTTTTTTAAAAAAATTTCTTTATTGATTAATGTATTACATATGTGTCCTCATCCCCCCATTTCCCTCCAAGCCCCCTCCACTCATGCCATCACCCCCCTGTTGTCTGTGTCCATTGGTTAGGCTTATATGCATGCATACAAGTCCTTTGGTTGATTTCTTGCCCTTACCCCCACCCTCCCCTACCTTCCCTCTGAGGTTTGACAGTCTGATCGATGCTTCTCTGTCTCTGGATCTGTTTTTGTTCATCAGTTTATGTTCTTCATTATATTCCATAAATGAGTGAGATCATGTAATATTTATCTTTCTCTGACTGACTTATTTCACTTAGCATAATGCTCTCCAGTTCCATCTATGCTGTTGCAAATGGTAAGAACTCCTTTTTTACAGCATCATAGCATTCCATTGTGTAGATGTACCACAGTTTTTTAATCCACTCATCTGCTGATGGGCACTAAGGCTGTTGCCAAATATTAGCTATGGTAAATTGTGCTGCTATGAACATAGGAGTGCATATATCATTTTTGATTGGTGTTTCTGATAAACTTGAGAAAGAATAGCATTAATTTAGTTAAAGTGAATGGGATAAAAGAATGATGGAATATTTTTACTTCCCCAAAATATCACCTATATCTTTTCATGAACACCTATACTTCTCCAAGTGAGGTCCATGCATTGTACATTATAGTCATCACATGTTGTAGGTGGTGACACATATTCCTGGGCTCTTACACACAGCTACTAGCATGTAGCTGGAGACTGTACAGCCCCTAGATTGCTGTTCATATGAACTTCAGTGAGACTATGGTTTCTGAAGGAGTTTGAAGACTGTCATTTGTTGCCTCTCTCTCTTTCTCCCCCACCTTGGTGAGTATTTGATGATGTTAATCTGGTACACAAATAACAATAACAAAAAAGTGCCTATGATCCATACTTCCTAATAGACACTCCTCATCAGTTTACAAAATGTGTACAGTTCTATCACATTTCAAAACTTGGGATTCTATCCTACAAATTCCACAGTATTAGGAGGCCACAGTAGGACCTGGATGGGGGGAGGGCTGGACTCCCTCTGTCTGGTACTCATGCATGGATTATACATCGTGATAGAAAAAGAAAGGTGCTATGCAAATCTATTCTGCAGATCCCTTTTTGTTAACTAGGAGAAAATGCTCTGATAATTGTTCTTACAAAATGTACGAGGGAACACAAATACTGACACTCATAATATTAATAACAGAATCATAAAATAATTGAAAGCTATCCAGAGACACAACATTCCTTAAATAGTTTAGCCTTCAACATTGAGATAAGTTATTTCCAAATAGGATACTTAATAATGTTTAAATATAAAACCCCAAGAGTTCCACCCTGTTTTATAGGTTATTTAATTTTCGTTCTTTTAAAAAATGTGGATGACTGTGAACAATATTTTTTCATATGTAAAATACCCTATAACTGGAGTACATCTGTTTGGAGAACTTCTTTTCCCCGGACTTACCCAAATGGATTCAGAAGATGACATGGCTTCTCTGCATCATTTTCCTTAATTCTCATCCTCATTTTCTTTCATTTTCTCTGAGAAATATGCCTTGAATAATGGTGTCCTGGGACTTGTAAGTTTTAGACTTGAATTACCTCACGTTCAAACACTTGGTTTGTTTATTAAATAATTAATCATACTCATCAATACCTTTGGACCCTTTGGAATTCAGTGGTGGCAAAATGAAAAGGGCTGCAGCTTTATTGAAAGAACGACATGTCAGTTAGCCTCTACAAGTAAATTTATCATCAAAATCATAATTTTTCTTTACATACTGGATAGCTGAAGCATGTGCAGCTTCTGTCTGTGCAATCTGATTTTTTAAAATTGCCTTTAAAATTATCTTTATTGATCTATAATTAACATATAACATTATGTAAGTTTATATTTTTTTATTTTTTTAAAAAATATATTTTATTGATTTTTTACAGAGAGGAAGGGAGAGAGATAGAGAGTTAGAAACATCAATGAGAGAGAAACATCGATCAGCTGCCTCCTGCACATCTCCTACTGGGGATATGCCCGCAATCCAGGTACATGACCTTGACCGGAATCGAACCTGGGACCTTTCAGTCCGCAAGCCGACGCTCTATCCACTGAGCCAAACCGGTTTCGGCCACATTATGTAAGTTTAGAGCTTACAAGGTATTGATTTGATACATTTATATATTGCAATATGCTTACTATGGTAGCATTAGTTAACACCTCTATCTCATCACATAATTATCACTTTTTGCCTCTTTTTGATGAGTTCAGTTGAATAAAGAAACTAGTTATTGATGGCATCACCCACTATGTTGATCAATTACATTTTTCTAAAAATTGATACATGCTAAAAAATTTCCTTGCCAGGCTGGTGTGGCTCAGTGATTGAGTGTTGATCCATGAACTAAAAGGTCCTGGGTTCAGTTCCCCGTCAGGATGCATGCCCAGACTCGATCCCCAGTAGGGGGTGTTCAGGAGGCAGTCGATCAAAATGTCTCTCTCATCAATGTTTCTGTCTATTCCTCTTCCCACCTCTCTCTCCAAATCAATACAAACGTTTAAAAAAATATAAAAATAATTCCATATTAGGCCTTGCATGGAATTTTTTTTCCCAAAGAGCTAATATGCTTATATGATTCTTATGTTAAATTGGACAAATTAGAGATACTTTTCTTTCTTTGTTTTGATTATTAGAAATGAAAGTATCACTTCCTCAAGGAAATTGTCCCAAACCTTCCAAGATCATATTAATTTATTACTTGATGTCACAGAATCATTTTGCTTCCTAGACTACATAGTTCTTAAATGTACATTCTTTGTATAATGATTTAAAGTTTCTGTGATGCACTTTACTGTTAATTTAGAGGCTCACATATATATTTTTAAATACCTTTCATTTTCTAATGATAAAAACACAGTCCCAAAAAACAAGTGGCATTTAAAGAAAAAGATATGTATTACCAAATGAACCAGTAAAACAATATTAGTATCAATAGCTTCCATGGACTATTTTTTAAAATATGATTCTTATGCCCTGACTGGTGTAGCACAGTGGTTAGGTGCTGGCCTCTGAATGAAGGGCATATATTCTATACTATCAAGTACATATACCTGGACTGTAGGTTCAATCCCCAACCCCAGTTGGGACATGTGAAGGAACCAATTGACATCTCTCTCTCACAACGGGTTTCTTTTCTCTCTCTCTCTCCCTCCCTCTGTCCCTTCCACTCTTTCTAAAAAGATCAATGGGAAAAATATATTTTTTTCTATTTTCTTTATTTCTTCTTCTTTTTTCTCTATTTTTCTCATTGGCATTATATAAAAAGACATTTTTAAAAAAAGATATTTTTTCTCTTTTTTCCAAATTATTTTTCTCTATCTATCTATCATCACTCCCTCTTGATGTCATCAATAAAGTAATTTACTAAATTTTAATGGTTGTTGTGTTAAAACTTATTTATGAAGTCATTATAATATTTTCCAATCATTTGTTATTTTTAAATAAATGTTGCTGGTGAATTTCTGTTTGATGTAGTTATCTCTAGCTAAATCATTATTTTGTCCAGATCAATGTATAAAATTAGTAATGACTCAGATTCTTCCATTTGCTTTCCACATGTTTTAATAGTCAAGAGATTATTTATGAAGTTGAATTTCCTTTTGGTTAATTGTGAACTAAGAGAAGTTGAATTAAAATTTTTTTCACATTTCTACTAGTATTGATATTATAAAATGTCTAGTTTGAGATTGTACTGTGATTATATATGCTGTTTAAAATTTTTATGACAGTTGAACATATTCTGGTCTTATTCCTTTAGGTATTTTTTTTATAACAGGTGAGAAACTCAGTTGATCTCTTTATATCCTTATAAAACCCACCAACAATTTTAGTACCTGATACAAGTACAATTGGAATCAAAAGAGAGGTCCCACCTCAGGTCCCCAAAGTTATCCATCTCTTCCGCCCTCTCACAATATTAGGAAAGTGTATCACATATTACTCCCAATATTACAAGTTTCCCACTGTGGCCCTCCTCCTATAAGCATAGAAAACTTTTCATTTA
The DNA here is from genome assembly GCF_964212035.1 of Myotis nattereri. Lineage (NCBI taxonomy): Eukaryota > Metazoa > Chordata > Mammalia > Chiroptera > Vespertilionidae > Myotis > Myotis nattereri. The sequence goes on from NC_138075.1 coordinate 151,386,601, forward strand.
TGGTGACTGGGATTAGAGACATGTGCATATATTGCCACCTCAGGGCAAGGATTGACTGGATATGGTAGAAAAAGGAAACACACAGACAATTGGTCAGAGATCTCTAGATTGTCTCCAAAACCCACTCCTTACAACTTCTTTCACTCAAATATATGATCAGTGAGGTGACGGTCAGAGGGAAAGGGGATTGGGGGCTGGGTGAGGTGATGGTCAGAGGGAAAGGGCAAAGTGGGCGGGGACGGGAACATCTATAATAGTGTCAACAATAAAAATAAAGTTAAAAATAAAATATGAGGTCAATATAAAATGTCCAGAGTAATCACAATTTTATGAAATAAAAACAGTTATATTTGTAAATGTATAGAAGGAAATTCATCATAATATCAATAATGATGGTCTGTCTATAGTAGGATAATAGCTGCTTTTTATTTGTGTTATTTTCCTTTCCCCCAACATTGTTTAGTAAACGTTTTATTTTTTATGGAAAAGACTCAGACATTATCACAAGTCTCAATATAATTTGTGTTTCCTATTTCTTAATTTTTGGAAAAAGTATAGATGGTTCCACTGTATTTTTTGAAAAGTGCAAAAGGCAGGGTGGTATTGTATATTTTGTTTATATACCTTTATTTTATTTAAATTACTGACCTTCCAAAGTTTATGAAAACCACAAGGACAGCAAAGCAGTCAAGAGTTAAATTATATGGAAATTCACTTAAGGTGATTTCCTAGTTTTAAGCTCTTGCATCTCTTTCTAGATGGGCATGAGAAAGAGGGTGTGGAAATTAGCTTTTGGATGGCATGGGATTGAGAAAGATTAGCTTAGTGAGCAATGCTCTGAAAAGCAAATGTCTGTCTGCCGGAACGTTCGCGCTAAAGGATGTGGCTTTTCCTAATCCTTTATCCTGGATGCACAATAATGCAATATCCACCAGGAAATTAAAGCTTTAAAATGACAGTTATAAATTATTTTGATGGATAGTAAAGAAGAAGATAAAAATTGCATTTCTGAAAATTATTTTGCAAAGTTTCTTGATCAGGTTCTACAAAAGATGATTTATGAATGGTAATTACAGTTGGTTGAGTACACTGGTCCTGTGGTTTGGGACTGTTAGGGGACACAAGCCAAGCATTTAGCAAATTAAACATCGGGAGCTGCTGATACTAAAGAAAACTTTAAGGTTCAACATGTTGAGACTCAATGAATATGTTCAAATTCTTAGACTACATCATCAAGACTTTCAGGGTAGATGCAGTAGTCAAAATTAAAATTGCCATGTTTTGAGAGATAACACATTTATCAGTCATTATAAATGCAACATAAAAAAATGAAAAGTAAGGCATTGACTGAAGCCAGCATACAGTTCACATCTTCCCCAATTTGCTGCTGCCTGAAGGAAAATAAATATTAGGGAGGATGAAATTTTAATGATTCATCTTCAAACTGATGATTCATTTGTACAATAAATGCTTTCATCAAAATTCATAAACTTGGCAATATTAGAATCATTTTAATAAGTTAAGTAAAATGTGACCTTCCCTAACTATGCAGACAAAATCAATTTTATTAACTGCTAATTGACTTTTTATAGAGAATAACCTTTTAGCCTGTCTTAATCCAGCAGCTTGACACTGTTGTTTAATAAAATTATACATGTAGTTAGTACTTTTTAAAATTGTGCTTTGGTTGTCAAAGTCCATTTTGCCTGTTCTTCTTACTACCAACTCCACAGGACATATGCATTGAATAAACTAAATTTGATAATCATGTCCTTTGCTTCATTGCCAAAACAAAGTGTCTAGTGGATAGAAACCATAGTCTTCCAATCCTATATAATAAAAGCCCAGCGACCAAAATGGCAGAACAACCAGAATGACCAGAGACCAGAACAACCATGCCCCTCACCCTGGTCGGCCGCCCCCGCCCCCCAGAGAGTGGTTAGTGGCGATCAGGGAGGCAGGCAGAGTGCTTAGGGGTGATCAGGCAGGCACAGGCAGTTAGGGGCGATCAGGCAGGCAGAGGTGGTTAGGGGTGATCAGGCAGGCAGAGTGCTTAGGGGCCATCAGGCAGGCAGGCAGAATGGTTAGGGGTTATCAGGCAGGCAGGTAAGTGGTTAGGGACAATCAGTCAGGCAGGCGGGTGGGTATGGGCTATCAGGCAGACAGGAGAGTGTTTAGGGGCGATCAGGCAGACAGATGAGCAGTTAGGGGCTAGCGATCCTGGATTGAGAGAGGAACATCCCCCAAAGGATCCCGGATTTTGAGAGGGTGCAGGCCGGGCTGAGGAGCCTTCCCATGCATGAATTTTGTGCACTGGGCCTCTAGTTTATCTATAAAAGAGCATAGGGATAAGAGAAGCATTCATTTAGCATTTTAAGGTACTGAAAAGATCTATGTAGACTAAACATCAAAATTCATTATTTTGCTAAGACAGTAATTTAATTAAGTTACTCTTGTTTATTATATACATATATATGAAATTTATATGCATGAGTATAAGAATTCATGCATGCACACAGAAATTCTCATCTATCTTACACATGAAATGGTGGCAAGATTTCAGAATTAACTACAACAATTGCTCAAATTAGTGAATATTTTACTGTTTCATATTTAGTCTTGGAGCACCAATAAAAATAAGATAAATTTATGTTTATAGTTCTGAACTTAAAATTATAAATTGCAGCAAGGTTATATAATTGACTGGTTATATATTCCCTGGTGTCTTTGGGATTTAAATTCTTTGGCTAATATATCGAATCAAATAACTACTTCTTCCTTAGAAGATTTATGCCCATTGATAAGAAACTACTCTGAGTTCATTGCCTGCAGTAGAGACCAGCTTCTTAAAATTCTGTTTTTCTGAGTCTTGCTCTTACTTTTAAAATGTTGTCAGTCATTGAAGTCAGGTAGACCATATTTTTCTCAGTCACTACATTGGGGCAACTACATATATACCTTTTTCCATCATATTTATTTTTAAATGGCCATTATACTTCAATTAATTAAAGATCATTGGAGGGTTGAGGCTATATCTCTTACCTGGCTTTATTTCTAGAATTTACCAAGTGGCCTGTCCCCCTTTGGGAGTTAATATATGGCATCTCTTCAAAATATTCATAAGTGGGCTTGCAATGAAAAAAAAAAGAAATATATGAATAAAAAAAGTAAAAGATTTCCATGTTTTCCAGGGTTTTGACTGCTTGGAAATATGGAGATTTAAAAAAATCATCTTTCAGATATCAGTGGTTCTATAAATCAATCGTGTGACATGATCTCTATTAAGAACTGTGTTTTTGGATGATCTCTAAGGAGAGACCATGGTTTCTTAGCCATCATGAAGCAGATTTTAAAAAGCGTTATTCCTATTTTCTTATAAGCGTCATAGCCTATAAGTGCACAGGGAGGGGACCAGCTCTGTGGCCTTCACAGAGTGCAGCTATGGCCAAGACATGGTAATCCTCGAAGTGAGGTGCCATGGCATCACTTTTTACTTCTCATACTATATGTCAAAGCTTTTTCACCTGTTGACTCAGAGTGAATGGTTTTGAAGGCAAAAGCTTTACGAGGTCACTCAGGACTTTTAAGTCCCAAACATTATACATTTTTCCATAATGCTTTCTTGAAGAATTTCCTATTAAGAGTTATGACATCATACTATGTTTCATTTTAATTTTCACACTCATAAAATCATTATTTTTTTTTATCTTAGTAGGAATGATGAATTATTTTGATTACTTCTTAACATTGAACCAGCCTTACATGTCTATAGTAAAGCCCACTTGAACATAATGTATAATTCATTTTACATCTTGCTGATTTGATATACAGTGGGGCCTTGACCTGCGAGTGTCCCGACTAACGAGTTTTTCGAGATATGAGCCGTCTCTCGGCCGATTTTTTGCTTTGAGTTGCCAGCTAAAATTCGGGTTACTTGCCAGCTTCAGATACCCCACCGCTAGTTGGCACAGCAAACGTCACAGTGAACGCCACAACATTAGCCCAGCATCACCTGTCTCACTCGTTCACAATTGATTTGACATACAAGTAATTTGAGTTATGAACTCTGTCACGGAACGAATTAAATTCATAAGTCAAGGCCCCACTGTATTTTGTTGAGTGATTTTGCACCGAGTTCATGAGAGATAATAGTTTGCATTTCTTCTTCTACTTCCTTTTTTCTTAATTACTGTCTAGTTTTGGTATTGCAGTAATTCTAACTACATAAAATTGGGAAGCAGTTTTCCTGCTCTATTTTGTGGAATAAATTGTGTAAACTTTTTTCTTAATGTTTTGTAGAATTTTCAGTGAAACCATCTGGCTGTCGGGTGGAGTATTTTGTTTTTGTTTTCAGAATTTTAATTTTCAAATTCAATATCTTTAATGGTTCTAGTACTAGTCTAGTTTGGTTGCTTCAGTTATCTTTGTTGAGTAATAGTAGTTACGTCTTTCAAAAATTGATCCAGTTCTTCGAAGTTGTCAAATTTATGAACATGATTTTGTTTGTAGTATTCTCTTATGTTCCTTGTAATTTGCTGCAGAATTTGATAGAGTATTCTCTATTTTATTTCTATAGTTAGTGATGTATGACTTTACTGATATTTTCATAAACAAATTTTGTTTTGTTGATTTTCTCTATTGTTTACCTATTTTAATTTTAGTTGATTTCTGAATTTTAGTTGCTTATAAATTTCTCTTTATGGCAGAAATTTTGCTATTTTTTTCTAACTTTGTGAGTTAGATTATCGATTTGAGGCCTCATATATTATTATACATTGTTATTGTTTTAAATTTCTATCAATAGTATTTTAAATGTCTTGCACTTATTTTAATTTTATATTTTCATTTAGTTCCATGTATTTTATTTATTTATTTTTAAAATATATTTTTATTGATTTTAGAGAGGAAGAGAGAGGGAGAGAGCTATAGAAACATCAATGGTGAAAGAGAATTATTGATCAGCTCCCTCCTGCATACTCTATACTAAGGATTGAGCCTGCAATCCAGGCATGTGCCCTGACTGGGAATTGAATAGTGACCTCCTAGTTCATAGATCAATGCTCAACCACTGAGCCAGACCAGCATAGTTCTATGTATTTTAAAACGTTGAGAATTCCTTGATTTATGGATTATATAGAAGTGTGTTGTTTAATATTTCAGTGATTGCATAATTTCCTATTTTCTTTCTGTCATTAATTTTTAATTGATTTCATTGGTATCAGAGAACATACTTTGTATGATTTTAGTGTTTTAAGCACCTGAGATATTTCATGAATCAAGATATAATCTGTTGTGGTGTTTGTTACACGGATGCTTGAACAAATGTGTGTTTGCTCTAACAGCAAGAAGTGTTAAGTAAAGTCAGATCCTGTTGGTTGTGCTGTTCCGTTGGTACTATTACGGTTGCTTTTCTGTGGATGGGTCCTCAGTTCTCAGCACTGCTATTTTGGAAGGGAACCTCCTAATGAGATTTTAAGGTAGTGTTTTGCAATTTTTTTTTCTATTTACTAATGGCATTCTCCTAAAATCCTTCTATTTTTTTTTCTTATTCTGAAGTGGTTTGATGATCTGTTGTTTCATGTTCAAATCTGAAGATTGCCATTTGCATATTGTATTATTTCTTATTAGTCACTCTGAAAGAGTTCACACTAATATTCTATAACAATTTGAAACCACCTTTATCATTTTTCAGGATGTTGTAAAAATTCCTGGAAATAAAGTTTAATTGATAAGAAAGTTAAAGAGAATTTTTAAGGAAACAAATAGAAATTTAAATAAGCAAAAATTATGGTAATTATTTTTTTAAAAAAGACTAGTTGTTCTTTTTTAAAAATTATTGAATTTATTCAATTCAATAATTGACGTTGGTTAATAAAATTATATATGTTTCAGGTGTACCATTTTTAATACATCATCTGTATATTGTATTGTGTGCTCAGTAGAAGACTAGTTTCTCTTAATCCATTTGATAATAAAATTAATTGAAAATGGGTATTTGTATGTAACAAATATTATCATATATATATATATACACACATATATATATATACATATATATGTGTGTATATATATATATATATACATATATTTTTAAATGATTTCAGAGATAGTAAGGGAGAGGGAGAGAGATAGAAACATAAATTATGAGAGAGAATCATCCACTGGTTGCCTTTTGCACACCCCCCACTGGGGATGGAGCCCACAACCTGGGCATGTACCCTGACTGGGAATCAAAACATGACCTCCTGGTTCATTGTTAAATATCCAACCACTGAGCCATAATGGCTGGGCACAAATATTATTATTTTCCAAGTAATGCAATTTAATATAAGAACTAAAAGGTCAGGTTTCATAAATTCTTGATAAGTTCATATTTACTGAGTTAAGTGTCAACTATCTTAGTTTTCATTCTATCTTATTTACATATATCAAATTCATATATATCTTTTTTCTTTTTATTTAAATTTATTGAGGTGACATTGGTTAATAACATTATAGAAGTTTCAGGTGTATAATTCTATAGTACACCATCTACATATTCCGTTGTTTGCTTACCACCCAGTCTAGTCTCCTTCCACTGCCACCTATTTGACCCTCTTCACCTCTTCATCTTCACTCTACCTTCTTCTCCTTTGATAACTTTCATATTATTGTCTATGTTTCTGAGTTTGTTTGTATATTTGTTTTCTGATTTATACCCCACATATGAGTGAAATCATGTGGCCTTTGTTCTTTTTGATTTGACTTCTTTTCACTTAGCATAATAGTCTTAAGGTCCATCCATATAGTGGCAAAGGGTAGCATTTCATCTTTTTTATGGCTGAGTAATATTCCACTGTACATCTTAATAGACACTAAATTTATTGGGATCTTCTCTTTTCTGGATTTTTGATTACCACTGTGCTTTGGAGAAAATTATATAGTAGTTTTGCAGAGATTGCTGTTTACATTAAAACTCTTTAGGAAAAAAAAACTTTTTTACCAATATTTATATTAAATCAAGTTTCACCCAAGAAAAATCAATTACAGTCTGACTACAAAATCATTTTCAAGCAACTATAATTTCCTCCATGGATAAAGAGATAAGCACTTTTAACATTTCAAAATATCCTCTTACAATACTTTCATTCTACCAAGGTATGTTCTTGATCCTCCTTTGTGACTGCCCCAGAGTTCTTAGTGAACTTTACTGACCTCCAGGGCACCTCGCTGCCCTTACCTGTACCCTTGTCAGATGGCATGCTCTATTTTAGATGTCTAGACGATCTGATAATTAATCTGACCTGTTGTGTGACCAAATGATATATTTGATTTTCTTTCTCCTTTTTTCTGAAAAGTGAGATATTTATATTTTAATTTGGTGTCTCAGTGTCAAAATAGAAGACTGATTTTATCTTGAGGTTATTTAGGCTAATTTCACAAGCAAGACTATTCTGAAGGATTATCTGTGATATTATAAAGGGTTATGTAATCATATTATAAGGTCTATATACTTTTCTAAAGTTCCTTTCTCCAGCCAACACACATTAACATGGTTCATATTAAATTTAAGGCACAGTGCTAGACATAGCTATAAATGAATGAATGAACAATAAAACGTGGTCATGGACTTTTAGAGCCTAATGAAGTCAACCCTGCATAAATGCAGAAGAGAAGAAAATATGTTATATAATGAAAGCTCAATTTTTTAAAAATACATTTTTATTGATCTTGAGAGAGGGGTAGAGCATTAGAAACACTGATGAGAGAGTAACGACACTGATAGGGTGCCTCCTGAGCACCGCCTACTGGGGATCAAGACCACAAGCTGGGCCTGTGCCCTGAATGGGAATCAAACCAGTAACCTCTCAGTTCATAGGTCGATGCTCAAACACTGAGCAACACTGGCCAGGTACACATGCTTAATTTTTAAATTTAAACTAGGAACCTTTTTGTAATTGATTTATGCTAAGAATTTTACTTGAAATCATCTACTGAAAAGAAACTTTAATCAAATTAAGTAGAATCTGAGCGTTTTGTTCACCTTTGAATTCTGTTCTCCTAGTACACTTTATAGAAAATTATTGATTAATTAATGTTTGAAATGTGAATAAAAAACTAAACTAATTGTAATGTGAAGAAATATTTTTATACTAATATCAACACAGTTTACATATATATAAACAGTTTACTCACACACACTCAGAACATAAGATATATGCCATATATGTATACAACAAAAGCTAAATAAATCTCTCATTAGAAGACTTAAAAATAATTTAAAAAATTTAAAATTACAGTTGACATACAATATTATATTAGTTTCAGGTGCACATCATAGTGGTTATATAGTTACATAATTACAAAGTGATCCCCCGATAATTCAAGTACCCACCTGGAACCATACATAGTTGTCATAATATTATTGACTATCTTCCCTGTTGTGCCATACATCCCATAACTGTTTTGTAACTTCCTATTTGTTCTTCTTCATACCTTCATCTTTTTCACCCATCCCTCCAGCCCTTCTGCCGTTTGGTGACCATCTCTATACATTTCTTCTCTATATTTGTGTTTGTTTCTGTTTCGTTTTAAGACTTTTACAAGTGGTATAACCTCACATTTCTTGCCTAAATGGATATGTTAAAATATATATCTCTGATGATTCAAAAGAGGATAGCTAAGGAGAATCTTTTTTAGAAATAATAACACTTTTACTATCCATAAAGCCTCTTGCTTGAGCATGTCACTTAAACAGTTTTTTAAAATAGGCAGTGCGTGTCTGCTTCAAGATGGGCAGAGAGGACACATCTATATTCTTTTACTTATGTGATTCTACTTAAATCATACCAGGTGAATTACAAAACCATGACATAATAAACTCATCATCTTGAAGAATATTTTAACATCTTTCTGAATTAAAGAAAGTCAATGTGTCAGCTTGACAGGCTAAAGAGAGTTGAGTAAGCTATGGATGAATATGTATTCAGAAGGAGTATAGCAGGGAGCTGACCCCCAGCAAAACAACACAGAGCCCTGACCTCTGAAACTGCAAGGTCAGAGTGAGATGTGCTGTGAAATACAGGAGATGAAGTCACTTCAAAAAGTGTATATTTAGAACTGTCAACCTTTCCACTTCCCTATTCCAACTTTACAAATAATATGCTGCCAGCAAAGCACTCACACCTCACATTCCAACCCCAGGCAGCAACGGGAGGTTTATTAACAGAGATATTAATCACAGCATCTGTGACAAGCTCTGGGGAAGCTAGAGTGGGTGTTGGTGACTTAGATTCAAGCCACATCTGGCATATGAGGTGGCCCCCTCCACAAATAGTCTAGTCCAGAAATGGCTTAGTTCACACCCACAGAGTCATCAGTCAGCCTTCCTATTACTTCACCTTAAAATATTAATGAAAGACCCAGTATAAATGTATGCTTGATGACATCTTTAACATAAAATTGAAAATACAGACAATGGGGTATTGAGGGCCTGGGGGAGAGGGGAACAGGAGAGGGCTGTGGGAAAGGAGGACTATGTAATACTTTCAATAATAAAGATTTAAAAAGAAGGAAACAAAATTGTTCATGGATAAGACAAAGGGGTGGAACTTCTAATTTGTACACTCAGAAGGATTCAAGAAGCTAGTGTATCCATATGAGAAGAACTGGATTCTAAGAATGAGAAAACAATTAGAAAATGATCAGGACTTTTTAAAAAAGAAAAGAGTTTGGAAAATAGAATTTTCACAAAATATAACATTTGAATGCAATGCTCAGGAGAGAAAAAAAATTAAGAGAAAGAAACCAATTGAGGGAATCTAATATCTGGCTAATAGAATTTCAACAAAAATTAACATAAAGAAAATTATCCCCCCAAAAAAGCAGAAGAGATTCTTCAGAGATCTATGGGTATTCTAAGAGAAAAGACAAAGTGAGTATTAGACAGCATTAAAAAAAGAACCCCACATACCTAGCATTGTGGACTTTTAGAACTATAGGGATAAAGAAAACATAAAAATCTCTACAAAGAAAAATAGCATAATCTTAATTGAAACGAAGAGCAAAGAGCAAACTGGCTAGTGTTCCATTTCACACAGATATATTGGGTGAATGTATACAATGAAACAATTTCATTAACATATTTTCAGGAAATTATTCTGATACTTTTACACCCCATCCAAAATATGAAGAGCACATGTGTACACTCCCCTCCTCCCCCACAGCAGATATTCTGAAAACTAGACTTGAGGTTATTCTCCAATAAGACAGGTGCTAACCCAGGCAAAAGGAAGACTGGGATTTAAGAATTACTGGTTCCCATTCCTATGCATGATGCATAGCACATCTCAGATGTCAGTGCCACAAATAGAGAATAAGTATTTTCAATTACAGCAAAGGCAGGAAGAGACCAGTAAAATGATCTCTGTGCAAAGAGAGGATTCCAGAGATCAGACAGTGTGTCAGAAGAAATTAAGCATATGAAAAAAGTGAAGAATGAAATGCTGCCCTTATGAAGGAAAATCATGTAAATGTGAAAATCAAGGAACATTTTTGCAAATTTTTCAAGGGGAGAAATTTCATCCTAAGAGTCCATTTAATCATTATTCTAAACTGTGAGCAATACTTATACATAATGCATTTTCACCAATTGGAATCAAAGGGCGGATAAAACAGGAGAGAGTGAGGTTTTAGATTGTGATGTAAATGTGACCAAACTCAGCATTGTAAAAGTACTGAAGATAAAGTCAAAGGAGAAAGGAGAGGTGAACATAGGTTAGGGACACTCACATCATTTTGTAAAATGCAGAATCAAGATGAAGTCTTCATTTCTGAGGACAGAAAAGGAAAGAGAAGTAGTTTACGTATATACCATTAAAATGAGCAAAGTAATCCATAAATATACTGAGAGCTGACAGGTGGCAGTGATGAGGAGTATGAATAAATGAAATTGTCATATACAATGATAATTAGTAATCTTTGAAGCAGTTAATCAAGAAATGGCAGTCTTTGAATTATTTACAAAAATGCAGGCAACTTCCAGAATAACCTAAAAAAAGGAGGATTATAAATGTTATGTATTGAAAGAGTTGTGTTGGGTTACACTATGGGTGAGTTTTGTGACTGTGCAGTAAACAAGTCTGTTTTATTAGTCATCCTTTAATAGGATTTTAGTTTTAAGCCATATATTATTTTCAAGATCTTTTCATTTACAAGTTTAGGAAAGATGGTAGTGAAAGTATGATCTTTGCTTTGTAGATAAGAAAACTGAGTCTCACAATACTTGCTTGGTTTTGCCCAAGACCTGGTCAGTGGTGGAGAGCAGATGAGGGTGCCAGATTTCTCAGTCTGGTGCTTCTTGTGTGGGGTGGGTGGGAAGCTCCATGAAGCCCATGGTTCTTTCAGATATCTATACGGATATTCTAGGAGATGTCAATGAGTAGGAAAACAATGAAGACCCTCCCCTGTATTAACTTTTGTCAGAGGTTAAACCAGAGGATTTGAGAAGAAAACCAGCCAGCATAACTTGCTTAACACTTGGAGTGGCGATTGTTCCCATTTAAAAGTAAATGTTTTTTGTTCCTCACCGAGAATTGATATAGTTACTGTTTTCCCTTTTATGCTGGAATGGAGGAACAATTGGCTCTAGACAAGAGTCTACTATTCATCTTAAGTGCCCAATAAAAGTCTTGTATAGATACTTGAAGTGCCAGCCACAGGAAAGGAAATTAGAAACCTAGGCAATATTTGAACACAGGTTTGAGGTTATTTGAACTAATGACGACATTTATTACTAATGAGACTGAAGATATGACGAGATGTTCTTTGTGAGCAAGCACAGCATCTCTTGGCAACCACTGATTTTATTTCAGAAAAGGGTACCTTTACTTTCTCACACATAGTTTATCTGACTATGGGACTCAATTGTTGGAATATTGAAGTGTTGTGACTTATTGTAATTAAGTCCACATGTAATTTTTTCCTGTAAAATAATTGTAAGCTTCCACTGTATTGAAGGAAATGCTTTCTAATAAAGAAAGTTTGTGTTAAAAGTGAAAAAATTTCCCTAGATTCTAAAATAATTTTAATTAATAATCTAACAGGTACAACATTTTACAATACTTTAATATGGGGAAAGGTTGTCAAGTCAGTCACTATGCCTTATTCTAATAGCATAATACTCATAAAATTAGTACTTGTAGGAGCAGACACTTCAGTAATATGTAAGTTATGTGTGTGTTATTTTCTGAGTACCTTTGCAGTAAATACAACTTTTGCAATGAGAGGAATGATGAAAAATGTGCAATTTGTTAGGCCTGTTCTCCTTTCCTTAGACAAGTGGTTGTGCATTCTATAATAATAAATATCTACATATAAAATCAAAGGTTGGGCTTAAGAGGATGATGTATAAATAAACTACTTCATTATTTTTTAAGTTAAAGTATAATAAACAATTCTTTAGTAAAAAATAAACCAACCAAAAAAACTAATGTTCAAATTAAAGAAGATAAACATTGCGATATATTTTCAGTGTTTATAGATGAATTAAATATATTTTCTCTATATTTTTATAATTACACAATTATATATTATTTTATTGAGGTGCAAATGGTAAAAAAAATTGAAATGCCCTGTGATCACTTCTCTTCTTACCAGAAATCATTTTTGAAGACAGAAAAGGAAAGAAATGGAAGTAGTTTACATATATGCCATTAAAATGAGCAAAGGAAACAATAGGCATTAGATATGCTGTTAAGTTCGGTGCACAATTGTCCAGATATTTTTCTCCATTACTGTCCAATACATTATAATTATGTTTATAGTATATATGTTCTTTTACGACTTTAGCTTTTTCACATATTACTGTCCAATACATTATAATTATGTTTATAGTATATATGTTCTTTTATGACTTTAGCTTTTTCACATATGAGGATTATACAACATGAGCACTGTTATTTCAATATATGTCACCATTAAATAGTCTTCCACCACTTTCAAAATTATCAAAGTTTTACTTAAACCTAAGGTGTTTTCAATATTAATCTAAACAATATTAGTATATGGTTCAAAATAGAATGGAGATTATTTAAATGCAGTTCTATTCTTGGGGCTCATAGGAAAACAGAACATGAATAAAATATTAAGGAAAGGCTATTAAGAGATATTAGAACTAATAATGAGAAGGAATATTTTGACACTTGTTTAAGTCAGTCTCTGTTCCTGCTATGCAATTTTGAGAAATGCTAGTCTATATGTATTTTAAAAAGTAACTATTTCTATTATTAAAATATCAGTCTGGTAACTACCATGTAGCTTATGCATAATGCTGATATCCACATATGGAGTTCTCATAGTGTGCTAGTGATCACCTTCCCACCTTGCCCCTGATTCCAGAAAGTTTGGTGAATATGATGACTATTCTGGAGTCCCTGTAAGATTCTAAAAGTTCTGAAATATCCTTAGTAACAACTTTTTCCCAATTATCCCCTTTATAGGTATGACAAATGTATTAGTTGTTTTATGTGAGTTAATAAGTGTGTTTCTATTTAATAAATAAAGAGTAGAGACTATTGCTGGTCATTGTTCTATTTTCCAGGGCACATAGTATATGATGACATTTTACCTGTTGAATTGATTTAATAATGAAAGGGAAGACAAAAGTCATGAGGACCAGATGCTTAGTGGTTTTGCTACAAAGGAGACCACATAGTGCCATATTGATAGAGATATAAAAATCAGGAAGGACATGGAGTACATAGGTGGGAACAGGGACATTTGCGAGGGAAGGGGTTGGGAAAAAAGGTCAAAGGTAGGGAATATATTCTGGATGAGAAAGAAGACAAGTGCCATTAGAAATTGCTTAATGCCAGCACATGGAGTCTAAGATGAGCCAAAATTGTCCACCACTCATTGTGAAGAAAGAAAAATTCATCTCCTGTGTTCATTCTTTCATTTGCCAACTAATTATTCAATGCCTACTACTACTACTGTTACAAGGCAGGCTCTGTTCCACGCTTTTGGAATACATCATCGGACAAAGGTTCTAGGTCAATAGAACTATAATGTTTAAGGGGAAAGTCTTTGAACAATAAATATTAGTATGTAAGTAAATTATGTAGGATGTCAGAAGATGGAAGTTGCTATGAAAATAAAAGTAATCGGAAGCAGGACAAAGGGAATAATGGATAATTTATAGTATAAATAGCAGTCAAGTTGGACTTTATTAAAATTTAGTTACCTAATGGGATTTTAAGAAGATAAGAGGAGTGGTTTGATCAAGAGAACAATGAAGGAGAGCATTCCAGGTGGAGGGAACTTTCAGAGGAAGGAGCCAAAGGGAGAATGTATCTGGATGTTGAAGGATAGCCAGGAGGCTAGAGTTGCTGGAGTGGGGAGCAGCAGAAAACTAAGTTGGAAATTAAGAGTCAGATGATGTGAAGCATTTTATGCCATTGTACGAGTTTTTCTTTTACTGGGAAGGTATTACCAAAAGATTTATTACATGACTGGACTATTCTCTCTCTCTCTCTCTCTCTCTCTCTCTCTCTCTCTCTCTCTCTCTCTTTCTCTCTCTCCCTCCCTCCCTCCCTTCCTCCCTCCCTCCTTCCTTTTTCCTTAAGCTCCTCTAGCTCTGGACTCATATTTTGGTCAGTATCTACATTTAGATGTACTCTCTCTGTATGTTGAGTTGTAGATGTCATCTAAAGCTATGAGACTGAAAGAAAAAAAGTAGGGTATAGACAAAAGAGAAGAGGACCAAATTCTGGAGTTGAGGCATACCAACATTATGACATCAGTGATAAGAGGAAGAACTAGAAAAAAGGACAAAATGAATAACTAGTGGACAGAAGGATGTACCTGTCAGGATGTGATCAGAAAAGAAGAACCGTAGGATTGGTCTAGATGGGGATTTATTATAGGGATTTGTCCTTATATAATGATGGGAGCTGTTTAAACAGTTTACACGTGGCTGTCGCTATTGCTGGACCTATCCTAAGAGTGAGAGAAGCTGATGAAGCAGCTCTGGAAAGAGACAGAGGTGTTGCAGACTTACTTTCCTTGAGCCCCTTACCGATAAGGTGCACTGGCAGGTCGGCAACAGTAGAGACGTTTACCCAAACACCAACCTTCTCAACATAAAAAGGATATGACTGCTGCTTTGTTGCTTCCTCTCCAGTCTGACATCAAATATCTCTTGTGTACCAACCTGGCAGTACTGTGAAAGGACAGGTATTTCAAGAAATATGGTTTTAACTTCGCTAAGTTTACTGCCGGGAGCCGGTCCATCCTTGCTGTTTCAAGGGACCTGGCATATATGGCATACTGTTAATATGTTTGCTCACCTTCTTGGCACTATGTGTTTTAACCAAGGTCGCCTCTCTGAGAAAGGTTGTTTCCCCAAGTAGGGATTTTCCCCTGAAGTTAGGGAGGGAATAAAATCCCTTAACTAAGTGCCAGGTGGGTAATTAATCACTTTAACTACGAATAATAATGCTTAAGCTACATAATCTTTACTCCCTGGAATGGAGATAAGAAAAACCCTAACCTTTGAAATAGAGATTGATAGGATTGGAATCAACTGGTATAAATACAGTTGAAACAAGACAACAGCAGACAGAACTTAGGAGACAGAAAGAAGACAGCACCTACACAGAACCTACAGACAGAAGAACTTCGCTGGAGAGAACATGGCAAAAGATCCTGGACTGAACCTGACTACAGAAATTGGCAAGAGAACCTGACTAGAACCTGGTGACTGAACCTGGCTGGAGAACCTGGACAGAGCCTGACTGGAGAACCTAGCGAGGGAACATGGCTACAGAACCTGGCTGGAGAATCTGCAGAACCTGGCTGGAGAACCTAGCAAGAGAACATGGACACAGAACCTGGCTGGAGATCCTAGCCAGAACTTAGCTGGAGATCCAGACCAGAACTTGGCAGGAGACCCTGACAAGAGAACCCGGCTATGATGATCAACTGAACGCTGCCTCTGTGTCATTCCTTCTTCGCCGACTCCGTCCACATCTTTGGGGACCCCTGCACCCGCTGGGGTTGGACCCCGGCAGTTTACAATACAAATCAACCAGCAAGAAAAACTAAGAATTTTAGTGACCTGGAAACAAGTAAGTACATGTAAATTATGTGATTTAAGGAAGGGAAAATGGCCAATGATGCCATATACTGCTGATAGGTACTAGTAAGATGACGGAGTAGTTATCTTCAGTGTAGAGGACATTGGTAAAATGGATAACAACAGGGTCAATGGAATTGTGTGTGTGGTGGGGGTTGAAAAATACAGAGTGAAGTGGATTTTTCACTTTGTAGGAGAGGAAAAGAGAGAGTAGTAGAGACAATACCATGAAGAAGTTTTATCAAAAAAAGAGGAAGGAAATTGGGTAATAATTAACCAGGGGAAAAATCAAACTTTTTTTAAGCAGGGAAAAATGGCAAAATTTTAAAAGTTGATAGGAATCTACACTATTAAAAGAGAAACATGCAAATTGGTGTCACTCCACTATGCCCAACAGCCAATCAGACGAGTATGCAAATTAACCCAACAAAGATGGTGGTTAATTTGCAGACACAGGTACGGAACGAAGACTGAAGGCTCCGGCCAGAGTGAAGACTGAAGACTGTAGAGGCTTGGCTTCTCTGCTGCGGCCAGACCAAAGGCCTGGGTCCCAGGTGCCGGATGAAAACCGGTGCCGGCAGCCAGGGGAAGGAAGGCCTATTGCCTGAATCTTCGTGCAACAGGCTTCTAGTCTTATATAATAAAAGCCTAATATGCTAAGTGTCTGGTTGTCTGGTCGTTTGTTCAACCAATCAAAGTGTAATATGCTAATGATATACTAAGGTCTCTCAACTGCTCACTATGATGTGCACTGACCACCAGGGGGAAGATGCTCCAACTGATAGGTTAGCTTGCTGCTGGAGTCCGGATGATCGGGACTGAGCAAGATGGGCTGGGCATGCCCTGGAGCCTTCCTTCAGTCCCTCCACAGCTGGCCAACCTCCCACATCTCTCCCTGGCCCCAATCATGCACCTGTGGGGTCCCTCGGCCTGCCCTTCACCCTCTCACATTCCAGGACTCCTTGGGGGATATTGGAGAGCCTGTTTTGGCCCGATCCTACAGGCCAGGCCAAGGTACCCCACTGGTGCATGAATTAGTGCACTGGGCCTCTAGTAAACCATAAAGATAGATAGGTGATGATAGATAGATAGATAGATAGATAGATAGATAGATAAAGATAGATAGTTGATGTTTTAGGAGAATTGCTGGGTGATATCTTTTAGCCATCAAGAAGGGCATGATCTGATACACAAATGATGGGAAGGGCTTTCTATAGAAGCATATCCATCTCTTTCATAGCAAATGGGGAGGCAGACCAAGGAGTTGATGGGCTCTTGGTTGTCTGGGTGGTATTTCATCTGATAACTCCAAATTGAAGCAGGAAGCAAAGATATCAGCTAAGAGGGAAGATGGGGAGAGGATGTTGGAGGTTTGGAGGAAGTGTAAGAGGTAAAGCACTCATCCAGAGGTTGGGAGAATGAATGGACCCAGGATTTTAGCACAATTGGCTAGCAGCTAGAAGGACCCAGAGAGGGTTTATGGCTATAAGTCTACAAAATAAGGACTTCTACATTAGCCCTTTTTTTAAATACAGAGAAAAGGAATATAACTTTGCAGCAAATTTTCATTTTTTCAAAAACTTTTACTAGGTTATGCCAGCAGCAAAGCACCAGGCTAGGTGGACAGAAGCCAGCTCCCCTGGGAGTTATTTACATTAAGCTCTGTGTAGCAGTAGTTCCAATTTAATAATATGCCCATAATCAAACTTATAACCTAAATTTGAAAGCCTTTAAAAACACTTAGTAAGGTGGAAATGTAAGGGCATCCTAATTACAAACTATGTAGAGAGATTAATGTACCTCATCAAATAATTTTTTTAGAGTGAGTGCAAACCAGAGCCTTAGTCCCCTGAATGTCCTGTTCCATGGCCTCTTTATTGCTGTTCCCAGGCTTGCATAGTTGGGGTTTTACATATTAATTAAGCAGCCTGCAAAGAGAAGCACTTCAACACATAATGAGTGCATATGGAGATGAATCAGTTATTGGCACCAACCACCACCACAGCCATATGCAGCTCATTTTATTTTATTTTAATTTTGCTATTTCTCTGGCCCACCCACTAAATTTTATTTTCTCTGCCAAGTTACACCCCTGTGCTTGGTTTAGAAACAAGACATAATATTATACTTCTGTATTCACACTTAAAACACATTGTAATAACATTGGTTTCTGATCTCTCTTCAATGATAATTTTAGGAGGAAATGGTTTAAAAATGGAGAAAGGCCTGGAAGAATGAGGTAACAGAATGACTCCAATGGATATGTTGCAGTGCCACACTATTTGAGGGGGACACAAAGGTACAGTCAAGGTCTTGTTCTTGTTACTGGTCTGTCCAGCCAGCTTCACTGCCTTGATTATAAAATGCTTTAAGACAATTATTTGGGGGAGGGGCAAAGAAAGGCTGGGAAGAGCCCAGTGCACAGGTATGTTGAAGCCAGCAGTGGGGTGTGGGGAAGTGAGGGGAAGCTATGTCAGTCCAGACATTAGAACATTTAACTTTGAGAATAGTTCTCCAGAAAGTACATTGGACAGAGAATTCAGATGCTTTCCCTAAAAAGCTGAGTGCTCTCAGAAATTTCCCATGAAATCTATTGAAAATTAGGTTTATAAAGGGTTGATTTTAAAGTTGCATGACCAGAGCCTCTGGAATCCAAATTAAATGCCACTGTCAGTCTTTAAGCCACAAGGTAACTCATAATCCCGGAAAATTGAAAGTAACACTCCTGTCTTCTAATCAATGCCTTCTGCATCAGTATATTTTTATCTGTGTGTGACCAATATTCTAATATTTGAATCAAAGCCACAAACATTAGAATAGACCCAAAAGTATGACTTTAAATCTTAAGTAATCCCATAGCGTCCACATTAATTTTTTTCTTAATATAAGCTTCCTATCTCATTTCCTTTACAATATGGAATACACAGCATAAGAAACATCATCACAGACATTTACTTTTAGGTTCTTCCATCTCCCAAGGAAGTGACTAGGGAACATACCTTCCAACTAATAATTTTATCAAAAATATTAGTGCCTGGTGCTCACTGACTGCTTGATAAAAGCCACCACAGCAGCATCTAACACCAGGGTAGAACATCCTCCTTCTCTGAAAGCCAAAAACCTCTGTAGAGCTAACACATGCTAAAAGGACTAAAATTAAGTAAACAGAAGTAAAGAACCTTCTATAAGAAGGAGTGGACCTTCTGAAACATACTTTTAGAGTGTATGAAGTGGTCACTTCCGAAAAGAGGCGGAAGTTAACTGATGTTTGATGAAGGAATCAAAGGACAAGAAGAGTTTGCTGAAAAGACTTTAGTTTAACTTTTTGTTTTTGTTTCTTTACCAGCTATCCTTCCACTGACTTCGTGCTCCTCCCCTAATCCGGAAATAATTGCATTTATGCAGAGAAATCAGGGATAATGCAGAGGCAAATCACAGATGAAAAGTGAAGTGGCAATTCTTATTATCATAGCTTTAACACTGAAAAGAATAATATAGAAAAACAAGCCTTTTCTCCTATCTACTCAGTATTTCTTGGCATTAAGTGTCAATGTCTATGTTGCTTACATATAGATAGCATCTAGTCCCTTTGGTCAGAGTACACATTTTCTTTATAGAAGTAATGATTAAGCAAGGGGAGGGTCATGCTCAGGGCCTCATTAGAAGACACAGTGACATATCCATTAACTGACAGAGATCAGGTGGCCACCTCTAATGAAGCAAGATGATTTCCCCAATAAAAGGACACCTATAATAGTTCATTAGTGTTAGGTATTATAATCATAAAGTTATAATCATCAAATTTAGGAGATCCACTTAGACCCAGGTCTTAAGTTCTGTGTATGCCTTCAGAATTTTCTGAGGTGCAAAGAATACACAAAACCAGAGGCCATTACAAATACCACAGCAATGGAGATAGGGTACATTGTCTCTCTGAACTAGTGTTTTGGATTTCTTTTGGATAAAAATCCATAAGTGGTATTATTGGGTCATACTGTAGTATTTTTAATTTTTTAGGAACCTCCATTCAGTTTTCCATTGTGGCCACCCGAAGTTAAATTCCCATCAGCAGTGCATGAGGCTTCCCTTTTCTCCACATCCTCGCCAACAATTGTTACTTTTTATCTTTCTGATACTAGCCATCCTAACAGAGGAGAGGTGATAGGTTCTTTGTGGTTTTCATTAAACCAGAGGCCAGGTGTCTGTAGGCATCTTAATCTATGCATATTTCACATCAACTTAGTTTTACCTTGTATCTATGCTTGTGGCACAACAGGATGCATGAACATGTTAATTTTATCTAATCAGAGGTGATAAGCAATCAACAAAGTTGTGCTTACAACAATTTCAACGTCATCTGCTGAATCTCCCAACCCAGATCACTGCAGAGCCACCTTCATTCTCTGAGTTCTCACTAACACAGGGGACCCTCTGAATCAGGAAGGCATCAGAGAAACAGTTCAGTCTTAGCGGAGCTCTCAGAGAGGAGAAAATTCCAAGTTAAGAGGAAATTTATCTCCAAGCACTGTGTCTTTATTATGCAGCTAAAGGGACATTGGTGATTAATTTCTCTTGTGACTAATGATTATGGCTTTTGCTGAACTTATTCAAGTTGATCTTTAGAGTTCAGTGTGACCTATTATTTTTTAAATGCAGAAGGGTCTCTTATTAAACATTTATTTACTTGCTTTGTAAGGCAATGAACAACACAGTGAGGAACTAATAGTCTCCTGCCCACTGTGCAGTGGTATTTTGATACATGTAGTTAACGTGTCCTTTATATCACCAAGAATGACAAATGATGAAATCACTGTCTCAGGGGAAACCTGTGCGTCTGGTGCCATTGAATTTTCCCAAATTTAATGAATAAGGAGAATAGTAGTATATGCTGAAAAATGGACAAAAAACCTCAAAGTGTACATGCTCCAGCCCAGTAAATGTTCTAGAATGTATATCTAGAATGTTATAGGCCCCACAACATTCTAGCTTCAATCTGGTGTCAGAGATTAGCTAAAGGATATTTGTGATATGAATGGGGTGTCCCATCATCCAATGAATACAAATATGTTATTATATGTTTTAATTTTTATTCATGCTCCAAACATCACTCCCCATTTCTTCTTTCTTGATCAAACTCCAGCCATTTCTATTCAGAACTAACTTCCATGCCTATCCTTAGGCGAATGTGTGGTTCACTCCTGGTTGTGTTTATCGTCTCTAGGAAGAGCCCAAAATTTACTAGTATCAATTCAGTTCCTACAACAGGTCCTGAGACTGGTTACCACAGAAACTTCTTGCCACACCATCGTCTCCTTAACTCCAAGGTTTACCTTTCTCACTCTTTACTGTGGTAATCTGGAAATCACTTGTCACATGAGTAGGAGAATGGTTCCTGACTATTTATACTCACTCAAAGAGAGACCCAAAGCTGGGCTTTCTAAACCCAATAAATAAATAAAACACATCTGTACATCCCCATTTCACTAGACTCTCCCTTTGACAAGGAAAATAGGGTGGACTAATTTTTACTCTCAATGATACACTGTACATGGGATCACCCCTTCACCTGAGATCTTGATGGGTTTGCATCAACTCCAGTGCAGAAGTCTGTTTGCCTATGGCAATGACTATAAGCCAGGCTGGTGAGGACATCATGCCTGACCACTGGATATGCATTTATATTTCTGACCATCAAGAATGGTTAGAACGCCGAGTCTACTTTTATTTCCTGGTGAGAATTCCTTGATCCTTAGTCATGTTAGCTTATGTAATTAGGAATGTGGGAGGGACTTGGGCAAAGCTTTAGTCCTCATCACACCCCAAGTCAGAGGTAGAGGAGAGTGAACCCTAACTTTTTCATTCATCAAATCTACCTGATCAGAATCCATGAAAATTATATATTAATTCTATATTATATATTATGTTGAGTTTTTATTCTTTTGCTGTTATAACTGTACAACACACGTATTGCAATGCTATTCACAAGTAACACATTGCCTAGAAAGGGTCAATGGGGGACATATGTAATAATTTCAACAATAAATATTTTTTTAAAAAAATAGAATTTTGTTTCTATATAATAAGAAAGTGCCTTAGTACAGAGGAGCAGTAACTTCATTGTCATGGGATGATGAAAGAGAACAGAAGGGTATTAACATGGAAAAGACTCTCAGGTCCTGGAGAAAACTAAAGCATGCCAAAGCATGTTCTGAAACAAAGGTTTCAAATTAATTCAAACAGAGCTAAGCGGAGTAAGAACTGAGTCAGCAATAGCCCAGGACTCCCATGTGGGATCCAAAGAACAAGCTGTACCCAGAGAGTGATGTTTTTACCGCAAGTGACATTCTTCCTTTGATGGGCTCATCTTTGAACAGACCCAATGGCAACAGTTCATTAGCATTAAACCTAGTAGAAAACAAGGAGGCTCTCCTCGTCAATGTGTTTAGTGTATTATGTCAGATAGCAATATCAAATAATCTACCACTTTACATTGCATACCTCACCTTAAATTATTAGAGAATATTATGTAAAATTAAATAATGTAGGTCAGCTCTGGTGGTTGGAATTAGAGAATGTTGGCTTTCTTATTTTTTTCCTCCTCATCAGGTCATTACATCAGTTTGAGAGGCCCTCTTCCAGTGTGAAGTCCATCTCTCATCTCCCACTCGCTGACCCAAATTACAGCTCCCAGTGTCTGCAGAGTCAGCTCTGCTTACATCCCATCTCCAGGGAGGACAGGAGGGCAGAACTTTTTATATTGTGTCCCAGTTAACAGCCTTATAAAGCGAAGGAAACAAAACACCTCCCGAGAGGGATGAAAGGATGTTGGCTCCCTGGCATGCTTTTTCAGGATGCACTTTTTAAGCCACAGGTGAAAGACAGTACATAGATACCAGGGCTATCTCTCTTCCAGGAAATCCTAATAGCAATAGGAAATATATCTTCAGCCCCCTTCTTTCAGGATAGCTTTCAGGTATACTAGCATATTGTTTTCTTAAGGCATATTTCAGAAGAGAGCAATTATTGCAGTTTTATCCCATAACCTTATTGACACTATGCAAAACATCCCTTCTTTGTTTGTTTTGCTCTGGATTTGAGGGCTTCTGGATTTGGGTCACATGCATCTCCATTACATAAAAAATTTTCTTCCTAAAATTTTAAATATCCATTTTTTTCCAGCTAAATTATCTGAATTTTGTCAAATTATTCTAAGTGTTGGCTGTATGTAGTAACTGTCGTTGAGTATATTGTACATGACTGTATTTCACAGGGCCTGCTACTTATTGAGACTTCATAGTTCTTCTTTGTTCTCTCCCCATCCCTGGATTTATTACTTCTGCTTCACTTTAAGGAGTTAATTCACATTTTTCTGAGAAACAAGTGAGTGCTGAAGATACTATTTTTTGTGCTTACTGCAATTCCACATCTACTTGCCGTTCTATTTGTAAAGTTTAATTATTCCTTTAATCCGGCTGCAGCTTTTGTTTCACTTGCTTATATCCTGAACTGTTGTTAAAAGGGTATAAATGTACTCTGCTTGTTGACATGCTTAAGTGCCTCTTGTAAGCTGTTCTTACAAGCCCCTGGCAAACTGAAGACATTATTAGACTAGAAAAAGTAAGTAATAATACTTTTTCCCCAATAAATCCAAATGCATTTTAACATAGCTATAAATGTTTACTCATTTTGTTGGAGTGTAAGGAAATGCTACCCATAACTATGGTAAAATATATTTATGGTATCAGGTGGTAAGACATTTTTTTCCAAATTTGTCAAATGGAAGATCCCCTCCCCTTAGTTACTCCAGCTTTTACATTTTTTCTTCTGTTAGGTAAACCAAATATCATTTTTCCACTATCCTGGGTGACAATCACAAGGCCCTCTCTAATGATATAGCTGAGTCCTATGATATGTTAGTATGCATATGGAGAAAGAAAAATTCTAGTCAATCAAAGAATTATATTCTCACAGGATGCATCTCCCTTAGTAAGCTGTTCTGTTGGCATACCTTACTCCAGGTAGGAGGAATTAAAATGTTAGGGGCAGATAAGACCAGTAAATGGGGCACAATTTACATAGTGCATATTTTGTTCAGCCTTCTTGTTTTCTAGAGAGATAATAACTAAGTTGAATGAATTATAAAGAGCAGAAATTTAATTTTTTTTAACAGTTGGAAATCTCAGGAAAGCCAGGATAGAAGACAGTAGCTCCAAGATTAATTAGTTGACAAACAGTGTTGAATTTGACCTATATTAACTTCTGTCACTCTTTTTCTTTGTTTTGGTAGTGGATTAGTTTCCTAGGACTGCTTTAAAAAGGTATCATGGACTGGGTAGCTTAAAGAAATGGGGATATATTATCTCCCACTTTTGGAGGAGGCAAGCTTGAAGTCAAGGTGTCAGCAGGGCCAGACTTCTCCTGAAACCTGTAGGGGAATCCATCCTTGCTTTTGGTGGTTTTCTGGCAATATTTGTGGTTCCTCGCCTTGTAGCTGTGCCATCATTATCCCATGGCATTCTCACCCTATATCTGTCCTTGTGTGGCCACCTTCTAAAGAGGACACCAACCACAATGTATTCTGTTCCAATATGGCCTCATTTTAATTCAAGACATTGGAAATATTTCCTATTTCCTAGCTTAAGTAGCAGCTGAGCTGCAATAGGCCATACTGCAATAGGGAGCAAAGACACCTTGTTTATAGGTTCTCAATATGCTGACTATTCATACCCGGACACTGATTGATACAGTAATTTTTCTGAAGGTAAGATAAGCTAAATATGCAACTTTACTGTTGAGAGGAAAATGGAGGCAGAAAAAGATCATAACAATCCCCCTCTTCATTTTTTTTAAACCTTTCATATTGTCTCAACATAAAATAATTTTAGAAGAATGAAAGCATTTATAAAAATATTTATTAATTTTTAAAACTGTTCTTGGGGCCACAAGCATGATGCCGAAGTGAACACTTCTTTAAAAAACATTTAGCAGCAACAAGTATCTCAAGGTTATGCCCTATCCTGTTTTCCCTGTTATGTCATTTGTAACAAGTATGGTCTTTGACATTTAGTTAATTAAATGTGGCCACAGAATCTCACTAGTTTGTGCAGTTCCTCTGAGAATGTAATTTTTGAAGGTAGTAAGAAGAATGGTTAACCTTGATATGTTGGTTAACCATAGCAGCATGCTATTCAAGAAGGGGAAAAAATTAGAATGTGCGTTGAACGATGTATAAAAATCCTCTGGACATGGCCTGGATGTGGAATACTCATGACCTATGTGGTGCCTCAAAATCCAGATAGAAAAAAAAAAAAATGATCTCACAATCTCAAAAGCTTCCCTATGCCAACCAGGGATCTCTAAACGTATTAAAGCAGTTTATTAAATTCTTATCAAGAATTTCAATTTTGTTATTATGGCTGTTTTGAATAATTGACATCATATTTAATTTTTTTTCCAGTTTGAATCATCAGTTTTGATTGATTCCCTAGAACACAGGCAATGCCTAGTAGTATCTCTTCATTTTCAACATTCAAATCAAGATCTATGTGGCTGTTTGAATCAGGTAGGCGTTCCCGCTGTAGGCATGTTCTTGGTCCGGACTGCAGAGCACATGGCCCACACGAGGAACACAGCCACTCAGTAAATGACTAAATTAGGGAATCTTATGAAGGTGATACAGTGGGGCCTTGACTTATGTGTGTCCCAACTAACGAGTGTTTTGAGATACCAGCTGTGTCTCGGCCAAATTTTTGCATTGAGTTGATAGAGTAATTTGAGTTAATGAGCTCCTTAACGAGCTCTTTAACGAGCTCGGTCTCGGAATGGATTAAACTAGTAAGTCAAGGCCCCACTGTATTTGAATGACGATAATATTTGACTACTAAAGAATTGTTCCTCAAGGGAAGAAACATCAACTTTGAAGGACTGAGCAGGATTTCCAGCTTCACTGAGAGAGGTTGTCTGTGAGTCTTGCTGGCTCCATGTTGACCCACCACATGTACCTAGAGGCTACAGCTGTTACTAGTGATGCGGTTTTGTTGGTACTTAGAAGCTATGGAATGTTCTCGTCTCTATGCTGTTTGGTAGAGACTAAGGAGCATTATAAAGCTGCATTCACATTATGTATTCACTGCTAATGTGGCATGAACATTTGCAGCATTGGTGTTGTTTAACACAGAATGCTTCTTACAGAAATTCTACAGAGCGGCCTGAAATAATGTGGTCCTTGAACAACAGGATACAAAGAACAAAAAGAAAAACATAAGAAATACATTCCTCAAGTAAAATTTCATACAGATATCTGATATATGGAATTTTATTTAAAAAATAAGGTCTGACCCATGTTATCTCAACCATCTTTAAAAATTACAGATTTCATTTATAGTTCTATGAAGGACTGTATAGAAATGATGTACTAAAATATTCATTTTAAATCTATTAGTTCTTCAAGGGCAAACCTTGCCCTGAAATTATTTTCTAGCATTCAGAGAAATTAGCAGAGCATTGGATATCAAACGGTACTTAATACATATTTATTGATTTTATCACTTACTCTCCTGAAAGAAACATTACCTGACAATCATAATTTTGGAAAATAAACATTGTACTCTGGAGAGTTATTAAGAATACGTTTTCAGCTAGCAATGATGAGTCCTGGAGTTGGAGGGGGTGTTGCTGAGTTGCTGGAATCTGAGAGCTGCTGAAGGAAAAAGTGTCACAAACAAAGAAATAATTCTCCAAAAAGCATGGGAGCAACTTGAATGTGATGTAATGAGGCAAGCAATACGAGCATCATGCACAATACTGATGGAAGATGATGCCTGGACTTTATAATCCTAGCTCTAGTCAAATATATTTGAAATTTTAAACCACCAGCTTGGAATTAGAATTTTACTGAAGAATAAGAGGCATGTGCTGCCTAATGCAGAATGTAGAGAGAGGATTATAACAGGTGAAGTGAAAATGAAGTTAATAACACTGCTATATTGGTTTTAAAACTTAATTAGGAGAGATTTCCATTCCTAGCAACAGGGCAGAGTAAGCATTCCAAAAAGAAGAGCCGTGACAATCACTCACTGCTGTATATAAGATGACTAAATAAATATCAACCCAAACCAGAGCAGTAAATGAAATCAGAAACAGGTTTAAACTACCTGCAAGTAACTTTTTATAACAGATGGACATTTGAAGACATCTGGTATGAAGAACAGAGTTCTAAGCCTTGGATTCCACTGAGGATGGGGAGAAGGAGGTATGAGTCTTACTTTAAGTGGAGACCCTTGAAACACCTGGAAATAATCATCTGACCAAAAGAAGGTGTCTGCAAAGAATAATGTCACTTTTGGAACTGGGTTAAATTAACAACAACAACAATCTTATATAATAAAAGGCTAATATGCAAATTGTCCCCTCAACCGGAGTTCGGCCAGTGGGAAGGGCAGGCTGGCCAGCTGCCCAAGGCCCCTCCCCCAGGCTGCAATTGACCCCTATCACGGTGGGCCAGCTGGACCCCACCAGTGCACATTCATGCACCAGGTCTCTAAAATATATACATACTAGGGGCCCTGTGCAGAAAAATTTGTGCACTTGGGGGGGGTGGGGTGTCCCTCAGCCTGGCCTGTGCCCTCTCTCAGTCTGGGACCCCTCAGGGGATGACCACCTGCTGACTGAGGCCTGCTCCCCGGGGGATTGGGCCTAAGATGGCAATCAGACATCCTTCTGGCAGCCTGGCAGCCCTTGGGGGATGTCCACTTGCCAGCAGGGAGCAGACCTAAGCTGCAGTCGGACATCCTTAGCACTGCTGAGGAGGCAGGAGAGTCTCCCACCACCACCGCTGTACTGGCAGCCGTCAGCCTGGCTTGTGGCTGAGCAGAGCGCCCCCATGTGGGAGCACACTGACTACCAGAGGGCAGCTCCTGCATTGAGCATCTGCCCCCTCATGGCCAGTGTGTGTCATAGTGACCAGTCATTCCCAGTCTTTCTGCTGTTAGGGTCAGTTTGCATATTACCCTTTTACTATATAGGATAGAGGCCTGGTGCACGGGTGGGAGTTGGCTGGTTTGCCCTGAAGGGTGATCCGGATCAGGGTGGGGGTCCCGCTTGGGTGCCTGGCCAGCCTGGATGAGGGGCTGATGGCTGTTTTCAGGCTGCCTGCAACCCCTTTAGGGTGGGGGTCCCCACTGGGGTGCCTGGCCAGCCTGGATGAGGGGCTGAGGGTTGTTTTCAGGTGGGCCAAGCCTGCAACTGAAGCTCCCAGTCTCTCCTTTTTTTCTTTTTCTTTTTTTATTCTGGGATTTATTTACCTTCTGTAATTGAAACTTTGTTGTGGCTCCAGGTCCGAGGCTGGCTGGCTGAAATCAGGTATCTGGGGTTTGTTTAGCTTCTATAATTGCAACATTGTTGCTTAGACTGGAGCTCAGAGCCCAGCTGAGGCAGGCAGGGAACCTTGGCTTCCTCCATCACTGGAGCAAGCAAGCCTCATGTTCGCTTCAGCTGCCTGGCTGCCGACTGCCATCTTTGTTGGCAATTAATTTGCATATCTCCCTGATATTAGCCAATGGGAAGCATAGCAGAGGTATGGTTAATTACCATGTTTGTCTATTATTAGATTGGATATATATAAAAGGCTAATATGCTAAGTGTTTGTCTGACTGATAGCTATGACATGCACTGACCACCAGGGGGCAGACAATGCAGAAGCTGCCAAGCTTCAGTGACTTGGCAGTTGCAGTTCTCAGGTGATGCACCCTGAAACCAGAGAGGAGGGAGTCCGATTTCTCGTGGGGCCGCACGATTCCACATTTGGTCATGGGTTATGTTGTTACTGAGGCACTATTGGCTCTAAATCTGGTTTACTGCACACTTGTGCTTGCGTTCCACACCCTGTATGACAGCAACTGTGCAGAGTGTCCTCTCCCACTCTGGGACTCCTAGGGGATGTTGGAGAGCAGGTTTTGGCCTGATCCCTACAGGCCAGGCTAAGGGACTCCACCTGCCAGAGGGATCCCGCTCACTCCGCAGATGACCTTTGAGCTGCAGAGCTGCCCCAGGAGTGGCCAGCTGGTGAGGGACCATGGGAGGTTGATTCCAGGGCATGTCTGGCCTGTCTCTCCCAGTTCTGCCCCGCCGGCCACTTTCTAATTAATTTCCTTTCAATGTGCATGAATCCATGCACTGGGTCACTAGTAATAGTAATAATGAAGCTATGTCTTTTGGAAATTAATTTCCTATTATTATAGCACCTGCATTTAGTTCTTAAAACCAAACATTCTGCATGGAAATGCTGAGAGGTTTCTGCTATTGCTTTAAATGTTAAATTACAACACTTTCCATGTGAATCCAAGCTCTTATCCATTTCATTGTCCTGAAATATCACTAAAATTCAATAAACCATCTATACATAAGCAGAAATTACATTAGGAGATAAAATGCTTAAAGCATTTCCCCCAATCAGTTAAAAATATTTTGTTAGCAGATATGTGAGATGGTTACTGAAAAATGATCAGAAACAGGTAGTTGTCTGGTAATTATAAATTATATGGGGAAATATAAAATTATGTACAAGTTTCTAATTCATTTCATGAAAATAGGAATAATACATAAAAAGATAATTTACATAGAACAAGAAAAATGATCTTTAAACATGTGAAGAGATATACAGCCTCGCTAACAATAAAAAATGGTAAATTGAAACAATAAAATTTCATTTTTACATAATAAACTGGCAGATATTTGAAAAAATAATTATATGTTATCTTCCTTTAAAAAACATTATATGAGACCATAATGCTACCTTTTATAGTAATACAAATAAAACCTCAGTGGAATAATCTTTTTTTCTCATCATTATGAGTTCTTTAATACTTTTTGGAATGTGTATGAATTTGTCCTTTTCTCCTTCACTCATTTATTCATTTAGCAGAGTAATTGGCACAGTGAAAATTTGGGTGAGTTTCAAAAGTGCAAATAATTGGTGCAAACTGGAGACATAGGAAGAACCAGAAAAACAGGAGTCGAAGTCAAGGGAATCTGGACATGCTTAGGAGATGAGGCTTACCTCTTCACATCATTGGAAAGTGACCGTGGAGTTGAAATATGGGAGCAGCAGTGGCAATCACTATTCTGGTAGATCACTATGGAGACGATGTGTGCATGATTGAAATAGTATATTAGAGAGGTTGAAACAAATTAAAGAAAAAAAAAACCAACCCCTCAGAGGGTGTTGTCAAAATGGGGCCATTGAAACTTGATGTTTCTATCAGAGAAGAGCTGTGGGTAATGGCAGAACCTAGGGCTGCCCCTGGGTACAGATCTTTAAAATGGAACAAAGTTGAAGTTCTTAATGATTGTGCAGGGTATCTACTACAGGGACCAGATCTTCAATGAGCTCTAGAAGCTTGTTGGGGCGCGATGGGGTTGTATGAGCTGGAAAGCGAATGTCTTAGTGCATGATTTGCAAAGGGGGTTGAGGGTCATATTGGGGAGCTGAGGGTATGATCCTCCTGACATCAGGTCTGAGGTATACACACTTGAGAGTATGAGCCTATACCCTGAAAGTGGGCTTTGGGGAATAAGTGCATTCTGGGGGGGAAAAACTTACTTTAAGGAGCAAAAATAGATAAAATATTTTGTTAAAACAAAGTTGTAGGGATTTTTTTGTATTCGGAAGGCTACAAAAAAGAAGAAGGAAGGATCCAGGGAGAAGAAACCCAAAAAGCACAGAAAAGGAATGTGTAGGAGATTCCAGGGTGTCAGGGGAATTTAAGTTGTAAGTTTGTGTGTGTACCTGTGTGTTTGCTCTATAAAAGAGAAAGGGCGCATTTTGACTGTGTCTTGGCAGAATCTTAATAAATTTCAGTGACAATTCTGGAGGAGTGTGAGTCTAGGATGCTAGTATTTAGGAAGAAACTCAACTCTCATTGTCTGAGGGTTTGTGATGGCTACATCATAATAGGTCCACAGCAAACTGGGCTGAAGTGCCTGAATAGAAGTTGCAGAGCTCAGGTAGACTCCCTGTCTGCTCAGCATCAGGCCCTGGTGCCAGGGTTGTTCCAGCGGATGGGTGAGGTGCTAGGAGAGCCTAGGAGAATCACTTCCAGAACAACACAGACGAGTTGATGCTCTGTACTCAGAGAATGGACAAAGGCTCAAAGTGAAGGACAGAGTTAAAACTAAGTTGTCTTTTTCTGAATTTTACTTAGAAAATTAAAATATCTTTTCTATTTTGTTCTCACATAGTGATAATCAGGTACTGAGGAATTGAAATGTAAAGTAACTACTATCTTAGGCAGAGAAAAAGAGAACTCAAAAGGATTTTTTATTCTTCTAGGCTCAGATATATGAAGTGCAAAGAATAGCCAGTTTAGCCTACATAATAAAAGCCTAATATGCAAATCATCCTCTCGACCGGGAGTTCGACCAGGAGTTTGACTGGGGGGCGAGGCCAGCTGGCCAACCACCCACGTCCTCTCCCCCATGCCAGCCCCAACTGGGGTGAGCCGGCCGGACCCTACCCATGCACAAATTTGTGCACTGGGCTTCTAGTTGTTATATAATTTGTGCAGAACAGAAAAGAGTAGTAAGAACAGTTGAAGAATCACTGGAATTAAACTTTGCTTCTCCAGTGAGGCTGCACCAAATACTGTATAGGAATAAAGATGCAAGAAGACCTAGAGATTAATGAGGTACTACATACGCATATTAGAGACCATAAACCTTATGAAAGTCCAGCAATTATAAAGTGCAAAAACAAACTGTGAATCGTTTTACAAAACGGAAAATATTCAAAGAAGTGAAGAAGAAAATGAGGCAACCTAGAAATGAGTGAAAGTATGTTTGTTATGAAAGTGTGTTTTGAAAGAAAAAAGTTCATACCAGGAAGTTGTGAAAACTCTTCTGCTATAGGGGGAATTTATATATATTATAACTTACCAGAACAAGTTTTAGTTTTAAAGAGTTCGTTCCATTTTTAGATGAAGATATATTTGATTATCTTCAATCTGAGAGTGACCAAAGATTCTACGTAGTTAAAAAAAAAAAAAAGAGGGGCTGAGCATATGGTAATTCAACATTACTTCTAGTTGTACTAGTGTGATTTTCAGAGCTAGTAATATATAGTAACTTATAAAGTAGACTATCCTTAATTCTGACTGTTACCCTGCATGACCTCATGTCTATTTTTAAAACTTTCTTATTATCCGAAGTAGTGTTTTGGCACTAGTCTGTTACTTTTACTTTGGGGTTAAATCTATCCTAAGGCGATCATTGGGAAGCCAGTCTTTTCACTCTATAAGCTTATTTTATTGGAAATCTCATCATGTCCTGATCTCTAAATGATTGTTTTCTGCTTCATCTTTGGGGCATGTAGAAAGTGCTTTTAACATGCCTAATGCACACAAATTCCCTGAAATGGAACCGTGGATCAACCCAGTAGCATTTGTCCTCCACTTAACACTTACACAAACCCCACCTGCTTTAAATATTTAGTCAGTCATTGGCTGCATTTTGCCATATTAATTTTTATGAGTCTACAATTAAATATCTTATTAATATCTTTACAATTTCAGAAGAGGCTGGTGTTTTGTGGGGAGATGAAACGATATGACTGTGATCAAGTGCAGCTCTGTTGAGGGTGCGATTTCAAAGAGTGATTCTGTGGGGAATGAGTTTGATCAATGGTGGAGTTATGGAAAACACCTTTGGCTTCTGCACTGTTAATGATGACAAGTGGGGGTCCCAAGCGTCCTTTACATTGTTTACTAAAGATAAGCAGCTTATACCAAAATAGTAGCAGATTTACTTAAGAAAAAAAGCAAAAAAATGCAAAAAGTTGTATATTCT
This sequence comes from Myotis nattereri, assembly GCF_964212035.1. NCBI lineage: Eukaryota > Metazoa > Chordata > Mammalia > Chiroptera > Vespertilionidae > Myotis > Myotis nattereri. Next base: position 151,419,554 of record NC_138075.1, read on the forward strand.
GAACAATGCAACATCCACTTATTTCATCCATGGGAATATTTAGCTTATGGAAAATTTCCCAATAAGCCACTCTAGACTGAACTTTGCATATGGCAGAGTCAAGAGATAGGCAAGGCACATACAATTGGTAAGATTATATAAGCCTATTGTTGAAAATTCCATGTTGGAACAGAGTAAGTTTATCCAAAGGAGCATGGAGTTGGCATTTAGTGTGTAATTATTCTGCCTTGAAAAACAGTGCACGCCATTTTGCTCATAACTTGGCATTTCCAGATAATTTCGCTATGTATTACCTATGCATCACTCAGTATTATACGATACAAGTCACAACTCAAACACTCTCCCCTTTTGTAGACAAATAATTGTGTCCAGAACAATTAATAATGATACTAAAAGGACATTTTGTACTATTTACAGTACATTTTATACTATTAATTATTTTAATTCCATTTTTTTAAAACAACCTATGAAGCAGGTATTATTATTTGGATTTTGTAGATGAGGAAAAGGAAGCACCAAGAGCTTAAGTAACTTGCTGAATTGACAGTTTTGGAGACACCCTGGGTCAGAGCACAAATGCAGACAGTTGGGGTCCAAGGCAAGCTCACACCAGAGCAATAAGCTGCATCTCACATTCCACCTGCACCCAGAATAGACAAGGACTCACCCAAGGTCAGATAGCTATTTAAAAACCCAGAAAAGACTTGTTAAGTTACTCTTTCTGCCCAGATATATATATCTAAGGTCAGCTAATTAAGTTTTCATCCCAAATTCTGAAAGCCACACATAATAAATAATTGAACATTTCTCAACCCAATTTCCAGTATTTATTTGCATATTTATTAGACTTGAGGTTTATAATTTTCCTGCTTATATTATTTCTTTTGACACTTCTATTTCCTCATGTGACTTTGGTTTATCCCCAAGGATACTGGATCCATAAAGAGAGGAATTCTCTCTCAATTTCTCATGTGAATCCCCTGCACTGGCTCTTCCTCATTTTATCATCCCTTTTGTTGACTTTATAAATGGAGCCTGGGCAGTTTTTCTATGTCCTGTGGGTCAAATTACGATTTGGGAGAAGATTTTCTAAGTATCTTTTAAGAAAAGACAGCTTTATAAGTCCCATATCTATTTAAAAAAATCCACTTCCACTTGAATCACTCCCCGTAAAAATTTTAATGACCATACATCAGCAAAACTACAGGACAGTTATTAAAACAGGACCATGAATAATTTCTAAAGTCCTTCTACTTCCTGGGTGCCAGTGATGGCGACAGATAATAATAATTTAGCACATCTCCCAGGATTAGTTGGCTCAGTAAGAAGCTGTCCATTTGGCATGTGACTGCTTCTTCAATCACACTGGAAGGAAAGCTACACAGAGCTGGCTCAGTGTCACCCCATCTCATTAGAGTGCGGAAACGGCAGTGGGTCACATTTGTAAGGGAGATAATAGGTGAGTGGTTTGCATTGTGTTCTCAATCCTACTGAATAAATATCCATTTGACTTTCAGATGGTGATTAAGTGAAATAAAACCTAATAGTGCCATTCTACTTGTGTTGAATGATCTTCATTTCTGCAACTAAAAACAGTGGATTGTTCAGTTCAGTGGCAGGTTTGTTGTTCAGAATTTTTTTTTTTTTTTTTTTTACATAAAAGCATGTTTTTTCTAAGTAAGGCAATCTGTAGATTTTCTTCAGATTAATGAATTTCTGTTCCACAATACCTTCTCATTTACAAAGCTTATGCAGCTCACAGAAACTTGGTTAAAATGTATGCCTTTTGTTTGGAATCTTTTAACATTTATTCCTTTAGAATTTAGATTATTTTGAAGCAGTGACATAGAATTGGGTAGTGGGTTTAATGTAATTACAATAAAAAGAAGAAAACGGGAAAAAACAAAAGACAGAGAAGACAATATTAATGGTTAATGATGCCTTTGGCCTTGTCAACACTAGTCTGGGGGCCTTCACATGATATAGCCTATTAAAACATTTGTACACAACTTTTGAAACCTTTTTCTTAGTGGAGACATGATGTCCAAGTCCCATGAAAAAGTTGTGCTGAGCTAAGATCGCCATGGAGTTGATGTTTCTCTCTCGCTCCTTTTCTAATGTTGAATCATTTGAGCAAATTACTTTGGGTAAAGAGCATGTAGGAGCTACTATGGTTGCTCAGCCCTGACCCCCAGAGCTCGTCTGTTCTTTCTTTTCTTTTTCTTTATTGTTTAAGGTATTACATATGTGTCCTCATCCCCCCATTGCCTTCCCCCCGCCACCCCACCCAACTCATGCCTTCACCCCCTAGTGTCCGTGTATTTCTGACTTCACCTTCTGCTTGGTCCTGGAGCTTTGTCTGCAGAGCCCAGGAATGCCTGCAGGTCTGGAGCGTGTGGAAGCCCTGAGCCAGTGGCTGGGGAGGCCTGTGATAGCCCAGATCTTTCCATTAGTGACCTGCAAGATCCAAGGAGAGCTATTCTTCATGGGACTTTGTCTCAGATTCCTTCCTTTTTCTCTCCTGCTCCATCCCCTGCTGGGTTTCTCCTGAGTCACCCACACTTGAGCTCCTCTCCAGAAAACCTGACCTAAGATTCAAATTAACTCTTTAGTATTGCAATTTCCTCCATCAGGACCATGAATAAAACATGGCTTCCTCAGATTTACTTCTTCAGTCTAAACGTAAGAATTGCTATTTATGTTTTCTTAAAAAAATATATTTTATTAATTTTTTACAGAGAGGAAGGGAGAGAGACAGAGAGTTAGAAACATCGATGAGAGAGAAACATCGATCAGCTGCCTCATGCACATCTCCCACTGGGGATGTGCCCACAATCCAGGCACATGCCCTTGACTGGAATCGAACCTGGGACCCTTCAGTCCACAGGCCGACGCCCTATCCAATGAGCCAAACTGGCTTCGGCAAGAATTGGTATTTAAAATATGGTACTCTGGAAAAAAGCAGGTGAACAAACTCAGGGAGACACACAATTTTGAGCTATAAACGCTGTTAGGAGTCATCCGTTCCAACATGCCCACTTCATAAGCAAGGTGGCTGATGTCCACAGTGACTTGTCCAAGACATTGCTCAATGAAAGGCATAATCTAGAGACTTGGATCTCAGCCTTCTGCATCTCCAGCTCTTTCTCTCTCTACTTGAGGTTATTCTGTGAGCAAGCAGTGCATCAGGTTCTGATAGCCTTAAACTCACCATCACAGTGGGGGTTTCAGAAGAGAATCTTCTACCCTGACATTTAATTACATGGTGGACTGGTGATGTTCAGAGCATTGCTGCATAAATTCAGACACTAGTGGAGTCTGGAGACCACTAAAGTAGACAGAAAAGTAACTTCCAGTCTCTACTATGGCTGAGTTTCAAGATCTGTTTTATTAGAGCCACACAAATAGAATATATAATGGATATAAGTATATACTATATATAAAATTTACATGCACTTTTATGATATATAATTACTAAATTCTGAAAATCAGGGGTTATTTTTTGACACTAAGGTAAAATCAATTTTTCTATCATGTATCTAGCATATATACATAATACAAATATTTTTACCTTGGTGCCATGAAATAATCTCTGATTTTCAGAATTTAGTAAATATCTTACATTATAGAAAATTATTTAAATGTATTTTTAAGCAAGGAAAAGCACTATTTATTTATTTATTTGCATTAATTAATGCAGCAGTGTTCAAGGCCAGGGGACATCATCCACAGGACAATGGTGTGTTTGTTTTTTTAAATATATTTTTACTAGAGGCCAGGTGCATGAAAATCTGTTTACTTGGGGAGGTTCCTCAGCCCAGCCTGCACCCTCTGGCAGTCCAGGACCCCTCAGGAGATGTCCACCTTCTGGCTTAGGCCAGCTCCCCAGGGGATAGGGCCTAAGCTGGCAGTCAGACATCCCTCTGGCAGCCCGGGAGCCCTTGAGGAATGTCCAACTGACAACTTAGGCCATCAGTTGGACATCCCTAGCACTGTGGAGGAGGCAGGAGAGGCTCTATGACTGCCGCTGCATTAACAGCCATCAGCCTGGCTTGTGGATGAGCAGAGCTCTACCTGTGGGAGCACACTGACCACCAGGGGAAGCTCCTGCTTTGAGCATCTGCCCCCTTGTGGTCAGTGCGCATCATAGCAACTGGTCATTCCTGGTTGTTCCACCATTAGGGTAAATTTGCATATTACCCTTTTATTATGTAGGATTGATTTCAGAGGAGAAGGGAGAAGAAGAGAGGGATAGAGACATCAATGATGAGAGGGAATCATTGGTCAGCTGCCTCCTGCATGCATCACACTGGGGAATTAGCTTACAGCCTGGGCATGTGCCCTGACTGGGAATCAAACCATTACCTCCTGATTCATAGGTCTATGTTCAACCACTAAGCCATGCTGGACAGGCAGGACAATGGTTTTGAAGACTTCCTCACCCCTACTTGGCTTCCACTCCCACATAGTAATCTCTGTATGTAAGCCTCATTGTAGAAAGACTTGTGATTATCCTATATAATAAAAGTGTAATATGCAAATGAATGGCTGAACAGCGGATGACCATCCAGATGACCATCCGGACAACCATCCGGGACCACCCTATGACACCCACTGGCACCAGGCCAGTCAAGGTGGGTGTGATGTGATGGGTCAGAGTCCCAGCAATTGCCCCATGATCACCCCGCAGAGGGAGGCTCAGGCCACCAACTGATGGGTTGCAGTGGGTGGGCAAGGCCTCCCTCTGTGAGGGAAGCACAGGTCCCGGGTGCCAGATGGAAGCCAGTGCTGGCATCCAGGGGAAGGAAGGTCTACTCTTGCACCAATTTCGTGCACTGGGCCTCTAGTAAAACAATAATTCTATACTTAATTGGTAATTTCTTTCAATGCAATCAATAAATTAACAACTGGATCCAGAAAAACTTTCCCATTTGACGTTCTCTCTGCCCATAGCCTCCAGGAAAACACAGAGATTCAGCTATTGTAAAATAATATGCTTTCCTCATCACACTTAAGCCATGTCATGTTTATTGCCTGCTGATTGATGAAATGACTCTAATAATGCTCTATCACTTTTATATTTCTGCCAATTTCCTGAAACTCACTTGAAATTGGTGAGAACCCTTCTACTGAAAGTGGTAATTGTTTGTTAGATATAGGCAATGCCTGTGGAAAGTCACATAAATCAGCCTATGGATGCACTCTTTTACTTTTACTGTTAAAGACATCTTGATGAGATAAGGGCATAAAGGGTGGAAGAGAATAATGGGCAGTATTTTAATTCTCATGGGGACATTACTCTCTGTATAATCTATATCTGACCACAGTCACCCAGCTATTTAGAGACATATTATGGACATGACTCCCAACAGAGGATCTTATCGGGCATCATATTTTTTCCCAAGGAGTTTACATTCCTCTGGGGAAGATATTTCAAGAATGCTATTTGGGAGGTAGCATGAACTGAGTTTTAGTATACTTTCTTCAACATGTTGTAGATAATGTGTACTATAAGGAGTGACAAAATCATTATTCTTTCATTCTTTATTTTTAAATGTTACTAGAGGCCCGGTGCACAAAAATATGTGCACTCGGGGGGGAGGGGGGCGGGGGGGGGGGGGCTCAGCCTGGCCTGTGCCTTCTCGCAGTCTGGGACGCCTTGGGAGATAATGACCTGCTGGCTTAGGCCTGATCCCGGGTGGCAGAGGGCAGGCACAATCCCTAGGTGCAGCCCCTGGTTGGGCTCAGAGCAGGGCCGATTGGGGAGTTGGGGTGCCGCCCCCTGTCATGCACAGAGCAGGGCGGATTGGGAGGTTGCGATGCCACCCTCGGTCATGCTCAGGGTAGGGCTGATTGGGGGGTTGGGGAGCTCCCCCCTGTCACTCACAGAGTAGGGCCAATAGGGGAGTTGGCACACCACCCTCTATCACCCACAGAGCAGGGCGGATCAGGGGGTTGGGGCACCCCCACTCTTACACTCAGGGCAGGGCCGATGGGGAAGTTATGGCTCTACCCCGTCACACACAGAGCAGGACCCGTGGGGTGAGGGGGTTGGGTCGCAGCACCCTGTCACAAACAGAGCTGCAGGGTGATCAGGGGTTTGGGGAGATCCCCCCTATCAGGCACAGAGCAGGGCTGATCAGGGGGTTGGGGCGCCTTCCCCTGTCATGAACAGAGCAGGACTGATAGGGAGGTTGTGGCCCCTCCCCCTGTCACACACAGAGCCGCAGGGCAATCAGGGGGTTTGGGCGCTGCCCCCGTCACACTGATCCCGATGCCGGGAGGCCTCTCAGCTACACTGATCCCGGTGCTGGGAGGCATATTACTCTTTTACTATATAGAATAGAGGCCTGGTGCATGGGTGGGGGCTGGCTGGTTTGCCCTGAAGGGTGTCCTGGATCAGGGTGGGGGTCCCCACTGGGGTGCCTGGCCAGCCTGGATGAGGGGATGATGGCTGTTTGCAGCTGGTCACACACCCTTCAGGGTGGGGGTCCCCACTGGGGTGCCTGGCCAGTCTGGGTGAGGGGCTGAGGGCTGTTTTCAGGCTGGGACTGAAGCTTCCAACTGCTCCTTTTTTTTTTTTTTTTTTTTTATTCTGGGCCAGCTTTAGCTCTGAGGCTCCAGCTCTTAGGCCTCTGCTCCTGAAAGCAGGTATCTGGTTTGTTTCGGTTCTACAATTGAAACTCTGTATCAACTCCAGCTCTGAGATCCCAGCCGGCTGAAAGCAGGTTTCTGGGGTTTTGTTTAGCGTCTATATTTGTTACAATGTTTGAAACTGCAGGCTCAGAGGCCGGCAAGGCAGGTGGGGAACGTTGGAGTCCTCCGTCACTGAAGCAAGCAAGCCTCATGTTCGCTTCAAGCTGCCTGGCTGCCGGCCGCCATCTTGGCTGACAGCTAATTTGCATATCTCGCTGATTAGCCAATGGGAAGGGTAGTGGTCATACGCCAATTACCATGTTTCTCTTTTATTAGATAGGAGGATACTTGTAAACTTGTGTAAAACTGTATTTGTATTTGGTTCCCTATATAAGAGCAAAGATTAGAAAAATATAACCAGATAACACAATATTATTTATCACTAAACCAAAAAACCCCAAACCTATCCAGTCATGAAAAGACATATCACTAAGAGAAAGGTGATAGAAGCCAATCTGAAAAATTCATATACTGTATGATTCCAACTCTCTGACATTCTGGCAAAGACAAAACTATGGACACAGGGGTTGAAGGAAGCGGGGATGAAAAGGCAGAGTATAGAGGATTTGGGGGCAGTGAAACCACTCTGTCTGATATTGTAATGGTGGGTTCATGTCATTAGACATTTGTCCAAAACCATAGAATATACAAGACCAAGAGTGACCTCAATATAAACTATGGACTTTGAGTGATAATGTCAGTGTAGGTTCACCAATTATAACAAATGCACTCATCTGATGGGGGATGTTGATACTGGGAGAAGAGGACTGTGTAGGGGTGTGTGTGTGTGTGTGTGTGTGCGTGTGTGTGCGTGTGTGTGTGAACTTTCCCTGGGAGAAGAGGACTGTGTAGGTGTGTGTGTGTGTGTGTGTGTGTGTGTGTATGTGTGAACTTTCCCTATACCTCACTCTTAATTTTCCTGTGAACCTAAAACTGTTCTAAAAATTAAATCTTAATGATAAAAAGACATAACACTGAAGCTTATAATAAGTAAATAAACCAAGGTACCAGGAGAAAAGTAACTTTGATGGCATTAGAATATGCATTCTCCTTGCTAGATGTTGACATTCTTACTGACAGCATGAGGAGACGTCTTGATCCATTCATCAGCCATCTGTTGTGTCACTCTACAGTATTTCTCAAGCCTTTTCACCACAGCAAGCTTAGAGAACAGAAACTGACACCCGTGGGTACAGGAATACTTAAAGGTAGATTTCTTTTAATATTTTTGGACCATGGTTGATTGCAGGTAACTAACTGAAACTGTAGAAGCAAATCTCCAGGTAAGGGGTAATATGCCTACTTTGTTATTACATGTAGTTCATCCTCCCACAGTTATCTCCAATCTCTCAGCTTCCATTCTCAGAGAAAATGACATTTACCAAGTTTTATATTGTAACCCTGGGTGCAGTTTATATACATCCATGAGTGTGTGTCCTTTTTTTAACATTCAATAAGATATGTGATATGGTGACTACACACTGTGTTCTTTGCTATATTGTATTGTTTTACTTAGTAATGAATTGTGGGTACCATTTCATATTATGGTATACTGACCTGCCTTATTCTTTTTTTCTTTATTGATTAAGGTATTACATATGTGTCCTTATCCCCCCATTTCCCCCTCAACCCTCCCTCCACTCATGCTCTCAATCCCCTGGTGCCTGTGTCCATTGGTTAAGCTTATATGCATGAATACAAGTCCTTTGGTTGATCTCTCCTCCTTACCCCCATCCTCCCCTACTTTCCCTCTGAGGTTTGACGGTCTGTTTTTGTTTTAAGGTTGCACTGCATGAGATTCATACATGTACCGTAATTCATCCAGCCAACATCCTGGTAAGAAGCATCAATGTTGTCTCCAATTTGTTTACCCCAAATAATACAGCAGCACATGCTGTTTATCTATGTTGCTCTGGGTGCTTGTGAGAGCATTTATGTTGGATAGGCTTTAAAATGGGTCAGATGATAGGACCATTGTAATAAAAAATATATTGTCAAATTTAACTCCAAACATTGTTCCAATTTGGATGCCCCTTTTTCCACTTTTCTGATAATACTCATGGGTTCTGTGGGCTGTCCAGAAAGATGCAGCTTTCTCTTGTCCACCCCCTCATCTCCCAGAAAACCATTCTTGACCAACTCTCATTTCAAACTTCCAGCCTCTCCTTTGTTCTATGCATTCTCAGAGCTTATTTCATTGTCACTAAGGAAATAGAGGAAATTAGAAGATAAATTCTAAGTACTCCCCCACCATATGTGCCCATTGAACTACCTCTGTAAGGTCTGTGTTCCTTTCTGTGGCCTTGGAATTCTGCTCCTAACGAAGTCCAGCCTCTCTCTTGGTGTCTCACACTCTGTGTTGTCTCATGTGCTCAAGGACATCACTTCAGGAAGTCTCCCCCTCTCCCACCATCATCTGCCTTCCTCTCTGAATATGTAAGAAGAATGCATATTCTAAGCATTCTCAGCACACACAGGTATAATTTTGACCATTTTAAGAGGAAAATATATTGTCCTCACATGACTTTCCAACTTCGTCTCTGTTTTCCTGTGCCCGTTACAGCAAAACTCATTGGAGGGATGTGTAGAGTCCTTCAGCCTCCTGTTCCTTTCCTCCTGTTGCCTCCTGAACACTTTCCCCTGAAGGTGTGGGATCTGGAGAGAGACTTGGTAGGAGGACACAACAATTAATAAAAACAACCAGGCCAGAAATAAAGATAGTTATTGTGTAATGGAAACCACAAAATAGCCTTCAAGAGGGGACAAAAACAAAACAAAAACCATTCATTCAGATGATGGAACGACCTGCAGTTACCAAAAAAAGCCAGGGAAGATGTGCTGTATGGATAACTCAAAAAGCCATAATGGTGTATGTGGGATGAAAGAATCAAGCAAGCAACAAGAGGAAACACACACACACACACACACACACACACACACACACACACACACACACTTCAATTCCTCTCTGCTCCCTAACTCAGAAAACAACTGCCATCCAGTGAGAAGTCATGTGGATTAAGATATGGGCTGTCAGCTGGGTGATAGTGGCCTCTGAGTCTGATCTTCCTTATTAGCTATTTTTAATTACTTGTGGATTAATTTAAATCCAGTATGCAATCATTAGTGAGGTTATATTACTGCTGAATGATAGGCCGGTCTGTTCTAGCTAATCATAACTCTAGTTCCAGGTGAAGCAAAGGGAAACCTAGCATTGGAGAGATGAAATTTAAAATGCACCATGTTACAAAGCATGGAAAATCATAGTGAATGCCTTCTGTACAAAAATATATTTCATAATTACATGGTTTAACTAAATATAGAACTGACGATGTGCAGAAGTGTTGAGCTGAAAATGTAAAGATAGGTCCAAAATAGTTAAAAGGTGAATTCACTTTTATATAATTGTGAAATCTCTATCCCTTTACTTTCTTATTGATTTTGCTTTCTTAGGTTCTTTACAAACTGTTACTTTTTTAATAGAAAAATAGGATTTCTTTCCTACCCTGTGTGTTTGTTGGAAATTCAAAATATCAACTAAGAGGTTTTCCTAGCTCTCTGGAAAAGGAATCCCGCAATTGCAATAGAATGCTAGGTGGCATTAGTTTTCTGTATGATAAGATTATGAGGTGGAAATGATGTTTGGTATACTTAATGACTAAATATTATAAAATGACTGTACATAAATTTGAAAAAAGGAAATATTAGAAAGAGAGATTCCATATAATCAGCAAAACATAACTCAGGTATAAATACTTCCAATGTTATTGTACCTCCATTATTACAATCCATTGATTCATTCAGTTTTTAATTGATTTTTAATTAGTGATTTGTAATGAGCATTTCTAAACTCACAGAATTGGCCTCCACAATAATTTTTATGCAGGACAAAGTGTTCCCTTTTCAGTTTGTGCCGCAATTCACTCAGCCATTCCCCTTCTGTGGGATTTATATCACTTATGCTCTAAATAATATTTGTGAAAGGGTAATATTTTCATTTAATTAATGTGTTTCCACTAATTTGTGTAGTTTTGTTGGTTTCATTGCCTTGATCCTATTTCAGTCTTCGGATGTAGGGATGGAATCCACAGCAGAACAACAAAAGAGAAACAAAGAGAGGGCTCAGTGTTAATCTTTTGAGTTTCAGACTTGAATTCCAAAATTCAGAGAAGAGTTAATTGGGAGAAAGAACAGAAATTGAGCCTCAAAATTCAAATTTCTGATTTTAAATTCTCAATGTGAGAATTTTACCATAAACAAACAAATGAACAAAAATGGATCATAAATCTAATAAAGCTCACCATCAAATTTTCCACCAAGGGATTGACTAAAGAAATTAGCTGGTTAGAGAAATGGAACTATTTCAAGGACAAAAGTATTTGTAAACTCCAAGGGATATAAGGTGGGATAATAATTTCAAAGTGGGATAATCACAAATTGGTGTGGGCATCTCTGAATTAATTAAGATTAAAATCCATAAGACAGGAGTGTTGGAGGTTAATATGCATGCTCCATTCAGTATAAAACACACATACCGTGCTATGCCCACTTGACATTGTAGCTTATAAGATCCATACCCTTTAAAAGTAATTGTACATTTTTATGATATTGAGTTATAATAAGTTCTTAGGTGTAGAACTTAAGGTTCGAAGTGTCTGATGGAGCAGGTGGATCTTAAAACTGAGTTGGTGGTGACATTGGGGATGAGGATGGACATGGGACCAAAAAAAAAAAAAAAGATTCTTGTGAACTCTAGTAAATAAGAAAGATACAGGGGTGTGTCAAGTGGGTCTGAAAGTGTCATTGAGGGGTGACTGTTCCTAAAACAGATGACTAAAATACACTGAGAGACAGAAGTATTTTAAGATTTTTAAGCTTGTTTTTATTCATATGTAAGGTCTCTCCTCTCAATCTATATAAAAGTTTGTGTGTGCACACATGCAAACTACACATGCATTCCACTATACAAACACTCAGACTCCTTGTCATAGAGCTTATATTCTTTTTTTTTTAAATATATTTTTATTGATTTTTTACAGAGAGGAAGGGAGAGAGATAGAGTCAGAAACATTGATGAGAGAGAAACATCGATCAGCCGCCTCCTGCACATCCCCCACCGGGGATGTGCCCGCAACCCAGGTACATGCCCTTGACCAGAATCGAACCTGGGACCTTTCAGTCCGCAGGCCGACGCTCTATCCACTGAGCCAAACCGGTTTCGGCTTATATTCTTATTATTGCTTATTTTTTTTATTGTCATCACAGACTAGATTTCCTTTACTGACTTTTAAGTCTATCACCAGACCAGTGATTAGTAAACAATAAGCATTCATTGAAAATTATAAAAATACAGATGAATAATAAATAAATACATAAAGTGATTTATTAAGAGTTAATGTAATGAACTTGTATTTGTTCCTAGATGCCATGAGGTGGAGAAAGCAAATGTAATTATATTTTAAAATATTACAATATTTTCCAAATCAATGGAATCATGGAGCTGTTTTTTGTTGTTTGTTTTATTTACCTTCTCAAAACCTTTACCAAAGATACTAGAGGCCCAATGCACGAAATTCATGCAAGGGGCTTGGCCCTCGCAGTCCTGGCTTCATCTGGAAGTTCATCCAGAAGGATGTCCAGAACTTTGTTTGGCTGGCCTAATTAGCATATTATGCTTTTATTATTATAGATTACCTATTACAATATATATATTACGTTTTTTAAAATATATTTTTATTGATTTCAGAAAGGAAGGGAGAGAAAGAAACATCAATAATGAGAGAGAATCATTGATCGGCTGCCTCCTGCACCCTGCCCTCCACTGGGGATCAAGCCCACAACCTGGGCATATGCCCTGACTGGGAATCAAATCATGACCTCCTAGTTCATAGGTCGACACTCAATCACTGAGCCTCATTGGCCTGGCAATATATACTACATTTTGATATTCAAAAGTGGTTGTATTTCACTTATATTATTAATCTAATTAATATTTCTCATTATATGTATTAATGTAATGTATGTATTAATGCCATTCTTTTTGGTTCAAGAGACCCTTCGTCACTTGATTATCTTGTATATCAGTAAGTTAAATTTTGGGGGGAAAAGATTGAATGATTTGATAATGCTGCAGTTCATATGCCATTATTCTGAATATTTCTAAGTATGTGCTCATGCTAAAATCAAACCACTTCTTCAAGTTTCTTCTTATGTATGGAAACTGAATGCAATAATTAGTTTATCTGTTTATTAAGCCATGCTGTGAGGCAGTATCAGGTTCCTCTTCCCAGTTATGCCCTAGTGCTCCCACGGCTTTGACTCTTATTGTAAATACGAATGTACAGACCACAGGAAAAATCTAAGTGAATTCGCCCTTTAGAAAGCAGTTCACTATCCCACCACTTACTCAATCCTGAGAGAAATACCTGGAACACATAGAATGCATTCAAAACGGCTCCTCTGCCTTTCTCCCAACTTTGCGCTTCTACAGATTCTCTTTCCCTTTAAACATTTCCGTCTTTATACCATATGCCGGTGGATGTTTATTGTAGATTGTGGTTAAAAACTATCAGCAGGGTGTCTCTGGAAGATCTATAACAGGTGGAGCTGTTCTTATAATCTGAAAATAAATTGGACCAAGCCTGTTGAGTCATATTTGTTTTCATTGGAGCCCCAGTGGATGAGCTTAAAAGAAGCAGATTTGTTTATCATGAGTGGAGGACAGTGGCTCTTGCTGCTCCTTTTAACTGGATTGGTTATTGGCTTTTATAAGCCAGAAGGGCGCATTAAACCAAAAAAACTCCCCTCCCTACAGCCTTCTTTTAAGCCAGAAAGTCTTTGTGATTTTTTCCCCCTGTTTCAAATAACGAGGCCATTAATAAAAATGAGCCCGAGCCTTCAGTGCTTGGTGACTGACATGTCAGATCCTGGGCAGACTGTCTTGATAGCTTTTTCTATCTTCCTGGTGAACGCACACACTCCTTCCCATGGTTTGCAAGGCACATCTGTAATACATTATTTGTAATTTTTAAGTTTTTAATGTTGAAATAAATCTATCTAATTTTTTTCTATAAATCTTTCTATGCATGCATTTGAAACAGCAATGATGGGCTAACATATATCATGAGAAGCCAATGCACAGAGAATCCTATTTTTTCTGAAGTCATGATTGTATTTTTTTTGGAGCTAAAAAGTGAGGCAGTGCTACTATAAGTACATGTATACATGCTCATATTTAGTTGGAGTTCTACAGAAATAAATGGTTTGGGTAAAGTACACATCATAAAGTGCACTTCAGAGTAATGGAAATGACTTCTTATGGCCAAGACAGAAACATGCTCTGAGGATCACATTAGAAAACTGCCTGCAGTGGGAAACACAGAGCCACTGCATGAGGGAAGAATCAAATCTCTGTGTTGTCTAAATTTAACAGTGTGAGTACAACTATCACCTAGTCTTATAGTTTTTAATAAAAGTTTGATCTCCAGCAAGGTTTTGATAGATTGCATGGAGTAACCCATTAAATTATTTGTCAAACAAAATCAACACTAAAATAAAGAGGCATGGGTTCTTAGCCTAGCATTGGGATTAATTAACTAGGTGTTCATAGCCTTCACCTGTTAGTCCCCAGTGTCCTCATCCAAAGAGAGAAGCTTGGTCATTGTTGCAGACAGGCCTTCCAGGGGCCCTGATGAGATGGAGCCTCCCCTGATATCCATGCCTTGGTTTGATGACCTCCCTTGAGGAAGGATATCAGGGGAGGGTGTGTGTCACCAAAGTCCATCATAAGGTCATGACCTCCCTATTTGATTGCTTCCAGCCCTAGAATATGGCAAAGGCAGTGAGATGTCACTCCATGATTAGATTCCATCAGATTGCAACTTCTGAGTCACTAGCAAGGTCTCTCTATTGCCTCCTCCACTTACATCCGTTGGTAGGGCAAGCAGTCATATTGGAGAAGTCTAACTGACCAGGAATTAGGGATAGATTCTGGTCACAAACCAGCTAGGGACTCAGGCCCTCAGTCTAACAGTCTTTATGGAACTGAATCCTGCCAACAACCAATGTGCGGTATACAGACCATCCCTTGTTGAGCCACCATATGGGACCCAGCCAAGGTCAACACCTCATTGCAGCTTACAAAGACTCTAGAGCAGTGATGGCGAGCCTTTTGAGCTCGGCGTGTCAGCATTTTGAAAAACCCTAACTTAACTCTGGTGCCGTGTCACATATAGAAATTTTTTGATATTTGCAACCATAGTAAAACAAAGATTTATATTTTTGATATTTATTTTATATATTTAAATGCCATTTAACAAAGAAAAATCAACGAAAACAATGAGTTCGCGCGTCACCTCTGACACGCTTGGCATAGGTTCGCCATCTCTGCTAGAGCAAAGCATCCAGCTCCTCCATCCCTAGATTTCTGACCCACAGAAACATTGATATAGTAAATGTGTATTGTTTTCAGCCACACATTTGTAGTAATTTGTTATTCAGTGATAGATAGCCAATATAATTGTTTTATAGACCATTTCAGACCTTTTCACTTTTAATGATGCTTCATTTCTGTGGCAGAAGATCAAGGAACACAATGTGGAGACACCATTTGTGTTTGAAACTTACCTCCCAACTTAGTCTTGGGCTTGTTACTTAATCTGTATTTCGTCTTACTTTCCTCAGCTTTACAATGGCATAATATGTGCCTTAGAATACTACTGTGGGAATAAATGAGTTAAGGCATGTAAAATATTTGGGACCATGCCTAGCACAGCAAAATATTAACATGAATGGTCTGTAGTGATGATTATACCTCCAGATGTAGGAACATTCTTCCTCAGCATATGAGACACAAATGAACAAGAGTAGACACTGGGAGGAGAGGGCCGGGGTGCAGCATTCCTCCTCACCTGCAATGGGGGTGACTTTCTGAGGTGCCTATACGTCCTGACAGGGGGCATTTAGGTGCAAAGGAAGCTTTATGTGCTGCGGGGAGATGCCCACTCTTAATGTTTCAGATTTGATACTCAGGACAAGTCTGATGTGGTAGCTTCTATTCTACCCAGTGAAGAAGTATCTGTATGCCAACCAGGATTACTCCCTTACCAATGATGCTTCCAGAGGCTGTTTGTGGAACCCGGGAACATTGCTGGCACCATCAGCAAGGAGATTCCACATGAACAGCGAAGACCACCGCACAGCCTCAAACTTGTAACAAGTGCCGCTGACATCAGTGAGTGAGTGAATGAGAACAGAAACCCTCACACTTGCCCGGGATTTTCAAACCTCTTTATGTCACATGAAGGACAGATGGCTCAAGAACAGTGGCCAAATTCCTGCTGTCCTTTTCTGCGAGTGGCCAGTCTGCCCACAAATGCAGACAGAATAGCAACATTTTAGTTTTGCATTAGATTAAAAATATATTCAATACTTTTGTTCAATACTTTTTCTTACCTAAAATTATAGTTAAAGAATTGCTTTCCAGCAAATAGTCACAAAAGAATGAAGTCAGAAACTTGTAGTTTGTAAAATGTGAAGTCAGTTTTGTGTCTCATATTACTTTTCATTTTGAAAAAAAATTATTATCAACCAATAATTCCAACCAATAAGCTCTTCTCAAATGAAGATTAGCATATTGGAGAAGCACTGCTCAAAATCATATTTAGAATTTCTATTAATCAGTTGTGAGTACCATGTTTAAGACAATGTTTCTAATGTGTTTAATGATAATGTTTGATGTAGTTAAAAAGTAAGGTGTCTTACCATGGTTTTTGGTAATAGATTCATAGCACTGTTTCTCTCCAAAGATCTGTGAAATTTCCTTTTCATAGGTTATCTTATATTTTTTTATTCCTATTTTCCTGTTTTGATTGATTTCAGAGAGAGAAAGGGAGAGGGAATGATGGATAGAAACATCAATGATGAGAGAGAATCATTGATCAGCTGCCTCTTACTGGGGACAAAGCCCATAACCAGGGCATGTGCCCTGACTGGGAATCAAACCATGACCTTCTGGTTCATAGGTTGATGCTCAACCACTGAGCAACACTAGCTGGGCAGTCATCTTATATTTTTAATAGAGATACATGGAAACAACCAAGGGAACTCACGATTGGGCTCAAGTCTCTGTTCTGTCACTCACCGGATATGGAAGCTGGAGATACTGATCAAAATGCCTGTCTTGATTTCCCCAATTATAGGAGGCCAATGCCCTATCCATTAGGCAACTGGGATTTCCCCAATTATAAAATGAAGGAGTACCTCATGAAATTGTTACAGAAATTAAACAACACGTATTTAAATTATAAATAATTAAATTAATATAATTGTTATTGTACACAGTAATATTACAGTAGACTATAAGGATGAGAAAGTCTCCAGAGTCCTTGAGAGCCCATTCATGTCATACATGCACTCTCCACAAATAATGTAGAAACACTGTCATGTAGAAGCAGTATTTAACAAATTCAGGCTAAGGAAAAATATAAAGTGATTATTCATATTTTCTTGGTGGCTTTGACAACATAATCTGTTTCACATATGCTGCTGTAGATTCTTCTTAAAACCCTTCATAAAATTATGGAAAGCTGATTTCTCATGTTTTCTTCCTAAATTTTACAGACAGAAGATCTGGGGCGTGGATGTGTTGTAAAGTATATGGAAATTATATGTAGTGCAAAGCAAAGCACACCCCTCCATCAAACTTAGAGCAGGGCCAAGAGAAAAATGTGTGGGGTGCTCTTCCTTGGACTCCCGCTGGTACAGATGCTTACTGAAATATTTGTGTCCTCACAGCCTGAAAGGAATGTAGAAAACTTGATGTGATTTTGAGAGTTACTGGATGTTGCAAAGATAAGAATGTTATGGAAGGGAAAGACTGGGCAACGATATTCATAGTATCTGTGAGACATACATTGTTTATACCGTGTAAAGAAGGAAACTTGCGACAAAACCAAGTGCCTATATGCAACACATTCAAGTGACATCTATACAGGATTCATGCATATGAAAGTAAAAACAGAAATAAACTAAGGAATATATTGAAGTTGAAAACCCAAAGTTTTCGGGAAAAACTGAACTGAGTAATTCTGCTCCATATGGTGCAGAAAGGGGTCACTTGATGATATTTAGCTGGTAGCTGAGCTGAGCTGGTCTGGAGAGCCTAAGACAGCTTCATTCACAAGTCTTGTGCCTTGACTGGGATGGCTGATAAGCTGGATACAGCTGGACCCCTCTTCCTCTCCATGAGTCTTAGGGCCGGTCCACATGATCTCTTCAGCAAGGTTATTGAGCATCTTACATGGGCTTATACAGCAGTCTCTCCTTATCTGCAGTTTCACTTTCCACAGTTTCAGTTACCCACAGTCAATGGTGATCCAAAAATATTAAATGGAAAATTCTAGGTATAAACAGTTCTTAAGTTTTAAATTGTGCACAGTTCTGAGTAGCTCAGACCTTCCCAGGGCAGGGATCATCCCTTTGTCCAGGTCTCCACATAAAAACAGAAATAAACTAAGGAATATTTTGAAGTTGAAAACCCAAAGGGGAAGTACGTGCTCCCCACCCATTAATAATTGGGTAGTGGTCTCGGTTATCAGATTGATTGTTGCTGTATTGCTGTGCTTTCAAGTAGTCTTTATTTTACTTAATAATGTCCCCCAAACACAAGAGTAGTGATGCTGGTGATCCAGATATGCCAAAGAGAGCCTGTAGAATGATTCCTTTAAGTGTAAAAGGAGTACAGTACAATAAAATATTTTGAAAGGGAGACCATATTCACATAATTTTTACAATATATGTATTATAGTTCTACTAGAGGCCCAGCACATGAAATCATGCATGAGTAAGGTCTCTAGGCCTAGCCTGCAATCAGGGCCATCTTCTGCCTGTTCGCCAGTCCCCAGGCCAAACGCCACCTCTGCCACCGGGTGAGTAAGTTGTGGGTCTGTCCCAGAGCTTCTGTCAGTGGTGATGGCAGCAGCTCCCACGTGAGCGGCCCTGAGCGGGCAGCATGTTCCATCAGCAGCCAGCCTGGTGCACAAGCATGGAGGTGAAGTCACTGGTGCCTGCTTTCCCACTGGTCTAAGCCCCGGAGCAGCCGGGAATGAGCTGGAGATCCCAACAGCCTGACAGCCAGCCCAGTCTTCCCCCCACCCACCCCGGTTCCTCCATTCACCATTGCTAATCCGAGAGTTGGTCAATGCACCTCATGGTGACTGGTTGAGCAGTCATTCCAGTCATTACATTTATGGCCCCTGGCCTTTTATTATACAGGATTATTATTATTATTATTATTATTATTATTATTTTACTATGCCTAATTTATAAATTAAACTTTATCACATGCCGAAACCGGTTTGGCTCAGTGGATAGAGTGTTGGCCTGCGGACTGAAGGGTCCCAGGTTTGATTCCAGTCAAGGGCATGTACCTGGGTTGCGGGCACATCCCCAGTAGGAGATGTGCAGGAGGTGGCTGATCGATGTTTCTCTCCCATTGATGTTTCTGACTCTCTATCTCTCTCCCTTCCTCTCTGTAAAAAATCAATAAAATGTATTAAAAAAAAACAAAAAAACTTTATCACAGGTATGCATGTTTTGGAAAAAAACACACACATAAAGTGGGGCTTTGACTTATGAGTTTAATTCATTCCAAGACCGAGCTCGTTAAGGAGCTCTTTAAGGAGCTTGTTAACTCAAAGTACTCTATCAACTCAATGCAAAAAATCAGTGGAGAGACAGCTGGTATCTCAAAAAACTTGTTAGTCGGGACACTCGTAAGTCAAGGCCCCACTGTAGTATATATGAGGCTCGATACTCTGGTTTCAGGCATTCACTGGAGGTCTTAGAACATATCCCCAGTGGATAAGAGGGGACTGTTATACTGCCAATCTTTTTAAAGACTAGAGCCAGCACCTGCACAGCATTACCTCTCCCATACTTCATTGGTCAAAGAAGTCCCAGTCCAGTACACATTCAAAGAGAAGTGAAAATAGAACCCACCTTGATGGATTCTTTGGCTTAAGAATTTATGTCATGTTTAATGCACCACAAATTTTGTCTTGTAAATTTTTATTTTATGTTATATTACTAATCCTTCTGTCTTAAGATTTGTTGCATCAAAGGTTCCCATAACTTTCTGGAATGTCTGTCATTACTTTGTTGACTACCCTCTGGGAAGCCCATCACTCGTTTTCTACTTCTATAACTTGTGGACAGTGTCTTGAATCAGTGGTTCTCAGAGAATAGTCCCAGAACCAGTAGCATCAGCATCACCAGGGAACTTGCAATTCTCAGATCCTATTTCAGACCTACTAAATCAGAAACTGGGATCGGACCCAGGAGTCTATGTTTTTAATAGGCCATCTTGGTAATGTTCAGGGCCACTGTTTTAGAGTTGTACATTACCTAATGAAAATTAATACTATCTTAAACTAGTCTCACATGAAACTAAAGTTTATGTTAGGTGTTGTTTTTTTTCTTTTTTACCACAATTTCTTAAAAAAGAATGTATTGAATCTGTAAATATTACAGTGAATTGTATGTAGCTTTCTGAGCAAAAACAAACAATGCCAAAGAAATCTCGGTGGCTTTCTCTAATTGGTGTCCTCTCTCAGCTGTCAAAATCCTCTTCTACCTACCTGGCATGCAGGAGAGACTTCCTTCCACCCACTCAAGGGACACTCCAGAGACATCATATCTTTTTTCTAATGAATCACTTGTGAAAGAACTTGTATTGTCTCCATCTTAATAATAGTTATTATACAGCTAAAAAAAATAGGTAATTTTGTTGATCCTCTCTATGACACCTCATTTTCTGCGTTTTTGTTTTTTTTTAATTTCTGATCTTCATTATTTCTTTCCTTCTGTTTTTGAGTTTTACCCTATAGTTAATTTATATTCAGGATTTCCTATTATCTTTTTAAAATTTAAGTCATTTTTTTAATTTTTCAATTACAGTTAATAATATTATATTAGTTTCAGGTATACACCCCCATCACTAGATATTATATAACTTACTAAGTAATCATTCCAATAAATCTAGTATTCATCTGGCATAATACATAGTTATTAGAATATTATTGGCTATATCCCTCTGTCATATTTTATATCCCCATGATATTCTGTAACAACCGATTTGTACTTCTTAATCCCTTCACATTTTTCACCCATGCCCCTCCCCCCCTCATCTGGCAACAATCAAAATGTTCTCTTTATCTATGAGTATGCTTCTTCATTTATTTTGTTTTGTTTTTTTAGATTCATTTTTTGATAGATATGTATTTATTGCCATTTTATAGTTCATTTCTTCTTCTTCTTCTTCTTCTTCTTCTTCTTCTTCTTCTTCTTCTTCAAGATCTTTAATATTTCATGTAATACTGTTTTGATATTGATTAACTCCTTTATTGTTTACTTGACTGGGAAGTTCTTTATCTGTCCTTCAATTCTAAATAATAGATTTGCTGTGTAGAGAATCTTGGTTGTAGGTCCTTGTTTTACATCACTTTGAATATTTTTTACCAGTCCCTTCTCACCTGCAAAGTTTCTGTTGAGAAATCAGCTGACAGTCTAATGGGAGCTCCCTTGATCAAACTCTTATGTCCTGGAGGACAAAAAAGAAACACACCAAAAAACAAAATAGATGCCTCCACCAAAACTGTATCACAAGGATTTAATGAATAACAAAGAATCACTAAAAGAATGATCAAAACACAAGAAGTCATCTACTATAATACTGGAATACAAACAAAATATTATAGCATGCAGGGACCTGGAGAGTAGTATTTTAAGTGAAATAAGCAGTCAGAGAAAGACAAGCGTCATATGATCTCACTCATATGTGGAATCTAATAAACAAAATAAACTGATGAAAAGAATAGATCCAGAGACACAGGAGCATATAAAAGATGGTGGAATCTCAGAGAGAAGGTGGGGGAGGGTGGATGGGTGGGAAGTGATCAATCAAATAATTTGTATGCATATATACATAAACCATGGACACAGATAATAGGGTGGTGAAGGCCTGGGGTTGGGCACAGGGTGGGCTAAAAGGGGTTACTGAGGGGAAAAAGGGGACATATATAATATTTTCAATAATAAAGACTTAATTAAAAATATTATAACACACTATGCTATCATATAACAATTATATGTAATATTTTTATTAATACCTTTTTCATTGGTTTTTAGAGAGTGGAAGGGAGGGGGCAGAGGAAGAGAGAGAAAGGAAGGAGAGCATGCATGAGAGAGAAATATTGATTAGAGAGGGACGCATTGATTGGTTGCTTCCCATATGCACTCTAACTGGGGCTGGGGATCAAACCTGCAACCCAGATATGTGCTCTTGGCCAGAAGCAAATCCCAAGACCCTTCTGTGCATAGGCTAATGTTCTAACCATTGAGCTGCTGGTCAGGGCTAACAATTATGTTTTAAATTCATAGATTAAAAATGGTTTATTGAAAGTGCTCCATAATCACCATATATAAAGAAGGAGGGTGTCGTGTCTCAGAAGAAAAGAGAAGAAAGTTATGTAGGAAGAAGGGAGTAGATGTTTAAAATCCCCTGTTCACACATTTACCTCTGTTTCCTTCTGAAAACCTACTAAAATGAAACGAAAGCGTTTTGAAATATATAAAAGCCTACAGAGATAAATTAAACTGAAGAGGAAGTATCGACTCCGAGTAACCAGGCTGAGAGACCACACGTACCTGGCAGGAACATTATTTTGTAAAATATGCCCAACTCAGCCAATAAAAGAACGCTGATGCCAATTGAACTCCCTGCTCTGTGCAATCTGTTAAATTCTGCGCATGTGGGTATGTGTGAATAGAAAAAAGCTGTTACTGCCAATACCCCTGTGAAAACATTTAAATACCGAATAACTTGTTCTTTTAAATCTGAGGGATGAGTAATTTGGGAATAACATGTTGTTACAATTACTGCTCTGCAAAGAATAACAACACTGCTCGCTACTGAATTTTCACTTTTTATTTCCTCCTTAGTCACTTCGTAAGTGTATATCTATCTCTTGTTCCTACTAATGCTGATAATATCCTCGGTCTGTTAAGACGTCATTCTGGCTCTGCCTTGAACTTGCATGAATCTGAGCCTTCTTGCTGCCACAGGTGAACACGGTCATCCACACCAGCCTTCTCTCTTTCATGAGTTTCTGCAGGGCTGTGCTCAACACCACTTCCTACTGCCACTGCCCTCACCTACTTCAAACATGGGAGGATCCTTTAACATTTAAGTCATGGTGTGTGACTTCTTGATCAAAACCTTGCAGAAAAGTCTCCATTTCACCCAGAGTAAGTCCAAAATCTCTCTAATAGTCTTCATGAACTGCACCGCCCCACAAAGCACAAAGCCCATTACTGTGGCCCTCTTCCTCCCACTCCCCTATCTCACTGCCCTGAAAGCCTGGGCTTCAGGCGAGCTCCACTTAGGGGTTTATCCTGACACTCAGTCTCTGCTTGATATATATTTTCTGCCCATTTTTCAATTTCTTTACTGCTCAATTCCAGGTTTCTAGAACAGTGTCTAATACAGAAACATCACCCCATAAGTGTTTCTTGTGAATGAATGAAAAGGATGTTGCCATTAGGTATGTTGGGAGGGTGCAGAAGAAGGGAGCACTTTTGTACATTAAAAAAAAATTTTCCTGGACTGTCAACTTCCCAATGCTATCCTGCTCGTTTGTCATATTTTGCACACTTTGCTACTCGTTTTCTAAGTCTCCATGCTTCAGGTAGAGATGGAAACAAATTTGTATAAAGTATGCCTAAACTAAAATCCTTAGCTTAAGGCCATTTCCAAATATGGGCAGGAATCAAAGTGTTCACTGAAACAAGGGCTCCCACATCTCTAACAAACACCATTAGACCATAAGATGATACTTTCCCAACATGCCTTAGAGAAGGCTGGGTGTGAGATGGACACATTTCCCTGAGGAGGTGTAGAGTAGAAACATCCAAATAGAATGGAGTGGACCAAATAGGCTAATGTACCTACTAAACAAGCAGAATTACAAAACTTCTATTTTACAGCTATTTGAGAGCTGTAAAGTGAGAACTAGATGTATTGAAATCCCATAGACAGAAATAATATTTCTAAATAATCTGATAATTTCTGGCCATTTTCCCCCTAGTTGATTATAGGTCAAGCTAACAATAAAGCTTAGCCCATACGGAGAAACTCCGGGGGGCAGATTATTCCAAACAGAACAATTTGAAAAATAAATCACACATAAGAATGGAAAGGAAAAGTGCTAAAAACCAAAGAGAAAGAGAAAAATCTTAAAATGAATCCAGGAAATAATATTATACCCCTTCCCTCCCCCACCCCTGCCACCCACACCTACCTTCAAAAGGAAAATAATAAGAATAAATCTGACTAACTACTTATTAAAAGTGTGTATTGATGTTTGCCATTTATGTTGGAATGTTTTTGGCCATTAACTCTTTAAATATTTTTCCTCTCCCATTTGATTTATTTTTCTTTCTGGGATCCTAATTATACATATGTTAAAGCCTTTTTATTGTGTTCTGACAATATTTCTACTTTTTCCTGTGTGTTTCTTTTTTTTTCTTCCGACCTTCACTTTGTATATTTTAATTTTTTCTCTTTTTCAGTTCAAAAATCTTGTCTTTTGCAATGTCTAATCAGCTACCAACTCTATTAAATTAATTCAACTTATAGTTTTAGATAATATTTTTCAACTCTAGAATTTCAAGAAATATTTTTTAATTTATAAATTTTCTTGATTTTAATTCTAGAATGCTATTTAAACATTTATGAATTTTGTCAATTATTTACATGGGAATTAAGCACAGAAAATATGGGTGTATAAGTAGTGATAAACATAATCCCTCTCTGAAGTAAGTTATCCTCTTATTTGGTAGAGTTGTTAATTTTTGATATTTATGTTCTTTTGTTTTCAATAGG
This sequence comes from Myotis nattereri, assembly GCF_964212035.1. NCBI lineage: Eukaryota > Metazoa > Chordata > Mammalia > Chiroptera > Vespertilionidae > Myotis > Myotis nattereri. The sequence continues at coordinate 151,444,191 of NC_138075.1, forward strand.
TTCTCTCTTTCTGATGCTGGAAGGAATTTTTAGAGTTTATATATAAAGGCTGTTCTTTACATACGCAAAAAGTATAAATCAATACCCTACAAATACAAAAAATACCTATATTAAAAATCAATATTCTAGCCAAATGTTATGGGAGTGGTTTGAGGCTTTGAGAGAACTATACGGCCACTCATATTTTTCTTTGGAAAAGTATCTATTTAGGTCTTTTTCTATTTTTAATCATATTATTTGTATGTTTTGCTGTTGAGTTGAATTAATTCCTTATATATTTTGCAAATTAATCTTTTGTAAAATATATAAATTTTAAGTATTTTCTTTCATTCTATAGATTACTTTTATTTAATTCTGTTGGTATAGTCTTTTACTGTGCAGAATATTTTTAGTAATTCCACATTTATTTTTATCTACTTTTTTTTTATTTTTTGCTTTTGCTTCTGGTGCTTTTGGTATCATATTCCTCGCCCACCCCCAAAGAAATAATTGTCAAAACCAATATCAAGGATATTTCCTCCTGTATTTTCTTCTTCTAGGAGTTTTATAGTTTCAGCTATTACATTTAAGTATAATTTAATTAGAGGTAATTTTGTAAGTGGTGTAATATAAGGATCCAATACCGTTCTTATATATGTGAATATCCAGTTTTCCCAGCATCATTTATTGAAAATATTATTCATTCCCCCATGAGTATTCTTGGCTCCCTTGTCAAATACTAGTTGGCCATATATGCTGGCATTTATTTCTGGGCTCTTTATTCTGTTATATTTGTCTACATGTCTGTGTTTATGACAAGACTATACTGTTTAGATTACTATAGCTTGTGTTTATCCAGCTTTACTCACATGAAATTGACATAAAACATTGCATAAGTTTAAGGTGTACAACACAATCATTTCAGATATGAACATATTGCAAAATGATTTCTACAATAATTAGGGTACATATTCATCACATCTATATAGTTAAATTTTTTCTTGTGATGAGAACTTTTAAAGTCTACTTACTTAGAAACTTTCAAATACACAACTTAATATAGTTTGAAATCAGCGTGATGCCTCCTACTTTATTTTTACTTATCAAGTTTCTTTAGTTATTTGGGTTATTTTGTGGTTTTATATATCTTTGCAATTTTTTTTTCTATTTCTGTGAAAAATTCCATTGAATCTTTGATATGGATTGAATGAATCTACAGATGACTTTGAATAGTATAGACATTTTAATAATATTAATTCTTCTGATCCAGGAACATGGAATACCTTTTTTAAAAATTCTTTATTGTGTCAAGTATTACATATGAATTTTTTTCCCCCATTGACCTCTCCCTGCTCATCACCCTCCCCTTCCAGCACATGCCCTACCCCCACTACTGACTGTGTCCATGGGTTATGCTTATATGCATGCAAACAAGTCCTTTGGTTGATCTCTCCTTCCCTTACCCCCCCTACCCCCCTCCCAACTCCCCGCCTTCTTCTTGAGGTTGGATGATCTGTTCAATGCTTTTATGTCTTTGGATCTATTTTTGTTAATCAGTTTATGCTGTTCAATATCTTCCACAAATGAGTGAGATCAAGTGATATTTATCTTTCTCTGACTGGCTTATTTCACTTAGCATAATGTTCTCCAGTTCCATCCATGCTATTGCAAATGGTAAGCCTTTCTATTTGTGTCTATTTCAATTTCTTTCATCAATCTCTTATAGTTTTCAGTGTAGACATATTTTACCACCTTGGTTGAACTTATTCCTTTGTATGTTATGGTTTTTCATGCTATTGCAAGTAGGATCTTTTTCTTTATTTTTTTTCCAGCTAATTGTTAGTGCATAAGAAAACAACTATTGTGTGTTGGTTTTGTATACTAGAACTTCACTGAATTTATTAGTTCTGCTTTTGAAGGAGACAATTTTGCTTCTTTCTTCACAAATCAGATGCCTTTTATTATTTTTTTTCTTGCCTAATTGCTCTGGCCAGGACTTCCAGTACTATGATAAATCGGAGTGATGAGAATGGGCAATATTGTCTTGTGCACAAAGTTCCAACCTTTCATTGTTGAGTATGATGCTACCTGTGGGCTTGTCTTCTATAACCTATATTACATTGAAGTATATTTCTAGTACCCCATTTGTTGAGAATTTTTTATCATAAAAGATGCTGAATTTTTTCAGATGCTTTTTATGCATTGATTAAATGATCATATGTTTTTTTATTTTTCATCCCATTAATATGATATAACAGATTTATTGATTTGCATATATTGAGCCATCCCTGCATCCCAGGGATAAATTCCACTTGATCATTGTTTGTGATGCTTTTTAAAAATAGTCCCCACATATAATCAATATAAAAAAATCAGTGCATTCTTTTTTATTTCATTTTATTTTTTCCATCGCCATTTATCTCTTTTATACCGTCTCTCTTCCATCTCCATCCTCCCTTTACCCCTTCCTCTGTAATCACCACACTGGTGTCCATGGGTTTACGATCCTTTTAATTAAAGTGCTGTTAAATTTGGTTTAATAGCAGTCTAGTTAGAATTTTTGCATGTATATGCATCAGGGATACTGGTCTATCTTTTCTTTTCTTGTTAGTCCTTGTCTGGCTTTGGTATTAGGGTAATGCAGACCTCATAAAATGAGTTTGGGAGTGTCCCTTCCTCTTCAATTTTTTTGGAAGAGTTTGAAAAGTTTGGAATTCTGGGAAATTTGCATTCATTCTTCTTTAAATGTTGGTAGAATTCACTAGAGAAACCATCTGATGCTGGACCTTTTCTTTGTAGGGAAGTTTTTAATTAAAGCTTCAATCTCCTTACTACTCATTATCTGTACATTAACATTTTCATTTCTTCATGATTCAGTCTTGGTTGATTATATGCTTCTAGGAATTTATTTAATTTTCTAGATTTTCCAAATTTTGGTGTATAATTATAGTAATCTTTTATGATTATTTGTATTTCTGTGGTATTAATTTTAATGTTTTCTCTTTCATTTGTGATTCATTTGCCCAGCTGTATGTTTTTCAGTTTTATCTTTATAAAAATAACTCTTAGTTTTGTTGATCTTTTCTATTGTATTTCTAGTCTCTATATCCCTTATTTCTGTTCTGACCTTTGTTATTTTTTTCTTTCTACTAACTTTAGGTTTATATATTTTTTTCTCTCTCTTATTCCTTGAAGTATAATATTAGGTTGTTTATTTGAATCTTTTTCTTTACCATAGGCACTTATCACTGTAAACTTTCCTCTTAGAACTACTTTTACTATATCCAATAAGGTTTAATATATTGTGTTTCTATTTTTGCTATCTCAAGATATATTTTTTCAAATTGATTTGAGAGAGAGAGAGAGAAGGCAGGTAAGAGAGAGAGATATTAATGTGAGAGAGATACATTAATTGGTTGCCTCTCATAGTAGCTCCAACCAGGTATTGAACCTAAAATCTAGGTATGTGCCATGATCAGGAATCAAACCCATGACCTTATGGGGTACAGAACAATGCTCCAACCAAATAAGCCACCCAGCCAGGGCTCAAAATATGTTTTATTTTTCTTTTAACCCATTGATGTTCCTAAGTGTGTCGTTTAATTTCAGTGTAATAGTGAACTTTTCAGATTTCCTTCTGTTGTAGATTTCTAGTTTTATAATTTTGTGGTCAGAAACAATATTTGATAAAATGTATATATTCTTTGTTCAGACTTGCACATGGCCTAATATATGATCTGTCCTGGAGAATGCTATATATGTGCTTGAGAAGAATGTGTATTCCTCTGCTATTGGATGGAATGATCTAATGTCTTTTATGTCCATTTGATATATAGTATTGTTTAAATCCACTGTTTCCATAGTGATTCTGTCTGAATGATGTCTCATTTGTAGAGAGTGGTGAATTAAAGGCCCCTACTATTATTATATTGTTATAATATTATATTTATTTCTCCATTTAGTTCTGTTAGTATTTGCTCTATATGTTTAGATGCTCCAGTGTTGGGTGAATAAATTTACCTTTATAATGTATTGACCTCTTTATCATTATATGCTGACCTTCTTTGTTGCCCATGAATATTTTCAGCTTAAAATCTATTTTCTCTGATATAATTAAATCCACCTTGTTCTCTCCCATTTAAAACCCTTTATTTTTAGCCTAATTTCTTAAAGCTAAAGTGAGTCTCTTGTTGGTAGTCTATTATTGGATCTTTTCTTAAACACACACACACAACACCACCATTCTGTCATTCTATAGCAACTTATTGTAAAATTTGATCTATTTCAATTTAAAATAATTATTGATAGGAAATCACTATTACCACTTTAAAAATTATTTTCTGTTTTGTACTTTCTTCCTCTTTTCCTGTCTTCTTTGTGAATTGGTGACATTTTTGTGATTATATATTTTGATTCTTTTATTATAATCTTTTGTGTGTCTTCTCATGTTTTTTTTTGTCTTCTTTCTGGCTATAATTATCCTTACATATAATATCTTATAGTTGTAACATAATTTAACCTAAGAACAACTTCACTTCAATAGCATATAGGACCTCAATACTTTTACTTCTCCCTTCAAATTTTAAATTACTAGTGTTACAGTTTATACCTTTTCATATTATGTATTCAATAACATGTTTGTGATTAGAGTTACTTTTAATGTGTTTTGATGGTGTTGTTTTTTACTTTTAAACTGGAGTTTAAAGAGTTTAAACACCACCATTACAATATTAGAGAAACTGACTGAATATATATTTAGTGGTGAGTCATGTTATTCCTGTGGATTTCATTGCCAGAGATAAAACATATATGAGAGGCATTGAGTTTTATTTCAGGATGTTTAGAAGATTATGGTGCCTGGAATTATAGAATGCTAACTAATTTATAAAGTGGGTTGTCATAACTCTTCAAGTACAGTGTCTGCATTTGGGCAGGGGAAACAGTGGAATGAAGATTACAAATGTAAATTTTTGAAAATAATTAAATTTTAACTATTCTTTATCCTTGGAACTTCTTACAATATACTCTGTAAATTTTGTGAATAGATGAACTACTTCATTCCCAGAATAACTATTGCACTATTACTTATGTGCTGCTCCCTAGAGCTTAATGAGGATAAAAATCTCTATTGAGATTTGAAGGTCATGCTTCTTATGCAACAGACAGATGAAAAAGTGATTACTTAAGATATCTTAAATATACCCCTTTAGGTTTTTGTTCAGCTGTTCATGTGAACCATTAAAGATAATGAGTGCTAAACAAGCCATTCCGAAATGGAATAATGACGTGCTTCATTTGTTTCTGAAGACTCTAGATGCTTTTCCACTTTTCACAAAGCTGTGGCTCATGATGTCCCGATGCTACATCATTTTTCAAGTTGGGTAGTGGGGGCTGCCTCACCAGCATCCTCTAGGCTATATTAATATTAATGTTTTATTTAAACCCATGAAGTAGCTTTCTGTCTTTCCTCACTTAAATTAGCCTTTCACATACTTCAAAGCCCAGTTTTGGTCATTGCTGTGGCCAAGGAAATCCTGAGTAAATGCTCTTCTCTCTGTAAATCCCTCAGCTTTCGTGAACTGTGGCATGTGTTATGTAGGTCGCGCTTCTGTTTTTTTTGTTTTTTTTTAAAAAGAAAAAAGCGGGCTTTGCCCATTTCTTATTAAAAAAACTTGTTGTAAATCCAGTTGTCTAATGGGATCTATATGAAGTTAGCTCTGTCTGTATGCCCTTCTCCCACAAAATACTGTACAACTAGTGTGCTTGTAATAGTTAACTCCACCATCTTTGTAAGCTAATGCAATTGTGAGTCACCCATTTATATCTTAATTTTTAATCATGTCAGTTCTTGAATGGGTATCTCCTTAGCCTGCTGATTTCTTTTTTCTTTCTAAAGAAAGTGGGTGGAGAAATTAATTTAGACGTTTGTTTGCAATAAAAAGAATTCATTTTAAAAAAAATGCAAATTATTTTTCTGAATGTGTACTGTTGTCATAGGTGGGGTTTTCTAGAAAGAAATCTTAAGAGAACGATTTCCGTGAGGTGACACAGTGTATGGGAATGAGGGAAAGAGGCTGGGATGAGGAGAATGAGGGCTCCACCGAGGTCATAGGAGGCCTTAGAGCAGGAAAGGTGCCCTGAATCCTTCTCATTTGGGCACAGGGGACACCTGGATGTGGGCACCCCATGCCAGTCTGTGGGCGCCTGGAGGAGAGCACACCTCCCAGGTGTGCCAGGTCGGTTGTCCTGCAGGCAAGGCCACTTTTCAGAAGGAATGGTCCTGGCTGTGAACAGTGAGCTCTCAGGGGACCCTCAGGTCCCTGCCCTGCAGGTGTCTCTGGGAGGTTATAGCCTCCACCCCTTCCTCACCTCGGAATCCTGGTGCATGGCTGCCCTGTTGGTAATTTTGAAGGTTCCCATTTAATGTGCAAGTCAAATAACTTACAATTATGCAGTAAATAAGCACAAACATAGGAATTTGAAGGACATTTCATGTCAGGATATTGTTTCTATATTTTTATTTGTATTATACTAGAGGCCCGGTGCACAAAAATTTGTGCACTCGGTGGGGAGGAGGGGTCCCTCAGCCAGGCCTGTGCCCTCTCGCAGTCTGGGACCCCTCGGGAGATAACAACCTGCTGGCTTAGGCTTGCTCCCGGGTGGCAGAGGGCAGGCCCAATCCCTAGGTGCAGCCCTTGGTGGGGCTCACACAGGGCTGATTGGGGAGTTGGGGCGCCACCCCCTGTCATGCACAGAGCAGGGCGGATCGGGAGGTTGTGATGCCACCCTCAGTCATGCTCAGGGAAGGGCTGGTTGGGGGGTTGGGGCACCGCCCCTTATCACACTCAAGGCAGGGTCCATGAGGAGGTTGCGGCGCCACCCCCTGTCATGCACAGAGCAGGGTCCATCAGGGGATTGAGGAGCTCTCCCCTGTCACTCACAGAGTAGGACCGATAAGGGAGTTGGGGCAACGCCCCTGTCACACACAGAGCAGGGCGGATCAGGGGGTTGGGGAGCCACCACTGTCACACTCAGGGCAGGGCCGATGGGGAGGTTATGGCTCTACCCCGTCAGGGCCCGTGGGGAGGGGGTTTGGGGTGCCACACCCTGTCACACACAGAGCCGCAGGGTGATCAGAGTGTTGGGGAGCTCCCCCTTATCAGGCACAGAGCAGGGCTGATCAGGGGGTTGGGGCACCTTCCCCTGTCATGAACAGAGCAGGGCGGATAGGGAGGTTGTGGCCCCGCCCCCTGTCACACACAGAGCCACAGGGCAATCAGGGGGTTTGGGCGCTGCCCCCTGTCACCCTGATCCCGGTGCTGGGAGGCATATTACCCTTTTACTATATCGGATAGAGGCCTCGTGCATGGGTGAGGGCCGGCTGGTTTGCCCTGAAGGGTGTCCTGGATCAGGGTGGGGGTCCCCACTGGGGTGCCTGGCCAGCCTGGATGAGGGGATGATGGCTGTTTGCAGCTGGTCACACACCCTTCAGGGCGGGGGTCCCCACTGGGGTTCCTGACCAGTCTGGGTGAGGGGCTGAGGGCTGTTTTCAGGCTGGCTGGTGACTGAAGCTCCAAACCACTCCTTTTTTTCTTTTTTTTATTCTGGGCCAGCTTTTGCCATGAGGCTTGGTTCTAGCTCTTAGGCCTTGGCTGCTGAAAGCAGGTATCTGGTTTGTTTGGGTTCTATAATGGAAACATTGTTTCAACTCCAGGTCTGAGATCCTGACTGGCTTAAAGCAGGTTTCTGGGGTTTTGTTTAGTTTCTATATTTGTAACAATGTTTCAAACTGCAAGCTCAGAGTCCGGCAAGGCAGGCGGGAAATGTTGGAGTCCTCTGTCACTTAAGCAAGCGAGCCTCATGTTCGCTTCAAGCTGCCTGGCTGCCGGCCGCCATCTTGGCTGGCAGTTAATTTGCATATTGCCCTGATTAGCTAATGGGAAGGGTAGTGGACGTATGGCTAATTACCATGTTTCTCTTTTATTAGATAGAATTATACCATACTGCATTTTATGTACCATATTGTACATGATATATCGACTTATTTAGGTTATATAATTATATTATACTCACTATAATGATAGAACTATATATTATATATAACTTATATATATAATTTATATAATTATTTAATATAATTGTACATTTATATTATGTTATGGGATCATTGATATCAAATACCTGTATTATATTACATATTATATTGACTTGTTAGATTTTATACACGTTATATATTTTCTTGTCCCATAGATTTTTTACATAAGTACATACTAGTATTTAAACTATTTCCTCTACCTTTGAGTGATCCTCAGTTTTACCCATAAAATCTCATATTATCTTACAAGGCCCAGTTTGAATCAGCCTGTCTGTCCCCCTCATTCCCGACCTTCTGTTCTCTGCTTTGGCTCTATTTGCCCTTACCCTTACGTATTATGTGCCTTTATATGGCCATAAATCCCGTCATCACCTTCCCCCAGCTGAATGATCTTGGACCATTTATTCAATGTCTGTATGCACAAGTTCCTGTCTCTAAAATGGGATAATAGAGGCACCTGCTTCAAGTAGGAGGAAATGGGTCACGTTGTGAATCACTGAATGCATGTCTTGCACTGCGTGATCAGCTAGGACATGACCGTCATACTTATTGCCCTTGATTTATCTTTGAATTTCCTTGGGGACTGAACAAGCACTTTCCGGAGAAGAGACTCTTTGTCAGCTTGTGGGAGGAATGAATTTCTCTTGTCTCTTTATACCTGGGGCTGGCATCCCTGTCTTTGACAATATCCATCCAAAACCTACTTTCTAGCTATAGCTCAGTTCCTTCTATATACTGCAGTTCCTAACTCCTTCTGCTCCCACTAATTTGTCTCCTTCCCAATTTGACAGTACGTAGTCGCAATGCCCCACACAATTTAGCACTCAATTACAAGCTGTCTTATACTCACACTTGTGTCATGCTTTATAATCATCTTCTTAAATACATTGTTAACTCCTTGAGGGGATCATATTGGAAGCTATTAAAACTGTCAAAAAGCTGAGCCCAATTTTGAGTCAGAGTGAGCCTCCGGAGACATTTTGAGGATTTTTCTCTTCGTCCAATATTGACGGAGCATGTCCTGAAAGCGATAGACTTTTGAAGTAGTAACTTAGCACATGGGATGCGACATGGGGCTGCTTACATAGACATGTCCCTAGAGAAAAGTTTACTGCAATAAACATGAAAGGTGTATTCTCAGAAAGCACAGCAGGAGATATAAGGCTGGGGGATGAATGGAAACCCTCACAAATCTCACAGAACTGTACGTGGATGAGGGGTGACGGTCCAGCTACTGTCCCAGAAGAGGTCTGACTAGGTTTTGGAAGCCTATGGCTCTTATATGCCACCTTTACAAGGTCACCATCCAAATCGTCCGGATCTACCCTGTGTCCTTTCTTGTTAGTGCCGTCTTGAGGAATTGCCTGTCACAGAGGGATGACAAGGGGCTCTACATGCACGTTTTCCTTCCTGTTGGGCAGGGCAGGCGGCGCTCAGCAGGCCGTGCAGCAGCCAGAGGGCAGGGAAGTGTGGGTGTCAGGTCTGGCTGAGTGGTGCTGACCCTCCTGAGTGCCAGAGGGTGAAGGAAGTTTAGAGATAATATGCATGCTCAGCGGTGCGGAACAAGACTGGGTGCCCTCAGTGAGCACCGGTACATGTTTTAAAAGTTTCCTCTACACGAAAAAGCTAAAAGAGTGAAAATGGAGGAGATATGTGATGATCCCAAGTCTCAAATAATGATAATCAGCATGCCAAGGATTTAGTAATATTTTATATATATGATTTCTTCATACACTCCCAATGCAATATTTTTAATATAAAATTTTATTTCATCTTTGATGCTTAGTACTTATATTATGGACACACTGGGTGGAGGGCACTATGAATCATTTTAGAAAAAAAATCATATGTAGTATTTACTTCTACCAAAATCATCTCTCAAGTTACTGACCAAAATGAAACAAAACAATACAAAACCTGAGTTCACCATTCAAACTGTTATCAAAGCAATGTAACTGCCTTGCTCAGGGAAATGTATGTTAGAATGCTGTATCTTATTTTTAGTGCTAATTATACAACATTTCATTATGATAGGTTGACATGCATTTCATTAAATTACATTAAAAAGTCTGAGTAGTAAAGGATTGGTTTGTTGCTACATAAAATTCAGTATTGTATTTGATCATTAATTGAGTAATATGTTCAAGGGAGAGATAGCTGAATTAGACAAAGTTTAACAAACATAATATTTGCTGAATTTTATCTGTGTGATTTTAACTGGATTATCTGCTATTGAATATAAATATATTAATCATTCAACACAAAAATATTTGAATCACTAAGTTTCTAAGTTAAACAGAAACATTTTACTTTAAAAGTATAGCTTTTTTTTCAGATGGTATCTGTATATACACATTTTCCTTTAAACGTAACTCTTAAAATTAATATATATTTAGCTTTAAGAATTCTAAACCAAAGTTGTTGAAATTGTTTTATAATTTGATTTTAAGAGTGTGGAGATTATTGGAATGCACTGGACATATAATTTTTACCGTAAATATGGCTTCTTGTTACTTAAGTGTATGGTATGAGTAATCATTGTTAACTACAACTTAATAGAAATGAGTTATAATGATATTGGAGTTTTGATAATTGTGATAATTAATACAGAGTTTCAATATTGTCAAACATCATCAGAATATGTACTAACTATCTTTATTATTGTCCTCTCTACAACACAATATCCCAGAGTTGTCCAGGTAAGAACTAGGTAGAAGGAAGAGCAACACTTGCAATTTATAGCACTTGCTCTTGTGTTTACTGATTTTCATAGGGAAAAAAATGTTAAAATGCAACCTCAGATATTTGATATAGGAAGCTATTTGAAGGAATAAGAGGGTTCCTGCATGTTAGTAATAAATTTCTCACTCTGGGTGGTATAGCTCAATTGGTTGTGGCATAATTCCTCAGGCGAGGATTAAAAATATTACTACTACTACTACTACTACTACTACTACTACTACTACTTTCTCTATATTCCATATAATTCAAAATTCTACATGCCTGCTACTAGTCCCTGAAATACATTTTTAGCTGCTATGGGCACCCAGTATTTGGCACCCAAATAGTATTACTTTTGGCACAGCATTGACATTGATGCACACATTTCCATTTAGCGTTCATCTTCGAAAACGTTCACATTTTGATTCTTAGCATATTGGATCTTAGGTTCAAATTTGTTTCCTCTCTCACTAAATCTTTAGTATGACACCTTGCTTCTAAACTGCAGTGGGTGTTTAGCTTAACTTCTTCCTTTGACCTAAATTAATTTTCTGGGTTGCTGCTCCAGTGATGAAATTCTGCCCCTTTGCCTTGTGCACAGTCTGTAGCATGGGGAAAGATCATATTTTGTCCCTTGTTATAATATCAGCACTCTCCAATTGGAGTCAGATTTTCAGTTAGTTTCCTAAATCGGTGGCAACATGGATTTTCCTGTTACTCTCTGTGCAACATCATCAAGCGTCCTCAGTGAAAGCCGCTGATCCATATTTCACTCATTTACCATTTCACAGCTTTTGTGAAATTTAGCAGTTAACAGCTCCGATGGGGTCAGCTGGTCCTGGAAGACAGGAGCATGGGGTTTTTTTTGTGTGTTTGTTAGTTATTTTGTTTGTTTTTTGTTAACTGATCTCCTTGGATCAAGAATGGTTTCTGGCTGGGCCAGTGTGGGCCAGTGATTGACCTATGAATCAGGAGAGCACAGCTCAATTCCAGGTCAGGGCACATGCTGGGTTGTGGGCTCAATCCCCAGGGCAGGGTGTGCAGGAGGCAGCTGATCAATTAGTCTCTCTCATCATTGATGTTTCTATCTCTCTCTCCCTCTCTTCTCCTCTCTCTGAAATCAATAAAAATATATTTTTTAAAAAGAGTGGTTTCTGCTTATCAAATCCTGAAACACAGCAAATTATTTAAGAAACTGGTATGATCACCATCTTCCCTTGCCATCATGTCTCAAAGTAGGTGCCGGAGCACTGGAAAACAGGTCTGTCCTGGTATGAGCCTGGGACACACCAGGGTAATTTTAAATGTGTTTCCCTTAGCAGGACTTAACAGAAACTTTAGTGTGTTGAAAATTGCCAAGAAGTGAGCTTAGTATAAAAACTTTTGGTTGAACAAAGATTTATTTTCACAGATCTCTAACAAAAGAAGCAATAAAACAAAAATAAATGATATAAAGGGAAATACTAGAGGGCTTTTCAAAACAGTTAACGACTAATGATAAAAGCTGCAAAAGGTTGTCTATATTTATAACTGTTAAACATTTCAGAGATTATTTTCTGTGCAGGTTAAGGACTTGGTCTTCACACTTTGAAAATGAGCATCAAGATTACACACTCTCTGGGGAGAGCTATTCCTTCTAATTCATCACCTCTACTTGCTCAAAAATAGGACTTTGACGTCAGGATTCTAATTAGGTTTGTAAAACAGCATAAACAGGCATGGATTTTCCAAAGATGTTTATTTTCCAGGCCCTAACATACTATAAAGAATGCAAATAAAGACCTTGATAATAGAACAAAATATTATTACGTTGTTCTAGGTTTATTGAAAATTTGTTGAAATTTTGACTTTGAAAGATTTTTCTTTTTCCACCTTTTCACCCTGGTGGTAGTGGTGGTGGGGAATAGTAGGCATGCACATTGTAGGAAAATAAGTAGATAGCATAGGTTATCCGTTTAGGTGTCAGGCACACACACACCAGAAATGATAAAATGCCTGTGCAATCCGAGTCTTAACATGCAGGTTCGATTTCATTTTACGTGTCAGTTCACAGAAACATGCAAACCAATAATGCTAGCTCGAGGTAACATATGGATAAAATAAAAGCTTTTACTTTTTCAAGCTTTGAATGGAAATGGAAACAAAAGTTAATTTTGGAAACAAATATGAGTTTTTCCAGAGTTGTGATATGTACTGGTTGGAAGCACAGGCTTTCCCAATTAACATAAAATGACTCACGGAGTCAAATCATGGGCATCCTTTCTGATGTTATGTTTTCAGACATCTTGCCAGGCTGTGTTTGCAGATGCTGGCTGGGGGATTTATTTTTGTTTGTGGAGATGTGTGGGTGTGGCAGCAGCACAGGAGTTAACCAGGGTAAAGCCTTAACTGCGTGCGAGTGCAGGTGGGCAGGTGAGTGTGTCCTTTTTTGCTGCAGGTGGTGTTCAAACAATTTCAAACCGCCACTTTTTACAAATGGTTCTTCAAACTATTTAAACAACGACCTTAACTTCTTCTGCCAAATCATGAAGTCATTTGGACAATATCTTATTCATACACATCCTACCGCTTATCAGTGAAGCCCATTTATTAAGGTAGCTTCATAATCATCTCTTTATGTAGTAATATCCTGTTATTTTCCAGGAGAGTTTAATATATCCTTGAATATAATTAAAGTTGTTTTTACATGAAACTATTTTAATCTTTTACTTGAATTCAATTATTCTCCCACAAATCGTCAAAAAGCACCATTTTATTAAAATTTTGTGTTGGTCTCACTAATATTTATGAAGCCTAGGGGAAGAACACAAATCAAAATTCATATGGTATATATATACATATTTCAATGCCAAAACCTGTGCTAACAGTGGGAGTTACTGGTTTATACGTCATTTAAAGAATATATAACCATCATTTTTTTATATGAACCAGCACCGCATTCTGCTGGGGTCTTATTAGGGCCTGAGGAAGTAAGTAATGGTCCATTTAAACCTAGTCATTTAGCTGCACATTGCTGTATGTTTCACCCTAACTTTTAAACACTGACTTTCAGAAATGGCTGATCTCTTCTGCCCCCCACGACCCCATGGCTAATGACTGGCAAGTCTGAAGTCTGGCAAGTTGGAAACCTAGTACACCATCCAGACCTTGTCTGGATATCCCAGAGGTGTGGTCTATAACCCAGCTGCCATCATTGCGACCCAGGGTGACTTGTTTCTCAGGCACAGAAAGGGGGCTATAAGGCTTAGAGATGCAGCTCTTCAAGGCACAGGTACATCCCTTCCACATGAAGCCATTTTTCCCAAGGGTTCCCCACCATCTAGATGAGTTTTCTTCCAACTCATTTACCATCCTGACATCTGATATTGGCTGGGGACATATTCGTTTTCCCAAACATGTTTTGATAAATTCAAGCCTCAAAACAGAGTCTGGGTGTAAGCCAGTCTCCATTTTCATTCCTCTAGGACAGCAGGTCCCACAGAGCCTCCTGTGGTGATGGACATTTATTTACCTGTGCTACCTGCTACAGTCACTGGCCAGCCACATGTGGCTTTTGAGCATTTCACAGGTGGCAACCAAGGCACTAAATTAATATTTGTTTTTAATTTAACATAACTTTCATTATGTTTAATGAATTCAAATTCAAATAGACTCTTATATGGCTAATGGTTTACACTATTGGGCATCATAGTCTGAAATGGTAACTCTGCCCCTATATAAATGATGGATATACATACAGGTGTCAAGCTCCACCCATATTCCAGCCACAACGCACCAAACCGAAATGCTGGTGTACTTGGTGGAGGAGCATTAGTTAACCCTTCCTAGCAACAGCATGGAGTCCTTGGGATTGTGCAGAGCTAACTGTTATGGATATATCAATCTTTACTGATAAATATGTATTATTTTCAAAATAGAGCTTTGCTGCTACATTGATGCTGCTAAACTCTTTACCATGGGTTTTTAATCATTTGCATTTTGTTTTTCCTGTTCTTAATCAAAATCAATCAATCCTAAATTTGATCAAAGGCTATGAACGTGTTGAGTAAGGAGCATTATTTGATGAACAACAGGGAACAGCCATCCTGTTTCGGTGTTTGAACAAATAAACAAAACAAAAGAAGCAGTAAAAACAGGAAAATCCAAATGAACTTCTGACAGCTCAGTGCCAATGAGAAAGCTCTAATGTCTGCAAAATGTTTAATGCATTTTGTTTGACAAGGTGGAAACTGGAGTGTTTGTAATGTCACGACTGGGGAATATTGAACGATACCTGGCACTCAGAGTTTTTTATGTACAATAGAATTAACCAGGCATTTGGGAAGATGATGAGATAACATAACCCTCAGGTAAATTATATCAATCTTAATGTGATTACTTCCAACAGTGTGTCTTTTATTTTATGAAACCTATCTCTATTTCCTCCTTATACAACAGTTGTCATCTGTAGGAATTTCAGCGAGAGCTTCCTCAAACATAAAGAAATGCTAATAGGACTAAAATGTATTTCAAATAATATCTTCCTTTCCTTAGCTATAAAATAAGCCATATGTGATTGCTAATTCAGCATTATACCTACTCTCGTCCCCAGCACTCCCAGAATCAGAAATATCCTCACAGACTGAGAAGCAGATCCTGAGACAAGTATTTGCATGCAGGAGTTTATGGGGAGTGAAGACATCTGTGATGTGGAGGGAGCAGAGCTGGCAGAGGGAGAAGCTGAAGGGAGATGCAGTGTCAAGAAAGGCCACAACATGAGTGAGTAACAAAGAAACAGAATTTCCAGAGGATGAGGCCCATAAATCAGGATTTTAAAATGATTCCCAGGTGATTCTAATGTGCAGCCAAGGTTGAGAACCACTTCTCTCGGGAGCTCTGAAGCTAGGAGGCAAGGGGGCCTGCCTTGATATTCCACTTGGACGAATCATCAAAGTGTGCAGCCCTGAGAAGAAGGCATATCTTGGGGGAGCTGGCAGGATTAAAGAAGGGCTCCCCAAAAGCTGCCTCCTCATCATTTTCAGAAGCTGGTATTTGTGGCTAGAGGGGAAATCTGTAGGTAGATCAGATACCCCATTACAGGTGGCAGAATTTAGAGAGAACTAAACTGGTTTTAACAGGCTTGGGCACAGGTAGAACTTGAAAATGACAAATCCATAATGCCTGGGCTCCAAGCTGAAACTAGCATGCTCTGATCAGCAGCTCAGATTGAAAAACAAAATCTATTAAAATGATGCCTACTCAAATGAAGACCAGGGAAGCCAAAGGTTACTACAGGGTGGAAACAGCACTTTCATAAAAGTGCTGAAATATATGCCATAAATATGGTTTTTGATTATGTAATTTTGACACATTGATATTTTGCTTCAAAGAGATAGTTGTAATTGCTTTGACTTCAGAATTGATGGGAAACTGCCGTGATGTGACTTTTGTCCAGATATGAATGTCTGGAAAAAGATGGTTATTGTATCGGAACATATATCTCTAACTAACAAATGCATTGCCTTCCTTGAGAAAGCATCCCACCAGATTTTTGCAAGGAATAAGCTACTGAAAAGGAATAAATATGACATGATATAGAATTATCTCTTTTAGAGGATCATGGTATTTTAACTACTTCTTATTATGGAGTTTGATTAGGTTGTCACCTAATGTGACTTATTAAGTATTTAAGTAGTCTTCCAGGTGTGAAGGCATGAAAGTTCAGAGTGCTCAAAAAATTGTAAAAAAAATCAAAAAAAAAAATCAAAACATGAAGTCTTTCAACCTAAATTGTTCATTAGAAAAGATATGTAGAAATTAATTTAGAAACGGCCTATGGAAGATGTTTACACAGTTAAAAAAATGAATACTTTTATTTGAGCATTGAAATGCATTTTTCTATTATGAACATTCACCTCTGGTTTTAAGTCACGGATAGCAAGCAATATTTTCTCATTTTGTCTTGATTTACATATTTTCACCAATTGAGGTTTTAGATTGCTGATCTAGGATTAAATGTGAGGTAGTGTTGGATAGCGTGGCCTCTGTTATAGGTTGAATTGTGTTAAGGGCTGAACTGAGTCACCTAAAACTCATATGTAAAGTCCTAACCCCCAGGACCTCAGAATAGACTGTGTTTGGAGATGGGGCCTTTGCAGAGGTGATTAAGTTAAAATGGGGTATTGGGGAAGGTTCTCATCCAATAGGACTGGTGTTCTTAGAAGAAGAGGTGATTAGGACAGAAACACACACAGAGCAAAGGTCATGTGAACACACAGGGAGAAGCCATCTGAAAGCCAGGGAGAGAGATCTCAGGAGAAACCAGCCCTGCTGATACCATGATCTCAGACCAGTCTCCAGAACTGTGAGGAAATAAATGTCTGTGTTTGAACCACCCATCCTATGGTACTTTGTTATAGCAGCCCAATATAACTAATACAAAGTATGTCTCCCCCGTACGCTGAACTCCTAATGCTCCAAAACTCAGAATGTGACCTTACTGGAAGTAGGCTCTTTGCAGAGGTAAATAAGTTAGAATGAAGTCATTAGACTAGCACGTGATCCAGTGTCACCAGTATCATTATAACAAGGGAAATTTGGACACAGAGAGAGATCTGGACAGGGAAGACTATGTGAAGATGCAGGGAGACACACAGGCCATGTGAGGACGGAGGCAGATATTACAGTGATGCAGCCAGTAGCCACCAGAAGCTGAAAGAAGCAAGCTGGACTTTCCCCCAGAGGTTCTGTCTCCTCTTTTATCAGCTTAATCCATGGTTTCTCTTTAAGCTTCCCTTGAGATTACCAGTGAATCTCTCTCCCAGCAGCTACATGCTGTGTACAGGGGCATGTAAGTGCGATCACATAAAGGAAAGTAGCACTACCCTGACTGTCCATAGTTGGTTCTAAGGAACAAAGATCTTTCATGTGTCTCAAGCTGTTTTTATTTGTCTTTGGATCCTACTTCCTTTGTCTTAATCATTCAGAATAGTAAGTGTTGAGGCACAGGGCATATTTTATTGCTGGGTTGTATTCCCTATTTCTAATACAGGACGTTATATAAACTTGGTTTTGCCTTATCGTTGGCCCTGATCTGCAAGGGGTACACATGCAGAACTTTCTTCCTGAATGTTGTGTCTATAGCTAAACTTACATGTCTTATTTCAATTAAAAGTATCTATTCGACTATTGATAAATTACTGATGCATGAATACTCAGCTATTAAATATATTGAAATACTCTGTAAGCTGTAAAATGCCCTACAATAATTAGCTACTAATTCTGCTGTTGTCTTTCTTATAGTTGGAATATGTGGTCTTGATGAGCGCTAAGCCATCCCATTATTACACTTGGGGCTATTCAAGTGACCATACACTGGTGAAAAAAAGTTGGGTAATTATAATATTTAAATAAAATTAATTTCTCTCCCATCAGGCACATTCTCTTGGAGCACTCTTGTTTTCTTCCTACATCATAACCCTGTCATGCTTTTTCCTATAGGTGTACATAAAGCTGTTGACACAGAAAAAAACTAACAAAATCAAAATACCAGTACTATGTTGCCGGAAGCCGGTCCATCCTTCCTGCTTGACACAGTCGCTGCAGGATAGAAACATCTGCACAGCATATGTTTCAAGGGACCTGGCGTATATAGCATACTGGTCTTAATATGTTTGCTCCCCTTAGCGCTGTGTGTTTTAACCAAGGTCACCTCTCCGAGAAAGGTTGTTTCCCCAGGTAGGAACGTTTCCCTGAAGTCAGGGAGGGGATGCCTCTCCTAGAAAGGTTGTTTCCCCAGGTAGGAATTTTTCCCTGAAGTTAGGGAGGGGATGAAACTCCTTAACTAAGTGCCAGGCGGGTAGTTAATCACTACAAACAATCATGCTTAAGCTACATAATCTTTACTCCCTGGAATGGAGATAAGAAACACCCTAACCTTTGTAATAGAAATTGACAGGATTAAAATCAACTGGTATAAATACAGATGTAACAAAACAATAAACGGCAGAACCTCTCTGGAGATCAAGACCAGAACTTGGCTGGAGATCCTGGCTAGGCTGCTGATCAACTGAACGCTGTCTCCGTGTCCTTCCTTCTTCGCCGACTCCGTCCACACCTTTAGGGACCCCTGGACCCGCTGGGGTTGGACCCCGGCACTATGTGTCCCTCTGACATTGACCTGGTGAATTCCTGACCTGCCAGATCCCAGTCAGATCACCTATTCAGATGCCTGACTCTGGACACCCGAGTGGCAATTATCCTATTGCAGCTTTGCCCCAATAGAAGAACACTAAATGAAGACCAAACAATTGTGGAAGGGAGTTTTATTTTTTTTTAATCATATGACAACTTCCTTTGGGTCATTTTGTTGCTAATTGACTCAGGTCTGCCCACATTAATAAGTCATGGGGAGATATCTTAGGAAACACACTGGGCATATTAACAGCTAATGAACTTAAAAGCAACTAAAGTGTCTCTCCAATCCTGGCTTTGTTTTTCTAACGGAAGCTTATTTGCAGGTTTATAATTGCAATGAGTTGCCTTTAATTAATAGAATAAATTTTAATGTAATTAATAAGTCGAATTTTTACTGACACTCTCAGGTGATTATGCTCTTTGATTGGTAACGATGCAATTTGCATGTTATTAAAATAATCAGAAGGACTTCAGCATTAGAAGTAAGGTAACACTTAATTTTAGCTCGCTTAAATCATTTTGTTACCCAAAGCAAAATGAGTGCAGATAATCAGATGATTCATTAACAAGTTACAGCGGATGCAAGCTGTGAATTTTTCACTTGGACTTCAGAAGGGGAACCATAAACATGCCCTCTTTTTAATTTTTTCTCTTCTGCTTTTAACCCGAGGGGCCCTCCCCTGAATGTGCAGTATTAGAATAGAGGGGGCTTAGTGTGCCCAGCAGAGTTGGTCAGGCCCAGTCCACAGTCATTACCTGAGGGTCTTCACCTGGGATCTTTCTCTCTAGCTGCTGAAGTGACTCTGCCCCTCACCCATTGGACAGCGATGCCAGGAGATTGCTCCAGGTACCACACCACCTCCTTCCCTTGCTCATAGCCACCCTCAAGAGAGTCGGACTTGATTTATCACGGTCCTAGAGTACAGAGAAGCCCCTACAATTGTTCTACGTTTTCCTGCGTAAGAGCTTCCTCACCCACAGAGGAGCTAAATTGCCATGGTGCCTTGCTTTACTGCTCCCCGTCCTACCCAACTGTACTTTCCACTCCTCCCAAATAACTGCTTACAGCAGGATCCTTGTCTGGGGTCTGTTTCCAGGCAAACCCAAGGTCAGACGGGACCACACCAGGAGACACATGTGTTGCTGTGATTTGATGAAGTGGGATCTAAAACTAGGAGATTCTAGGTAGGAAGGATGGAAGTAAGGGCCTGGACCTCAGCTCAGGCCAGTTGTCAAACCAGGGGAGAGAAGGCAGCCTGACCTGAGAGAGCTGCCGAGGGCGTTGATCTGAGTTTGGCATTAATAGAGTTCTGGGGCTGAGAGGGAAGGGTGGATGCCCATGTCTAGGAGCTCCGTGCCATGGTGATAGGAGGTAGATCAGTCCAGCCAACCAACAAGGGAGCAGGGTAGGGTAAAACTAGTGTCTAGACTAGGGCAGGAGGAGAGCCTATGAGTCTGAGTTTTGGGGGTGATAGAAGCCAGGGCAGAGTTTGTCCTGATGGCCCCAATGCTGGTCAGGTGAGAGCTGCAAAGGTTGGGGGGTGGTCTTACCTGAACACTCAGTGCTAGGCTCCTGCCTGGAGTCCTGCAGTTTTACTCTAGGTGCGGGGATTCCTTCTTGACATCCCAGAGCAAATTACTCTGAGTCTGGTCACCTTGTCTTGAGCCCTTCGGAATGAGGTCTTACCCTGAGCCATGAGAACCTTTTCTACTTCGTATCACTTGCAAAGAAACATAATTTCTCCTTTTAAAATTTATAATATATACCAATCTCTTTCCTTCCTCATTGCCTTATTTAGGAGCAGTGTGGTTTTCACAGACGCAGCTTAAGCATCTCATGTGTGCCCTGCCCTTTGTTATTGGTGATGATCCGTCAGGAGCAAAGCGTTTCCTTCCTGGTCCATTTACTCAGAGCCAGCAAGTCCTCTGCTAATGTCCTCACCTGCCTTTCCTCCAAGCTTCTGTTCAAATTAGGCATTTGAGATGGTCCTTATATGCTGGGAGTGGATTGTGTTTTTCAGCACTATCCAGTTAGGTGATCATCTCTCTCTTTATATGCTCTCTATATATATTTCACAAAATACTGGTATAGTCAAACTAAAGAACATAAAACAATGTTTTTCTTAAATTCAAATTCCACTTTTAAATTGTTTTTACCAGAATGTAACATTTATTGCTTCATCATTTATGTTTAGCGAAGTGTCACAACTCCTTTTTACAATGCATGAGCAATAATTACTATGACAACTACTTTTCAAACAATTTTTTTACTCTTTTCATTAATTTGACATATAAAATATAACTTTTTAATTTTGCTAAAATATGACCTTCAAAATGGATAGAACTCTAACATTCTTGAGACTTTAAGTAGATTAAAATATTCCCTTGGTTTATGGTGTGTGGTTATCAGAGGAAGACAATCTCTCATTTTTTGTCTGATCAAAGTAGTTAAGCCAGAGAATTCTGCTAGGAAGATCTGTGAACAATAAAGATGATTTTAGCCAATTTATTCACAGAGTAATACCTCTTTAGAACCTATATATCAGACATATTTTTAGAATCGTAAGATAATTTTCAAAAATCAATGCACAGCATGAAGTGGCAGCCTGCAGGTTTTTCAGAGCCATTTGTTTTATGAACAGAAACTTGCTTAAAGTGCAAGCATATTTTAATCCTTTAGGCTAATTTTGATTATTTAAAGCTGTGAAAAATAACAGAATTCAAGTTCATAGCTCACAAAATAGAGGATTTGCAGAGGAGTCTGAGGCAAGTGCCCCATTGGTAAGAGAAGCCCTGGAAGGTATGGAACCATTTTTTGTCTGTTTAACAATACAGCCTCTGCTTTACAGGGTCCGTCTGGTTTTTAATGCTAATAACACCCTCCATTTAAACTCAGGAGTGCAATTGGTTATGATTGTCCTGTGGACAGGCCTCCCCTGCCCACCATCTACTGAGTGACTGCCTACTGTAGCGGCAGACGGCAAAGTGCCCATTGCACACTGTTAGTATTAAACAGTCTGGTGAAATGTTTTGTTGTAAAAGGAAATAGAATTAACTACAGAATGAAATCAGATTGCCTATGGATTTTATAACTCATTCAAATACTCTGAGTAAAGGGACTGTCCACATGAAGTAAGGCCTTCCTTACGAACAGCCTCCCTCTAAACTCATGCCTTGATACCAGCCCACACATTCTACTCAGAAGTCCTGGCTCAGCCAACCTGAACAAGAGCCTTTCCTGCAGGCTGTGTGCTAGCCTAGCTTCTCACCAAGGTCCCCAGGAAAATCCTACCTCCAGGCTCATACCCTCATTCTAACGTTCAGTCATGCCTAAGTGGTGCTTATTCTAATGTACCAGAATTTTTTTTTCTCATGTTCATGTGCTGTTCTCAGCATGTGAGAAGTGACATAACCCATTTTACTTTAAAGAGGAGTTCAGGAAATCTTTCTCAAGTTGCCTCCACCCCTGAACCAGCCAGCTCTCCCTGGGTATCCTCTAGGAGCAGTTTCCACAACAGCAGGCATCCTCTGTGCCTTTTACTCTGCAGCATCTAGAAGAGCACCTGGCACATTGTAGATGCTCAGGATATCAATGTGGAATAAACAACTGAGTGTGCTCCCCGAAGCGTGGTGCATTCCATACTATTACATATGGCAGGGGATTGTAATTATTTACATACTAGAGGCCCAGTGGATGAATTCATGCATGGGTAGGGGGGCCGATTGGGAGTGGGTGGGGCTGGCTATGGGGAGGGGCTGTGGATGGTGGGCTGGCCAGCCCCACACCCAAATGGGGTGAGGGGTCTGATTGTGAGCCAGCAGCTGGTTGGAGAGGCTTCCAGCAGTTGGCTGGTCAGCCCTGCCCCCGATTGGAGTGGGGGGCCAATTGAGGGCAGAGCTGTCTGAGAGGAGGGGCCATGGGCTGATCAGGGTGGTAGGGGCCCTATGGAGGTGGGGCTGACCAGGGGGAGGGGCTTTGAGCCAATGAGGTGGGGGGGCTGATTGGGGGCGGGACTGGCCAGGGGGAGGGGCCACAGGTGGTTGGCTGGCTGGCCCCGCCTCTAATAGGGGTGAGGGGGCCAGGCAGGGGAAAGGGTTGCAGGAGTTTGGCCAGCTGGCCCTGCTCCCTGTTGGGGTAAGGGAGGTGATCCAGGGCAGGGCCAGCCTTGGGGAGGGGCTGCAGGAGGTTGGCCTGCCAGCCCCACCCCCAGTCAGGCTTGTTTGCTGGCCGCAGTGGGCGCAATAGCAACTGGTTGTTCTGGTGGTTACAGAGTTCCAGTTGCTGGCTTTTATATAGAGAGGTATGGCTCTCCACCAGGATACAGAGTTTCCTGAGGAAAGACATTCATTTCATCCATCTTTATATCCTCAGCCCTTATCAATGAGCCTGACATTCTTCTTAAAGGATGGATCAATTAATGAGAATTGCATTCAAGGCAATTATTGTACAAAGTTTATTTGTGGATTCAGCCAGTGCTCATGGATGTACATGCATCTGTTGTGTGGATGAAATTACTTTAGTAGAAAAAAGAAAACATTTAAAGGCTATGTTTTTCGCTGTTAAGAACTAAGTTATTTCCTACACTGTTTGCTACACTTCTCTAACATCCTCTGCTGATAGGTGTTAGCCACTCTCTCAATCGCCATATAGTCCAGGATATGCTGATCACAGACAGTGGAAACTGGTTTCCTCAGGCTGATGGTTGAGTTTCCTCTCCAGCATAGTCAAACAAGTCACTTCTGGGAACTGTACCCAGTGGATCAGGAGATTAACAGTTTGATAGTTAACAAGGGGAATAGCATATTTACTAGACAGAAAGCCATCGCCACACCACAGCAAAAATAGCACCTGGCCAATACCTAAAGCATGATGTTGTTATTTTAACTGGTTGGTGTTAGGAGTGTTGCTTATATCCCTCCTGACCTCAAAAGGGTTTGGGCCCTGATGGAAGCAGAGCTCACTACACATTGGGAAGAAGAGAGAGGCTGAGATGGAGAAACAAAAAATGAATCTTGAAATGCAAACCAAAGAGTTTACAACAAAATTGAGTTACTTTGCAGTCCAAGGATTTTTTCACTCATTATAGTAAACTCGTAAACTGAGCATGTTTGCAGGAGACAAGTGCAGTGGATAAAAATCTAATGAAATAATTCAGTAATTCTTTCCCAAGCACCTACTATGGGTGATGCTCTGCAAACTGTTGATTATAGTATAATTTATGGTCAAATATACATCCATGAAACTCTGCCTGTGAATTTGGGAACTGTTTGATCCAGATGAGGTAGGAAGGGATGGCAGCAAGTCGTCTCCAAACTGTAGATCATGTAATTAGAGTGAAGCTTTTATCTAGGCTGAAAAGTAATTGTTGGCAGGTGCACATATCACAACCAATGCCAAATGCATAATGGTGAAGGATTGTTATTCTCGTTATCACAACTTCTCGCAGTAATTCTAACTGCCAAGCTTTGCTGAGTGATTATACAAAAATAGATAATAATATGGACTTGTGTTGAATTGTGTCTCTTAATAATTGCAATGTCATATTAAACCATTAAACATACTGAGTTATTATTTGTACATATTCTTGGCCACAAACAAGATAAGCCCATTGCAGAACCTGGACTGAGGCAGGGTGTTACCAATATGAGTTGAATCCCTGTCATGTACCAAGTGCTGTTGTAGGGGTGGCTGACATGTGCATGTCCATGGACAGGGCACACATTATAGAAAGCCCAAGAGCCAGGACATAAACGTTCTAAAACTTCATCATGCAGATTACTCTAAACCAGGCGTGGGCAAACTTTTTGACTCGAGGGCCACAATGGGTTCTTAAACTGGACCGGAGGGCTGGAACAAAAGCATGGATGGAGTGTTTGTGTGAACTAATATAAATTCAAAGTAAACATCATTACATAAAAGGGTACGGTCTTTTTTTTTTTTTAGTTTTATTCATTTCAAATGGGCCGGATCTGGCCCGCGGGCCATAGTTTGCCTACGGCTGCTCTAAACCATGAGAAATATATTTGAATATATAATTTAAGGAAAACTGAGAGTCATGTTTATATTTAAAAAGTATTTTTATGCAAATTGCATTTTATAGGCTCACCAAAAATTGAATTTCATAGGTCTGAACAGGCTCATATAAAAACTAGAGGCCCAGTGCATGAAATTCGTGCATGGGTGGATTCCCTAGGCCTGGCCAGCAATCAGGGCTGGGCAGGAGAGGAGGCGACAGTTGCCGGGCTGGGCTTGCAAGGAATGGACACCAAACGCAACACCGCTATCATCAGTGCCAAGCCACCGCGTAGTTCCTTGCCTCTCCTTTTCCTCCTTCCCTCACCACCATGCCACCACCATGGTGGGCGGGTGGCAGGCTGATTGTGGCCTGCTGGCTGGGGAGAGGGACAGAGCACAGGAGGTTGGCCGCCAGCTCCAAGTAGGGAGCTGGCCCTCAGCCCCTCTGGGAAAGGGGCATCATCCACCATCACCCACACACAGTTCCCCGTCTTAGCTCAGGGGCCTGCCAGTCAGGGGAGGGATAATGGGAGGTTGGTCGGCCAAGGGAGATTGGCTATGGGAGTGCACTGGTCACCAGGGGGCAGCTCCTGCATTGAGCATCTGCCCCCTTGTGGTCAGTGCGTGTCATAGCAACCGGTTATTCTGGTCATTCTGGTCATTCCAGTGGTTCCAGTCATTTAGGCTTTTATATATAGAGATAAATTCATTCATTTGTTCAAAATATTTATTAGAAATTACAGAAATGTAAGTAGTGTGCTATACATGCAGGAAAGTTTTGTTGTGAAAGTTAAAAAAGACTAACGTATTTGTCCTTTCCTTGATTTTTATTTTTGTCCTGAAACCTCTCCAAATCTGTGTGTGTATGTCTGTGTGTCTGTGATACAGCAGCATATTTATAGGTGAACCTGACTACTAAATATTTCTGCACAGGCAGGAGCCTTCCTTCAGGATAGGAGGAAAGCTATATCAACTATTTTGAAATCTTAAGTTTAAAGCCTATTTTTTCAGATATAAATATCGCTACCCCAGCTGTTTTATGTTCTTTCCATTTGCATGAAATGTTTTTTCCATCCCTTTACTTTTAGTCTGTGTGTATCTTTCATTCTGAGATGGGTCTCTTGTATACAGCATGTATGGGTCTTGTTTTCTTATCCATTCAGCTAACCTATGTATTTTGATTGAACCATTTAAGGTGATTACATTTACAGTGATTCTTGGTATCCGTTTAGCTATGTTTATCTGGTTTCCATCTCCTTCTTTTCCTCTCCTTCCACCTCTTCCTCCTTCTTTTTTTTTTCCCCTTAAAGCAGGCCCTTTAACAACATTTCTTGTAATACTGGTTTGGCACTACATTGTACTAAAAAGTTTTGTGCAGCAAAGGAAATCATCAACAAAATGAAAACACATCCCACTGACTGGGAGAACATATTCTCCAATGACATCTCTGGTAAGGACTTAATATCCAAATTATATAAAAAATTTATACAACTCAACAAAAAGAAGATAAAAACCCAATTAAAAAATAGGCAAAGGAGCTGAATAGACACTTCTCCAAAGAGGACACATAGATGGCCAATAGACATATGAAAAGTTGCTCAATATCACTAATCATCAGAGAAATCAAATTAAAGCCACAATGAGATATGACATCATACCTGTAAGAATAGCTGTCATCAGTAAACCAACAAACAATAAATGTTGGCAAGGATGTGGAGAAAAGGGAACCCACATGCACTATTGATGGGAATGCAGATTGGTGCATCCACTGTGGAAAGCATAATGGAGTTACCTCAAAAAATTAAAAATGGAACTGCCTTATGACCCAGCCATTCTACTTCTGAAGAAACCTGAAACATTCACTCTAAAGAATATATGCACCCCTATGTTCATTGCAGCATTATTTACAACTAGAGGCCCAGTGCACAAAATTTGCACACTAGGGGGGGGGGGTCCCTCAGTCTGGCCTGTGCCCTCTCACAGTCCGGAAGAGTGCCTAAGCCGTCAGTCAGACATCCTTAGTGCTGTTATGGAGGTAGGAGAGGCTCCTACCACTGCCACTGCACT
This sequence comes from Myotis nattereri, assembly GCF_964212035.1. Lineage (NCBI taxonomy): Eukaryota > Metazoa > Chordata > Mammalia > Chiroptera > Vespertilionidae > Myotis > Myotis nattereri. Next base: position 151,471,244 of record NC_138075.1, read on the forward strand.
CACCAGCCATGACCGGCTCAGGGCTTCTGGCTGAGCTGTACTCCCCCTGTGGGAGCACACTTACCACCAGGGCACAGCTCCTGCATTGAGCGTCTGCCCCTGGTGGTCAGTGCACATCATAGTGACCAGTGGTTCCACAGTTTGGTCAATTTGCATATTACCCTTTTATTATATACGAGAGCCAAGATTTGGACACAGCCCAAGTGTAAATCAGGAGATGAGTGGATAAAAAGCTGTGGTATGTTTGCACAATGGAATACAACTTGGCCAAGTAAAAGATGAAAATTTTACCATTTGCAACAGCATGGATGGAACTAGAGAGCATTATGCTAAATGAATTAGCCAGTCAGAGAAAGACAAGTACCACATCATTTCACTCATATGTGTAATTTAATGAGAAAAATGAACCAACGAGCAAAATGGAAACAGATTATCCTATATAATAAAAGAGAAACATGGTAATTAGCCGTAACTTTGCTACCGTTCCCATTGGTTAATAGGGCGATATGCAAATTAACTGCCAGCCAAGATGGCGGCCGGAAGCCAGGCAGCTGAAGCGAACAGGGAGGCTTGCTTGCTCCAGTGATGGAGGAATCCAACGTTCCCAGCCTGCCAATGCTGGGCTCTGAGCTTGCACTCTAAGAAATGTTGTTACAAATATAGAAGCTAAATAAAACCCCAGAAACCTGCTTTCAGTCAGCCGGGATCTCAGAGCTTGAGTCACAACAAAGTTTCAAATACAGAAGGTAAACAAAGCACAGAAACCTGCTTTCAGCAGCTGAGGTCTTAGCTAAAGCTGGCTCTCAGCTCCAGTGACAGCAATAGAAGGTAAATAAATGCCAGAATAAAAATTAAGGAAAAAAGGAGAGGTTGGGAGAAGCTTTAGTCACCCGCCAGCCTGAAAACGGCCCTCAGCCCCTCACCCAGACTGGCCAGGCACCCCAGTGGGGACCCCACCCTGAAGGGGGTATGACCAGCTGCAAACAGCCATCATCCCGTCACCCAGGCTGGCCAGGCACCCCAGTGGGGACCCCCACCCTGATCCAGGACATCCTTCAGGGCAAACCAGCCGGCCCCCACCCATAGTAAAAGGGTAATATGCCTCCCAGCACTAGGATCAGCGGAGCAGTGGGGTCTTCCAGCACTGGGATCAGCAGAGCTGCGAGGCCTCCTGGCCCCTGGAGCAGCATGACAGGGGGCAGCGACCAAACCCCCTGATCGCCCTGCAGCTCCGTGTGTGACAGGGGGCGGGGCCACAACCTCCCTATCCGCTCTGCTCTGTTCATGACAGGGGAAGGCGCCCCAACCCCCTGATCAGCCCTGCTCTGTGCCTGATAGGGGGGAGCTCCCCAACCCCGATTGCCCTGCAGCTGTGTGTGTGACAGGGTATGGCTCCCCAACACCCCCATGGGCCCTGCTCTGTGCGTGGTGGGGTGGAGCCGCAACCTCCCCATCGGCCCTTCCCTAAATGTGACAGGGGGGAGTGCCCCAACCCCCTGGTTGGCTCTGCTCTGTATGTGACAGGGCGTGGCACCGCAACCTCCCCATCGACCCTGCCTTGAGTCTGACAGGGGGCTGCGCCCCAACCCCCCAATCAGCCCTACCCTGAGAGTGACTAAGGGTGGCATCGCAACCTCCTGATCTGCCCTGCTCTGTGCATTACAGGGGGTGGCGCCCCAACTCCCCAATCGGCCCTGCTCTGAGTCCAACCAGGAGCTGCGGGGCAGGCACCTAGGGATTGGGCCTGCCCTCTGCCACCCGGGAGTGGGCCTAAGCCAGTAGGTCATTATCTCCTGAGGTGTCCCAGACTGTGAGAGGACACAAGTGGGGCTGAGGGACACCCCTCCCCCCCGCCGCCAGTGCACAAATTTTTGTGCACCGGGCCTCTAGTCCTATATAATAAAAGAGAAACCTGCAAATTAACCATCCCTCCACTATTCTCAAGCCACGCCCTCAAGCCACTCCCACCAGCCAATCAGGAGCAAGTATGCAAATTAACCCAGCTAAGATGGCGGCAGCCAAGGAGCTGGAGCAAGCAGGAGGCTTGGGTTGCCCCCAGCAATGGAGGAAGCCGAGCTTCCACCTGGCCTGGCCTGCCCTGGGCTGTGCTCAAGGCTACAAAGTTTCAATTATAGAAGATAAATAAATCCCAGGAATAAAAAGAAAAAAAGGAGAGGCTGTTAGCTTGGGTCACCAGGGGGCATGGCCAGCCTGAAAACGGCCCTCAGCCCCTCACCCAGGCTGGCCAGGCACCCCAGCAGGACCCCCACCCTGATCCAGGACACCCTTCAAGGCAAACCAGTCGGCCCCCACCTGTGCACCAGGCCTCTATCCTATCTAATAAACATATAATGAAAATTGACCCTAACAGCAGAAAGACTGGGAATGACTGGTCACTATGACACACACTCATCATCAGGGGGCAGACGCTCAATGCAGGAGCTGCCCCCTGGTGGTCAGTGTGCTCCCACAGGGGGAGCTCTGCTCAGCCACAAGCCAGGCTGACAGCTGCCAGCAAAGTGGTGGTGGAGAGAGCCTCTCCCACCTCCTCAGCAGCACTAAGGATGTCTGACTGCAGCTTAGGCCTGCTCCCCACGGGCAAGTGGACATCCCCTGAGGGCTCCCGGGCTACCAAAGGGATGTCTGACTGCCAGCAGGTGGACATCCCCCGAGGGGTCCTAGATTATGAGAAGGCACAGGCCAGGCTGAGGGACCCTCGCACGTGCACAAATTTTTGTGCACCAGGCCTCTAGTCCTATATAATAAAAGGCTAATATGCAAATAGACCAAATGGTGAAACAAACAAAAAAACTGAACAACTGGTCACTATGACATGTGCTGACCACCAGGGGGCATGTGCAGAACATGGTGGGCATTGGCTGCAGTGGGATGGTGGAGCAGTTGATAGAAGTGCTAGACCAAGGCAAGGCTCTGGTCGCTGTCATTGGGGCAAGCTTCTGGTGGTTACTGAAAATTCTTTGCTCCTGAGTGCTATGGTCCTGCCCAGCACTTGCATCTGCTGCCGGTGTTGTCCCCGCTCACAGCCGATATCAGCGCCGGAGCTGCCACTCGCACCCGCTGCTGTGCCCAGGACCAGTCCCTATCACTTGGCACCATCAGTAAGTGCAGGCAGCGGCTACTAGCCCTGATCACCCCTCAAGGCTTCTTCACCTCCCCCTGATCCTGAGGGGTAATCGAGGCAGAAGCCATTGCTTGCACCCGCTGATGGTGCCGGCCCCACTGGCACTGCTGCTGGAGCTGGCCCCAATTGCCCTGCGCCATCAGTGGATGCGAGCAAGGACAGTGCCGTCAGTGCATGGGAGCAGCGGTGGCAGAAGTGGGGTTCTCAGCAGACAGGGGACCAGGAGCTGCAGCAGGAGGGACTAGGGAGGGGCACAGAGGATGGGCCGAGACCCGCCCCTATGCCTACCACAGCCTCGAGGCCTACAGGTCCTTTCAAGGTGCATGAATTCATGCACTGGGCCCCTAGTAGATAGAGAACAGATTGACAGCTGTCAGAGGGAAGGGGGTTGTGGGGCTGGGTGAAAAAAACTGAAGGGATTAAGAAAAAAAAAAAACAGGCTCATAGACACAGACAACAGTATGGTGATTAACAAAGGGAAAAGGAGGTGGGGGAAGGTACATGGAGGGTATAGAGGGGATGAATGGTGATGGAAGGAGATTTTACTTAGGGTGGTGAACACACAATACAATATAGAGATGATGTATTATAGAATTGTACACCTTAAACCTACATAATTTTATTAATCTATGTCACCTCAATAAATTTATTAGAATCCGTGGCTCAGTTGATTGGAGCATTGTCCCATACACCAAAAGGTTTAGGGTTCCATTCCCAATCAGGGCACATGCTTAGGTTGTGGGTTAGCTCCCTGGTCTGGGGCATACAGGATTCCACTGATCAGTATTTCTCTCTCACATCAATGTCTCTCTCTCTCTTCTTTTCTTTTCCTTTAAAATCAGTAAGATCATATCCTCAGATGAGGAATAAATAAATAAATAAATAAATAAATAAATAAATAATAAATAAATTCAATTGAAAAAATGTAAAATAAAATACATCTACTGAATGATATGGCCTCATAAAATAAAATATATGGAGATATATATATAGTTTTAAAATTATAAATAAACATTTATTTCTTTGTATGCTCACCCTAAGATGACTAAAATTCATTTTAATTACCATTAATCTCTTAAATTTATTAATTAATATTAACTTTTATAAAATAACGCATTGTATTCTGCAATAATGGTTTACTTGCACATAGACTTCTACCCCCTGGCTGCCAAAGAACCTTTAAAGTACCAAAAATATTATTTTTAAAGGCATAAAATAATTACCTTGTTAAAAAATAAGTATGATATAAACAGCCTTAAAACCCATTTATGTGCAAAAGCTACACAATTATATATCTTTATATATAAGTGGGAATGCATCACAAAGTTAGGTAAGGAAACACAGCAACCAGTTAACAATGCTTACTTCTAGAAGATAGAGGGTGGGATTGTGGGTGAATAATATTTTTTCACATTACATTCTCTCTATTTTGATTTGTTTGGTTTTGCTCCAGTGAGAATACGTGAATACATCGTTTGGATAATTTAGAAAAACAAGTACAGGTTATTTAAAACCCTGCACCAATATAGACACTCACATATATTTAGGACTGCTTCCACCACACAGAGAATGTATGATGGGTAAAGTAACTGAGTGTCTATGTATCTCTCTGGGTCGCATCAAGCTCATTTACCCCATGACTGCTAGAACTCATCCCTGTCTCCTGCATAAATAAGTGTGATTTTGTCAGATGTTTCTACCTTTGTGAGTCTTTGTGTATTAAGCTATTTAATAGTATTACAAAAGTCAAAGGTTAGACTAATTATCACAAATTATGGGAAAGTATTTGAGATTATTTAAAATAGAGTAGTACAGGCTGTAGGATGGCTTATCATGGAGGCTTTACAGTGAGCTGAGCAGAGACCCAGCAGATGGAGGCTGATGTCCACTTGGGTCCAGCCATAGCATATGATGGTACAGAGCCACCATTCTTGGGTTCTTGGTCCCCTCCTCTTCATCATGTTTTAAAATATTTGGTTAAGGAATAGAAGTCATTCTTACTTAATTTGTGCATAACGTTATATTAAAGGGACTAGAGAAAATGCTGGGTGGCACACTAAGTGTTTAAAGGTTTCACTAATCTACACTAATAAAAGAGAAACATGGTAATTGGCATACGACCGCTACCCTTTTCATTGGCTAATCAGCAAGATATGCAAATTAACTGTCAGCCAAGATGGAGGCCGGCAGCCAGGCACCTTGAAACTAACATGAGGTTTGCTTGCCTCAGTGATGGAGGATCGTTGGAGGAAACCAACGTTCCCGGCCTGCGGCTGCAGGCCTCTGAGCGGGCAGTTTAAGAAACATTGTAACAAATACCGCCGGACTTCAGCCAACAGATTCACAACATTGTAAGCAAAGGCCAGAAACCTACTTTCAGCCGCGGAGGCCTAAGAGCTGGAGCCAAGCCTCAAGGTAAAACTCGCCCAGAATAAAAAATAAAAAAATAAAAAAAGGAGCGGTTGGGAGCTTCAGTCACCCCCAGCCTGAAAACAGCCCTCAGCCCCTCACCCAGACTGGCCAGGCACCCCAGTGGAGACCCCCACCCTGATCCAGGACACCCTTTAGGGCAAACCAATCAGCCCCACCCATGCACCAGGCCTCTACCCTGTATAGTAAAAGGGTAATATGCCTTCTGGCACCGGGATCAGCGTGACAGGGGGCAGCTCCCAAACCCCCTGATCGCCTTGCAGCTCTGTGTGTGACAGGGGGCGGGGCCCCAATCCCCTGAGCAGCCCTGCTCTGTGCCTGATAGGGGGGAGCTCCCCAACCGCCCCCCCCCCCACGGGCCCTGCTCTGTGTGTGATGGGGTAGAGCCATAACCTCCCCATCAGCCCTGCCCTGAGTGGGAGAGTGGCAGCGCACCAACCCCCTGATCGGCCCTGCTCTGTGCGTGACAGGGGGTGGTGCCGCAACCTCCCCATCGACCCTGCCTTGAGTGTGACAGGGGACGGTGCCCCAACCCCCCAATTGGCCCTACCCTGAGCGTGACTGAGGGTGGCATCGCAACCTCCCAATCTGCCCTGCTCTGTGCATGACGGGGCGGCGCCCCAACTCCCCAATCGGTCCTGCTCTGAGCCAGACCAGGGGCTGCACCTAGGGATTGGGCCTGCCCTCTGCCACCCGGGAGCAGGCCTAAGCCAGCAGGTCGTTATCTCCCAAGGAGTCCCAGACTGTGAGAGGGCACAGGCCGGGCTGAGGGACCCCCCCCCCCCCGCCCTCCCGAGTGCACAAATTTTTGTGCACCAGGCCTCTAGTCCTATATAATAAAAGCCCAGTGACCGAATGTCGGAATGACCAGAATGACCAGTCAACCAGTCGCTATGATGCACACTGACCACCAGGGGGCAGAAGCTCAATGCAGGAGCTGCCCCCTGGTGGTAAGTGCCCTCCCACAGTGGGAGCACCACTCGGTTGGATGACCGGGATGAGCGGCACTCCATCAGAGGGCTGATCCCACAGGCCACAACCCCCACCAGTGCATGAATTCCATACACCAGGCCTCTAGTTTAGTATAACGAGCAATCAGTGCTGAGAGAGAGAGAGAGAGAGAGAGAGAGAGAGAGAGAGAGAGAGAAATGTGAGAGAGAAACATTGTTCAGTTGCCCCCTACCCCTGCATGAGCTCTGACGGGATCAAACCCACAACCTGAGTATGTATTTGCCACCTTTTGATGTACAGGACAATGCTCCAACCAATTGAGCCACACCAGCCAGGGCATAATTGATATGTAATGGTTTATAAAAGTATATATAACATTGGGCATTTTTTACTATTAAAATGTGAGGGCATGAAGAAAATGTTCAGAGAATATCTTTAATGATGGGAGTAGACCCAAACATATTCCATGCAAACATATACCACACTAAGAACTGAAAAATTTGCCCTGATAAGAGTATACATTAGCATATACAGATGTCATGTTATAAAGTTGTACACCTTAAATTTATATCATGTTCTTAACCAATATTTTCCCAATAAATTTAACATAAAAAAGGAAAGAACAACAAAGAGAAGGTGTGGATTCTAGGGAGAGTCATCTCACATAGATTGTATCATAAAAAATTAATAGATTTTATTTTTCATGGTTTCATAGAGGCATAATCTATAGTCAACATGTATAAGCTCAGATGAGAAAAAAGCTTTTAATACATACATTCAGCACATTCTGAAGATGAGGCGGAATCCCTCAGCCACCTTGGCAGAGGTGAAAGCTCTTCATAGGTAAGATCTAAACACTGATCTAGTTGTTATCAGACACAGAGTAGACATTACTCCTAAAATCCCTTTACTCATGGAAAACCCTAACTTCATGGACCAATAATCTAACTACACAGAGAGGGAGCTTCATCGTATGGCTAATAGTTTCAAAGTAGCTGACCAACCAACAAGCATGACCACTGATTCTAGGACTAGATCAATGTCAAATACTCTATTTTAAGCACATGGTAACTTTTAACACATGCAAAAATGCCCCTTGTCCACTGTCGGAGTTTGTTCACATATCTTTGGAAAAATAGACAACCGTTATTCACCAAGTCCCACCTTCTGAGAGCTCACTGCTCCAAATCTAAATTGTAAAGTGAAGATGTATACTTCACTGTTACTTTCTCCATCCTTAATTTTAAGTTACATCCAAATGAAAATAAAAAGTAGCCCTTAGGGCCATGTATTTAAATGGCATTTATCTCACATGGCAATGAAATCATCAATCAGATCTCAGAGTTCTCTCTATTCTAAAACTAAGACGAAATCTCCTTTGAGTTTCATTGTGCCTCTGATGTGAAACAAAGAATTAAAATTCGAAGGCTTTGGGATAAAACTACAAACAGTGTCAAAACACAACAAAACATTGTCAAAGCAAACCTATGGAGACAGTATTAAGATGTCAAAATTAAAATGATGTCATTGTAAATTATAGTAGTAGTTTTTAAAAAATGAAGCATGAGGGCCTCTATTTATGTGAGTGTACACTGCCACTCATTTCAGACTAATTGTCTGTGCCAGGAGTGTAGGAGGTGTGATAAGTGTTCCTAAGTTTCATAATATACATTCCCAAAATAGTTAGGGTATTGTTAAAAGTGAGTGACAAATTTTCTGCCAGTTCTGATAATTACTTTAAATTCACTTTATTCTTCACTATTGTTTCCCTATTTTCTCTTAGTATAGATACATATCTTGCACAGACAAGTAAATAAAAATTATAAATATATCTGTCTTTCCATTCTTATTTCCCTGTAGACAGTCTATAACAGTATGATATCAATAATGGTTGTTTATTAGATGAATAAATAAATAAACAAGTACAATGGAATTATTTTATGACTTTAAAGCTCTTAAGAATGTGAGAATTAAATTCTTATTACAGGGAAAGCTTACTAATGGGAAATTTAGTAAATCTTGTCCAATTTTCAAACTTATTATTTTGTCATTATATACATTTAAACTGTCTTTTAGCTCATCTTCGTTAAACATTATCTATTCAATGTTGAAATGTATCTTTCATAGAAAAATTACCTATCTCATATTCTTTCAGAAATTGAATTTGATGATGTTTGTATGATAACTTATAACAGAATTTTGTGAATTGATGATGTGAAAGTTCTAATGATCCCTCTTGTTAGATGAATAATTCTTATTTCTTTTAATAATGTATTTTAAAGAAAATTATTTTCTGGTGTTGAAGATTTTTAAAAAATATTCACAGTTCTTGAAACTAAGCTGTGGAAATATCTTATCCTTTAACATACCTACGGATTGCCCCAGTTGTTATTTCTATATGATATACATAGTAATGTCTTTGATGATCATGCAGCACTGACTACACATCATAATTATTAACATCTATGCATTGTAACATTATTATATACAATACAATTACATATAAAATATATTATATATATTATATTGATATACATTAGCATCTTGTATTAGTATGATACACTTATTACAATTGATGAAGCATTATCAATACATTATTCACTAGAGTTCATGGTTTATACTAGGTGTACTGGTTAATAATGGCAGATTTTGTAGTCAAAGAAAACACGATAATTTCAAGAGAAACATCAAAAGTGCTTTATTCAAAGTAATGTCCATCGCTAGCTACACATTTTCCCCATCTTTCAGGTAATTCGTGGATCCCATCCCAATAGAACTTTTCTTGTTTTGAGCCAAACCATTCAGAGACCCAATTTTCCACTTCTTTATATGTTTTCGAGTGTTGCTCAGAAAGTATGTGTGCCATCAATTAGAACAAGTAATCTGAAGGAGCAAGGTCTTGGGAATATGGCAGGTGGATTAATACTTCCCAGGCAAGATCTTTTAATGTGTCTTTAACTGGTTTTGAAGTGTGTGATGGTGTGCCATCATGAAGCAAAATTACTTTGCCATATCTACTGGAACATTCTGGTCATTTCATGATCAAAGCATGGTTCAAATTGATTATTTGTTGTTGGTAGCGATCAGTATTAACGGTTTCACCTGGTTTTAGAAGCTCATAATACACCACATCTTCCTGATCCCACCAGACGCAGGGCATTGTCTTCTTTCCGAAGCGATTTGGCCTTGCAGTTGATGTTGATGGTTGACCTGGATCAACCCATAATTTTGTGCATATTTGGGATTCTCAAAATAAATCCACTTTCATCACCAGTCACAATTCGATGCAAAAAAAATAATACCACTTCTAGGAATATATCCCAAGAAAACAGAAACACCAATCAGAAAGGATATATGCACCCCTATGTTCATAGCAGCACAATTTACAATAGCTAAGATTTGGAAACAGCCTAAATGCCCATCAGCAGATGAATGGGTTAGAAAACGGTGGTAGATCTACACAATGGAATACTATGCTGCTGTAAAAAGAAGGAATTCTTACCGTTTGCAACAGCATGGATGGAACTGGAGAGCATTATGCTAAGTGAAATAAGCCAGTCAGTGAAAGAAAAATACCACATGATCTCACTCATTTATGGGTAATAAAGACCATTACAAACTGATGAACAAAAATAGATACAGAGAAGCATTGAACAGACTGTCAAACTACAGTGGAAAGGCTGGAGGTAAGAGATCAAGCGAAGGAGTTGTATGCATGCATATAAGCATAACCAATAGATGCAAGGCACTAGGAGGGGGGTGAGGACATGTAGGTCAATTGGAAAAAAAAGGAGACATATGTAATACTATTTGTAATACTATAAACAACAATAATAAAAAAAAAAACTGGCGAAAAAAAGACTTTCTTTCCTGCAGTTGAAGCAACATTTTACTGATGACTTTCAGTATTCCATTTGTCTTTTGTTCAGTTGATGTGGCACCCATTTTTCTTCCTTTAAAATCTTTCCCATTGCTTATAAACAATTAGAAATTGTTTGCTGAGCAACTTTTAATCTTTCTGCAAGTTGTTTTTGAGTTTGACAACCATCTTCATCCAATAATGCTTGTAATAGTTGGTCTTCAAACTGTTCGTCGACCTGGACGTTGTCTTTCACATCAAAATCATCACTTTTAAAGCATTTAAAGCAGCGTTCACAAGTATCTTGAGGGCGAGCATGCTCACTATAAGCTTCCTGAAGTATATGATAACTTTTTCTTCAAAATAAAATAATGAATTAAAACTTCCCTCAAATGTTCTTTTTTTTGGCACAAAATTTGACATTTTTAAGCGTAAAAATATCTATGATGTAAGGTATGATGTTATCACCTTCAGCAAGTTTGACATAGGAAGTTTTGAAGCTTGATGTCAATACAACAAAATAGCATACATATAAAATTGCATATATATCAACATGCGTGTAATTCCATCTATTGAAAAAAATCCGCATTATTAACCAGTACACCTAGTATCAGGGTTCATTCTTGGCGTCGTGCATTCTCTGGGTCTGAACAAATGTGCAATGTCATGTGTGTGTCCACCATTATAGTATCACACAGAGTAATTTCACTGCCCTAACCATCCTGTGCTCACTCATTCATCCCTACTTGCTGATCTTAGAGACCCAGCATTGAAATTACACAGTGCAATTTTCACCAAGGTCATTAGCCAGATCAGATTCTAGGTAAGGGATGTAGCTTCCGCCTATAGATGGATAGAGTGAAAAGTAATTTGGGACCATTTCAGTGCATACACTTTATCTTCTTTCCATAAGACCCCTCCCATTGTATTTGCAAGCTGAGCATCATGGTTTGTGACCTCAAGATTGATGAGATCTGAGTCTGGGCAAGGCCTTTTGAGCAGCTCCTCCAGGACAGGTCCCAGGATGTAGAGAGACCTGTGATCAAAGTGACCAGTTGTCTGCCTACCACACCCAGCCCCCATCTGGAAGAATGGGGATGGCTGCCTAAGGTGAGCAGGGAAGTGACAGTCCTAGGAGTCACTGCTCCTCAGTGGTTTCAGCTGAGCCCAGGCTACAGAGTCACCTGCACCTCACCTCCTCTATAAGAATCTCCTAAGAATCCCAGAGAGCGTATTTTCTTCAAGTTCGATTCTGTTATCTGAGGTTCTGGCTTTGTAGTTGGATTCATTCTTCCTTTTCCAGAGGAAATGGCCTTTTAACAACACTGAGTAGCTTCTTCTACCTGTAGGAGTTTCGGAGCCCAGACTCTCTCTCAGAACACACCCACTCATCTCTTCATGATGGTACTTTACTGGGGTGTGTGGGATTCCTACAGGACACAGGTCCAAAAGAAAAGACTGGGGGTCCCAACTCTAATCCTTCTGAGATCTTAACAGGGGTCTTATAACTGCATTTGGGGCCTATCTCTTGATTCTGAGGCCACATTTTACTGGTGGAATTTTGGATTTGATCCCTGCCTTCAGGGTATTTCTAACTTTGAGATTCTTACACCAGCTAGGGAGGCTGAGAATGGAAAACAAATTTATTTCTCAAGCTAGGAGGTCCTTGGTTAAAGTCCCCCCTACTCCTCTAATTCTGCTGAATTCTTTGTTTCAACTGATTCCCTACAGTAGATTAGACATTCATCCTGAGGAAATAATCAGAGGTCTAGGGACATATTTAAGGCCAATCAGCTTGTAATTATTAACTATAGAGCAAAACTGAAGCAATCTCTGTCCAAGGACTGCAGATTGACTCCTTATAGTTCGGTAGTTGAAAATTATAAGATGGAAAAAATATAGCTTATTTTTTATAAAATGTAAATTTTACCATACATTTAAATGAATAGAGAATAATATGCATCAAACCATCCATCATCTGAACAGAGGAATAATACATTTATATTATTTTCTTCTCTGATATTTCAATTTCCTTTTTTCTTATGCCTTATGTATTACCGTCACTATTTTTTTTGTTACTTTTCCTATTTATGCAGTTTCTGGATTCTATGAAGCACACCCCAACTCAGAATGTGAGCAGCCTGTATATGTTATAGGGTTGATGGTTTTTAGAAGATCCATATTAACCTTATGTGGAATCACACCATTTATCAAGGACAAATACATAACCACATGTCAGTGTGTCAGTCTGAAGCAAGCCCCAATGGCACGTATGTTTAAGCTGGATCACGCAGATATAGTTGAAGTAAATTTGCACATGAGTAGTTTTGCAAGAATCAAACAGAGCATCAATTGCAATGGGAACTTTTCTGATAAAGTGAAGATTTGGTTTATTTTTTTAAATATATTTTTTATTGATTTCAGAGAGGAAGGGAGAGGGAGAGAGAAATAGAAACATAAATGATGAGAGAGAATCATTGATCGGCTGCCTCCTGCATGCCCAGCGTTGGGGATTGAACCAGCAGCCCAGGCATGTGCCATGACCAGGAATCGAATTGTGACCTTCTGATTCAGAGGTTAATGCTCAACCACTCGGCCACACTGGTTGGGCAAAAGTTGGTTTATTTATTGAGTGTTTCAAAGAGCCACATGGAGAAATTTAGGCAGTGATGTGTTTCTTTGTTGAAGGATATGAACATTTAAAATGCACACTTGTAATTAATTACTCATTGATAAACCTGATCAGGGAAGAATGATGGAAGCTTGATATTAAAAATACAAAACAGAAAGCTGGGGAAATCAGCGTCTGTGGCAGTAATTCCATTTTAGTCCATTTGCTTAATGCATTTTTGTTGTTATTAAGACAACAGATTGTAGATAGATTTAGGCTCAGTATCATTGCATAAGATAGCATCACATGCTGTGCAGATGATGGAAACCATAGTCTCATGAGCTGAATCTTGTAAGACACACAAATGTTAGAAAAATAAGAAAGAAAATCAAAGTTGGATAGTTATCAAAAGGGCATTTCAGTTTCTGAAAAACACAGCTGTTATTAAAATGTATTGCTTCCCTAACAGATCAATATAGTCTTATTTTTAGTAAATAAAAATGTTTTGTGTATTACATAAAAATATATAGATTTGCCAAAGATTTCTACTTTAGATTTCTATGTGTTAAATGAATACCTAGTAGACTATTTTTTGGAGAAGTTTTAGGTTCACAGCAGAAAGCACATACCCCTCCCACAGGCAGTGTGGCTATCGCATTATCAGAATGCCACATAAGGATGATAGTTTGTTACAATTGATGAATCTACATTGACACATTCTCATCATCCCCAATCCATCGTTTACATGTGGGTCATTCTGGTGTTGTACACGCTATGTGTTTGAGCAATTTACAATGACACATACCCGCCATTATAGTATCAGACAGAGTAGTTTTATTGCCCTGAAAGCCCTCTGTGTCCCACCTGTTCATCCTTCCTTCCCCACACCCCTGGAAACCACTGACCTTTTTACTCTTTCCATAATTCTGTCTTTCCTGGAATGTCATAGAGTTGGAGTCATGCAATATGTAGCTTTTTCAGATTGGTTTCTTTCACTTAGTAATATGCATTTAATGTTCCCCATGACTTTTCCTGGCTGGACAGCTCATTTTTTTTTTTTTTTTTTTTTTTTTAGCTGAGTACTATTCCATTGTCGGGGTGGACCACAGTTTATTTATCCATTCACCTATTGGAGGACATCTTGGTTGCTTCCAAGTTTTGGCAATTATAAGTAAAGCTCCTATAAACATTCCCGGTGCAGGTTTTTGTGTGAGTGTAAGTTTTCAACTCTTTGGGTAAATATCAAGCATCACATTGCTGGATCATCCTATATAATAATCCTATATAATAAAGGCTAATATGCAAATTGCCCCCTTGGGCAGTAGTTCGACCGCTCGCTATAACATGCACTGACTACTGACTACCAAGGGGCAGTGCGGAACATGGCGGACATAGGCAATGTGATGTTGGCAGCAGGCGGCATGGAGGCTCTGCCAGCCCCAATAGGCCCTGATAAGAGCAGGACCATGGCAGGATGGTGGAGCAGGTGAGCGGGCGGCACCAGGCCAAGGAGGGTGTGAGCGGAGGCCCAATTGCCCTGCAGATTGCCCCACAAACCGTGACCAGCAGCAGCAGCGGGAGGCAGGGCCACTGCCTGGCTCCCAGGCTCTGAAGAAGTGGGCGGGGGCCTGGCCCCAATGGATCCCCCCATAGGCAGGATGGTGGAGCAGGTGAGGGGGTGGCACCAGGCCAAGGCAGGGCTGCGAGGCTGGGTGCACAAGCTGGAGCCTGATCTCCACAGGCCACCTCAAGGGACCTTACCCATGCACAAATTCATGCACCAGGCCTCTAGTATGGTAATAATATTTTTCATTCTGCAAGAAATGACTGAGTTCTAAAGTAGCTGAACCATTTTTCATTTCTCCACATGCTCATCAGCATTTGGTGTTGTCAGTGTTCCAGATTTTGGCTGTTCTAATACATAAGTAGTTGTATCTCATTTTAATGGACATTTCCCTAATGACTTATGATGTGAAGTATCTTTTCATGCACTTATTTGCAATCTGCATGTCTTCTTTGTCTAAGTGTTTGTTAAGGTCTTAGACTCATTTTTTTAAAAAATCAGGGTGCTTATGTTCTTTTTTTAAAAAAATACATTTTATTAATTTTTTACAGAGAGGAAGGGATTATTTAAATAGTTGTATAGAGAGTTAGAAACATCGATGAGAGAGAAACATCGATCAGCTGCCTCCTGCACACCTCCTACTGGGGATGTGCCCACAACCAAGGTACATGCCATTGGCCGGAATCATACCCGGGACACTTCAGTCCACAGGCTGGCATTCTATCCACTGAGCCAAACCGGTCAGGGCAGGGTGTTTATGTTATTATTATTAAATTTTAAGATCACTCTATACATTTTGGATGACAGTCCTTTATTAGATGTTTCCTTTGCAAATAGTTTCTCCCAATCTGCGGCAGCTTGTGCTCCCATTCTCTTGACAGTGTATAATTTCTCAGAGCAAAATTTTTAATTTGAATGAAGTCCAGTTTATCAATTTTAAATATTTATTTTATGGGTTATAATTTTGGTGGAGTATTTTAAAAGTAATTGCCATATTCATAAAGTCATATAAATTTTCTTTGTTATCTTCTAGAACTTTTATTTTTTTTTAAAGATATATTTTATTGATTTTTTACAGAGAGGAAAGGAGAAGGATAGAGTGCTAGAAACATCGATGAGAGAGAAACATCGATGATCAGCTGCTTCCTGCACACCCCGACCGGGGATGTGCCCGCAACCAAGGTACATGCCCTTGACCGGAATTGAACATGGGACCCTTCAGTCCACAGGCCGATGCTCTATCCACTGAACCAAACCAGTTAGGGCTCTAGAACTTTATAGGACCCATTTTGGTTTAATGTTGTGTTAATGTAAGATCTATGTCTAGATCCATTTTTTTTTTTGCATGTGATGTTTAGTTGTTCTAGTACTACTTATTGAAAATACTATCTTTACTCCATTAAACTTTCTTTGTCAAAGATTGGTTGGTTATATTTATATGGGTCTATGTTTTTTTTTTTCGTTTTTTTTTAATTAAATCTTTATTGTTCAGATTATGACATTTGTTCCTCTTTTTTCCCCCCATAACTCCCCTCCTCCCAGTTCCCGCCCCACCCTCCGCCCTCACTCCCCACCCACTGTCCTCATCCATAGGTGCACCATTTTTGTCCAGTCTCTTCCCGCATCTCCCACACCCCTTTCCCCCCCAAGAATAGTCAGTCCATTCCCTTTCTATGTCCCTGATTCTATTATAATCACCAGTTCATTCTGTTCATCGGATTATTTATTCACTTGATTCTTAGATTCACTTGTTGATAGATGCATATTTGTTGTTCATAATTTGTATCTTTACCTTTTTCTTCCTCTTCCTCTTCTTAAAGGATACCTTTCAGCATTTCATATAATCCTGGTTTGGTGGTGATGAACTCCTTTAGCTTTTCCTTATCTGTGAAGCTCTTTATCTGACCTTCAATTCTGAATGATAGCTTTGCTGGATAAAGTAATCTTGGTTGTAGGTTCTTGGTATTCATCACTTTGAATATTTCTTGCCACTCCCTTCTGGCCTGCAAAGTTTCTGTTGAGAAATCAGCTGACAGTCGTATGGGTATTCCCTTGTAGGTAACTGAGTTTCTTTCTCTTGCTGTTTTTAAGATTCTCTCTTTATCTTTTGCTCTTGGCATTTTAATTATGATGTGTCTTGGTGTGGTCCTCTTTGGATTCCTTTTGTTTGGGGTTCTCCGCGCTTCTTGGACCTGTAAGTCCATTTCTTTCACCAGGTGAGGGAAGTTTTCTGTCATTATTTCTTCAAATAGGTTTTCAATATCTTGCTCTCTCTCATCTTCTGGCACCCCTATAATTCTGATGTTGGTACGCTTGAAGCTGTCCCAGAGGCTCCTTACACTATCCTCGCATTTTTGGATTCTTTTTTCATTTTGCTTTTCCGTATGGGTGTTTTTTGCTTCCTCGCATTTCAAACCATTGACTTGATTCTTGCGCTCCTCTGTTCTGCCGTCGGGAGTCTGTATAATATTCTTTATTTCAGTCAGTGTATGCTTAATTTCTAGTTGGTTCCCCAATATAACATCGAGGGTCTCATTAGTTTTCTTGTAGATCTCATTAAGTTTATCGGCGGCTTCTAAACATTTCTTGAGAGACCTTAAAAGTGTGGTTCTGAACTCTAGATCTTCCATTGACAATTTTGTCCTGTTTCTTTGTCTCCGAATTTTGTTATGCTTCCTTGATGCACCCCCTAGTGGTCTTTGTTCGTGGTCTTATAGTTAAATCTTGATTGTTGTAGCTAATTCCAGGGAGGGTTTGACCTCCAGGCCAGTGGCTATGAGAATCAGCTGTGTCAGCAGTGAGAGAACTTCTGTCCTCTAGGGAGGTGCTAATCTAGCCTTTGCCTGCGGCTATCCGGCAAATGCCTCCGTGCAGGGCTTGGGCTGGGCGGGTCGCACAGTATCAATAGGGTGGGCCGGAGAGAGCAGTTATGGCGGCTCTCAGTTCTGTCCCCAGGGGCTCTGCCTCTCTGAGTCCCAGCACCCGCTGCAAAGCTCGGAGAGAAAGCTGCACTCGCTCTGACCGAAGCCAGACAGACCCGCTTCTCCCGTTTGAGTCTGGGTCCCTAAAGACTCGCCCGGATCTGGAGCTCAGAGTCTGCGACTCCCTCCCGATTGAAAACGCCAACCGCGCCCTCCGCCGCCAGCCCGCTCCGCACACTCCGCACCTCAGAATTTGACTTCAGCACTGCGCCTCCTCTGAGTGTCCGTATGCGTTTCTCTTTCCTCCTAGTTGTAGGACTTCCACTCAGCCAGCGTTCCAGTGGTTCTGGGTGATGTCCGTTCCGTCTTTTAGTTTCACTTTTGAAGTAGTTGTTCAAAGCAGCAAACTCCGGCCTTAACCTATGCCGCCATCTTGGTTCTCTTGTTCCAGGTCTATGTTTTGGTTTATATTCTGATCCACTCACCTATTTTGCCGGTACCATGCTGTCTTACTGTAGCTTATTGTAAGTCTTGAAGTTGGGCAGTGACAGTACCCCAACTTCATTCTGTTCTTTCAGTATTTTGTTGACTATTCTGGGTCTTTCACTTCTCCATATAAACTTTAAAACAATTTGTCAATAACCACAAGCTAACTTTCTGGTATTTTAAGTGACATTGCATTGAATCTATACATCAAATTGGTAGAAACTGGATCTTCCTATCTATGAATGACAAATAACTATTTATTAGTTCTCTTATTTTTTTTGTCATCAGAGTTTAAGTTACTTTCATACAGATCTTATATATGTTATTAGATTTATACCTTGGTATTTCATTCTTTTGGTGCTAATGTAAATGGAATTACATTTTCAATTTTAAATTCCAAATGTTTATTGCTCATATACAAGAAACTAATTGACTTTGCTACATTAACCTTGTATTCTGAAACATTGCTAAAATTGCTTTTTAGTTCCAGAATTTTTAAATTGATTCTTTGGGGTTTTCTATGTAGATAATCATATCATCTTCTAACAAAAGTTTTTGTTTTTTTCTCAATCTGTATCTTTTGTTTCATTTTTTTTCTCTCATTGAGTTAGGTGTTCCATTACAATGTTGAAAACTAGTTGTAAGAAGGGGACATACTGTCCTTGCTCCTGACCTCAGTGGTAAAGCATAACTCCCCACTATTAAAAAATAACAGATGCCGAAACCAGTTTGGCTCAGTGGATAGAGCGTCGGCCTGCAGACTGAAAGGTCCCAGGTTCAATTCCGGTCAAGGGCACGTACCTTGGTTGTGGGCACATCCCCAGTAGGAGATGTGCAGGAGGCAGCTGATGGATGTTTCTCTCTCATCGATGTTTCTAACTCTCTATCTCTCTCCCTTCTTCTCTGTAAAAAAACAATAAAATATAAAACAAACAAACAAAAAAAAACAAACAACAAAACAAAACAAAACAAAAGAAAACAACAGATGAACAAACATACAAACAAACCAAAAAACAAACATAGGTACAGAGAGCAGAATGGTGGTTACCAGAGGCAAAGGTGGGAAGGCGGAGGTCGAGAGAGTAAAGGGGTATCAAATACATGGTGATAGATAAACAACAACTAGATTTTGGGTGGTAAACACACAATAGAGTATACAGATTTTGTATTATACATCTGAAATTTATATAATGTTGTCAAGCAATGTTACCACCCAAAAATTTAATACAAATTTAAAAAGAAAGTTTGACATTAGTTGTAGGTTTTCTGTAGAAGCTCTTTACCAAGTTGAGGAAGTTTCCTTCTATCCTTAACTTACTGAGAGATTTTTATGATAAACTAGAGACCCAGTACACGAAATTTGTGCATGGGTTTGGGTCCCTAGGCCTGGTCGATGATCAGGGCCAACCTGTGGGGCAACCAGTGGAGCGATCGGGGCCCTGCTCACACCTGCCTTGGCCTGCTCCACCATTCCACCATGGTTGTGCTCTCATCAGGTCCCATCGGGGCCAGCTCCACTGCTGCCCACTGCCAGTGCCGAGTCACCGACACCCTCCATGTTCCACACTGGCCCATGGTGGTCAGCGCATGTCTAACTCCAGGTCGATTGAACTCCCGCCTGTGGGGACAATTTGCATACTAGCCTTTTATTATATAGGATGGGTGTTGAATTTGTGAAATGGCAATGATGTTACAGATTACATTAATTACAATTTGAGTATTGAATGAGTCTTGTGTACCTGGATAAATCTTACTTGGTCATGGTGGGGTTAAATGTTACTAATTTGATTTGATTTGCTAATATTTGTTAAGGTTGTTTGCATCTATGTTCATGAGAGATATTAGTCCATAGCTTTTCTTTTTTTAAATGTCTCTCTGGTTTTGATATTAGGTAATTCTAGCTTTATATATTCCCTCTGCTTCTGTCATCTAGAACACAATGTTGAGTATTTGTATAATTTCTTATTTAAATAGTTATAAGAATTCACCAGTAAACTCATCTGGTCATAAAGTGTTCTGCTTGGGGGTAATATTAATTATGGTTTCAATTTATTTAATACATATAGATCTAATCTGATTGTATTTCTTCTTGTTTGAGTTTGGGAAGATCATGTATTTCAAAGAATTGATTCATTCTATCTAGGTTATCAAATTTGTGGGCATATAGTTATTTATATTTTTTTATGATTCATTTAATGCCCATGAGGTCAATGGAATTGTTTTCTCTTTTATTTTTGATACTAGTAATTGGTGTCTTTTCTCTTTTGATATTAGTTACCTGGCTAAAGTGTTACCAATTATATTGGTCTTCTCAAAGACATTTTCTCAATTTATTTCCTGTATTCAATTTCGTGATTTATGTTTTGATTTATTTTTCTGTTTATTTTAGATTTAATTTTCTCTTCTGCCGGGGTCCAACCCCAGCAGGTCCAGGGGTTCCCAAAGGCGTAGACGGAGTCGGCGAAGAAGGAAGGACACGGAGACAGTGTTCAGTTGATCAGCAGCCTAGCCAGGATCTCCAGCCAAGTTCTGGTCTGGATCTCCAGAGAGGTTCTGCTTTGGATCTCCAGCCAGGTTCTGTGTCCATGTTCTCTTGCTAGGTTCTCCAGGTTCTCCAGCCAGGTTCTGTAGCCATGTTCCCTCGCTAGGTTCTTCAGCAGGGTTCTGTCCAGGTTCTCCAGCCAGGTTCAGTCACCAGGTTCTAGTCAGGTTCTCTTGCCAATTTCTGTAGTCGGGTTCAGTCCAGGATCTTTTGCCATGTTCTCTCCAGCGAAGTTCTTCTGTCTGTAGGTTCTGTGTAGGTTCTGTCTTCTAAGTTCTGTGTGTAGGTTCTGTCTTCTCTTGGTTCTGTCTTCTTAGTTCTGTGTTGTTACATCTGTATTTATACCAGTTGATTCCAATCCTATCAATCTCTATTCCAAAGGTTAGGGTGTTTCTTATCTCCATTCCAGGGAGTAAAGATTATGTAGCTTAAGCATGATTGTTCGTAGTTAAAGTGATTAATTACCCGCCTGGCACTTAGTTAAGAGGTTTTATTCCCTCCCTAACTTCAAGGGAAAATCCCTACCTGGGGAAACAACCTTTCTCAGAGAGGAGACCTTGGTTAAAACACATAGTGCCAAGAAGGTGAGCAAACATATTAAGAACAGTATGCCATATATGCCGGGTCCCTTGAAACAGCAAGGATGGACTGGCTCCCGGCACTCTTCCTTTTCTTTTCTTTTTTTAAATTGATTTTAGATAGAGGAAGGAAGAGGGAGAGAGAGAAACTTTGATAAGAGAGAAACATGGATTGGTTGTCTCCTACATGACCCCTACTAGGGTCCAAGCCTGCAACCTGGACATGTGCCTTGACCAGGAATCCAAGGAGCAGCCTCTCAGTGCATGGGATAATGCCCAACCAATTGAGCCACACTGGTCAGGCCTTCCTTTTATTTTCTTTTTTTATAGTTAAAACAGTATTTTATATTATTTATTTTTCTTTTTTGAAACAAATTTATATATATTGTTTTAAAATAGAAAATCAGAAGCAACTCAAAATATTATATGAAACCTCTTGAAATCATAAAACATTCATAGAACTTCATGTTATTGATTTAAACCATTATTATTTCACCTATATATTTTCTCTTAAAACTTTTTTTTCATTTCCCAGCTTATTTTTGTATTCTAGTCATTATATTCTCTTATCATCTATGTTATTATTTATATAGGCCATCTCTCCTTTTCTCTTGATTAATCCTACTAGAAATTTTAAAATTATTTTCAATGACTCAGTTTAAGCATTATTACTCGTTCATCTCAGTTTTTATTTTTTTACTTCAATTACCTGTCCCCCTTCCCTTTAGCAATCATCAGCTTGTTCTCTATATCTGTGAGTCTGTTTCTGTTTTATTTTGTTTATTCATTTGTTTTGGGGTTTTGTTTGTTTGTTTTTTAGATTTCATGTAAAAGTGGAATCACACAGTATTATTCTTTCTCTGTCTTACTTATTTCACTTAGCATAATATCCACTAAGTCTTCTTTTTCTTGTTTCCTAAGGTAGAAGTTTAGATTGTTGATTTTAGATTTTTCTGTTTTCTAAGATGCATTAATATCCCCCTAAGCACAGCTTTTGCTACATCCCACATATTTTGATAGGTTATATTTTAATTTTATTTTAGTTCAAAATCAATTAGTTCAGGTTTATCTTGGGATTTTCTTTTTGATCCATGTGGTATTTAGAAGTGTGTTATTTAATTTCCAAGCATTTTGGGTTTTTCAACTACTTTCTGTAGCTTATTTTCTGTTTTATCCACTGGAGTTTAAAAGCACACATTGTATGATTTCTATTCTTTTTAATTTGTTAACATGTGTTTTATGGACCAGAATGTGATCTGTCTTAGTCAATGTTAAATGTGAGCTTGAGAAAAATGTGTGTTTGCTATTGTTGGATGGAATAATGTATAGATATCAATTATAGCCAGTTGATTGATCATGCTACTCAGTTTGACTATGTCCTTACTAATCTTCTGACCTCTCAACTGATTTTTCCATTACAGATATAGGGGTATTGAAATCTCCAACTGTGGAAGTAGATGCATCAATTTCTCCTTGCTGTTCTGTCAGTTTTTGCCTTACGTAATTGATGTTTTGTTGTTAGGCACATATATGTTAAGGATTCTTATGTCTTCTTGGAGAATTGACCTCTTTATCATTATGTAACATTTGCCTTTATGCCTGATAATTTTACTTGCTTTGATGTCTGCTCTGTTTGTTAATTTAGCAATGCCTGCTTTCTTTACAGTAATGTTATCATGGTATATTTTTCTTTGTGTCTTAATATTTAAAGTAGGATTCTTATAGACACCATATAGTTGGGTCACATTTTGGATCCACTCTGACAGTCTCTGTATTTTAATTGGTGTATTTAGACCATTGATGTTTAAAATTATCCTATATAATAAAAGAGAAGCATGGTAATTAGCCATACATCCGCTACCCTTCCCATTGGCTAATCAGGCAATATGCAAATTAACTGCCAGCCAAGATGGCGGCGGGCAGCCAGGCAGCTTGAAATTAACATGAGGCTCGCTTGCTTCAGTAATGGAGGACTCCAATGTTCCCCGCCTGCCGCTGCCAGCCTCTGAGCTTGCAGTTTGAAACATTGTTACAAATATAGAAGCTAAACATAACCCCATAAACCTGCTTTCAGCCAGCCGGGATCTCAGAGCTGGAGTCGATACAGTGTTTTGATTATAGAACCCAAACAAACCAGATACCTACTTTCAGCAGCAGAGGCCTCAGAGCTGGAGGCAGAGCTAAAGCTGGCCAGAATAAAAAAGAAAAAAGAAAAGAAGGAGCAGTTGGGAGCTTCAGTCCCATGCCAACCTGAAAACAGCCCTCAGCCCCTCACCCAGATTGGCCAGGCACCCCAGTGGGGACTCCCACCCTGATCCAGGACACCCTTCAGGGCAAACCAGCCGGCCCCCAACCATGCACTAGGCCTCTATCCTATATAGTAAAAGGGTAATATGCGTCCCAGCACTGGGATCAGCAGAGCCGAGAGACCTCCCGGCACCGGGATCAGCGTGACAGGGGGCAGCGCCCAAACCCCCTGATCGCCCTGCGGCTTTGTGTGTGACAGGGGGTGGGGCCACAACCTCCCTATCTGCCCTGCTCTGTTTGGGACAGGGGAAGGCGCCCCAAACCCCTGATCAGGTCTGCTCTGTGCCTGATAGGGGGGAGCTCCCCAACCCCCTGATTGCCCTGCCACTCTGTGTGTGACAGGGTACGGAGCCCCAACCCCCCTAATAGGCCCTGCTCTGTGAGTGACAGGGGGCAGCGCCCCAACCTCCTGATTGGCCCTGCTCTGTGCGTGACGGGGTGGCGCTGCAACCTCCCCATTGACCCTGCCTTGAGTGTGATGGGGGGCAGTGTCCCAACCCCCCAATCGGCCCTACCCTGAGCATGACTGAGGGTGGCATCGCAACCTCCCGATCCGCCCTGCTCTGTGCATGACAGGGGGCGACGCCCCAGCTCCCCAATTGGCCCTGCTCTGAGCCCGACCAGGGACTGCACCTAGGGATTGGGCCTGCCCTCTGCCTTCCAGGAGCAGGCCTAAGCCAGCAGGTCGTTATCTCCCGAGAGGTCCCAGACTGCGAGAGGGCACAGGCAGGGCTGAGGGACCCCCCCCCCCCTGCCTCCGAGTGCACAAATTTTTGTGCATCGGGCCTCTAGTCTATATATATAAAAGCCTAATATGCAAATTCTCCCCTCAGGAGTTTGGGAGACTGAGAGTTTGATAGCTTGTTATGATGTATGCTGACCACCAGGGGGCGGCACGGAATGAAGGAAGGCACTCCCCAGGAGCCAGCAACCTGGGAAGAAAGGCCCTGGCTGGCAGATGGAAAGCCCCAATCAGCTCTGATCACTGGCCAGGCTTAGGGACCCTACTCTTGCATGAATTTCATGCACCAGGCCTCAAGTTATTTATATAGTTGGAGTCATATCTACCATATTTATTAGTTTTTATTTGTTGCCACTATTTTTTTCTTTTTTTATCTTCTAATTTTCTGCCTTCTGTGATTTTAATTATTTTATATTATTCCAATTTCTCTTCATTTATAGCAATTAATTATATTTCTATTTTTACTTTATTGATGTTTGCACCACAGTTTGTGTATACAACTAATCCAAGTAAACTTTTAAATAAGACTTTATTGTTTCATGAGTAGTACTAGTACTTTGTAACAAAATATTCCTAATTTCTCTCTCCCATTCCTTCTACCACTTCTGTTCTTCATTTCACTTATCTATAAGATATAATCATCAAATACCTAATCATTGTTATTTTGAACATGATTTTGTCATAGAGCAAATTAAGTATTAGAAAAATAAAATAATTCATTTTACCTTTATTCTTTATTTAATTCTCTTTTCTCTCTCTGTCTCTCTCTGTCTCTCTCTCTCTCTCTCTCTCTCTCTCTCTCTCTCTCTATATATATATATATATATATATATATATGTATGATTTTCTTATGATGGTGATAACAATGGTAGTGGTTATGATATGGTGATGATGATGATGTTGATGGTGATGTTGATGGTGATAATTATAGTAGTTTGAGTAGGTGTATACATTATTCTGTTAATTCAACTTAGACCCAAAATGTATAGAACTGAAGACAATGGTAGAGAAAATAAGGAAGAATGATGTGTACCATAAACTACCCAGGAGATAAAGAAGAATAATTTTGACAACTTTTGTTTTGTTTTATGTTAATGGTTTGATATTTAAAAGTATTGACCACTGTAGTAGATTTAGGATAAAATTACCTTCTATGCTATACAAATAATTACCTTGATCATTATTTTTAGGATGTTATCCCATATGTAATTTTCACAAGATAACTCCAAGTAAAATCAACTATGTTATGAAAGTCAAAAAGATATCATGAATCTTAATATTTTCTAAGAAAAAGTATTGATATCTTAAACTGGGGAGATGTGGTGGAAGGAGAAGGAAGTGAAACCTTAGCCATATCACAGGAAAATGTCTGGCTTTAGGTCCATCAGCTTTCTTTGGGTTGCTTCTTCAAAGACTGAAACCCCTTTAGCATTAACATGCTGCAGGTGCCCTGTGCTTGACTTTTACATTATTGCTCTTGCTATTACCATGCATGCATTATTTATGTGGTTGGCTATCATGGAAAAAAGGCAAGCAATTTACTTGTCAAAACACATTAGAATGCATGACTTTAAATCAGAGTCACCTAGGTTGGCAAGAAGCTATAATAAATGCACTTCGCTAATATGCTAGCGTCATGCAGTTTGAGAAGGCCACTCTATTGTCTGAGAAAGCAGTGACCATTTCTAGGACTCTTTGAGTAGAATGGCACTTCAAATTATTTGCCCTATGTTTTTAATTGCATACTGGTAAACCCTATTATTTTATTTTTTTTCTTTCCGTCAATGAGTTTTAACATTAGAATAGGAAGTAAGCACAAATTAAATACTTAATGATAATAGTTCTAGAATTAATTACATTATTTATGCTCTGAAGAGTATTTTAAATGCTTACATAATAGAATTATGTCTCATAGCCAATGTGTTTCTCTTCTCTTAATTTTTCTAGTCAGTTAAACATTTCCATTGTTACTTGACCTTCTCATTACTACACAGAAGTCCCATTTTTCTACCAGAACAAATGTTTAAGCAAATGCCAGCCCCCTTGCTGAAACTGTTATAACATCTACTAGGTGTACCAGTTAATCATGCGGATTTTTTTCAATAGATGGAGTTACATATATGTTGATAATATGCGATTTGATATGCATGCTATTTTGTTGTATTGACAGCAAGTTTCAAAACTTCATATGTCAAATTTACTGAAGGTGTTAACATCATAAATATTTTTATGCTTAAAAATGTCAAATTTCGTGCCAAAAAAAGAGCATTTGCAGGAAGTTTTAATTCATTACTTTATTTTGAAGAAAAAGTTATCATATACTTCGGGAAGCTTATGGTGAACATGCTCCATCTGAAGATACTTGTGAACGCTGGTTTCAATGCTTTAAAAGTGATGATTTCGATGTGAAAGACAATGAACGTCCAGATCAACCGAAAAAGTTTGAAGACCAACAATTACAAGCATTATGCGTATCAAACTCGAAAACAACTTGCAGAAAGATTAAACGTTGCTTAGCAAATGATTTCCGATCATTTACAAGCAATCGGAAAGATTTTAAAGGAAGGAAAATGGGTGCCACATCAACTGAACGAAAGACAAATGAACAACCGAAAGTCATCAGTAAAATGTTGCTTCAACTGCACAAAAGAAAGACTTTTTTGCATCAAATTGTGACTGGCGATGAAAAGTGGATTTATTTTGAGAATCCCAAATGCACAAAATCATGGGTAGATCCAGGTCAACCATCAATATCGACTGCAAGGCCAAATCACTTTGGAAAGAAGAAAATGCCCTGTGTTTGGTGGGATCAGGAAGGTGTGGTGTATTATGAGCCTCTAAAACCAGGTGAAACCATTTATACTGATCGCTACCAACAACAAATAATCAATTGGAACCACACTTTGATCATGAAATGACCAGAATGTTCCAGAAGACATGGCAAAGTAATTTTGCTTCATGATGACACACCATCACACACTTCAAAACCAGTTAAAGACACAATAAAAGAACTTGCCTGGGAAGTATTAAACCACCCGCCATATTAACCAGACCTTGCTCCTTCAGATTACCGCTTGTTCCGATCGATCAATGGCAACGCACTTTCTCAGCAGCACTTCAAAACGTACAAAGAAGTGGCAAATTGGGTCTCTTAATGGTTTGCCTCAAAACAAGAAAAGTTCTATTGGGACGGGGTCCAAGAATTACCTGAAAGATGGGGGAAATGTGTAGCTAGCGATGGACATTACTTTGAATAAAGCACTTTTGATGTTTCTCTTGAAATTATCGTGTTTCTTTGATTACAAAATCTGCCATTATTAACCAGTACACCTAGTATAAGAGGACCACTGTGTCCAAGACAGCTGACAGAGCTTCCATCGGAGCAATAGTTCAAGAAATTAATTTAAAAAAAATCATTCAATGACAAATTTGCCGTAGGAGTGGACAGAGATTCTGAAGCGGTCAGCATTATTGGGGAATTTTATCTTGTGCAGGGGGAGTAATCAAGTTCATGCCTTGCAGAACTTTCTCCTGTCTGTTCTTTACCCAACATTGTCCAATATCTTGAGAATCTAATAGGAGGAGAGTGAATTTGAATTGATGACTGTTTGCAGTTGAAGAAGACTGAGGGTGACACAGAAGAGACACGCTGAGTCCTCTTTACCTAAACTCACCTCCGCTAATATCTTACCCACCTGGTTTAAATGTATGATTACCTCATCACAGTGCTCCATATTAGGAAAGTCTGAAGATGTTACCTCAACACAGTGCTTCATATTAGAAAAAGTAGGTAACATATAAAGTCCAGAGTAGTTACATCACCCAGCCCGTCTCAAGATATTTGAACCCAGGAAAGATACATTTGCCATCTGTCTAGTGCTCTAATTTAAAAAAAAAAAAAAATCTTGTAACCCTTACAAAGCAAAGGGTTCAGAACATATCTTTAAGACATCACAGTGGGGGTATTCTGACATTTTCTTATAGGTTGCTATGGTCTACCAAATGGTCTAGGGGTGGAGGGGAAATATTAGCTAAGAGGATTGGGCCTCTTCAGAAACCGGGAGGGAGCCAGCATCAGGCCTGAACCTCCAGACACAGTGTCTGGCATTGATCTGAGAAGCCAGAGTGCCCAGCCATCAGACCTCCCAGAAACCTGTGAAATGTAACCAAGGACCGTGCACTGAAAACGAGAAGTCACCTAATGAAAGAAACTGAGTACACAAACAGAAATATATACTATATTCCTGAATTAGAATAAATGATAATGGGAAAATGTCCATACCACCCAAAGCAATCCATAAACTAAATGCCATCCCTATCAAATTCTAAGGACATTTTTTACAGAAATGGAAAAAAATTCTAAAATTTATATGTAAACACAAAAGACCATAAGTACCTGAGACAATCTTAAGAAAGAAGAACAAAGGTGGAGGCCTCATCCCCCCATACCAAATTTTATTTTTTTAAGGTTGTTTTTTTTTATTGTTGGTAGTAATACAGATATTCCCCCATTCTTACCCTCCCTTGCCCCCTCCACCAAGCCCCTGACAAACCTTATTATGCCAATACCATACTGTTTTTATTACTATAGTTTGGTGTGTAGTTTGACATCAAGAAGTGTAGTGCCTCTAGGTTTGTTCTTTTTTCTCACGATTGTTTTGGCTATTATCGGCCATTTGTGTTTCCATATAAATTTTAGAAATGGGGACATCTGTAATAGTGTTAACAATAAAAATAAAGTTAAAAAAATAAGGAAGACCCATGTATGAATAGAACAGAATCTAGAGCTAAAAAATACACCTGGGTGTGTGTGGTTGGTTAATCTAGGACAAAGGAAATAACAATATACAATGCGGAAAGGACAATCTCTTCAATAAATGGTGTTGGGAAAACTGGACAGCCACATGCAAAAGAATGAAACTGAACCACTACCTTATACAAAAATAAACTCTAAATGAATTAAAGACTTAAATGTAATACCTGAAACCAAAAAACTCCTAGAAGGAAATATAAGAGGCAAGCTACTTGACATTAATCTTGATAAATTTTGAAAATCTGAGACCAAATGAGAGGCAACAAAAGCAAGTATAAACAAGTGGGGCCCTCACTGGTTTGGCTCAGTGGATAGAGTGTCAGCCTGTGGACTGAAGGTTCACAGGTTTGATTCTGGTCAAGATGTTTCTCTCTCATTGATGTTTCTAACTCTCTATCCCTCCCCCTTCCTCTCTGTAAAAAATCAATAAAATATATTTTTTTAAAAATTAAAAAGAAACACACAAACAAGTAGGACTACCCAACTAAAAAGCTTCTGCAAAGCACAGAAAACTATCAACAAATGAAAAGGCAGCCTACTGAAAGGGAGAAAATATTTGCAAAGCACATGTTTGCTAAGGGGCTAACCATCCAAAATAAACAAATAACTTATGAAACTTAACAACAAAAATCAATCAATCAATCAAAATGGGCCCAAAGTACTTGTCCATACAGAACATCAATAGGTGCATGAGAAGATGCTCAACATCACTAACCATCAGGAAAATGCAAATCAAAACCACAATGTGATGTCGCCTCACACCTGTCAGGATGTCTATTATAAAAAAGACAAGAGATAACAAATGCTTGCAAGGATGTAATGAAAAGAAAACCCTTTTGCACTGCTTATGGGAATGTAACTATTACAGCTATCATGGAAAACAGTATATTGATATTCTTAAAAAAAATAAAAATAAATCTACCATATGATCCAGCAACTCCACTTATGGGTATATGTACAAAGGAAAACAAAAACAAAAACACATTATCTTGAAGAGATATCTGCACTTCCATGTTCATTGCAGTGTTATTCATAATAGCCAAGGCGTGGAAGCAATCTAAGTGTCCATTAACAGATGAATGAAGAAAATATACTATATATGTACAATGGAATATTATTCAGCCATTAAGAAAGAAGGATATCCTGTCATCTACACAATATAGATGGATCTTGAGGGTATTATGCTAAGTGAAATAAGTCAGACAGAGAAGGATAACTACTTCATGGTATCCCTTATATGTGGAATCTAAAAATAGTAAAATTAAACTAATAGGAAGAGAGAGTAGAAAAATGGTTAATGGCATTAGGGGGTGGATTAAATAGGAAGAGTTTGCTAAAAGGACACCAGTTTTCAGTTACAAGACTAATAAGGTCTGAGAATTTAATATAAAACATGATGACTACAGTGATAACACTGTATTATACAATTAAAATGTTCTGGGAGAGTAAGACTTAATGTTCTCACCAAAAATAAAAAGGTAAATATGTGAGGTGATGGATGTGTTAATTATCTCTATGGGGGAAATTTTTATTTCTTAAATACATTTTTATTGATTTCAGAGAGGAAGGGAGAAAGAGAGAGAGAGAGGTAGAAAGAGAGAGAGAGAGATTAATGATGAGAGAGATCATTGATTGGCTGCCTCCTGTATGCCTTACATTGGGGATGAGCTGAAACCCTGGCATGTGCCCTGACTGGGAATTGAATCATGACCTCCTGGTTCATACGTCAACGCTCAACCACTGAACCATGCTGGCTGGGCATGGGGGAAATCTTTTCACCATGTGTATATATGTCAAATCACCACAAGGTACATAGGTACATTTTAAATATCTTAAAATTTTAATTCTCAATTATACCTAAATAGAGCTTACAAGAGCACATAGACCATTAAATAATGCTTATTATATCCTGGAACACAAGATATTATAGGAACAGCCCACATAGTTGGCCTCTTGGTTCTCTGAAGTTACATTACAGCTATTTTAACATTCTATTCCTCTTAAAATGTTTTGAAAATTAAACTTTTTAAATTACAGAAATAAATTTGTATGTTGTAAGATATTTAAAAAATACCAAAGAAAAAGAGAAACTAAAAATAATATGCCTTTATAAGAGCAAGTAGATATCTTATAAAATATGTGTTGATACCTGGATTTTAAACATTGGTTTGCTATTTGGGGAAAAATAGTATGGTTTGGAATGAGCAAATTCAATGAAGACCCCACTGGATTTGTGCACCGGTGGGGTCCTTCGGCCTGGCCTGCGAGAATTGGGTTGAAACCGGCTTTCTGACATCCCCTAAGGGGTCCTGAATTGCACGAGGACAGTTCTCAGATGACACACCCTGGTATCAGGCTCCCTCCTCTCTGGTTCCAGGTGCATAATCAGAGAACTGCAGCTGCCAAATCACGGCAGCTCAGCAGCTCCTGAATTGAGCATCTGCTCCTGGATGGTAATTGAGCATCATAGCTATAGGTTGGAATGTCTGCCCCCTGCTGGTCACTGCGTATCATAGCTACCGGTCATATGGTTGAACAGCCGGCTGATCAGCCAGTCACTTAGGCTTTTATATATATAGACTAGTGGCCTGGTACATGAAATTTGTGCACATTAAAAGGAATTAATTAGAGGAAATATTTTAATATTGCTGTTTACCTTTTCTCTGTAATAGAAATGTCAGAGATAAAAGAAAATTAGTAAAATGTACATGAAAATCTCCCTTCTGTCAGAGTCTGGGGCATACCACAGGACCTAGAGTCAAGTCCCCAACCACCACCTGCACATGCTTTGAAAACACAGGAGACTCAGACCCGGCTGGCCCCACCCCCGTCAAGCCCCTCCTGGTGGGGGGGTGCAGCCTCAGGTCCCTTGTTGCAGCATCAGGTCCCTCAGCCCGGCACTGGGTGGGGGGCATGGCCTGAGGTCCCCTGTCAATGCCCACCAGGTGGGGGGTGTGACCTGAGGTCCCCAGGCCCAGTGCTGGGACAGGGGCCATGGCCGGAGGTCCCTAATCAATCCCCTCTGGGTGCGGGGGTGCAGCCTCAGGTCCCCCAGCCTGGTGCTGGGGGGGGGGCAGTCTCAGGTCTCCCATAAAGCCCCACCAGGTCGGGGGTGCAGCCTCAGGTTCCCCATGAAGCCCCATCAGGTGGGGATGTGCAGACTTAAGTCCCTCAGTGCAACCTCAGGTCCCCCAGCCCAATGCATGGGTGGGGGGCACAGCCTGAGGTCCCCTGTCAAGCCCCGCCAGGTTGGGGTCGTGACCTGAGCTCCCCTGTAAAGCCCTGCCGGGTGAGGGGCGTGGCCTGAGGTCCCCCACCCCGGCCAGGTGCCATGCAGCCTCAGGTCCCTGCTGTTCGGTCGTTACCTTATGCTGTCGTGGCCAATTTTCATATTCCTCTATTATTAGTATAGATAGACTTTGCCACTTTCCCTTTTAATATTTTGCATTTAATAAAAAATATGGGGTGTGCTTCAAATTGTAATAATTATTATTAGCCGAAACCGGTTTGGCTCAGTGGATAGAGCGTCGGCCTGCGGACTGAAGGGTCCCAGGTTCGATTCCGGTCAGGGGCATGTACCTGGGTTGCGGGCATATCCCCAGTGGGAGATGTGCAGGAGGCGGCTGATCGATGTTTCTCTCTCATCGATGTTTCTGGCTCTCTATCTCTCTCCCTTTCTCTCTGTAAAAAATCAATAAAATATATTTAAAAAAATAATAATTATTATTAATATAAAGAGATATAGGTAGCTTCAAATTCACTAATGCATAAATACTGTAATAACTATTACCTCACATAAAACTCTAAATTGGGTAAATCTTACAGCATTTATTTTATTGTACAGTTATGTTACTCTAAAAAGAGATATATGGCGAGTCTTAACTCTCACATTTCAGAGTTTGGGCTTTACATACTATTCAATTTTATTTGAAAGTCAAAATAAAATAAAAACATTCTAAGCATTTCATTTATAGATTTAAGGGTACACTACTTCATAAAGGAGGAAATTTAGAGCTTGAAATTAATATATGACATAAAGTTTGATTTAGCTCACTTGAAACTAGCTATACCATTAATCTATTTCTTTGAAAAAAATTACAAATAAATGCTTCCAACCAATGTATGGCTAGCATATGCATAATTTCTTTACTTAAATGTTCTGCATTTAAATACTTTATTATTTAGGCGAATATGTTGGTTAAATACTTGCATATACTTTCAGGAAGCATGCAAACTTATTATAATTATTATCATTGAGTGAAAGAGGAGAGGTATTTGTTGTGGTAACAATATGCTAAGTTATTTGAAATCCCCTCATTTTTATTTTCTTTTTTAATCTTACTCAAACCCCATCAGCATCCTTCACTATGCTGCCTGTTTCATTGTTATTAAATTCATACCACTAACATTTTATAGCACTTTAGAGTAGGAATGGATTGCTTTTGGAACCTAAATGGAAACATCATTGTACTTATTCAACTCGATTTCAGGAATGGGTTGAGCCTTCACAAACTTCAGGGAGGCAAGAGTCACCTTTATGGGAACACATTACCTGATTCACAATGTGAGTCTTTTCCTTTTCACAAACATAAGAGCTTCCAAATAATGAAGACACATAAAACTCTCTCTAGTTGAGAATAGTTAAGATGTAACAGGGGAAAGAAGGTATATGACTTATGGAAGGAGTGAAATTAAATTATTTACAGGAAGGTTTGGTGGGAATTGGGAAGAAGGAAGTTTGGTTCAGAAGCTGCCCAGGGAGCAGAGACCATTATTAGACTCTCAGAAATGAGCTCCATGAATGCATGTGGGTGGGGCGAGAGCTCAGAGGGTGCTAAATGTCTGGGGTGGGAGAGAGCTTCTGAGGGTGGAGGAAGGGGGAGAATCCCATCATGAAAGATAAATGATGCCCATTCTGAATACATGTGCAATGAGCCTTTGGTTTATATTCTGTTAGATAGAGAATATAATTCTGAATATACATGTGATAGAGTCTCCTTTCCCAAGGGAAGACAAACCAAAGATACCTGGAAAAAATTCAGGAATGGTGTAAGACCATTCAGTCAGTAACACAATATGTAAAGGCAGTCTGAGCTAGCACAGGGGTGGAGACGGCTTTATGGAGACAGAGCAATTACATACAGAAAGGCAGAAGCCATGGGGGGGTGGGGCGGGTTGGTCAACTTAAGGAGCTTTGAAAAGATGCAGGCTGATGTGTTGTGAACTGGGTGCAGGCCTGGCTGAGCAAAGGCCAGTGATGGGAATGCAGATGTGTCAGGATTGCAGAATTGACTGGGTGCTACTGGTTTCCACCCAGTAAGCCTAGAAAATGAGGGCACTGGAGCATGTGACATGGGTGAAAGGCAGGCCTGGTATAGGAGACCTGAGCTGGGGACTTACACAGGCTTGTAGTCACCTGGGAACTCTGGGTCCAGGGACAGCTGTACCCCAGGAAGAGGTTGCCACCCATCCTTCTGAATCTGAAACACAGGTGGTTACTATCCCAGGTGTTTGCTGATAGAGTAGATCTTAAGAGTCCTCACTGCGCTGTGCCAGCACGTCCAAGGGTGAGCCTGAGGAGGGGTGGTGAAGGATTGAAGAAAAGACAGACAAGAGAATACAGCTGGGGCACGGTGGATCTCCCATGCCTGGATGAGGACACAAAAATCCAGCCTGCAAGCCGATGCTTTATTTTATCGTCTGATTAAAACAAGGGTAGATTAACATGTATACAAATGTTCTTGTTTTGGCAACACTTGCTGCACCTCCCACAGCCCATTAGCTACTTAGGAAGGAATTAGGGAGGGCTACAAGGTCAGGCTTAATTATGCTAGGAGAGCTCTGTCCTCCAGGCTGGGACTTGTTTGTGGCCCTGCCACAGGTCAGCCCGAGGCTTGACCCTCGAGCTGCTCCCTACACCTCACCACACACACACACACACACACACACACACACACACACACACACACACAACACACAATGGTAACTATGGGGGATGAATGAGGTGTTACTTTGATTGTGGTGATTATGTCAAAACATCTATCAAATCACCAAATAGTACCTAAGTATGTACAATTTTTAACTATCGATTATACCTCAATTAAAAAATTATTAGGAATAAGTGGGATGGGCACCTCCTGGTTCTTGCTCCACTTCCATAAATTTGAAGTATCTCTTATAATTACTATTGAATGACTAGTTTCCATCATCTGAAAGTGACTTCTATCTCACATTTTCTAATTAGAAACCTGAACTGGCTCAGAAAGAAAAGATTCTAGGTGTACTGAGGGTTGAATTAAGCATCTGCCCACACTATCCAGATCTCACTCTTGGTTGGCATGGAACAAGGATAGTCTCTGGCCTCTTCCACCACAAACCAAGCTGCAGGGGAGAGAGTATGGCATTTTCCAGGTCTATGCCTGAAGTTCTGCTGGTTTCTTTTTAATTCTGAATTTCTATACACATATCCATCATTTTGTCAAAATCAAAAAAAGAGATACTCTTCTTTATGTTACCTTCCCTCCTAAAACAGGATAACACTGTCATTTTGCTATTTATTTCTTATGGACAGTAATAAATGAAATAAAATAATTTTTTTCCTACTCTCCCATGGTAGAAAGTAACCTTGGCAACACTGATGCAAAAACAGCTGCTACAGCTCAGTCAGAGTGGCTCAGTTCATTGAGCATCGTCCTGCGCACCAAAAGGTTGCCGGTAAGATTCCTGATCAGGGCATATACCTAGAGTGTAGGTTTCATCCCTAGTTTGGGCACATATCAAAGGCAACCGATCAACTCTCTCTCTCTCTCTCTCTCTCTCTCTCTCTCTCTCTCTCTCTCTCTCTTTCTCTCTTTCTCTCTCTATCTTCCTCTCTCCCTCTTTCAACCACCCCCCCATGTCCTCTGGTGAAGATTAAAACACACACACACACACACACACACACACACACACAATAATGAGCTGCTGCACATCTGGCCTCTATTCATTAGCTTTTGCATATAATGAAAGATTCTATGTAAAGCCTCAACAGACTCATACAAAGAGAACAGTCTGCCCCAGGAGAGTTATATTTTAGTTCACATACTTTGTTGCATCTAAGAGGACCTTCTAATTTCTACATAGAGACAACTTTTTTTTTTGAACCTGTTTATTTCCAGGGTTAAGTGTATCAAAATTCCTTTATTTAAAAAATATACTAAATTCTTCTTAACATCACTGAATTGTACCTTCGTAAAACCAATCTTTTCTAAATTGCCACTTAAACGTGATGATACCTAATGAAGTTTATTGTGCATTTCCTTGCTCAATAAATGTAACTTGTGAGGGATGTATGTCCTTCTGAAAGTTCTGGGTTGAGCGCCTGCCTGCACGCATCTGCCATCCACCTATCTCAGGTTCTGCCTTTTCCAAGCAGCCCACAGTCACTGGAAATAATCTATGACCAAATCCTGCTCTAAATCAGGTTTCATTTCTTTATGCTCAGCAGTCTCTACCCACCTAGAAATCAGATAAATATTAATCAACATTTCCTCCTCTTTCTATGCTTTGATTGTCTCTTTATCTCTTGAACCCATCTAGAATTTGATTAGGAATTGTGTGAGTACATATTTTCTCATAAAACCAATATTCTAGCCACATTTATTAAATAAGTGAAACCCTGCACTCTTTTGGGCTGCCACATTTTACATACAAAATGGATATTACATTTTTAAAGTAAGTTTGTATATAAAATGAGGCATTGAAGAAAAATAATAAAAATATTGTATTTTTATATATTTTCTACTCAATTTATTTCTCTGCTATGCCTGCTTTAGAATTATAATAGTTAGGATTTTTGAAATTTTCTAATTTTGTTCTTACTTTCTTATTTTGTTTTCATATTTGTCAGGAAAGGTCTTTTTCAAATATATATAATTTCAGAGGAATTGTTCTTTTCAAAATAGTTTATCTTTCCAAATTGAAAGATCTTTTATGATACTTAATTTGAGTATTATTTTATACCTTTTTGGTAAGCCAAATTTTATAGAATTTTTACATTGTTCCTTGGTGTAGCTACTGAGATTATTCTTATTTAACATGTTGTTTCTTTTATAAATGTGTTGCCCTACATGTTTTATTTTAGTTAATTATTTTCTGTGTGTGAAAAGCTATTGATTTTTTCATATTTGTAAAATGTTAGATAATATTTTAAAACAACACTAAACACAGGAATCTACACTAATAAAAGAGAAACATGGTAATTGGCGTACGACCACTACCCTTCCCATTGACTAATCCCACTGTCACTCACAGAGTAGGGCCGAGATATGCAAATTAACTGGCAGCCAAGATGGCGGCCGGCAGCCAGGCAGCTGATGCGAACAGGGAGGTTTGCTTGCTTCAGTGACGGAGAACTCCAACGTTCCCCGCCTGACTTGCCAGCCTCTCAGCTGCAACTCTAAGCAACTATGTTGAGAATAAAGAAGCTAAAAAAAACCCAGAAACCTGCTTTACTCAGCGGAGCTTCAGCCAGCCGGACCGCAACATTGTATCAAATACAGACGGTAAACAAAGGCCAGAAACCTGTTTTCAGGCCTCAGAGCTAAAGCTGGCCCAGAATAAAAAAAAGAAAAAAAAGAAAAAAAGGAGCGGTTGGGAGCTTCAGTCCCAGCCTGAAAACAGCCCTCAGCCCCTCACCCAGACTGGCCAGGCACACCAGTGGGGACACCCACCCTGATCCAGGACACCCTTCAGGGCAAACCAGGCAGCCCCACCCATGCACCAGGCCTCTACACTATATAGTAAAAGGGTAATATGCCTCCCAGCACTGGGATCAGTGAAGCCGAGAGGCCCCCCGGCACCGGGGTCAGCGTGACAAGGGGCAGCACCCAAACCCCCTGATCACCCTGTGGCTCTGTGTGTGACAGGGGGTGGGGCCCCAACCCCCCCACCCCCCACGGGCCCTGCTCTGTGTGTGACGGGGTAGAGCCATAACCTCCCCATTGGCCCTGCCCTGAGTATGAGAGTGGCAGCACCCCAACCCCCTGATCCGCCCTGCCCTGAGTGTGACAGGGGGCGGTGCCCCAACTCCCCTATCGGCCCTACTCTGTGAGTGACAGGGGGGAGCTCCTCAACCCCCTGACCGGCCCTGCTCTGTGCATGACAGGGGGGAGCTCCCCAACCCCCTGATTGACCCTGCTCTGTTCATGACAGGGTATGGAGCCCAACCCCCCTGATGGGCCCTGCTCTGTGCATGACAGGGGGTGGCGCCGCAACCTCCCCATCTACCCTGCCTTGAGTGTGACAGGGGGTGGTGCCCCAACCCCCCAATTGGCCCTACCCTGAGCGTGACTGAGGGTGGCATCGCAACCTCCCAATCTGCCCTGCTCTGTGCATGACAGGGGAAGGCGCCCCAACTCCCCAATCGGCCCTGCTCTGAGCCCGACCAGGGGCTGCACCTAGGGATTGGGCCTGCCCTCTGCCACCCGGGAGCAGACCTAAGCCAGCAGGTCGTTATCTCCCGAGGGGTCCCAGACTGCAAGAGGGCACATGCCGGGCTGAGGGACCCCCCCCCCCCCCGAGTGCACAAATTTTTGTGCACCAGGCCTCTAGTCTATAATAATCTATAATAATAAAAACATAATATGCTAATTAGACCGGACATCCTTCCAGATGACCTTCTGGATGAAGCCACGGTGGTGGGACCAAGGTGGCCGCAGCAGCAGCAGCAGGGGCCGAACCCCTTGCATGAATTTTGTGCATCGGACCTTTAGTCACTTTATAAAATCATTGTGAACAGAGCAAGTACATGTGGAATAGCTGATTGAAGAAGAAAAGAAAGAAGGAAATAATACTAATGGCCTTGAAAGTTTATTTAATGTGGCCAGTACATTTTCTGGCACTAAAATCTTTCATGAAGAGCATGAAAAAGAAATTAATATCACTCATACACTGAGATACAAAAAAGGTAAACAAAATATTAACAAAATTAATAAAGTCATATTAAGAGATCATACTTATGACCAAGATGCATCAATTAAAAAAAAAGTTAAAGCCCTAAGTGGTTTGGCGCAGTGCATAGAGTGTCAGCCTGAGCACTGAAGGGCCCAGCGCTCGATTCTGGTCAAGGGCACATGCCATGTTGCAGCTTGATCTTCAGTGAGGGGCGAGCAGGAGGCAGCCGATCCATAATTCTTTCTAATCATTGAGGTTTCCTTCTCTCTCTCTCTCCCTCTCTCTCTCTCTCCCTTCTTTACTTAAATCAATAAAAAATATTTAATTTTAAAAAATCAATAAAAATATTTAATTTTTTAAAAAATATGTTTTATTTATTTTGGAGAGAGAGAAGAAAGAAGAGGGAAAATGTGAGAGAGAATCATCTATTGGCTGCCTCCCACACACACCACAATTAGGGACCTAACCCTCCACCTGGGCATATTCCCTGACTGGGAATCCAACTGACAACCTTTCAGTGCACAGGAAGACACTCTACCAACTGAGGAACATGGGCCAGGACTCAAGTGATATCAATTAACGCAAGATTTTCGAAAATCATATGATTAATTGAAAATAGTATAATTGAAAATCATAATTCACCACATTGAGTAAAGAAGTAAAATCATATATTTATTCAAGTGTATCACATTTACAATAACTCTCTGAACATTAGCAATGAATAAGAAACTCCTTTATCCGAAAGAGAATACCTCCAAATATTGAACATTATATTTATGGGTAAAATGTTTTTGGTTTTCTGTTTGATAAAAGGAGCAAAACAATGGTATCCACTAGATGTTTAAATAAAAGGCAAGAAGGATGGAAGGCAAAATAAACCTGTCATTATTTGCAGATGGTATGATATGGACATGAAATTTTTGAAAATAGTGGAATTCAAATTTATAATGACGTTTACCAAGTCTGCTCAATACAAGGTCAGTCACTTTAGACAGCTGTGATTTTATGTGTCAGCACCAGCAGGTACTAATAAAAAATTGAGGAGATAGCAGATAGCATTTAGAATAGCATGAAAACATACCCAATAACTAGGGAAACAGCCAAACAAGGTCTGAGTAATGCAGAAAGGGACTATCAAAACTTTCTGAAAGAAAACAATAGCATATTAAATAAATAAATGAAGAGGTACTCCATGTTTATAGGTTGGAAGACTCAACATTGTAAATATATTCAATATTACCAGCCTTAATCTATTGATTCAATTAAATCTCAATCAAAATCACAACACAGTGGTGAGATATATGAGCACATGTGTATAACTGGATAAGCTAAAAGGCAAATAACCAAAAAGAAACATGAAAATTCTGAAGAAGACAAAGTAAAAGGACTTATATCACTTGATATAAATATTTATTTCTACAATAATTATGACATAGTGGCATTGGTACAGCTAGAGAGATATATAAAAAGAATTTAGGCCATAGAAATAAATGCACACATGTATGGACACTAAGGTAGCATTGTAAAGCCATGAGAAGAAGATCTATTCAATGTAGAGTGTTGAGGTAATTAGATTTAAAAAATTAAAACTTGACCTCTATCTATACCATATATGAAAAATAATTCTGGGTGAATTTTAAATCTAAATATAAATGGTGAACCAATAAAACCACTACATAGCCTATATAATAAAAGTGTAATATGCAAATAGACCAAACGGCAGAACAACCAGTCGCCATGATGTGCACTGACCACCAGGGGGCAGGTGCTCAACACAGGAGCTGCCTCCTGGTGGTTAGTGCACTCCCACAGGGGGAGTTCCACTCAGCCAGAAGCCAGGCTCATGGTTGGTGAGCGCAGTTGCTATAGTGGGAGCCTCTCCCACCTCCACTGCAGGCAGGAGGAAAGGAGCAATGGGTTCTGGGCTGTGAGAGCCCCAGACTGGGAGAGCAATGTCTGACTGTTGGCTTAGGCCCGATCCTCCAGCAGGCAGACATCCCCAAGGGGTCCCAGACTGCTAGAGGGCGCAGGCCTGTCTGAGCCCACCCCTCCCCTGCAGTGCACGAATCTAGTGCACCAGGCCTCTAGTATAGATATATATGAGAAAAATCTTCATGATGATCTGGTAGAGAATTTTTTTTTTTTTTTCAGAAGAGGCTTTTTTTTTTTTTAATATATTTTATTGATTTTTTTTTTACAGAGAGGAAGGGAGAGAGATAGAGAGTTAGAAACATCAATCAGCTGCCTCCTGCACATCCCCTACTGGGGATGTGCCCGCACCCAGGTACATGCCCTTGACCGGAATCGAACCTGGGACCCTTCAGTCCACAGACTGACGCTCTATCCACTGAGCCAAACCGGTTTTGGCGAGAAATATTTATTATATAAGACTTGAGACACACTTATTTCATAAGAAATAATGTACTTTTCCTTAGAATGAAAACTTTTTTTTATTAAAATATTAAAAGATACCATTTGAAGAATGAATAGGTAGGCCAAAGTGGGGAGAGGATATTTGATCAACAAATAGTTCATATTGAGAACATAAAGAGAACTAAAATCACTAAGACAAATGACCCTACAAAAATAAAATGGGCAAAATAAGAGAATTTTGGGTGGTTGCTTCATAAAAGGACATCCAAATGTACACAGACAGAAGACAAGATATTTAATTACTAAGTAGGACAATACAAGTCAGTGCACTATATTCTCACCAGGAAAGGTAAAGTGACATTTTAAAAAAGGCAAAGGAAGAACTAAGATTGCAGTGTAGGTAAATGTAATACTCACCACCTCCCACCATGACATCAGAATTACAACTAAAATACAGAACAACCATCATTTAGAACCATTTGAAAGCTGGTTGAATGGAAGTCCTACAACTAGAGGAGTAAAGAAGAAAATGCATCTAAATTGGTGGGGGCGGGGGGCAGGCAGAGGCAGTAGACAGGCTGGTCCAATACCCATGTAGGGTGTGTTTTTAATCAGGGGGATATCTCAGCTGTGGAGGCCTCCCATGAGGATCAAGAGGTCCCAGCCCCACACTGGACCCCTTTGTCAAGGCTTCCAGTGCCAGGAAGAGAAGTCTCCATAACTTGGGCTGTAAAAATCAGTGGGGATTGTGAATGAGGCTACTGGAGACCCAGCACTTCCTCTTAAAGGTTTGGTGCACAGACTTAATCAGCCTCCCTACTTGTGTTGGACTTGAAAGTACCCAGGAGAGGCCAAGTTGTGAAGCAAGTGCTGAGCTCCAGCACTGGGGCAGAAGCTTGGGGATATCCAGCAACAGAGCAGGAGGAACTAGATTATCTGGCTTCAAAGCAAGAACTCAGGGGTGGCTTTCTCCCTGAGACAGGAGTGCTCACAATGTTCATTGTTCCTATGCTGACACCAACCCTGTCGCAGAGCTGATTGGCAGGTGCTATATCTGAGTCTCCACGAACCTGGCTCACACTGTTTGCTCCACCCTGAAGATTCCCTGAGACCCCACCCCTGCTCAATTTGCAGCCCCATCCAATCCATTTTCAGCAGCATATGAATGGCCTGTCCTGACTCTGGCTTTAAACTTTCATAAAATCTCTCAAACAAGCATCAACTGGCATCAGCATGCCCCATACCTCTCAATAAGAGGGCCAAGGCCTGGCAGTAGCAGCAACCTACCTTGCTTCGCAACTTGACCTCTCCTGGGCACTTGCAAGCTCAATACAAGTAGCAGCCATCTGAGGATCACTCTGTAGCTCCTGCTGGGTGGCTCCCAACAGTGGCTATCTTTGCACCTCTCTGGAGGCCTCAGAGCCAGTGCACCCAGTGGATAGCTTCAGACCACACCAGATTACAACAGTACACATCCACAAGCAACACACTCAAGGGGCAAACTCAGTGAGCACCAAAGCCCAACTGAAGCAAG
Source organism: Myotis nattereri (assembly GCF_964212035.1). Classification (NCBI taxonomy): domain Eukaryota; kingdom Metazoa; phylum Chordata; class Mammalia; order Chiroptera; family Vespertilionidae; genus Myotis; species Myotis nattereri. The sequence goes on from NC_138075.1 coordinate 151,514,030, forward strand.
TCTTATTCCTGGGGTGTCTCCTGCACAGCAGATCTTCCTCTGTAGTCAAAACTGGTCCTCACAGCCAATTGGCCTGTAGGTCCATTCCTCCCAGTGACACCTACAGCAATCAAGGCATAACTATAAGACTGTGCACACAGCCCACACAGACTGAGCCACTGGGCCCTACAGGACACTTATTACACAAGACTTCTCTACTAATTCGAGACATAGAAGCTTTACCTAATACATAGAAACAAACACAGGGAAGCAGACAAAATGAGGAGACAAAGAAACATGATGCAAATGAAAAAACAGAGGAAGTCTACAGAAACATAACTAAATGAAATAGAGACAAGCAAACTACTAAATACAGAGTTCAAAACAATAATTATAAGGATGCTCAAGGATCTTAATGAGAGCTTGAAGGGACTTAGTGAGAATATCAAAGACATGAAAAAAGATCAGTCAGAAATTAAGCATATACTAACTGAAATAAACAATAATTTACAGGCCGAGGAGACCCCACTGGTGCACGAATCCCCTCCCCACCACCCTCTGAGATTCATCAGTCTGTTCCTGTTTCCATGCCTTTGGTTTCCACTCATGCATTGAGCATCTTCCCTGGTGGTCAGTGCTTGTCATAGCTACCAGGCAAATGGTCAAGGGTCAGATGATCACTTAGGCTTTTATATATATAGATAGATATGCATTACCTATGGACACAGACAATAGGGTGTTGAAGTGCTAGGGAAGAGCAGGAACTGAGTTAGGAGGGTAATGGGGACAAACAGGGGACATCTGTAATACTCTCAACAATAAATATTTTTCAAAAAGGCTTATTGTTGGTCAGCCTCTGAAACAAAGGGAAGTCATGTACACTGCTGGTGGAAGTATAACTTATTGGATATATGTACATAACAGAACCCAGAATGGCCACTCTAGAAATGTTCCAAATAGAAATAGTCATAAATATAAACCAAATGGAATTTATAAAAGTGTCCATCCTCACAGCCCTGGCTTCATCTGGAAGGTCATCTGGAAAGTCGTCTGAAAGGGTGTCTGGATGGTCGTTTTGCTGTTCAGCAGTTGAGCCAATTTGCATATTATGCTTTTATTATTATAGATATACATGTTCCTAGATGTTTAGAGGTAAAATAAAAATAATAAGTATTTTCTTCATAATCCTATCCAATAGTAGACAAACATGGTAATTGACCGTATCTTCGCTATGCTTCCCATTGGCTAATCAGAGCGATATGCAAATTAACCACCAACAAAGATGGCAGCTAATTTGCATACTGCAAGCAGGCAGGACAGCGCAGCCACCAGCTCAAGCCGCCATCCCGGGCCACAGGCTGGCCCCAGAAGCCCCAGAAGCTGCCCAGAAGCTGGTTATAGGGGGGAGATGGGGGTCCCCTGCCCAGGCCTGAAGCCTGGGCCAGAGGCGTCAGTCCTGGGCGGGGGGTGGATCTGGTGATTGGAGGGTGATGGGGGTCAATGCCTCTGGCTGAGGCATCAGGCCTGGGAGAGAGTGGAGCCGGTGATCGGGAGGAGATGGGGGTCCCTGCCCAGGCCTGAAGCCTGGGCCAGAGGTGTCAGGCCTGGGCCAGGGGGGCCAAGCCGGCAATTGGTGTGAACTACAGAGGAAACACCTTTTCTGACCGCTCATTGGTTAAGCTCCCTGTATGCCACTGGTAATATTCTTAGTAACTTGAGTAATAAGAATCCAAAAAGGTGATCTAGGGTTTTTTACCACACTCCTGGCAAAAAAAGTGAAGGTCCGCAGCTGGAAGGCTAAGAAATGTCATATCCTGCCCAAGCTGGTTTGGCTCAGTGGATAATGCCTTGGCCTGCTGATGGCAGGGTCTGGGTTCAATTCTGACCAAGGGTATGTACCTAGGTTGCAGGCTCCTCCCTGGCCCGGGCCCAGGTCAGGGCTCATGCAGGAGGCAACCAATCAAAGTGTTCCTCTCACTTTGATGTTTCTCTCTGTCTTTCCCTTTCTCTTCCACATTCTCTAAAAATCAATGTTAACATATCCTCAGGTGAGGATAAAAAAAAAAAAAGTAAGAAATTATTATATGAAAGACACAACTTGAAAATGCCTAAAGAAGTTGTCATTTCTTCATGGTGAAGAGACTGGAGTCCGTGTTGATGAAAAAATCTTGCTGGCTACAGTGACTGGCAGTGGCTGCAGCAGCGGGCTGATGGGATCCTGCCTTCCCCTGTTCATCCCAGTCACCTCCCACAAAGGGAGGTCAGACTGCAGCTTAGGCTCGCTCCCCAAGGGGAGCAGGGAGCGGGCCTAAGCCATTACTAGGACATCCCCTGAGGGCTCCCAGTATGTGAGAGAGGGAAGGCTGGGCTGAGGGACACCCCCCCCCCCAGGGCACAAATTTCGTGCACCGGACCCCTAGTCTATAATAATAAAAGCATAATATTCTAATTAGACTGGACAGCCAACGATCCTTCCAGACGACCTTCTGGATGAAGCCGGGGCTGCAAGGGCCGGGGCAAGCCACACACAAATTTCATGCATCGGGCCTGTAGTCATTAATAATTTTGTAAATCCATCTCTGAGGAGCTTAGAATGGCAGCTGAAACATAAGTGCTATATCAAGGTGTTGTTATCATTATGCTTATTACCCTTATGAGCTATTGGTTTTATTGTTTTCTATTGTTCAACACATTCATTATGCAAAGAAAAGTGTATCTCAGCATTTTCAAACAAACAGTAGCTTCCCTTGTCTCTCTCTTTTTAAAAAATATATTTGATTTCAGAGAGGTAGGGAGAGGGAGAAAGAGATAGAAACATCAATGATGAGAGAGAATCATTGATTAGCTGTCTCCTGCACACCCCCTACTGGAGTTTAAGTCCGCAACCCTGGCCCATGTCCTGGATCAGAATCAAACCTGGGACCCTTCAGTCCACTGAGCCAAACTGGCGAGGGCCCCTGTCTCTTTCTAAAACTTTATTTCGGGGGGAAAAAAAGGACACATATGTAATACCCTTTGTAATACTTTAAGCAATAAAAAAAAAAAAAATCAAAAAAAAAGAAAGAAATAGGGGCTTTCTGTGAATATGAAGCTAGGGAGGTCCTGGCTGGGCTGAGGACATAAGATCTCATTGTCCTCCCAACCCTTCAACCTGATTTGACCCCCACCCTCAAATAGTCAGGGGCCAAAAAATGAAGTGAAAGATGAAAAAAAAACAAAAAAAACAAAAAAAACCCACAAACAAACAAACAAACAAACAAAAACTTTATTTCCAGGAAGTCCTGCGAGTGCCTCTGGTTGGCCCTAAGCAAGTTTCCATCTGTCTCTTATGCATTCTCACCAGACACTGAACTGCCTTTTCAACTTTCTAGTGTGACTTGTTTTATAAAAATAAAGTAGTCGTTTTTGGTACTAATTATTTTTTAATCATACTAAATACAGAATGAATTTGTACCTCTTCCCAAGTGAGTTATTTGAAATTCTGTCCCTAAATTTATTAAAAGTTTCTATATTTTGGAAAAGGACCACTCATTGCTTATATCTTTGATATTTTCTTTGCCTCCATCACAATCAGTAGAAGTAGAGTTTTTGTGTGCCATTCCTCCCTCCATCCTCCCCCCTCCACATACATACAGGAAGATATTGTGTCTCCAGGAGACATACATGTGAATGGTCAACAAGAGGAGTACCCTTGGAATGTGGACGCTGGATAGTCAGAGAAGTTAACTAATCACAAAAGGTTATATCCATTCAGACTCACAAATAGCTATTTATCATATACTGTGGGACACCTGAAAATAGTCTAAATTGGAGGTAGTAATTTTTTAATTCCAAGCATTTGTATACTGTTAAAGTATAGGAGTATTTATGTTAAAGATTTCATGAAACATGCCTTTTTTTTCCTTGAATGCATATTTTGAGCTCTTGGGTTAAATCTCAGAACACTCACCCAGTTGATTATTTCAGTATCATGTAGAAAATGCCACAAAAAATAAATAATTCAGATAATGATAAAGTATAGTAATTACTTAACATAATGTAACATGGATAGAATAATGTTACTTCTGAAATACAGAACAAGACATTGGAAAAAATTCTTCCAAATTTTACTTAAGGTGGGAAATACTAATTTATGTTTTATTTTTCATTGTGTTTAGTTAACTAAATAAAAATACTTTAGATAAATTATTATTTAAGAATTTGTTTATTCTCAACACTGGGACATATAATTCTTAAGGAACCTCATCACCTAGAAAAGAGTCTGGCACATACTAGCTGTGATATAGTTTTAGTAGACAAGTGAACAAATGGCTAATTATAATTCATGGATACATCTATTTTTATAAGAAAGCTGGGCTCTAAAAAACAGATAGGATTGGTAAAAAGGGTGGTGGAACTATTCCAGGTGGCAGAACAAATATATTGTTTGACAGGGATAATATAAAATGAGAGAGAGAGAGAGAGAGAGAGAGAGAGAGAGAGAGAGAGAGAATAGAAAGAGAGACTTGGATACTTAGAGTGAAGTAGTTGGCATTTTTTTTTGTTTTTCTTCACTGTGTACAACATTTCGGATGGTATGTATTTATGACTTAAGTCCATGAATATGAATAAAAACAAAATACAGCAAGGGCTGCAGATTTAGCAATGCTAAAGGCATATTTCCTGTAGAAATTAAATTACACAAAAATAAAATATGCTTTTCTTTGTAGGCAATGATGTTCCTACTCACCCATTGACTTTAGCATCTGCTCTCTGCATTATTGCATTTAATTTATACACTAGTAAGGCCCTTGAATATTTATTTTATACTTAATTCTGTTTTAATTTGAGAGAATATCAGTTCTCTTACTTATGACAGCATGACTAAGTAACATAGATGATTACTTCATTTCAACTTCCCCAAAGAATGCATTTGAATAAAACCATCACATTTGTGACCCAAAATGCTCTCTTGTGCAACATGCATATTGGCAAAGAGTTCATATATGCCAGGTTGCAGGTTTAAACAAATTGACTGCTCAGTGATAAATTCCTGGAATTGGAGAAGGGGTCAGTGCCCATAAAAACCCTCACATAACCTTAACTACAGAGGTATGAATGGTTTTCCACAGCTACAATTATTTCATAATGTGCAGGAGGGTTTATCAGGCTAAACAGACCATATGGTGAAATGAATCCTTAAATTGAAAAACAGAAAGGCATTTTTAAAGTGTCAAAGAGGAGATAAAGTCATCTGCACATTTGTGTAGAGGAGGTGCAAGAATGAAAAATTGAAAAGTAAATACATGTCACAGTAAAAAAAAACAATAAAAAATTCTGAAATCTGTTGATGATGATAATATTCAACATATTTTAAAATATACCTAACATTTGGCCACCATTGGGATTTATTACATAAGAAAATTACTCTGCCAAACATGTTTTTAAAATAAAAATGTTATTTCTATGATACATTAAAACATATAATTCTAATTATGCTCCATGTTTTTTCTCATTAATGATTTATTCAAAGCAGAATAAAAGTCAGCTTGTTATGTTGACAGGGGGCACAAGTCATCTAGAAAAATCGGTTGTCACAATTAAACGATATTAGTTACCAAAGCATGTGCCATTCTGGAATGATTTTAGAATAAAAAACAAACAAGTAAAACTACCTGAGGACGTTACTGAAGCTCAGTCTAAAAGGGGAAGAACCTCCCACCTTCTTGTATGTTCTCTTCACCTGCATCAGAAATGCACTTTGAATTGCAAGAGCTGAGCCAAGTTGTTGGTAGTGTTCTACTTACTCTTCAAGTAAACAACCTCACCTGGCTGTGCAAGGGACAGGTGTTTGTCAATCTTTTGTTTATTGGGAAATAAAAGACCAGTGAAACCCAACTGCATGAAAAATAGGCGACTGAGTTGAATATGGCATCTGCTCTTTGCTAATGTAATTTCTTCTGCTTAATTGCTTTCTGACAGCAATCCCTGGATTTTTCAGAAGCCTTCTGTCCGATATTTAGCTACAGAAGATTCTCCCAGACTTCTTATTTGGTGCCAAAACCAGAACATTTAAATTACATAGCCACATTAGTAACATTTTTATTTAAGCATTTAAGATTATATGGGTGTGGATGTGGATATGGATATGGATATGGATATGGATATGGATATGGATATGGATATGGATATGGATATACATACACCTGTGTATCCTTCCTCAGTATATAAATCACCATAGGCTAATAGTGGAACCAAGAAATATCTTTGAACATGAAATCCATGATTTCATCTGAAATCTATTCAATATACACATGCACCTACACATGCAATAATTCTGCTTTTCCATTTTGATTTTTGGAATTTGAAGGACTATTTCCCATTAGAGAAATGAGCAACATGGTAAGGTCATAACGAAAATTACAGTCATTTAGAGTTAAAACATGTTCTCATATAGTTATTTTTGATGAAGAAATATATAGGGGCTTTATTTCTAATTCATTCTATGAAGAGAGTAAAAAAAAAATAGATTATGGAACAACATTGCTATGGGCAAGTCCCACCTTTAGAAGTGTCTGTGATCTTATCAGAATTTAAGTCTGTACACATGATGAAATCACCAGTTTTCTCTTACTCCCCTCTTTCTGTCCTAGGTTTTATTTACACTTCAACTCAGTTATATGCTGGATCATGCTCATCAATTTCAGAATGTCAGAAAACCAAAGATTCATGTTTCAGGTTTCCCTGACTTCAGAAACACTTGCATTTTTTTTTTTTGCGGGGGGCGGGGGGCGGGGTTAATCTATTTTTATTTTTTAAATCCTTATTGGAAGTAACATATGTCCCCTCCTTCCCCCATTGTCCCCTTCTAACCCACCTCCAACCACTGCCCCAGGCCTTCACCACTCTATTGTCTTTTTTGTTGTTGTTGTTAGCTGATATTCTATTCTCCCATATTTTGGTTTTTAAATATCTCTTTTATGTGGTATAGAATAAGCGATATGGCAATTTATTTAGTCTCTTGTAGTGCAGGCATACTTCCTTTTATTGCACCTTGCTTTTTATTGCGCTTTGCCAATATCATGTTTCTTACAAATTGAAGGTTTGTGCCAGCCCTACATTGAGCAGCTCTATTGGCACTATTTTTCCAACAAGCTCAGACAATGGTTAGCATTTTTTAGCAGTGAAGTATTTTTAAATTAAGGTTTGTACATTTTGAGGCTATAATGCACACAATAGATGAAAGTATAATGTAAACATAGCTTTTAAATGCACTGGGAAGCAAAAAAATTATGTGGCCTTTTTTTTTTTATTGGGATAGTTGCTTTATTGAGACTGGTCTGGATCCAAACCTATAAGATTTTTGAGGTATGCCTGCATTCTCACACAGGGGATGATTAAAACATCCACCTGTGGGGAAGCATGGGACTTGGTTGGAAAGTCTGTAAGGAGGTTTCTCTGAAAGGTATGAGGCCTTGAGGGGGACCTTGCTGATGGTGGAAGACCCTGCCTTGACTTTTCCAAACAAGTCTGAGCCCTGGGATGTTTTGCTTGAATATTTATGTTTATTCTTTAAACATCCTTGTTTAAAAGACACTATAGATACATCTATTTTATCAAGGATACGTACCCTGCTGATAGTACCTAGAGGTTAATATTAGTTCAAGTTGTTGCTACAATAAAAGCCTTAGGAGGCAGGCGAATGGGGATGTCTGGTTCCTTTAGTCAGGCAGTCCCTTAGCCCTCTCTTTCACAGAAACCTGTGTCAGAGTAATCATTCATCCATTGTCAGGGTCTGCTGGTCAGTCCTGGCATCCACCCAGTCAGAATGCTATCAATTGTTATAGATAAATGTACTTGCAAATTAGGAAAGACACACACTGATAATCATAAAATGTGGAAAAATTAAAATAGCTGAATCTGTGGCTTTGTTTTGGTAAAATGTCTGAAGCAACTCATTTACTTATTTTGGTAATCTACCTGGCTTTTCTCTCCAGCCATCTATCTTGTCACCTTTGGCTTCAATCTATCTCTAAACAAATAAATTGGTTGGAGCTTATGAACAGACATGCTTATATAAAATCATTTTACTGTTATTTTAATTTTGCAATTGCTTTTGACTTATGACTCCGTAGTTTAAACATAAAGGTTAGAAACAAGAATGGTGGACGCAAGCACACCTGGATTCAAGTCCCCACTCTCTCATTTACTAGACGTATATTTTTAAAATATCTTATTTTCTGCTCTAACCCTCACTCTCTTCTGTTAAAAAGGGGGAATGCAAATAGATCTCCAGTGCAGAGCCTGGCACAGCGTAAGTGCCTCTTACCTATCAGTCAGCGATGGTCATCATGTTGATGTTGATGATAGCGGTGTGATGGAAATAGATAGCTTGGCCTTCTTTTTCACTCAGTTTTATTTGGTCATTAATTTCCTTTACTGTCCACATTGGAAATAGAAAATGCTCTTGCTTGAAGAATATGTGAGCCTTTCTTTCACAGTGTTGTAGTTGAGAAGTCTTAGACAAATTTACTAATCCATATGACTCTCTGTATTCTTGTCTATTTAAGGCATTGCTAGTCTTTTAACCTAGTTGAGATTATTGGTAGCCCATTGCTCAATGGACTATATTGAAAACTGCATTAACCAGTGCGAGTGAAAATGCTTTTTAAACTGCAAATTTCAAAGATTTTAATGATTTACTTAGTCTCAAATGTTTAATTAGATCCAGGAGTTTTCATTAAACATAATACATAATCATGATCCAAGGAGTTGTTAGTATGTAGCTCTCTCATCCCTGTGAGTTTGGGGAGGTCAATATATCTGCTCTTTATAAAAACACCCAAAATGACTTAATGTAGGTGACCAGAGACCACATTTTGAGAATGCAAAAACTATAAAAAAAATCCTGAACTATGGGAAAAGGAACAACAAAGAAGTACCTAGGAGATGGGGTGAAGAAATGTCTAAGTTTGGTAATAGATCATAATAAATTATGATTAATAATTAATCTGAAGATGGCAATTATCTTCTACACAGCTGGTTTTCTCTATTATTGATTTATGAATATTATTGCTATGTGTAACCTAAAATAAATCACATGAAAACATTTATTCCAGAGAAGTAGAAATATCAGCAAAAAAGAGAAAACAGAGCTATGAGGCTCTTAACTGTAAGTTGAGGACTGATAATGGAAGATCTCTGAAAGGATCCTCTCAACATTCTAAAATTCTATCCTGTAAATTAAAAACACACACACACACACACACACACACACACACACACACACAACAAAACAAAAATCAAGATAGCTTAATGATGAGTTTCTGACCCATTCATTTTACTTTTTCTCTCCTATGGCATCAGAGCTTAATGGTCCTGGCAAATTAAGAGTAATTTTGGAAGGAAGAGTTGTTGCTATTTGTCACTACTGGTGAAAAAATATTAGTCAATTATATTTAACATCAAGTTATCTAAAAAAAGTTTAAGTGATCTAATTATGTTCAGCCTTATTGCTTATATTCAAGTTAAAGATGAAACACTTTAGTCACACAACTGTGTGAATTTATTTAATGCCACAGAACTATACACTTAAAAATGGTTAAAATAATAAATTTTATGCTGTGTATTTTGAATAAAAATGGTTGGATATATTTTACTATAGATCTTGACCACTTGTACAGCTAAAAGCAGTTCTTTAATTCCCAATTAAAACATTCTAAAAGAATGGAAATACCCCAGCCAGTCTTGCTCAGTGTTTGAGCATTGACCCATGAACCAGGAGATCACAGTTTGATTTTGGGTCAGGGAACATGCTCAGGTTATGGGCTTGAACCCCAGTGTGGGGAGAAGGGGACATGCAGGAGGCAGCTGATTTATGATTTATGATTCTCTCTCATCATGGATGTTTCTATCTCTCCGTCCCTCTCACTTCCTCTCTGAAATAAATAAAAGCATATTTTTAAAAAGAATGGAAATAAAATATTATAAACAATTCTGAGATATTTTAGGTAAAATAATCTAACTCATGGAAAATTACTCAAAATATTAATATTAAAAACTGATAAAATATATATAATGGTACTAGGATTCCTGTTCCTTCCATCTTATAGTCACTCATCCTTAATGTTGAATTCAAAAAACCAAAAGAAGGATCCACTAAAATTGATAAAGGAACAATTATAAGGAATGTTATCAGGTTGTTTCATTGCTGTAAATCTGTGAATGCACCAATAACTGAGCAAATCTGAGAAGGCTCCATTATTCAGAAAACAGGAAAAGTGGGATTATAGGAGAGCTGCACCTGTCAGAAGCTAGGCTTGAAACCCAGGTTAAGCCACAGCCACAGAACAAAGGGAGTCTAGAGTCAAACAGCGGGGCAGAAAAAGCAGAGAAACAAAGCCAGTGCCTCCAGTTAGGTTACATTATCACTCATATGCTGCCCAGCTTCTGAACTGTTCTTACAAATTTACAACATCCCACTCTAGTATGAGGTATGAATGGATGATGGAGAATTTCAGAAGTGAATTGAACCAGAAATGGGAAAGCCAATGTATTGGATAGGTCATCCATACAAATGATAAAGGAATCATGATTTGAGATATGAAATTTGAGATAAGGAAAAAGGGATGCATATTTGCCTAATCCCTAAGGAAAATAATATATATCAAGAAAGCAAAGGAAACAGTAATGAAAGAATGAGCAAGATGTTACAAAAACATCCAAACTAGGTTATCACTGAATAGTTACTTGAGAAACATCTCTGGTGACTTGAGGTTTAAGGAATACTGTTTGAACAACGCTGTGCTAAATGCATTGCCACTAAAATCATGGGAGGAAGGGGGAGAGTAAGAAAAATGTTTTCTATAGCACTGATTTTACCTTTGTTTTGAAAACATAGGACAATGAAAATGGAAGATGAAATACAATAAATTCTGGGATAGTTTAAATACAATTTTCACTATAGATAGAAAAATTGCTTTTTAATTTGTAAACTCAAGAGATTTTGTAGTATTTTCCCTATATTTATTTTTTTATATTGATGTTATACTTTTAAACACATAAAGGTTAATGACAATATCAAATTAGCATCAAAGATGTTAGAAGGTAATAAAATACAATTAAAAGTTTTTAAATGTGCTGTATATGAGGCTCCTAAGAAAATAGAAAATAATAATGAAAATAGAAAATAAACTTACTAGTTATTTTGATAATAATTAAGGTAACCAAAGCTTAAGAACAAAACAGCGCAATGAATCCCAAAACACTATGAACTTTTATTTTAATAAGATTCCCTTTAGAAACTTTGAAGTGGTAGTAAAATACAGAAAATCTAGCAATGAAAGACCAGAATATGCAATAAGAAAAATATTAGACATAAGATTTTTAGAAAACAATAATAGCAACAAAAATAAAATGAATGAATTTAAGAGAAAAAGCATACATTTGTGAATGAGATCATTAAAAATACCAAGAGATTGTTCTTGTAATAAAATATACAGTTCTCTGGCAATGAAGGAACATAGAAATAAACTTTAATAATAGCATATTGGGATATGTAGCCACAAACTTAAAATTTTAAATTATAAGAGGCTACTGTGGACAAATTTTCACTAATATGTTGGGAAATCTAATTAACATGAACAACATTTTTCAAAAATTAAATATCAAAATTACTTCTGGTATAATATACATGTTGAATAAATTGTCAATCATTGAAAATTATGAAAGACAATAAAAATTTATTAAGAGATCTTTGACTGAGATTATTTTATGTTTAAGTTGTATGAAATCTCAGGAAAACAATTCTTACATTATTTAGACATGTACAGTATACACAGAGACGGAAAGTTTGCAATGTTTGCAATGTTATATAAGTTTAGGGGCTTATATAACATTGGTAACAAAGCTTCATGTGGAGATCACACACACGCAAATACTATATGTATTTGTGTATAGGTGCCAATTTTGCTTTTTAATAAAATATGGAGCATCCAAAGCATAGTAATAGCCAACTGAGTAGCAGTATATATAAAGAATGTGTGCCAGGAAATGAAAAATGGTCTATGGTGGGAAATTTAATAATGGAATGAATTCCACTCTTTAGTAAGCTAAGAGAAGAAAAAAGCTACCTTAACTTGATTATACCTATTGGAAGCCAAGGGGATGCAATTTATCTATAATAATAAAAGCATAATATGCTAATTAAACTAGACGAAACCACGGGGGCCGAGACAGAGGGTTAGGGTTAACCCTAACTTGAATTTCGTGCATGGGTGTCTAGTTTTATATAAATCTGATAAAAATAAATCTGATATGAACTTAGGTGTACTGATTTTTATGTCAACATAAGTTTTCATTACTCTAGGTTAAATACATAGGAGTGTGATTGCTTAATCAGATGGTAAATATATGTCTAATCTATAAGAAACTGTTTTCCAGAGTGGCCATGGCATTTTACACTCTTATATGCAATGTACGAGAAATCCAATTTTGGTTTTTACCTGAATTTTTCTAATGGCTAATGAAGTTATACATCTTTTTGTCTTCTCATGTATAATCCACATATTCCTCTTGTTGAAGTGTCAGTTTATAGCTTTTACCCATCTATACTAATAAGAGAGGAATATACAAATTGTCCAGGACGCCGTCACAGTAACAGTAATGACCAAACAGCAGGCTGCATGGGGGTGGGGTGGCCAGGCCAGCAGGGAAGTTAGTGAGGGATTACCAAATGACTGAACAGCAGGCTGCATGGGGCAACCAGGCCGGCAGGGGGGTTAGTGAGGGATGACCAACCAACTGAACAGCAGGCTGCATGGGGTGACCAGGCCAGCGGGGGTAAGGAAAGCAGTTGGGAGCGACCAGGCCAGTGGGGATGGTAGTTAGGGGCAACCAGGCCAGAAGAGGCGGGCAGTTGGAGCGACCATGCCAGCAGAGGGGGGAAGTTGGGGGCGACCAAGCCGGAAGGCAGAGGCAGTCAGGGGTGATCAGGCTGGTGTGTGTGTGTGTGCGGGGGGCAGTTAGGGGCCATGAGACAGATAGGCAGGTGAGCAGTTAAGAGCCAGTGGTCCTGGATTGTGAAGATTGGGTCTAACCTGGCAATCGGACATCTCCTGAGTGGTTCCAGATTGGAGAGGGTGCAGGCTGGGCTAAGGCCCCGCCCCGCCCCCCCCCCCGTGCACAAAGTTCGTGCACTGGGCCTCTAGTATTCTATTATTTATCATTTGTTTATTAGTATTGAATCTTGAGAGTTCACATTTTCTGGAGACGAGTTCTTCCTCAGTTTTATGGCTTGCAAGTAGATTATCCCATTCTTTTTATTGTCATTTAATCTTATGAACTTTTATAGACCTTTATTTTCATTTTGGTGAAGTCCAATTTATTGGCTTATTTTTTTCTTTTATGGATCATGTTTTTGGTACTATGTTTAAGAATTCTATTTCTAAATCTTTAAGGTTGCCTCCTATATTTTCTTCAGAGTTTTATATTTTAAGTTTTAATATTAAATCTATGATCCATTGTTACTTAATATTTTTTTAAGTTTTAGACTTAAGGTTGATGCTCATTTTCAATGTATGCACATCCAATTGCTTCAGCATTGTTTGTTAAAATTATTATTTTATGTTCATGGAAATACTTTTGCACATTTGCTAAAGATCAGTTGAATGAAAAAAAAATTAGTTGACCATCAATGAACGTGCCTATTTTTGAGTTCTTTGTTATGTTCTTATGATCTGGGTGGCTGTTGCTCTGCTAATGCAAAAAATGTCTTGAATGTGCAGATATGTAGTGAATTTTAAAATTGAGTGCTGTGAAACTTCCTGCTTTATTCCACTTTTACAAAAGTGTTTTTTCTATATTTGTCCCTTTCTCTTTTCATATAATCTCTTGAATAAGCTTATCTATATCTATAAACATTTTGCTTGAAATTTAATAGAACTACATTGAACTATATGTCAATTGGGGAAGAACTGGCATCTTTATTATTTTGAGTCTTCTAACCCATGGTTGTCATAAGCCCCTCTATTTATTGAGATATTCCTTAATTTCTTACCTAAGCATTTATAGTTTTCAGTTTTCTTCATATTATTTCTTAACTTGTTTTCTTAGATTTATAATTAATATTCATTTTTTCTTGAGCAATTGTATTAGTATTATTTTTGTAATTGGTTTCCCCTTGTTCATTACTAGTACATATCAATATAATACTCCATATTTTTGGATTTTTTTCTAGGAAAAATCTTAGATTTTTTTCAAATAAGTGTCTTCAATCCATTTACATCTATTGTAATACCAGCAATATTTTGTTATAATTTGTAAGCTTATTTCATATTTTCTATTTTAATACCTTCTTGCTGTTTTCTTTTGTCTGAGATATTTTTTTTTTCTCCAGTGGATTTCAAGGGCTAATGCCTAGATATTTAAATAATATAAATATACATTAACATTTATATTACTCTAAGTTTTAATATGGAAAATAAAACTGTATCTAGTGAATTTGTATAAAATTTGAAGACACTTTGATGCTAATATTTATATCCTACCTACTGCCTGCTGATATGTAATGTGATTATCCTCAGTGATTTTAATTGTGAAATGTTGATAGTGGCATTATGCATTTAAATATTTTCTTTTATTTTACAAATATTGTTATATAGAGTTGGTTTGAAGAGCAAATGAGTTAACCTTCGTAAAATGCTTTGGACAAGTTCTTTCTCAAAGCAGAAACTCAATCGATGTTCTCAAATATTATTACTCAACTTATCTGGAGTTTGTTTAAAGTGCTGGACATCATAATTTAGTATCATAATGCCACTAAAATCAACCAACCAAATAACAAAACAACAGCAAGAAAAGCAACAAAACTGACTTCTCCTTCAGCTAACTGTAGTATAACTTCAGATAGTTTTTCCAGAATGAGTCTAGACATAGCATACATATATAGCCTATTATCTATAATAATAAAAGCATAATATGCTAATTAGACTGGACAGCTGAATGACCTTTCAGATGTCATTCTGGACGTCCTTCTGGATGAATCCGCCATGGTGGGGGCTGAGGCAGAGGCGGTTAGGTGTGATTAGGCAGTCAGGCAGGCAAGCAGTTAGGGGCGATCAGGCAGGTAGGTGAGTGTTTAGTGTGATCAGGCAGGCAGACAGAGAGGTAATAGGTGATCAGGCAGGCAGGCAGAGTGGTTAGGGGCAATCAGGCAGGCAGGCAGGTGAGCAGTTAGGAGCCAGTGGTCCTGGATTGCAAGAGGGATGTTCAACTGCCGGTTTAGGCCTGATCCTGCAGGCAGTTGGACATTTCCTAAGGGTTCCTGGATTGCGAGAGGGTATAGTCTGGGCTGAGGGAACCCCTCCACCATACATGAGTTTAATGCACTGAGCCTCTAGTCTTTTATATTATTCTATATAGTTTAAACAGTTTTTACATAGTTTTAAGTGTAGTTCATGCTATATTTGATAGTATAAGATATATTATGAATAAAATGAGCACATTTATAGTTTTATATAGTTTTTACTAATTTTATAAAGTGTAATATTATTTTAATTCATGTAATGAACTGAATTGCTTCCATAATTCAGGGTTTACAATTATTTCCCTCATAATTCTACCAATCTTATTTAAATATATATATATATATATATATATATATATATATATATATATAGTCAACTAGCAATTTGGGGGAAAAAAATTTAGTATTATCCCAAAGTGTTAAAGTAGTAGAGAGAAAAGAAAGTTTATCTCTTAGTTGGTAACATAGGCTGTAATTTAGAGAGTTCCATTTAATAACATGGACTGAATATATTTGTCTGTCGATTCATTAGAGAATGAGATTTGTATAAAGTGAACTGCTATTAGTCAAAATGCAATTGAAATCAGTAATTAATACGACCATCTGGAACCAGCCCCAATTACCAGGAACAAAGCTGCTGCACACAGTACACAGCTGCTGCATTTGAGTGGATTTGTACTTTATCCTCACAAAGGGTGCCTGGCATTGAAAGAAAGCATAGAGCATGTGGTGCTGGTGAGCTGATAGTGAGATGAATGGAAAATTCATGGAACTTGAGCAAAACCTAGATGTCTATCAAGACAGGGTTTTAACAATAATGTATGGTTGTTAACTATCAATTGTTTTTAATTGAAATCCTTGCAGTACAAAGGGGATTTATAAGTCTATAATTTATTAAGAGTAACTCCAATTTTAATATTGAAGCAATTGTTTTTATAAAATACTAGAGGCCCGTTGCATGAATTCGTGAACGGTGGGTTCTCTCGGCCTGGCTGGCAATTGGGGCTGATTGGGGCCATCTCGCCCTGTCCTGATTGGGGCCCCTTGGAGCCGGACAGAACAGGGGAGGGACCATGGGAGGTTGGCCAGCTGTGGGAGGTTGGCTGTGGGAGCTCACTGACCACAGGGGGAAGCTCCTGCGTTGAACATCTGCCTCCTGCATTGACCAGTTGTAACACTTAGGCTTTTATATATATAGATTTTTGTTACACCTTATTTGTACACATATAACCTGCATCATTTTTTTTAAATGTATTTCTGTATGTATGTAAGTACTTATTTCCTGCTTTATTTTGCATTGGAAAGGGGCCAGTTTTCCTGTAAATTTAGGTCCCAAAGTTCAAGCTCTGATTTTTAGGTCTTTTACTTTTATAGTCAGGTTCTTTTCCAATCCAAAAATGTTTCCTTTATGTATTTCTTTTATTTAATTTTTTTTGCTTTATCTAGTCTAAAAACTCCTGAATGTAGATATTCCTATCACTGATTTGAGTCTCTGCAATACATAATAATCTCTTTTCAGCTTTAATGCTATTTTGAGTAATGCCATATCTTTTTTCCCTTATTCTTTTGAGCATCAAATCTCTTCATTGCATCTTTTGCTCTTGTAGCTAACTTATTCTTACCTGTTTCTTAGCACCCACAGTACTATCCTCCATTTCTAAGACAATTCAAAGATATGCTGTTTACATTTTAAAATATAAATATTTTAAAACTAAGTGATATATTTCATCATGCTCTTTGTGATAGATTATCTTTTAATTCCTTACTCTTTTGGGAGCTTCTCTTGTTGTATTTCTCCTTTGTCATTTGAATAGAGAAAAGTTCAACAAATATTAATATTTATTTCAAAATGATGTTCATGGATTTTTACTTTTCACATTTCCCTAATGTTATTAAAATCTTCTTTTCATATTTTAAGTTATATCCTGCTTTATCTACTTATATAAAAATGATGGGTAGTGTTCATCACATGCGGAGGAACAGTGACCAGCAGAAGGAAGTCAGTCCTACAGGGGTAGTCTTGGCAATGGCTACGCCCTCCCCCAAGCTGTTTCCTGGAGCTGTTTCCTGTAAAGGCAGGGTTTGAGACAGGAACCTGCCCTGGGAACATGGAGCCAGATCTTTATAAAGTATGCCGAGCCAGCAGAGCCAAGGATGAACCTGAGTGGGGGCAGCTGAAAGGCTTAGAAAAGACAGACAAGAGAATGAAAGCCAGGTCTCAGTGGGATGCTGCTTCTCTGAGAAACAGGGACCATGCCCATAGCCATGCCTTTATTTTATAGCAGATGCTACAAGGCAAAGTAAGGGCATGACCAAGATGTTTACAACCTTCTCCTGGGTTTCAATCCTACTCAACTACATGCACCTGAACTCTATCAAGCCCACATCACTCAGGCACGTGGGGCCAAGTGTTCGGACCATAGGTTCAAGCTTACAACTATAGCTGTTGGCTATAATTGTGCTGGGAGTGCCCTGCCCTCCAAGCTGGGACTTGCACGTGGCAATGAGAGGACTGTGCCTTTTCATCAGTCCAAGGCTTGAACCTGTCCACAACACTGTAGCGGCTCCCCACAATAAAAGTTTTAATTCTGTTTCTTTGTTACTAATGTTGTGGCCCCACCCCATAACAAAGAAACAATGTCTGGAGGATGAGGCCCAGGTATCAGGATTTTAAAAAGATTCCCAGGTAATTCTAATGTGCAGCCAAGGCTGAGAACCACTGCTATAGATAATATTAGAAATATATCTAAACGTGCAATTCTTTGTCCAAAAAATGAGCATGTTCAAAAATTAAATGAAGAAAATTTGGATATACTCAATGGAGATTTTCACACATATTTGAGTGATGATTCCATTGATTCCACAGATGATGTTGAAAAGGAATTTCTTAATAGTATTACTCTTTCGGGAATGCCGTGTCATAAATGAAAATTGAAAGTGGGTGCAATCATCATGCTATTAAGAAATCTCAATAGTAAATGGGGTCTTTGTAATGGTACCAGATTTATTATCAAAAGACTACAACCTAACCTTATCAAAGCTGAAGTATTACCAGGATCTGTAGAGGGAGAGGCTGTTCTGATTCCAAGAAATAATTTGTCCCCATCTGACACTGGCCTCCCATTTAAACTGATTCGACGACGGTTTCCGGTTTCCCATGATGCCAGCATTTGTGATTACTATTAATAAATCACAAGGACAAACTCTAGACAGAGTAGGCATGTTCCTACCTGAACCCGTTTTTGCACATGGTCAGTTATATGTTGCTTTCTCTCGAGTTTGAAATGCATGTGATGTTACAGTTAAAGTTCTAAGTACTTCATCATAAGGGAAATTAGTCAAACACTCTGAAAGTGTTTTCACTCTTAATATGGTGTACAGGGAGATATTAGAATAAGTTTGATCACTTTATCAGTCATTGTTTGCATCACTGTTGTTTTTATATTATGTTTTTGTTGTTTTCATATCATGTTTTTGTCGTTTTTATATCATGCTTCTGTTGTTGTTATATCCTTTTGTTACTGTTTATTTATTAATAAATTTATATATGATTTTTATATGCATTTTACTAATTTCCTTTCATCTCTCACACTTCTATTATAGACAAAGGGAAAATAGCAATATTAAAATATCTATGCTAATTAATTCCCTTTTTTAAAAAAAAAATACATATTTTTGTTTTTTTACAGAGAGGAAGGGAGAGGGATAGAGAGTTAGAAACATCGATGAGAGAGAAACATCGATCAGCTGCCTCCTGCATACTCCCCACTTTGGATGTGCCCGCAACCAAGGTACATGCCCTTGACTGGAATCGAACCCGGGACCCTTGAGTCCACAGGCTGATGCTCTATCCACTGAGCCAAACCAGTTAGGGCAATTGATTCCCTTTTAATGTGCATGATGATTTCATGCACGGGGCTACTAGTATAATAGTCAGCTTGGGCTGCTGTGACAAAATACCATAGACTAGGTGCCTTAAATACCAGACATTTATTTTTTATAGTCAGGAGGCTGGAAGTCTGATATTAAGGTACTTCATACCTAGGTTATGATGAGAGCTCTCGTCTAGGAAATCACACTGCTACCTTCTTGCTGTCTCCTCACATGGCAGAGAGAGACAGTAAGATCCCAAATGACTCTTCTTATGAGTTCTAATCCTCTCATGGGGCCACCCTCATGACTTCAACAGGTCCTAATGATCTTTTAATACTGCCAGCAAAAGTGTTAGGGATTCAACATATGACTGTTGAGGACAAAGACATTCAGTCCATAGGAATTACTTTATCTACTTATCTACTTGGAAAGGGGTGAGGATAAATTATTTTTTTGGTTAGTTTTCTACTCTGTTCTGAATAAAGCCTTCTTTTATGGAGAGCTTTGGGGTTCTCTGTACTTACTATTTGCTTCTTCCTGGGCAAAATCTCCCAGCCACTGATCTAAGCTGGGGTGGAAACAGTGGCTCCTTGAGCACATTTCCAAAGACTTCATATTATTTTTTAAATAAAGTTTACTAGTTAATTTGCTTTACTGGGTCCTCAAACCTCCATTGCAAACATGGATCACCATTGGTTTTATAAAACAGTGCTTCTATATGACCATCTCTCAGAAAAGCCCCCAGAGACCTTTTAACTACCCCATTCTCTTCTCTCTCCCCACTAAGATCTTGACAACATGCTAGAGACAGATGGTACCAGAACATCTTAGGAATCAGGGAATCTAATGGTAAGGCCTCAGGGGGGCATCAGGGGTCTATATTGTATTGTTTGCTTCTTTGACATAAAAAATAAAACAAATGTGGGAATAAAACTTAATTCATAAAATAAAATTGGATTCTAAGTGAAAAATAGAATCCATAAGCTCTGTCTCTCCCTTTTACACCCATATTTTCCCTCCCACCCATGTTCTTACACTGGCTTAGCTGCTCCTAAGACATAAAAGGCTTAACTGATGGTTTTAATAAATCTGGGCAACATAAATACATGCCTTCTTCTCTGTTCCATGCTCATGTATTAGATTTTAATAAAATTATTTTGCTATTTTGTTATTTTTAGTTTTATCTTTGTTACCTTTTTTACCCATAACTTTCATAATCACTTTTAATCAACATTGTTATACTTTATATTAAACTTAATCATGCCATCGCTTTTATAGATAAATGGCTGAATGCAGGCTAGTTCCAGTCATTATATATATATATATATATATATATATATATATATATATATATATATATATATTTAAAAAATAGAAATCCAATAAGCAATATTTGGAATATTATATAGTCACCTAAATATTATATTTTCATCTAGAGAATACAATTATATGTTACTAAGTTTGAAGAAATATTATGCCAGGATTCATGTCCCAGGATCAAGAAGGGTTCAGGAATCTGGAGAAGGGGCTGTGCATAGATGACATAGAAATCCAGAGACTAATAAAGAGTCTGGAGATGAGATATAATTTTGAAAGGCATTTGGGTCAGAGGACCTTCAGCTAAAGGAACTGAAGAGTGCCTCCTTGTCTAGTACCCTTGCTTTTATTAACACAATTTGTCCTAAGGCAAGGTGGAGATAATACACTTCAAAGGGTACAGAAGCATTGTCAGTTTGGGGAATAGCCTACGGCTGTTCAGGTGTTTGGCCAGTAGGAGGCAATAACATGTAGATTTAGATGCCCTTTAACTGTCTGGCAGCCACAAGCAGTTTCCTATTCAGTTTGGGGAAATGCCTTTAGCCATTCTCAACAGGTGACTATATGTGTGACTCAACCCTGTTAATGAAACTTTTGAAATTATGACATGCTGGAATTGGTCCCCGGCAATATTACTTGTCAAGTTTAAAAGTATTTGTATTCATTATACTCTTACTGAGGAAATTCATATTTAATCTTTTATTTTGTACTATTTCTTTGTTTTACAGATTTATTTATTTTATCCTGAATTTTTAACTTTTTTATTTTGTTAGTATACCTATCAGATGAATGGCTCAATCAGTAATTCTCAAATCTCATATGTTCTTCTGTATTAAATAAAAGTTTAATCCTTCCAAGCAATATTTTGAATGATCTTTCCTGAAAGTTTTTATAAGATTCATTTATTATTTTAATTTTACCTTTTTTTGTGGTACGTACACTTTTCTGAGATATACACTAAAATTTTTAAGTGAATGATAGAGTTTTGTGAACTGTATGTACAATGTTGTATAGAGGATTCCTAGAACCTGTTCACCTTACGTAACTGAAACCTTATGCCCTTTGATTAGCAACTCCCCATTTCCCTCCTCACAGCCCCTAACAGCCACCATTTCACTCTTAGATTCTATGAACTTGGCTTTTTAGATATCTTAGGTAAGTGGAATCACACAGTATTTCTCATTCTGGGACTGGCTTATTTCACTTAGCATAATGTTCTCAAACTTCATCCATATTGTTGCAAAAGGCTGAATTTCCTCCTTTTGTAATATTTCATTATATGTGTATGCCACATTTTCTTTATCCATCCATCCATTGATGGACATTTAAGTTGTGGCTAATAATGTTACAATGAACATGGGAGTAAGGTATCTCGTTGAGAATTTGATTTCAATTATTTTTTTTAATAAATATCCAGAAGTGGGATTGCTGGGCCATATAGTAGTTCTATTTCTAATAAAGAATCTTCATACTGTTTTCCATAGTAACTTTACCATTTTGCATTTTCACCAACAAGGTATGATGGTTTCTTTTTCTCCACATCCTCACAGTCTTGAGGAATCTTTCTAACATGTGTTAGGTGATATCTGATAGTGTATTTTTGTTGTATTTCCCCAATGATTAGTAATGTTGAGCATTATATATATATACTAGAGGCTCAGTGCACAAATTTGTGCACCAGTGGGGTCCTTTAGCCTGACCTGCAGGATCAGGCTGAAACTGTCTCTCCAACATCCACTGAGGGGTCCCGGATTGCGAGAGGGTGCAGACCAGGCCAAAGGATCCCACCAGTGCACGATTGGGGTGGGAAGGAATGCAGGAGGTTGGCCAGCTGGGGAGGGACTAGGGGAGGGTATGTGTGGCCTGTTTCACTCAATTCCATTCGGCCAGACCCCAGCAGCAAGCTAACCTACTGGTCGGAGCATCTGCCCCTTGGTGGTCAGTGCCTGTTATAGTGAGCAGTTGAGTGGCCTTAGCATATGATTAGCATATTATGCTTTGATTGGTTGAATGGCTGACTGGCTGACTGGAAACTTAGCATATTAGGCTTTTATTATATAGGATTGACTATTTGTAAGCCTTCTTTGAATAAATGTCTATTCAAGTCATTAGTCCATTTAGAAGTTTCTTTTTAATTTTTAATGTTGAAAATATTACATATGCCCTCTTTTTCCCCCATTGACCCCTTCTAGCCTAACCCATACTCCCACCCCCTTCCCCAGACCTTCTCCACACTATGGTCTGTGTCCATAGGTTATGTATATATGCTACAAGTTCTTTAGTTGATCTCTTCCCACCCACCCACCTCCACCTTCCCTCTGAGAGTTGATGGCCTATTCCATGCTTCTATGTCTCTGAATCTATTTGTTTATCAGTTTATTATTTTTCAGATTTCACATATGAGTGAGATAATGTGATACTTGTCTTTCTCTGACTGGCTTATTTATTTTGCTTATCACAATACTCTCCATGTCCCTACATGCTGTCTCAAAGGGTAAGATATCCTTCTTTTTTACTGCTGCATAGTATTCTGTGGTGTAAATGTACCACAGCTTTTTATCCACTCATCTACTGATGGGCTGTTTCCAGATCTTAGTTAGCTATTAGAAGTTTTTGTTTTTGTTCTATTGAGTTGTAGGAGTTCCTTGTACATTTTGGAGATTAACACCATATCAGCTATATGGCTTAACAAAATATCAGATATAATATTTTCTCCCATTCCATAGATTGCCCTTTTTACTCTATTGATAATTTATTTTGCTGTGTTGAAGCTTTTAGTTTAATGTGATTCCACTTATCTATTTTTCCTTTTGTTGCCTATGGTTTAATGTCATATCCATAATATTATTGCCAAGACATATGTCATGAAGTTTTCTGCCTATGTTTTCTTCTGGGAATTTTAAAGTTTCAGGTCTTACATTTCAGTCTTTAATCCATTTTGAGTTAATTTTTGTGTATGGCATAAGGTAAAGGTTTAATTTTAGTATTTTGCAAATGGATACCCAGTTTTCCCAGCACCATTTGTTGAAGACATTGTTTTTTTCTCATTGTGTATTCTTGGCAACCTTGTGCTCTTGGATTAAATTTTACTGTATAATCTGGGTTTATTGCTGAGCTTTCACTTCTGTTCCATTAATCTATGTGTCTGGCTTTATCCTAACATCAAACTATTTGTTTACCATAGATTTGTAATATAATTTGAAATCAGTAAGTGTGATGCTTCTAGCCTTGTTCTTCTTTCTCAAAATGTATTTAACTGTTACGGTCTTTTGTGGTTCCATATTAATTTAGGGATTGCTTTTACTACATCTGTAAAAAGAAAATGCCAGTGGGATTTTTATAGGAACTTCATAGAATCTTTAGACTGATTGGGGTAGTATGAACATACTATATTATAACAATACAGGCTTATAGTTATTCTCATATTATTATTTATTAATTATTGTATTATTTTCCCTACAAACAACTGTAAACCTACTTTTTCCCAACCCTGTATTAATTCTAATTAATAAACACAGAATTTCTTTCCATTATGTTTGCATCTTTTTAAATTTCTTTCATCAACATTTTTGTATGGAATGTCTTTTACTTCCTTATGATGGGGAATAGAAGACATTTTTGGGGGGAACTAGCAATCTGAATCTGTGCCAGTAATCTAATGTACATTCTTGATAGCCTATAATTAAGTCACTGTCCCTTTCTTAACAATCCGGTTTTGCAAGATCTGTTAACACCCAATTTACAAACAAAGAATGTAACTGCTTGGCTGGAGGGGAGGTCATGGCACCATCCAGACCAGGCATTTAGATACAATCTAACTCCCCCATTCTAACTGACTCAGGAGGGGCTGTGGACGCCCACCACAAAAGCCTGGTAGTTAGGAAACAGATAGAAAACAAAGAAACCTAGGAATATATATATGGGGCAATCTCATTGTATCCTTGGTTCAGGCTTTGGATCTTTGAATCCCCTGAGCCAGCAGCTCTGCTTTGGTCTTTCATGGTGTCCTGGAGTGCTCAACTGTTGCTTCTTTTGTGCCAATTCTACAACACTTAGTTAAGTTTATTTCTAAACATGTAATTATTTTTGATGTTATTGTAATTGGAATTTTATCCTAATTCCTTTCCTGGTAGTTTGTTATAGGCATTTAGAACTGTAAATGATTTTTTAATTTTAATTTTGTATCTTTCAAATTTTCTGAATTTTTAAAATTAGTTCCAACTGTTTTTGACGGAGTATTTGTAGTTTTCTACATGTAACATCATGCCCTCGGCAAATAGGGACAGCATCACTTCTTCCTTTCTGATTTGGATGCCTTTTTTTAAATTCCCTAATCGCACTGCCTAGAGCTTCCAACATTGTGTTGCGTAGAAGTGGTGACAGTGTGCTTCCTTGCCTTTCTCCTGATTCCAGACGAAAAGGTTGCAAATTTTTCACTGTTGAGTTTGATGTTAACTCTAGGCTTTTTATATGTGGTCTTTGCTATGTAGAGATACTTTTCTTCTGTACCCAATTTGTCAAGTTTTCATCATGAAAAGATGTTAAATTTTGTCAAATGCTTTTTCTGCACTTATTGAGATAATCATGATTTTACTCTTCATTCTGTTAGAGGTGTATCAATCACATTTATTGATTTGCATGTGTTGAACTATCCTTATATCATAGGATTAAATCCCACATTATCTTGGTGTGTGATTCTTTTAATGTGCTCTTGGATTCAATTTGCTAGCGTTCTGGTGAGGATTTTTAAAAGCATTTCTATTCATCAGGGATATTGGCCCTATAGTTTTCTTTCCTTGTAGTGTCCTAGTCTGGCTTTGGAATTAGAATAAACTAATCCTGATTTCTTATAATGAGTTTCTGAGTGTTTCCTTCTCATTTTTTGGGGAAGAGTTTGAGAAGGATTGCTTAATCTTTAAAATCTTAGTAGAGGGAGCTAAAGGCCTGGAGTGGTGGCTGGAGGTGGGCTGGTGGAGGTCAATGGGGGGGAAAAGGGGGCATATGTAATACTTTCAACAATAAAGAATTATTAAAAAAAAGAAAAGAAAAGAAAAGTGAGGAAATGAAAAAAATAATTTTGGTAGAAGTCACCAATAAAGTCATGTAGTAATGGGACTTTTCTCCTTGGGATGTTTTTGATAACTGATTAATTTTCCATACTAGTTGTAGATCTGTTCAGACTTTGTATTTCTTATTATTCAGTCTTGGTACATTGTATAGTTTTAAATTTATCTAATTCTCCTTATTATCCAGTTTGTTGGCATATAGTTGTTCTTATTATCCTTTCTTTTTCTTTGACATTATTTATAATGGTTCCTCTTTCATTTATGATTTTATTTATTTAAGTCTTCTTTTCTTTCTTAGTCCAGCTAAGTGGTTGCCAATTTTGTGCATTTTTTCAAAAACTCAACTCTAGTTTTATTGATATTTTCCTATTCTCTATTTTCTTTATATGTACATTAGCCTCTAATTTCTGCTAATTTTGGGCTTAGTTTAGTCTTATTATTATAGTTCCTTGTGGTGTGATTTTAGGTTTTATTTTATATTTTTTCTCTTTTTAAATGTAGACTCATTATGGTAAAAAAAAAAAAAAAAAATCCTGTTGCTTTTGCTGCATCCTGTCAGGTTTGGTCTGTTTTGTCATCATTTTTAATTTATTGACTTTTTTTCTGATTTTATTTTTTGTTTCCTCTCTGACCTTATGGCTGGTCAAGATTCTGTTGTTTAATTTCCACATATTTGTAATTTTTCAGTTTTCTTTGTGTTAATTGATTTCAGTTTTTATTCAAATGTGGTAAAAAAAAGATGCTTGGCATGATTTATCCTTAAATTTGTGAAGACTTTTTTTTTTTACCTACCACATGATTTACAGTGGAGAATTTTATATGCACATGAGGAAAATCCAGATTCTGCTGCTGGTGAGCGGAATATTCTTTCATATTTGCTGTGTCCACTTGGTCTATAGTATGTTCAAGTCCTCAGTTTCTCTATTGATCTTCTGTTTTGATGTTCTATCCTTTAAGAGATAAGGCAGGATATTATGTAATGATAAAAGCATCAATACAACAGAAAAAGACAACGATTTTAAATATATATGTGCCCAACATTAGAGCACCTAAATCTATCAAGCAAACATTGACAGGCCTGAAGGGAGAAATAGGGAGCAATACAATAATAGTAGGAGACTTCAATATCCCACTTTCAATAATGAATACATTTTCTAAGCCTTTTATGTCAGAAATTGTGTTTCTTAAGAGTGATAATTTGGTTTGATGTGAAATTCCATCTTGAAAATGACCCTCCTTCTGAAACTGAGATAATGTGTCTTTGCCTTCAAGAATGAATATTGCCAATGTTTTCAGGCTCCTTTTTGCTCTTTTGAAGGTAAATTTTTCTTTCTTTCCTTCTGAGAAGCTTTTAGGAGCTTCACTTTGTCATTGGCCTTCTAAATGTAATTCATTAATTTATATTGCGTGTTGCTGAGTATGCCCATCAGCATACTGATGACTCATCTTTCTTCAGCACCTAAAAATGTAATTTTAATTTAAAATAATAGCCATAATGGTTTATCATCCCTCGTATTTTCTTTATTCTGTTCCTGGAAAATCCTTTAAACTGTATGTTGCCATTCTTGAAGAGTTTTGCTTTCTAGCTTTTTCAACCTATTTATACATATAATTGGGTCTAATTGTATGAGTATTCTTAAATTTATAATATAGACTATTTGTTTTTAAATATTAACTATAGTGTATGTAACTGTAAGTATTTTTACCTCATGATTTTTAAAAATCTCTGGTTAGTTTCCTTGTAAGAGTAACCTATTTTTACTCATTGTATGTTTATGTTCCTCAAGTTTTCTAAGAGGTATTAAGTTAAACATTTTAAAATTTAATTGGTTTTTGGTGACAGTTTTTCTGAATTCAGTAGTTTATTTTTCTTTTGTTTGTATTTAGACTTACCTTTTGTGATGTCTATTACCCTCAAAGTTTTGGTAATAGATGTGTATTCACACTACAACATGCAGAATTAAAATATATGCCTCTTGCATGCCCCCTCTCCTCCCACCCCCCACTGGAGCCTGCAACTCCAGGCATGTACTCCGACCAGGAATCGAACTGACAATCCTTTGGTACACAGGATGATGCCCAACCAACTGAGCCACAATGGCCAGGACAGATTTTTTTAAAATTGATATACAATGCTAACACTTTTCCCCCTTTCTACCCATGGTCTGGTAAATCAGATATTTGTGATAAATCGGGACACTTGGGCAAAGCACTATGTAGATGGGTTCTATTTGCATTGCTAATTAAGCTTCAGTTTGAATTGGCTGCATTGGAGAATGGTAAATTGGCTGAGACCCTCTATCAAGTGCCAGACTAAGGGGTGATCTACCCTGAAGTGCCAACCCCTCCACCGGGAACACAGCACTCCATGGCAGATCATCCAATGCATTTTGAATACTGTTTGTTCTTGTGTATGCAAGCGGTGCTTGAATTGGGAAATGAAAGCAACAAGTGTCAAAGAGGACCTGTACAGCTCTTCTACAAATAGTCTGTTAACTAACCATCCTGGTTACATCTCTACTCTCTCTATACATGTAACCATGAATCTGGAGCTCTTCCAAGAATATCTCCCTTATACATTAAATTTGTATGTACTTATTGGGATTTGAGACTGGTTCTATCTTCTCTGGTTAATCCATTAATATGTTCCATTGATTTCCTATTTTATATAATTTTGCTGAAGTATCTAGTCCACCTATACCTATTTTACTTTTCTTAGAGCAATAATGGATACATTCCCTTTTGTACATTTTACGTCTATTCCAGTTAGATTTGGGGGGGGGGGGGCAGGGTTGAACATATATGGTAAATACTTGTTGTTTACTGTGTTATGTTGGTAGGAATTGGTAAAAAAATGTTATCGTTTATCATGCAACAATGACCAAATTCTGTATGTTTTCTATTAGCTTACTCTGAATATTAATTACCTATTTCTACTAGGATTATAGCATCTCTTTCTAACCCTCATTTTATGGTAGAAAATTCAGTAAATATTCAATGCTAAGCCAATTCCCTAATATTTGGCATCAAGCTCACATACACCCTACACAATTTCTCCAGAAGGTCCACACATCAACTGTAGTTAGGTAATATTTTTGGGTAACTGTTGTCATTGTTACTTGTTTGCATCAACCAAAAAATCATCACATACAATAAAGACAATAAAGTATGCAAAGGAAAATGGAAACCCTGGAGTCGATTCATGAGACAAATGATTGCTCAAATCAGAGACACAGGCATGGGAGCTCTCTCTAGGAATGGATATGCTTTCACTCACTTCTTTTTAAAAAGGCTATAATGATGCAAAGGCTATGAAATATTCTTTGGCTTTAAAGGATTGTACTCTCTGGAAAATAGAATGCCAAAATATGTCAAAGAAAAGTCAGAATCTGCAACACTGGTAAGATTAGCATCTATATAGTAAAAGCCTAAGTGATCATTATGGCAGAACAACCAGAAGGACCAGTCGCTATTATGTGCACTGACCACCAGGGGGCAGATGCTTCGCTCAGCCAGAAGCCGGGCTCATGGCTGGCAAGCACAGCGGCAGTGGCGGGAGCCTCTCCTGCCTCCATGGCAGCGCTTAAGGAGCATCAAGTTGAGTGGTAAGGAGCAACAAGCAGGTGGGCGGTAAGGAGCGAGAGGTCCCAGACTGGGAGAGGGCGCAGGCCAGGCTGAGAAACACCGCCCCCCACCTTCTGCCCCCACCCCCAATGCATGACTTCATGCACTGGGCCTCTAGTTGTTCTATAAAATCCCCTCTAAAACTTTAATTTGTCAATAGGACTAACATAAACACTAGTGATTCAAAACTTCCCAGTGTTTTTAACCTATAAGGGTTTTTTGGAAATACCCTGAGATAAAAATAGGACCTTTTTTCTTGTGTAAAAAAAAGTTCACATCACCAGCCATGGGAGGTAAATGCCTAAAACTGAGTATTATCAATACTCAACTCTATCCTGGTCACCTTGAGAGATTATAATGCAGGTTTGATATTTCAAACTAAAAGCTATGTAGTTGGTCAGGGATGCTGGCACTTTTATTTAAATTCACAAGACATAAATATCATATCACAATTTAGAAAGAGCTTTTGGAGGGCCTATTTTTCTGTCTCATTTCATAAATTCCAAAAGACAATGAAAGACAATGCAGATGAGCTTAATTATTATCTTCTTCTGCTTGAACATGCTGTGAGAGAAGATTAAAGGGTGAGAGAGGAGGAAGGGACGAAATATCCATGACACAAATTAGTATTTAGCATATATTTTGAAATCGTGCTGTTTCTGCCAGCATCAGTGCTTCTCACTTTCGACATAGATCAGATACAAACTCTTCATTTTTTACGTCAGTTATGTTACTGTCTACGTTTAAAGCATGTTTTCTCCTAGGTTTCTGATATCCCTAAGTGTACTGCACTATACAATTCTGCATAAAAGGAATTAAACTTGATTAGGTTAAA
This sequence comes from Myotis nattereri, assembly GCF_964212035.1. NCBI lineage: Eukaryota > Metazoa > Chordata > Mammalia > Chiroptera > Vespertilionidae > Myotis > Myotis nattereri. The sequence continues at coordinate 151,544,007 of NC_138075.1, forward strand.
TGTACAGAATTCTGCTGTAAGGGCTAAGACATACCCTTAGTACCAGTCTTAGCATTGTGCTTTAAGCTTGAGAGAGTCTAGGTTTTGAGCTTAGCATTTAATGGGAACTATGATATCATCAAACTGCCAAATTAAATAAGAAATATATTTGTACAGTATGTAAAATAAGTTGCCAGGTTTAGATATCTATTTCAATTCTCAAAGAAATAACTTGAGGAAAGAATTTTGTTAAAAGCTAAAATCTAATAATGACTCAAAGTAATGCAAGCCAAAAACTGTACATATTTACATCAACCAACAGCAAGTAAATTTGAAATCAATGCACTCTTTCATTAGCAAAAGACTTTGAACAGTAGCCGAAATTCAAAGAAGCCACATGAGGAGCTCACCCCTTTATATCAGAGTCCTGTTTGCCCAAATTTTGCCACTGAACTTTCCCATGATCTGCTTTAGGGCTCTGCAGTGCAGGAAGCTTTTCCTTCTATACTGTGCCAAAATGCCACCCCTATGTTGCACAGCTCCTGAGCGTGTCAAAGACTCAGGCCTCTGAAGGACTGAGGAATGAAACTGGGCTCAGGTCCTGATATCAACAGTGGAGTTCAGATTTGGAATTTGGAAAGTCAGAATAGCTAAAGAAAGGTTACTTCATAAGTTTGTGCGACCCAGCCTAAGAAACAAATATCACTTAAAAAAATAAAAAGTGAAATCTTAACAATCCATGCTTATATCCTTTTCACGGATACTCACATTGAAAAGATGAATCGTCTAGAAAATTATAAAGTGGATGGAATTAATATAACTCCTTCTATAACTTTTTTTCTCTCTTCCAGCTGACACCAAATACACTCTAAAAGCCTCACACAGTGATCTTTACTTAAGAACAGGTCATTGAGAAAACCCCAGTAGGAACACTCTACTGTCTAATCTAGGAGATTCTAAGATGGTGATGCATACACGTGCCTGTCACTCCATCCCACTGCTCCCTTGAAGCACCTCATATGTGCAGGAAGCTTTGAATCCTCATGGACATGAAACTGTAAAGAACTCTTTGAAGGGTGATGAAGTCTTGCCCTACCACCATTATCCAGCAATAAACAACAATTCCCTTAACGTTTCCAATGCTTAGCTTGTTCTGCAGCCTGGACCTGGTTCTCTTAGCCATAGTCACTGAAAGATGACCAGACAGATTTCCAAGCAGATCCCCTCACTAAGTCTCCTGGAAGAGGCTGGCTTTAACCATTTGCTATATCTGGGAGAAGAAGTGGCCTTTTATTTCACCAAAAGAGCAGAATTACAAACTCAGTCATTTCTGATCCAACACAAGAGAGAATTATTTCCTCTTACTTTTTTTTATCTAAGGTCAACCTGTGTTCAAGTGTCCCACCATCTGCTAACAACATGCATACACATCCTTTTATACCATTGTTGTTAATACTGAGAACATGGTAAAAAAAAAAATAATGGGCATTTAAGTGCATAAATGGCTACATTGAGCAAGACCAAACTATTTGGTCTTTTATCATTGCTATCAATCTGTAAAAAAACCCTGTAATATGTATATTCCAGTTGCTAAAAAGATTTTATGATTAAAACTATAGGAAGCTGTTATGTAAAAATAGAGAACTGTTAAACATGAATAATTAGACATGAAAATAATTATTGCCTTAAAATTCATCCAAGATGGTGATTAACATCAGGATAAGATTTTAAATACTAACTTAGGAGACCATACTGGGAAATTATTCTATGATATGAGCTAAAATTATTAACAAAAATGAATATTAAGAGAGAAAACCTGAGAACTATGAAAGAAAATAACCCCAACACGTGTAAAATCCCTATAAGATGTTCAGGTAAGAATGAAGTAATAAGAAATGTAGTAGTAATCAAAGATAGGATGGAAGAATTGCTTTCTGAGGTAAAGACATACTCAGTTTCAGGGTGGTGGGGGAGATTAATAGGAGAATCTATATGCATATATGCATAGCCCATGGACACAGACAATAGTGTAGTAAAAGCCTGGGAAGGGAAGATGCAGAATGGAAAGGGTTAATGGGAAAAAGGGAGTGGGGACATCTTTAATACTTTCAACATTAAAGATAAAATTTAAACAAACATACTCAGGTTTTTAGATTGAAGGGCTCATTGAACATAGGGAAGGGTTGAAAAGGAAATGACATATACATATCCTAGTAAAATTCATAATTTTAAGGATCAAGAGAAAATCAACAAGCTTGCAAATAGAGAAAATATATTAAGTAGAAAGAGAAGATCAAATTAGCATCAGGCACATTAACTCTAATAACAGTAACACCTCATAAGGTGTCCTGATGGGTGAACTTGTATAAATAGCATAATTAATTGACTGGCAAAACCAAAAACCTATATGTTTTGTATTTGTTACTATTAATTAACAAATAATAATTTCTGCAGTAGAATAAAATATGTTTTCTATCCCCAGGAGATTACAGAATTGTGATCTTAGTGTATTAGAACAAGTTAAAATGTCCTTCATATCTTCTTGAGGGAAAAGACATTTTTCAGGCAAACATGGAACAGACACACTTTCAGAACAGTAGACACTTGTAAAATAAGCATCTGAAATCTGTCAAGTTAGAATTGAATCGGGGGAAAAAAGCCAAAGGCAATGGCTGATATGACATAATAAGAACAAGATGAGGATTGAAATGAGTGCACTCTGATTTAAATATAGAAAAGCTGGTAACAGTAGCTCAAGTATAATGAAATTATTAATAGCATGCTGTTGCATTTTCATAATAAACATATTATTAAAATGAGCAGTCACCTGGCACTAACATTCTGGATAAGTTTAGTAAATAGAGATATGGGCATAGGAGAATCAGTGTAACATTTTGCTGAAAGTCTCATGATAGGATAGGATGTTGGTCTGAGCTATTATGTATCTCCTGATTTTGATAATTACATTCATGCTCAATTATGTTTCACTCATAAATCAAAATAGCCAATAGTGAAATAAAAAAAGTGAAATCCATTTATGAAGTTATTTAACAACTCAGCCAAAGCAAGGGAAACAATAATGAAAACACAGAAGAGATAATATAAAATATAAAATAGAAATGAGTTAAGGCCTCATAAAAAAGAATTACAAATGGAAAATTTTAAAAGTAAAGGAATATTGTGATTTATAATGTAATAGAGTATACCATATAAGGAGGTAATTATAATTTATGTATCAAAGTCTAAAGCGCAAAATAGTATGGCTATTACATTTTACTTCATTAGTTTTTATGGAAAATGAAGTCTATTTTATTTTTATTCCATTTTATTGAGGTTTGATTAAAATACACTTCACTGCATATATTTAAGGTGTAAAATTTGATTAGTTTTGTATACACTTATAAAACCAGCACCAAAATCAAGGTAACACAGTTTGTTTTATTTTAATGTGCAAGCCATAATGACTTCAACTTCCCACTTCAAGAGGCTAGAAGTCTAAGATCAAAGTGTGGGCAGGGCTGGTTCCTCCTGAGGGCTCTCTCCTTGGCCTGTAGACAGCTGTCTTCTCTCTATGTCCTCACATGGTCACCACTCTGTGCATATCTGTACTCTAACCTGTTCTTATAAGTGAGGAGTTAGGGGTGGCTAGGCAGTTAGGGGCAGGACTACGGGAGAGGAATGTAAAGGGGAGGTGCAGCTGGATACTCTGGACAGGGACAGGAACCAGTTCGTCAGCCATACCCTTTCCCATGTAAAACTTTTTCAACCAACCAATGGGAAGATCACAGGGCACAAATTTACCCCTAGGCAAAGGAGCTGCTGCGGTAATCTGTTCTGGTCCCTTCCCTGCAGCAGGGAGCTTTTCTGTAATAAAGCTTTGCTCTCATTTATCTCTTTGTCCCTGGAACTGATTCTTTAATTTTGAGAGACAATGAACCTGGACTCACATCAAATTTTGGTTTCACGAAGATACCAGTTCTGTTGCATTAGAGCCCACCCTTATGACCTCATTTAACTTAGTCACTACTTTAAAGACCCCCATCTCCAAATACATATTCTGAGGTCCTAGGGGTCTCTTGTGGCTTTTAAGGGGCCACAATTCAACCCACAGTAATGAGATTCCCAGAATTTCAAATTTATCTGGAGGTCATTTTCCCCCACCAGCCATCAGTCTGAGCTCACCTCATTCACCAAGTGACTAATGGTAATTATGAATCACTCATTCATTCCTAGCATGCATTTAGTGCTTCTGAAAACGTTTGGTTTAACCAAAGGTTGCTGTATGCCTAGGGATTCTGGTAGGATGAGGGAAGGGAAGATGAGCAGAGGGGGACTTGCACTTAGCATCCTGCAGACCCTGACCATAAAGCCAGATCTCCCTTTAGCAATGGTGGGAGTTGGAGGGGAGGTGGGCCTCACTATGTTATTGATATATTTCTTGGTGGCCTTTCATCTGAATTCAGATACAAAAATCTCAAACTCCTATTCTTAACAGTTAAAGATGACCTTTATGTAATTTGTACCCCAAATAGCAGAATTACACAGCCCATGCCCAGGCTTGCAGAGTTTGTGGTTGGTTAGGTGGCATCATCCAGATAATGGATACAGAAATTGGTTCTAGGGCGTAAGGTGCTGACATAACCAAAACCTTTCTGGGCAAACTGATCAGATTGTTATGAATTCTTGAGGGAAAATACTGAAAAAAATTCTCATTAAAGACTACAAAACAGTGAACCATTTTAAGTGGTTGAGAAAAAATTACAATCCTTTCATCTGCAGTAACATGGAAGATAGAAAATAAACCTGATGAGGTTTTAGGATTGACTAACAGGTCTCCAGCCAAAATATTGAAAGAGCTTGATCTCAACTGCAGATTAGAAGGTTTGAAAAGTAAAAGATGTGTGAAGTAAAGAAGTGACCAGTTTGTAATTAGGATTTAGAGGGATATGTAGAGGTCTGGTTTTTATAGGTTTGGAAAATAAAGCTGTTTCTCATCTTTCTTCTCTCTCCAGCCAGCAAAGACCTCTCAAAATAACATGTAGCTTGGGGCACAGTTAAAATCTATAGTGTGTCAGGAAGAAATTTTGTTGGATCTCTGAAAGATTGAGGCAGTGCCTAGTAGACAATTTCAGCTAAACAAAGGATTGCAAAGGATTGTCCCCAGAAAGCCTGATGCACCCAAACAAGCACAGATAAAGACTAGGGAGAGCCCGGCTGCTGGGGCTCAGTGGTTGAGTATCGACCTATTAACCAGGACGTCATGGTTTGATCCCCAGTGTGAGGTATGCAGGAGGCAGCTGATCAATGATTCTCTCTCATCATTGATGTATCTCTCTCTCTCTCTCTCTCTCTCTCTCTCTCTCTCTCTCTCTCTCCCTCCCCCTCTTTCTTTCATATATATATATATATATATATATATATATATATATATATCCTATTTAATAAAGACAGAATATGCAAATTGACCATCACTTTGTGACAAAATATGGCAGCGCCCACAGCCAATAAGGAGGGAATATGCAACTTAATGCAACAAAGATGGCGGCTCCTGGCCCGGGAGCGAAGTTAGGAGGTGGCTCCTGGCCCAGAGCGATGGCGGGAGGCGGTGGCCAGAGTGAAGGCCCGGGTCCTGGGTGCCGGAGGGAAACTGGTGCTGGCAGCCAGGAGAAGGAAAGCCTATTCTTACATGAATCTTCGTGCATTGGGCCTCTAGTATATATATTTTTAAGATTAGAGAGAGGATGTGTTTGGAAAAGAATTGTGAGTTTCTCTTTTTCCAAATGAATTGAAATTGAACTAGGTACAAAGAAGTCTGCAGGGTTTGCATGGGAGTTGCACAGGATCAAGGGCCATGAACACTGACTGAAATTGTCCAAATACAAAAAGAGCTCTGGGTTCCCTGCTTTTCTAGAGTAGAAAGCCTAAGAAATCTAGTAAGCTGCAAATGTAGATCATTTCTTCAAAAGTGGCCATTTAAGGTGATGGGAATAAAGGACATCTCAAAATCTGTGTCCAAGAACCACGGGAATCATTCTCAGGGCAAACAACGACCTAATCAAGGCACTTGCCTTCTTCCTCAAAAGGGAGTTTTGATTGGTGGGATTTCAGAATTTTTTAGACTGCCTGTGCTTCTGTTCCAACACCTTCCAAGAAATTGTTTCAGTGGGGCCTGTTTATGGTGGTTATTATGTCTCATCAATATGTGTGTGTGTGTGTGTGCGTGTGTGTGTGTGTGCACGTGCTTGTGTGTGTGTGATAACTTGTCTTTTCAGTTCCCATGTCTCCATCATGCTGGTGCCTTGAAATGGGCCATGACAGGAGCTTTTACACCAAAGACATAGGCAATGATACAAATCAGGGTTGTTTTCCTGTTAGTTGTTGAGTATTAATGAGCATACCACTCTCTTTGAATGACAGAGAACTATGTCTGAACCTGATGAAGATTATAAGATCTACAACTTTGAGCCTGATGTAGTGACTTGATGAGACTTTCGAAGGCCTTGTGAGTGGATTCTTACATGAGAGAAAGTGAATAGATGAAGGCAAAGAGCAGGTAATGGTAGATAGATTCCATCAATGGCCATAATTGATGGCCTCCTTATCTCCCATGCCCTTTTCAATGTGAGCAGGTCATCCCATTCCCAAGGCAGATTCTATTTCTTATCTATCTATATAATAGAAGAATATGCAAATTATCCAGGAAGCCATAACATCATGACCAAACAGCAGGGACCCAAGGCTGCATGGTGCCTGACTGGGGCAAGGGATCTCAAGCTGCACCCCCTGCCCAGTGGGGCTTGACAGGGGGCCTCAGGCCAAGTCCCCCACCCCTGTGCTGGGCCAGGGACCTGAGGCTGCACCCCCCTGTCTGGCATTGGGCTGGGGGACCTGAGGCTGCACCCCCTGCCTGGAAGGGCTTGACGGGGGTGGGGGTGGCCAGGTCTGGGTCTCACCCAATGGGATGGGGATGGCCGGGTCTGGGTCTCCTGGGTTTTTGAAGTGCATGTGGGTGGTGGGTGGGGACTTGACTCTAGGTCACATGGTGTGCCCCAGACTTGGACAGGAGGGAGATTTTCATATACATTTTACTAATTTTCTTTCATCTCTGACACTTCTATTATAGAGAAAGGGCAAATAGCAATATTAAAGTATTTCCTCTAATTAATTCCCTTTTAATGTGCACAAATTCCGTGCAGTGGGCCACTAGTTAGTGAATAAGGTTAGGAGGACAGAATGGTCAATCAGTGCCCATGAGTCACTTCTGGGCCTGGCCTCTGGGGGCTTGTTCCCTGCTGATTGCTGTCTTCAAGGTTTCTCTCACTTTCATCTGGACTTTTGCCTCCACTCTCACACCCTTCCAGATCCATCTGTTGTAGGAGAGGTGCACATGGAACAAGGCAAGGCCATCTCAGTTGGGTCTATCCAAGAGTATTCTCCTGAGGACTAACTGGCTGGGTAGAGATGGACAACTGGACCCAGACAGGATCAGCCAAGCCGTGCACAGAAGAACAGAACAAGTTGACCCATAGAATTATAAATATTTATGAATAATGAACATTCTTTGATTTAAAAGTTAGTCTATCTATAAGGGGAAAAATTGCAATGCATTATAATTTCTCTATTTTGAAACATAAGGGTACTTTTGAAGGGACTTACAAATATATATATATATATATATATATATATATATATATATATATATATATATATTCTCCTATATAATAAAGAGGTAATATGCAAATTGACTGTCACACCCTCACACAAAGATGGCTGCCCCCATGTAGTCACAAGATGGCCACCACAAGAAGGCCGGCAGGAGAGGGCAGCTGTGGGTAATCAGGCCAGCAGGGAAAGTCAGTTCAGAGTGATCAGGCCAGCAGGGGGGAGCAGTTGAGGGGTGACTGGGCCTCCAGGGGAGGGCAGTTGGGGATAATTGGGCCATCAGGGGAGCAGTTAGGCATCATTCGGGCTGGCAGTGGAGTGGTTAGGGGGAATCAGGCAGGCAGGCAGGTGAGCAGTTGGGAGCCAGCAGTTCTGGATTGTGAGAGGGATGTCTGACTGCAGGTTTAGGGCTGATTCCGGGATGGGGCCTTAACCAGCAGTTGGACATCCCCTGAGGGGTCCCACATTGGAGAAGGTGCAGGCTGGGCTGAGAGACACCCCCTCAGTGCATGAATTTTGTGCACCAGTCTTCTAGATTTTTATAATAATAGCTAATGGTTGATGAGCCCTCAGGATGTGTCTGGTACTCTGCAAACTGGTTTGTGTGTACTCATATAGTCTGCAACACGACCCTATGACATAGAATTTATTATTATACTGCCCTGGTTGGTGTGGCTCAGTTGGTTGAGCATTGTTTTGTATCCTGAGAAGTTGCTGCTTTGATTCCTAGTCAGGTCACATGCCTAAACTGGCAGTCAGACATCCCCCAAGGGGTTCCAGATTGGAGAGGGTGTAGGCTGGGCTGAGGGACATCCCCTCCACCCCCCATGAATTTTGTGCACTGGGCCTCTAAAATATATATATATATATATATATATATATATATATATATATATATATGAATATACGGAGACTAACGTATTAATTACAATATGCTGGCCATCATTCTACATATTTTAAAAGCAGTAATGAGAAAGTTTCCCTTTAAAGGATTTTAAGATTTAACTAAGTGAAATGATGGGGCAGAACTGAGAAAGCTTCCTTCAGAGCTGTGTCTCACTTTGATCTCTCTGATACTATAGATCTAAATGTTCACCTGGCTGTATATCTTTTGTTCTAAATGAATAATGATATTTCCATGCAAATCACATAAACACCATTAGCTTAAATTTAGATAAACTGTCATATTGAACTTTAATTTAAGGGTGTCTTTACAAAAATTAAAATTAAAAGCTAAAACTGCCATCAACACAATTATACTAAACATTAATTCCCTGATCTGAAGGTTTGTGTTTTTTTCTTAATATATTTTATTGATTTTTTTTTTACAGAGAGGAAGGGAGAGGGACAGAGAGTTAGAAACATCGATGGGAGAGAAACATTGATCAGCTGCCTCATGCACACCTTCTACTGGGGATGTGCCCGCAACCAAGGTACATGCCTTGACTGGAATCGAACCTGTGACCTTTCAGTCTCCAAGCCAATGATCTATCCACTGAGCCAAACCAGTTAGGGCTGAAGGGTTTTTTTTTTTTTATTGATTAAGGTATTACATATGCGTCCTTATGCCCCCATTGCCCCACCCCCCGCCCCCGAATCATGCCCTCAGCCCCCTGTTGTTTGTGTCCATTGATTAGGCTTCTATGCATGCATACAAGTCCTTTGGCTGATCTCTCCCCCTTACTCCCACCCTCCCCTACCTTCCCTCTAAGGTTTGATGGTCTGATTGATGCTTCTCTGTCTCTGGATCTGTTTTTGTTCATCAGTTTATATTGTTCATTATATTCCACAAATGAGTGAAATCCTGCAATATTTATCTTTCTCTGACTGGCTTATTTTGTTTAGTATAATGCTTTCCAGTTCCATCCATGCTGTTGCAAATGGTAAGAATTACTTCTTTTTATTGCAGTGTAGTATTCCATTGTGTAGATGGACCACAGTTTTTTAATTCACTCATCTGCTGATGGCCATTTAGCCTGTTTCCAAATCTTAGCTATGGTAAATTGTGCTGCTGTGAACATAGGGGTACATATATCCTTTCTGATTGGTGTTTCTAATTTCTTGGGGATACATTCCTAGAAGTGGGATCTCTGGGTCAAACAGGAGTTCCATTTTTAGTTTTTTGAGGAAATTCCATACTGTTCTCCACAGTGGCTGCCCCAGTCTGCATTCCCACCAGCAGTGCACGAGAGTTCCTTTTTCTCCACATCCTCAGCAGCACTTGTCATTTGTTTTGTGTTTTTAAATATATTTTATTGATTTTTTAAAAAGAAGAAGGGAGAGGGATAGAGAGTTAGAAACATCGATGAGAGAGATAGATTAGCTGCCTCCTGCACGCCCCCCCAGTGGGGATGTGCCTGCAACCAAGGTATATGCCCTTGACCGGAATCGAACCTGGGACCCTTCAGTCTGCAGGCCGATGCTCTATCCACTGAGCCAAACCGGTTTGGCATCACTTGTCATTTGTTGATGATAGCCATTCTGACAGGTGTGAGATGGTACCACATTGTCATTTTGATTTGCATCTCTCTGATGATTAGTGACTTTGAACATGTTTTCATATGTCTCTTGGCCTTCCTTATCTCCTCTTTCGAAAACTATCTACTAGTGGGTCTGTTGCCCATTTTTTGATTGGGTTGTTTATCTTCTTTTTGTTAAGTTGTATGAGTTCCCTGTAAATGTTGGAGATCAAACCCTTATTGGTGATAACATTGCCAAATATGTTCTCCCATGCAGTGGGCTTTCTTGTTGTTTTGTTGATGGTTTCTTTTGCTGTGCAGAAGCCTTTTATTTTGATGTAGTCCCATTTGTTTATTTTCTCTTTAGTTTCCAATGCCCTAGGAGCAGTATCAGTGAAGAACTTGCTTCGGCATTTGTCTGAGATTTTGTTGCCTTTGGATTCCTCTAGTATTTTTATGGTTTCCCGTCTTACATTTAAGTCCTTTATCCATTTTGAGTTTATTTTTGTGTATGGTGCAAGTTGGTGGTCTAGTTTCATTTTTCTGCATGTATCTGTCCAATTTCCCCAACACCATTCATTGAAGAGACTGTCTTGATTCCATTGTATGTCCTTGCCTCCTTTGTCAAATATTAATTGAACATAGTGTTTTGGGTTGACTTCTGGGTGCTCTATTCTATTCCATTCGTCTATATATCTGTTCTTGTGCCTGTACCAGGCAGTTTTGAGAACAGTGGCTTTGTAATACGGCTTGATATCTGGTATTGTGATCCCTCCTACTTTCAGGATTGCTGCAGCTATTTGGGGATTGCTGCAGCTATTCAGGGTCTTTTTTTTTATTCCAGATGGATTTTTGGAGAGTTTGTTCTAGGTCTGAGAAATATGCTCTTGGTATTTTAATGAGGAGTGCATTGAATCTATAGATTGCTTTGGGTAGTATGGACATTTTAATGGATGTTGATTCTACCAATCCATGCACATGTATGTTCTTCCATCTGTTTATGTCTTCCTCTATCTCTTTTTTCAGTGTCCTGTAGTTTTCTGAGTACAGGTCTTTTTCCTCCTTAGTTAAGTTGATCTGAAGGTTTTTGTGTCTCATTAACATGCACTTTTCAGAATTAATTTATCAGTTAATGTATTACTCATTTTGTGTAAAATTGTGATTTTTATGAATTTATAGTCTCTTTTTAAATGATTTTCAGAAATAAAGAGCATATTATTAACCCCATTTGAATCTCTCAAATTTGTATAATGACCAGGCTTCGATATGATGAGAGACTTCATTATGGAACTTTTAAACTTCAAATTTAATCTATATCCCAATGTGAACTTTTTATATTCTAAAATGGATATGCCATTGACTTCTTGATGACTATAATAAGAAGTATTATTTTTATTTGTAAATTTTATTTATGAAAAAATACACTATTCACATTCAAAAGGTTAATTCAAGTTTTGCCACAAAATAATCTCTTTTTTAACTAAATGAGAAAGTATTATTAATATTAATAATATTATACTACTAATATTATAGACAGTATTAGCATTAGTATTTTGTTAACATTGAACATCATTGCCAGAGGACATAAAGGATGTTATCATACTCTTTAACAATTGTTTCTGTGTACAATATGAGGCACCATATCATGAAATTAATTTTTTTCAGAGGGAATATTCTTTGTATAGTGGTGAAAATCATAAGTTTTACGTCAAAATAGAACCCAACTTGGGAATTCTATACACCACTGGCTATTGAAATGGATTCTGGAGCAGGAGAATCAGTCCAGAAGAGAAAGGTCTTTCATGAATGTTCAGTGTTCACATGCTTCAGCCCACAGTATGTCTTGAAGGCTGAGATGGTGAAATGAACTGCGAGTAGGGAATCCATTGAAAATCATTAATTCACAACAAAACAAGAGGATGGTCTGACCAGTCTGATGGAGATAAGCTTGAGAATGTAGTACTATGCTAATTATATAAGGGTTTTATGGGAAAAGTATAAAATGTAACAAAAGGAAAAAAAACCCACAAAAACGTGAAAGCATGCAAAATAAGATGAATTACATACAATAGAAAAAAAAAACACAAGAATTTTAATGAAATCCTTCAAGGATAACCCCTGGTATATAAAAATATAATACTAATATGAAGTTAAGTAAAGAAGGACTTTTGAAAAATATGTGATGACCAAACAACATAAGGATTCAAATTCAGGACCAAAGGAACTATCATTACAGACCTACTATATAACTAGTGAGATGTCAAGAAACTCTTCTAGGCATACAGGTTGGAGGAAACACCTGTTTAGAAGACAAGGAAAGAAGCCTGAGGAGAAACCAATCCTGCTGATACCTTGACCTCAAACTTTCAGCCTCCAGAACTGTGAGTTTATGAATTTTTTCTGTGCAAGCGCTCCAGCCTATGTTATTTTTTACACAGCCCAAATAAACTAATATGATGTCCAAACTTACACAGTGCTCCAGGGTGCTGGAGTGTGGGACAGTGGTTAGTTTTAGGTAGGACATTTCACTGTAAAGTTTTCTGCCAAAACTCAATGAATCAGTATTTATCCCAATCTGAGGAATAAAATTTCAACAGAGCAGATAGATACTCCCAACCACACACAGTAGTAAGCTAAGGACAGTAAATGACAACCTCCTGAAGCATTGGCTCTGACATAATCCAGCCAGTGAAGAAAGAAAATGAAAAATTCAGAAAGGGAATATGGAAATTGTGGCAGAGAGCAACAGTGAGCATGAGACTGGCAACAGCTGTACCATATCTTGTATGTGTAGCATGGTGACTGTAGTTAACAATATTGCATTGTATATTTGAACATTGCTGAAGGAGTAGATCTTAAAAGTTCTCATTACAAGAAAAATAATTGTAACTACTTGTGGTGACAAATGTTAACTAGACTTACTATAGTGATTATTTCACAATATAGACAAATATTGAATCATTATGTACACCTGAAACTAATGTGATATGTCAGGTATATCTCAAAAAGTAAAAGAACAAATATTTTTTTTAAAGATTTTTCTTATTTATTTTTAGAGAGAAGAGTAGGAAGAGGAAGAGAGAGGGGAAACATCCATGTGAGAGTGAAGCATTTGATGGGCTGCCTCCTGAACAACCACAACCCAGGCATGTGCACTAACTGGGAATCAAACTGACAACCTTTTGGTGCATGGAACATGGGACAGATAACATGAAACCAACTGAGCCACAACAGATAGGGCAAAAGAACAAATCTTAATAAAAACATTTTGGTTGTAGACATAGCAAAGATATCATAATTGCTTACAAAATAAAATAATAAAACCAGCGAAAATGTCAGGAGTTGTGGAGAGCAGGACTGAGTTAGGAATTGCATTTCCTTTCTTTCACAGCAGCAATAACACATGTAGTGAAACTCTTGGTGGAGAAAATGGCACCAGCGATTAGACGGGTGGAGTCAAACAGAACTTTGGTTCAGCAACTTAGTCCTTGAGTTCTGGCCAGGAAAGAAGAATTCAGAACCAAGACTCGAACTGTAAGAGAAAGCTTATTTAGAGAGTTGCAGAGGTCAAAGAAGTGAGGCGTAGAAGAAATGAGCTCAGGAAACAAGTTACAGAGGCAAAAGAAGGGCCCATGAAACTTAGGGGAAAAAGAGAGGCAAGGAAAACCCATGGGAGTAGAGTCAGGGTGGGGGTGAAGGGAGAAGGTAAGGGAAAGATGTGGATGTGCTCCATAGAGTGAGCCCTTCTGGGTCCCCCATTTTGAAGAAATTTATCTGGCGGTCTCAGAGGAGGATCCCAATAGAATATTCATTAGTTTTTCAGTAGTATCCTTTCAGATCATTATTCAATGCTGTGGATCATGATGTCAGCAATGGTATCCTTATATGGTTTTGCTGCTTTTCTGGGCCTGAAATACAACTGAGGCCTACATGTATTTGATGTGAGTTAGAATCTCATTGTCCTGGGGGCTTAATGCTTATGGGTTATTTGTCAGCCCCTTTGTTTGCTCCCCCTCTAAGGGGATCTAACAACATGCCAGGGGAGGAAAGATCAGGGGAGGGTCCAAACAACATGATCAGCCATATGAAAGATCAGGGGGTCTGAAAAGCATAACCAGTGATATGCTAGGTGAGGAAAGGTTACTCTGGGGATGAGGGCCTGGTTTTCCCAGTTTTGTCCATTGCTGGGTACCCGGGGATTTCCACGCTGATGAATTTCTGTACCTGGCACATCGTCCTTGCTCTGCTCATTACCATCTAATTGCCTATCACGAAACAAGGAACAAAAATAACATATGTCATCCACTCTGTTCTTATACTTATTTTTAGCCTTAACATGGTCACTTAAGATATATCCCGTTATGAAGAAGCACTTTCCTGAAATTCATTATGATTTCAGTTTAACGTAATTTTTATCCTAATGTGAAATTCAAGTAAATTAAGATATTAAACACCATGTAGACTCCAATTTTATTTATTAGTGAAGGATAGATAACTCCCTTTGCCTTTCTCATTATCTAACCACCCTCAGTTTTGTTTTGTTTTTATATAAACTCAAATACAAACACGCACACAGGTTTGCTTCATTATCCTATCTAATAAAAGAGAAACATGGTAATTGGCGTGCGACCGCCACCCTTCCCATTGGCTAATCAGCGAGATATGCAAATTAACTGCCAGCCAATATGGCGGCCGGCAGCCAGACAGCTTGAAACTAACATGAAGCTTGCTTGCTTCAGTGATGGAGGACTCCAATGTTCCCCGCCTGCCTTGCCGGCCTCTGAGCCTGCAGTTTAAGAAACATTGTAACAAATATAGAAGCTAAACAAAACCCCAGAAACCTGCTTTCAGCGAGCCCGGGATCTCAGATCTGGAGTTGATACAGAGTTTCAATTATAGAACACAAACAAACCAGATACCTTCTTTCAGCAGCAGAAGCCTCAGAGCTGGAGGCAGAGCTATAGCTGGCCCAGAATAAAAAAAAGAAAAAGAAAAAAAGGAGCAGTTGGGAGCTTCAGTCAGCCTGAAAACAGCCCTCAGCACCTCACTCAAACTGGCCAGGCACCCCAGTGGGGACCCCTACCCTGAAGGGTGTGTGACCAGCTGCAAACAGCCATCATCCTGTCATCCAGGCTGGCCAGGCACCCCAGTGGGGACCCTCACCCTGATCCAGGACACCGTTCAGGGCAAACCAGCCAGCCCCACCCATGCACCAGGCCTCTATCCTATATAGTAAAAGGGTAATATGCCTCCCAGCACCGGGATCAGTGGAGCCGAGAGGCCTCCTGGGCACCGGGATCAGCGTGACAGGGGGCAGCATCCCAACCCCCTGATCGCCCTGCGGCTCTGTGTGTGACAGGGTGTGGTGCCCCAACCCCCTGATCGGCCCTGCTTTGTGTGTGACAAGGTGCGGTGCCCCAACCACCCCCCCGCCCCCCCCCCCCCCCCGACGGGCCCTGCTCTGTGTGTGATGAAGTAGAGCCATAACCTACCCATCGGCCCTGTCCTGAGTGTGAGAGTGGTGGCGCCCCAACCACCTGATTGGCCCTGCTCTGTGGGTGATAGAGGGCAGTGCCCCAACCCCCTGATCTGCCCTGCCCTGAGTGTGACAGGGGTCGGTGCCCCAACTCCCCTATCGGCCCTACTCTGTGAGTGACAGGGGGGAGCTCCTCAACCCCCTGATTGGCCCTGCTCTGTGTGTGACAGGGGGGAGCTCCCCAACCCCCTGATTGACCCTGCTCTGTGTGTGACAGGGTACGGAGCCCCAACCCCCCTTATGGGCCCTGCTCTGTGTGTGACAGGGTACAGAGCCTGAACCCCCCTGATGGGCCCTGCTCTGTGTGTGACAGGGGGTGGTGCCGCAACCTCCCCATAGACCCTGCCTTGAGTGTGACAGGGGGCGGTGCCCCAACCCCCAAATCGGCCCTACCCTGAGCGTGACTGAGGGTGGCATCACAACCTCCCGATCTGCCCTGCTCTGTGCATGACAGAGGGCAGCGCCCCAACTCCCCAATTGGCCCTGCTCTGAGCCTGACCAGGGGCTGCACCTAGGGATTGGACCTGCCCTCTGCCACCCGGGAGCAGGCCTAAGCCAGCAGGTTGTTATCTCCTGAGGGGTCCCAGACTGCGAGAGGACACAGGCCGGGCTGAGGGACCCCCCTCCCCCCTGAGTGCACAAATTTTTGTGCACCGGGCCTCTAGTTAATTATAAAACTGGTACTGGAACTGGGGATGACTTAGTGTTTCTTGATTATATTGTAAGCCTTGCTTGGATCTCTGCAATGAGCTTATGAGCTTTTTTAAAAAAAATAATAATAAGATGAGGTTTGGCTCAGTTGGTTGGGCACCATACCTTCCACCAAAGTGTTACAGTCTCCATTCCCAGTCTGGGCAAATGCCCCCATTGTGGGCTCAGTCCCCAGCAATGGGTGTGCAGGAGACAATGGATCAATGTCTTGCTCTCACATCAATGTTTCTGTTTTTTTCTCCTTCTCCGTTCCTCTCTCTCTCAAAAAATCAATGAAATATATTTAAAATATAATAATAAGCTGATTATTCTATTAAAATTATGTAGCCATTATTAGTATAAAATTAGTTATTTCAGAGAAAAATATTTTTCCTCTCTTTGTCTTTACTAGTGTCTCACAGGGTCTGTCTACTTCTCATCCTCTTTTATTTTGTTGTCTATTCTTACTCCTGGTGAATGTGTGCAAGAGAGGAACTATGGTGGTATGAGGAGATGCTGTGTGTTAAATGAAGATGGCTGTGTTTAGTGACCTCCACATTTTCTGCCTAATCTTTCTATGGTTTTCAAGATGAGTTACCAAGATTTCTTTTCAAGTTCTGTTTCTATGGCAACATTTTCTCCCAGCTTGCTATCTATATGTCATTTATTATTCTATTACCTACATTTACTCATTACCTGTTAGTTATTTTTTTTTAACATCAACCCATTACTTCTTTTTATGCTCTATCTTACCTAACTTCTGGTTTTAGTGTTTGAAGAATTTGGCTCATCTACACATCAATAATTTCATAGTCAATATTTGTAACTATAGAAACATGCTTCACCTAGTTCAGATTCTTCTCCAAATACTTCATTAATGAAATATTTTTTGTCACCTTTTACTCTGCTCCTATTTAATCTAACTTGTTTTAGCTCAGTTTATACGTAGTTGGTTTTGAAAAAGAGCCCAGTGTTGACCCATAACACCTGCACAATGTTCTAATCACCGTTACTAAGAAACACAGCTCTTGATTTCACATGTTCAATTCTTGACTCTTAGAGAAATTATTTACTGCTGAGCATTCTTCTCTTTTCAAGGACAAGGGTTTTTAGCTTTTTTCCCCTCTAACATTTTCAGGAAAAACACACACAAAAGAGCTCTTCATTTCTGACACTCTCCTAGCTTCTCTAGTGAAGGCATATGATGCTGTCAGTTTTTCTAATTAACCTCCCACAGTCTGTGTCTGAGTAAATGGTTTAGCGTGACTCATGGTCTTGAACTTTTATGGGGGTTAGATTGTTTTGACTGATAACTACATATGCTAAATAATTTAGCATATCCGTTACAGATTCAAATATAAATACAATTTTTATACTCTTATCAGATGGTAAATGCTTTGAAGAGCCCAATTCTGAGAACACTTGGTTAGGGCACTGAGTGGTACTTATCAGCTTAGAGCCTTGGAGATCTTGACACATCGGGATCCTGCAGAGTAAACAGAGATGAGAGCCCCAGTGGGCAATAGGTGACCACTGTCCATTGCAAGAACAACAATGCTAGGACCATCATTGGGGAAAATTGCCTGGGGGAGAATTACTAAAAGCGAGGGTGATGACAAAAATCAGCCTAACAACAAATTAATTATGACGTCCAATAATACTGACAGACACTTTTAGATTAATTTGAAGATCTTTGATTAGTAAGTATTTCTATATTGCTCTTTCTTTTTAAATTCAGATTTTCCAATGATAGTTTATTAAAGTTAAATTAATGCTGCTGGTCAGCCACCATTTTCAAGATGCTCAAATAAGCAGAGGGATTTTGTCACAGAACAAATTGTGAATTTCATTACATATGATTTAATCCTTTCTATTTACTCTTCTCCTTCCACTGTTAAACTATCAACTTTTATAAGTGAAGGAAAGATAAGAAAATGAAGAGGAGAAGGGAAGAGAAGAGAGGAGAGGAGTTTCTTTGCATTAGGCTGAGAAGCAATATTGTCACTCCTACCATGATACTTAGGCAGCTGCTGGTAACTTGACCATGTTACCTGCTGACTTTGAAGTTGGGTGCAGCCATGTGACTGGCTTTGGCCAGTTAAATGTGAACAGACTTTACAAGCCTGTTCTAAGCACACATAAACTTAGTTGTGTAAATCCATTGAGTTTTCGGGGTTTGTTACTTCATCTAACTATACACCTCTTGACTGATGCACCATGTTCTTTGCAGAACAGATGTTGCCTCTCATTCATAATTGTGTCCCAAATTTAGCATTTTTTTTCTGATTGTTTTGCACCAAATGATGAATCAAACCAGGTATAATAAAAGACTAGAAATTCAACTCATCAAATATGCCTGTTTCATGAACTCACTGTACACAGACAGAACACCTTCTTGACAAACTTTCTAAATCTTTGCAAAGAATATTAATTGTGTCCCCCAACATAATTTTTCCATTATCAAAATTATGAAATGTACAAATGTGTTAGGATGGGAGAATGTAAACATCTTACAAAGTGCCTCTATTTTCTAGTGTTTGCTTTTGATGAATTTTCTTAAAGTGCCCCACTGTGCTGCTGAAGCCACAGAATTTAAGGAGCTCTCATTCTATGTTTTCAAGAAAAATTTAGGATGGGGAATACTACTCCAAGATTGGACATCTTAGCATCTCCACTCCCTTACCCAATATCATTATCATATACACTTTGCTCCCTGGGTATAGTATTTTCATGGTATTTTAATTCATATAGTCATTAAAATATTAATTGCAATTTGACTGAAATTATTCAATTATTAAAAATTCAATTGGAATCCTTATGTAATTTATGCCCAATTTATCAAATCTCATGTTTTACTACATGTCTGAGCAAACTACTACGTTAAAAAGTTTGATCCTTCTCCCGGATACATTGTCTATCACATTACTTTTGGCTGGATCCATGGCTAAGTTTTAGAAGGTGTTCTTTATAAAATACACAGTTTCATGATATTTGAAAAAAAAAACTTTATCAGGGGTTATTAATGTAATTTTCTCTGTAATAACACCTTCAGATATGGTGCAACACAGAATTTCTGTGGGTGGGAACAGTAATGAAGAGGAGGTATTATAGCAGCCTACAGTAGGGAAGATAAAATGCCCCATTGAGCTTTGAAAAAGTGCCCAGTACAAATATGACATTTACTTAACTATAGAGGCATGAATGGTAATGCTACAATTATGTTAAGAGCTGGAGAAGTATTATTAAAATCTTTTAACATAGCCAATCTCTCCACTTTTGGATGCTTCCTTTGTCCTTTTAGAAATTGCCACTGCAGTGAGTCCAGGGCCAGGTGCTGTGGAGGAAGTGATAAAATTTGACAACTGCTATATGAAGTCTGAGGTGGTCTATTTTCATAGAAAAACAAAGTTCCGTCAAATACTGGGTTCACTAGCCATACATCCCCTTGTCCATATTTCTAGTGGCATTATTAGGCATTGTTGTTACCTCATGTGAACATCTCCTGTTTGTGTGTATGTGGTGTTATTTGTTACTAGTGGCCCAGTGTACGAAATTCATGCACATTAAAAGGAATTAATTAGAGGAAATATTTTAATATTGCTATTTGTCCTTTCTTTTTAATAGAAGTGTCAGAGATGAAAGAAAATTAGTAAAATGTATATTTAATCTCCCTCATTTCAGGGTCTGGGGCATGCCGCGGGACACAGAGTCAAGTCCCTGCCCACCCGTGAGTGCCTAGAAATCGAGTGAGACCCAGACCCAGCTGGCTCTACACCCATCAAGCCCGGTAGGGTGGGGGGCACAGCCTCAGGTCCTCCATCAAGCTCTGCTGGGCGGGGGTCATGGCCCGTGGCCTCAGGTCCGCCAGCCCAGCCTCAGGTCCCCCAACCCCAGCGTGAGGGCATGACAACCATTTGCATATTAGCTCTTTATTATATAGAATTGGTCTATTCTGTTTCTACTTTAGAAATTCTTTTGTTTTCTTTTTTATTTGTCACACATATACTTTTGTAATGCAGATAATAAACAATGGTCTATCTTTATTTTGACTATGGCATCTAATAGCAACTGGATATACACTGAATATCTTCTCTTGAAGAGTCAACCAAGTGACTAAAAAATATCAAGTCCCCATCTTTCTCTCTATGACTAGCAAGTACCACCTTTTTTTTCTATGAGTAACTATTGGAAGTAGAATAAATATTACAGCATGTAGCCTCTATGTATATCCACAATTGGTCAAAATTCTTTCAATTAAAGTCCATAGTCATTGGTCAAGTCAAAATTTTTGTGTTAGCACACATTTATTATTATTATTATTATTATTATTATTATTATTATTATTACTAGTAGCCTGGTGCCCAAAATTTGTGCACATTAAAAGGGAATTAATTGCCCTAACCAGTTTGGCTCAGTGGATAAAGCATTGGCCTGCGGACTCAAGAGTCCCAGGTTTGATTCCGGTCAAGGGCATGTACCTTCTCTGCGGGCATATCCCCAGTGGGGAATGTGCAGGGGGCAGGTGATCGATGTTTCTTTCTCATTGATGTTTTTAACTCTCTATTCCCCTCCCTTCCTCTCTGTAAAAAATCAATAAAATATATATTTTTTTAAAAAGGGAATTAATTAATGGAGATATTTTAATATTGCTATTTGCCCTTTCTCTATAATAGAAGTGTGAGAGATAAAAGGAAATTAGTAAAATGTATATGAAAATCATATATAAATTTATTAATAAATAAACAGTAACAAAAGGATATAACAACAACAGAGGCATGATATGAAAATAACAAAAACATGATATGAAAACAACAAAAACATGATATAAAAACAACAGTGATGCAAACAATGACTGATAAAGTGATTAAACTTATTCTAATATCTCCCTGTACACCACATTAAGAGTGAAAACACTTTCAGAGTGCTTGACTAATCTCCCTTGTGATGAAGTATTTAGAACTTTAGCTGTAACGTCACATGCTCCTCAAACTCGAGAGAAAGCAACATATAACTGACCATGTGTGAAAATGGATTCAGGTAGAAATATGCCTACTCTGTCTAGAGTTTGTCCTTGTGATTTATTAATAGTAATCACAAATGCTGGCATCATGGGAAATGGTCATCAAATCAATTTAAATGGGAGGCCAGTGTCAGATGGGGACAAATTAATTCTTGGAATCAGAACAAACTCTCCCTCTGCAGATCCTGTTAATACTTTAGCTTTGATAATGTTAGGTAGTAATCTTTTGATCATAAATCTGGTACCATTATAAAGACCCCATTTACTATTGAGATTTCTCAATAGCATGACGATTGCACACACTTTCAATTTTAATTTGTGACACGGCATTCCCAAAGGAGTAATACTATTAAGAAATTCGATGGGAAAATGTTCCTTTTCAGCATCATCTGTTGAATCAATGGCATCATCACTCAAATATGTGTGAAAATCTCCATTGAGTGTATCCAAATTTTCTTCATTTAATTTTTGAACATGCTCATTTTTTGGACAAAGAATTGCACGTTTAGGTATATTTTTAATATTACCTATAGCAGTGGTTCTCAACCTTGGCTGCACATTAGAATTACCTGGGAATCTTTTTAAAATCCTGATTCCTGGGCCTCATCCTCCGGACATTGTTTCTTTGTTATGGGATGGGGCCACAACATTAGTAACAAAGAAACAGAATTAAAACTTTATTGTGGGGAGCCGCTACAGTGTTTTGGACAGGTTCAAGCCTTGGACTGATGAGAGGGCACAGTCCTCTCATTGCCACGTGCAAGTCCCAGCTTGGAGGGCAGGGCACTCCCAGCACAATTATAGCCAACAGCTATAGTTGTAAGCTTGAACCTATGGTCCGAACACGTGGCCCCACGTGCCTGTGTGATGTGGTCTTGATAGAGTTCAGGTGCATGTAGTTGAGTAGGATTGAAACCCAGGAGAATGTTATAAACATCTTGGCCATGCCCTTACTTTGCCTCGTAGCATCTGCTATAAACTAAAGGCATGACTGTGTGCATGGTCGCTGTCTCTCAGAGAAGCAGCATCCCACCGAGACCCGGCTTTCATTCTCCTGTCTGTCTTTTCTAAACCTTTCAGCCGCCCCCACTCAGGTTCACCCTTGGCTGTCCTGGCGCGGCACACTTTATAAAGATTTTCCTCCAGGCTGCCAGGGCAGGTTCCTGCCTCAAACCCTGCCCTTAAAGGAAACAGCTCCAGAAACTGCTCAGGGATGGGCGCAGCTGTTGCCAAGACAACCCCTGCAGGACTGACTTCCTTCTGCTTGGTTGCGGTTCTGGTCTGGTGGTGATGAACACCACCCAGGGTTTTTATATAAGTCAATTGTTATTATTATTAATTTTTACTGCGGGTTAGTTCCATTCTGAAATAAGATGTTTCTCATAATTATCTCTTGTTTTGTCCTTTTAGGCAATAATACCTTGAGATAGTGAGATTCTAGAATAATTTATTTTTATTTATTTTTTTTTAAATATATTTTATTGATTTTTTTACAGAGAGGAAGGGAGAGAGATAGAGAGTTAGAAACATCGATGAGAGAGAAACATTGATCAGCTGCCTCCTGCACATCCCCCACTGGGGAAGTGCCCACAACCCAGGTACATGCCCTTGACCGGAATCAAACCCGGGACCTTTCAGTCCGCAGGCCGACGCTCTATCCGCTGAGCCAAACCGGCTTTGGCTAGAATAATTTATTTTTAATTACACTGAGAAACAGGTCAATATTGCCATACAATTGGTTAGAGTTCTACATTGATAAGAAGGACTTTACCAAAAAAAAGAAGGACTTTACTGCTTAAACCAATATAATTAGGTTTAGATGAAAATAGTGGACAATTTAATATATATGATATTTATGTATTATATATTTTCATTTTAATTTACCCCCAAAATATATATTCCGCATTTGTATTTTATTAACTTTGAAGTTGTCTTAAAGTAAATGAGCATTTCCAATCTTCATTATAAACCTTAGTAATGAAAAACATAAAACATCCCAGAAAAATCCATATTTGAGAGTTGCCCTAAGCTATTTTTGGACATTATTAATTTTATATTTCTCAAGTTAATGTCATTAATAAATGGTACCTACTACATTATAATAATAAAAAGTACCTACTACTTCAGTATTTTTGAAAAGATTTTTTTCTCTTATCAATATATTATGTGTGGTATATGAGACCTTTGAAGATAATGAAATTTTGTCCTCAAAACAAGCAATAAGTTATAAATATGCTGATGTCCCTTTATTTACAGTTCTTATTAACTGATGATAAAACTTCAGTATCCTCAAATATGCATTATTAAGATGATATAGTTCACACTCTTTATTTGTTTTTGTTCCTCATAAGAAACAGATAACATTGAGTAAGAAATGGAATTTAGCAAAGCAACCACTTAAATGTGTCTTACCTGCTTACTTTAAGGCTAACCCTTTATTCACATGTGGTGTTTTCTTTCTGCCATTTGACCAGATAGCTCTCTGAGAAGAACAAGAGCTATACATTGTCTTTCATCAGCCAGGAGAATAAGCACAATTCAGTTTGGACAAGTGTTTACGAAGGCCCTTATGAATGAGCACTTCACTAGGCAAGGCACAAATAAAAGAGAAACTAAGTACTCTGTGTTTGTCCCTGAGGAGTAAGATGTATTTCTATAAAACAAAAAGTGGGTATTTTTGGAGTAAGGCTCATTCTGAAAAATAGATGCCAAGAGGTCACAGTACAGCCAACCTAACACAAACCCGGGGGTTCAATTTAGTAAGTCTGTCTTCAGAACTCCTTCCAGTGATATTGTCAACTCAATTAAATTTCATAATCTGGCACCCAGATAACTAGGTAACTTACCAAGTGATAGTCTAGTAAGATATCATTACTTAACCTAAATAGGTGTATTTATCTACCTCCCTCTTTCTCCCTCTCTCTCTCTCTCTCTCTCTCTCTCTCTCTCTATCTATCTCTACATCTCTTACACATATACCCACATCATCTATCTATCAAAAAATACATACTTTGTATATAAAGAAACATGAAAATACTTAATGAATCTAAATATGATATTTCACCATTTCTACTCTAAAGAGGACTTATTTTTTTTTAAACAATTTCTTTTAGTCTTGGGTTACCTAAACAATATGTTTATACATACGTTAGACATACATCCTAGCTTCTTCCTATTGTCCGGACATATTTTCTGGTTTAGAATTTGCTTTCTTTTATTTCTTTAAAACAATGTTCGGTTTTAAATTTTATTAAAAATAGGTAAGGTAGGTATGGTAAACTTCTAGTTCCTAGTTCCAGCTACTGTTGTGAAGAGAGATCTTGCTCTTAAATTTTGATCTTTGTGGAAACCTGTGACATGCATCCAGTGGGGCACAGGAAACCAGAAAATTATGAGTTACCTGCTCTTAAAATAGGTGAAGAAGGAGAAGCTTAGCTAGTTTTGCCATAAAGTGTATATAAAATAATCTGACATTCTCAACATTATGTTGTAACAGCATTGCCATTTATTAAATGGTATTAATCTACAACACTTTATTTAATAAGCTTTTTGGACAGCAATAAGCTAAAGATAAAAGCATTTGTTTAGTGAAAAATTAAGCACTGAATATCTTCTCTTAAAAACAACAAAAAATATGATAAGTATGCACCCTCAAAAAACATTTCCCCGGCAAGTACACCCACCACTGTGTACAAAGACCGCATGAATCCCAAAAGACATAAATCTGCTGAAGATGTGCCAGGATGGATTCAAAAGTCATTTGTCCTCTTAAGAAAGCTTTATCTAAAGATGATGGTTTAACATATGCAGCTAAAAAAAGGTCTTGTTATAACAAGTACATCTCTCTGTAAAGCTTAACTATTCCTATAGTTTTGAGTTACCAGTATTTTAGCCAACTAATGGACCTCCTCATATGGTCCTATGCGACTCCCAGTATTTCTTGCAGATTTCTCTTTGATGCTTTCAGGGTGACCGGTAAGTAATCACCTCTGTTGAAGAGCTCTTGAAATATATTCTGAGCTGTGTGTTCCTCTTCCTTGCATCAGATTTCAAGCTGCCTGCCCACCTCCTTCTGCCTGGCAGAAGTTACTCCCTATTCCAGTTCTGTTTGCTACTATAAATGTGTCTGCTTATTTTCTATACATTTATTTCTATGGGATTTCTTGAAAGTTGGGAAAATAATCTCTGGGTTCATTCATTTATGAATTAGAAGCCTCTCTATATTTTAGGTTGCATCCATATCTCGGCTACTGTGAATAATGCTGCAATGAACATAGGGCTTCATGTAGTATTTTGTGACAACATTAGAGGACCTAGAGGGTATTATGCTAATTGAAATAAGTCAGACAAAGAAAGACAAATACAGTATGGTTTCACTTATATGTGGAACCTGAACAAAACAAAACAAATGAATAAACAAAACAGAATAGAAACAGACCAAAAGGATGGCTGCCAGAGAGGAGGGGGTATGGAGATGGGTAAAAAAGGGAAGTGGAATATAGTCAATAACATCAGAATAAGTTTGCATGGTGACAAATGATTACTAGAATTAGTGGGTTATCACATTGTAAAGTATGTAAATGTCAAATCATTATATGGTACACCTGAAACTAATATAATATTGTATACCAACTATATCTTAAAAACCAATGTTAATGAAAAACATTATTCTCTGAGTCACACAAAAATTTTAAATTAATTGGATACAACATACATGCAGTGAAGTGCAAATATCGTAACTGTACAGCTGGATAGATTGGACCTACATATGAACCCAAATAGCCACCACCCAGATCATTTCCAGGACCCCTGACACCCTTCATGTCTCTCTGCATAGTTTACAAACCACAGAGGTCACCTCTCCTCTGACTTACCATAGGGACAAGGGAGAAGAAGTCATTTTCTATTAACTCCCATCTGTCATTTGCTAGGGCTGCTTCCTCCGGCTATAGCTCTCTAGAACTTTTGGCAGGCCACGGGTTTTCTGCCACCAGAGGAATCCCTCAGGTTGGGCTGCAGGCACTTGTGGGATGACTGGAGCCAACAGCTTGCAGGGGAGCGATGAGGTCTGAAGGCACACAGGCAGAGCATCAACAGACGGCTGGATTCACCCATGCATGCCAGTTCCATGCTTGCCCCACATTAAAGTCACTTTGTCCTGTTACTGATTCTTTAAGCAGGTGAAAGTCAATTTTTTTTTAAAGCAGAAACACAGTGTGGAAAAATACAAGCAATAATTCCCACCTTCACTAGAACTGATTCATATGCATATTCACCTTTAGCCCTCTATACCATTCTGATCCCTTGGGTAGTGGTTGTGCTGGTCTGGATCACTTGCCCAGTGGGATCGTCAGAAACCCATCCCATAACTCCACTCCATCTCTGGTTACAGGTCAGGTCAGATGATGGCTGCTGAAATTGCTGGTTGACAGTTATCTCAGAGAGTAGGAGCCCCTGGAATGAGGATCTTCAGGGATCCCTTGAGTCCCAGGCAAACAGCTTCCTGTTCCAGTTATGGAGCAAAAAACACAATCTCCTCACACTTATCAGGGTCAATTGGTAAGTAACTCCTTTCTGCCAATGAGGGTGGCTATAGATTTTATAAATTCTTTGGTATCTGAAGTAAAATTAGCACACACACACACACACACGCACGCACGCACGCACACACACACACACACACACACGTAAAAACAAGAGACCACAGACTTCAAATCCCTGTTCTGTCACCCTGAGGACTAAGTGTAGATGTCTTTCATCTACTTGGTATGTTGTCAATATTTGAAGAAAATTTTTAGAACCTTTGGAGGTTGTTGTGGATGGAGAAACTTAAGGCACGTTGCCATTCAGCAATGACAATAAGGGCAGGAAAATACATGCATCCACCTTCACGATAAACCAAACAAGAACTTATGGCTAATGTGTCTAGTTGTCAAAGACTAAATTAGCCAAATCATTTTAACAAATGGGATTTGAATGCATACATACACACACATCAGATGATTCTCTGGTGGTGAGAATGTCAGGTTCAGTGGAGAGTCTATTGTGTCTTGCGATTGAAGAGTCTGGTTCCACTTCTGGAAGTGAGAGAAGACCTCACCACAGATGTTACTGTTGCAGTGACAGGAGGTCCAGGACCTCACTGGATCACTGGGAGACCATGAGAGGGACCATTCCTATTTCTACTATAACTATATGTTCTATCAGGGATGCAGCTTCATACAATGGCCATCAGTTCAAAATGATTAGGGCATGTTGAAGACCATGCCCAGACTTATTGTCATGCCCAAGCAGTGGCCTTTCTCAACATTGAAGTTGACATTCTGGCATTCCAAAAGGCTGCCAGCCATAACACAAAAACCTCAGAAACAAAAGTGAATCCAAAGAATAGGAAACCAGAGCACTTCCCATCTGGGGTGAGATGACTTCAGTGGTCCAGGAGAAGACCCAGAGGCAAGAAGGCTGAGATACCAGATAGGTACTGTGGTGGGAGGCTGTCAGCTACTCAGCCTCCATCCATGGCCATGGGGCCACAGTGAGGCAAGGATGGGGTGAGGGAGCCAGGGGCTCTGCCATACGTACTCTTGTATTGTGTCGTGTTCGAGAGACTTTATGCTCCAGACCCCTATTGATGGCCATTGGTCGTTATTAATCTTGGTAGTTAATAGAGTACAGCAATGCATACTCATGCACATACATCATTTAGCGTCTGTGCAAGAGTTTTTGCAGGATAAGTTACCTTAAAAGGCAATCTCTGCTTTTTCTCTCTCGCTTGCTTTTCTTTTTTAATTGAATAATAATGATAATAGTAGAAATGTCTTTCTGTCCCTGGCTTTTCCAGAAGTGCTTCACATTTTAAATCAAGAGGCTTGATAATATTATTTGGGGTAAAACAAATGTATTTAATTCTATTTACTATATCCACAAACTCCTATTTTGAATGTTTTCTTTAACTAATATAGTCACTAAATTTTACCAGTTGCATTTTCAGCATCATATATTTTCTCCTTAGTTCTATTAATATGAGGAATTTATTAGTATCAAATTGTCTTTTCATTACTGAAATCTCACTTGATTGTGATGTATTATTCCTTTACTATAAACCTGGATTATGTTTGCTAATATTTCACATAAGACTTTAGCAATAATATTTACTATGGGAATTGTCAAAATTTTACTTTATTGTACAGTATTTTTTAATTTTATATTGAAAACTTCATGATAATATTTGTGAATTTTCCATCCTTGTGCTGCTTTATATTCTGCAATTAAAAGTTTAATAGACCCTAGCAGGCTTTGCTCAGTGGATAGCGCTTTGGCCTTTGGACTGAAGGGTCCTGGGTTTAATTCCAGTCAAGGGCACGTACCTCAGTTACAGGCTCAATCCCTGACTGGGGCACATGCTTGAGGCAACTAAGCGATGTGTCTCTCCCATGTCAATGTTTCTCTCTCTCTCTGTCTCTCCCCCCACTTCCACTCTCTCTAAAAATCAATGGAAGAATATCTTCAGGTGAGGATTAACAACAACAAAAATGTTGATAGAATTCCACCAGGACAGCAATTTTCAATCTTTTTCATCTGTGGCACACATAAACCAATTACTAAAGTTCTGTGGCACACCAAAAAAACATATTATGTTTTTGCTGATCTTACAAAAAAAATAGGTATAATTTTTATTCATTCACACCAAATGGCTATTGTTGTGTTTGCTGTTTTTTGGTTTTATTTGCTTTTATTTGACAATCTAATGAAAAAGAAGTCAGTGTCCTTGACTAAATAATCAAGTACTGCATTTTAAAAAAAAATTCTTGTGGCACACTGGTTGAAAATCACTGCACTATGAGATAATATGGTGCTTTTTTGGAGGGGATAGTGTTGCACTTTGGTAAACATTTCAGTTCCTTTTTTTAAAAAATTTTCAGCCATATGTTTTTATTGATGTTTTAGAGAAAGAGGAAAAGAGAGAGGAATATCAATCAGTTTACTCCCATAGGCTCCTTGACTGGTAGTTGAACACACAGACTAGGTATGTGCTCTGACTGCAAGTCAAACACACATCTTTTGGTGTACCGGATGATGCTCCAACCAACTGAAGAACCCGGCCAGAGCTTCAGTTCATTTTACAGCAATTGATTTGCTTATTTGTTATATCTCTTCATGGATCAGTTTTGAAAATTATTTTTCCAAGAGAATAATCAATTTCATAAGGTGTTAATATTTAATATATAATTTTGCAAAATAACTTATTAAAGGATTCTTATTTCTGAAATTATATACCACTTATGATTTATTGAATTTTTTCTTTTGTTTTGTTTGTTTTCATCTTTTGATCATTTAAACTGGTGGTTTATATAATCATCAAAAGAGTTTTGAAAATCAGGTATTTTGATAAGTATATTAGATCTTTTTTTTCTGTGTTTTGTCCTCATTTTTATTATTTACTTATTTCTGTGTATCTTTAATTTAGCAAAAATTTAAAATTAGTTTTAGTGAGTACTTAATTTATTTCACTCATTTTTTTTAAAAAAAATTTTCTTTGGCTCTAGAGTGAAAAATAGCTTTTATTTGTTTAACATCTTATTGGGTGATCTTTTTGGTTTTCTGCTTTTTAATTTATTTATGTTTGTATTGCATTGTGATTAGAAAATATTTCCCCTAGCATTTCTATTTTCTGTGGGGTGAGAATTATTGAGTTTTCTTAATGGTCTGCTTATATGGTCAATTTTCATAAATTTTCCATGAGTTCTTAAGAAAAGTGTGTACTAGAACATGAAGAATTTTACATACCTAATCCTCTCCATAAATATTATCTATCTATCTATCTATCTATCTATCTATCTATCTATCATCTATCATCTATCTACTTATTTATCCCCTATCTTCAATCATCTCCATAAGATATAGCTTATTGTGTTGTCTTCTATATTCTTACTTCCTTTTGTCTACTTCAGACCTATACTAATAAAAGGGTAATATGCTAATTAGACCAGACATCTTCTGGACATCCTTCTGGACAAAGCCACAGTGGCAGGGGTCGAGGCAGAGGCAGTAGGGGCAAATCAGGCTGGCAGGGGAGGGCAGTTAGGGGCGATCAGACCAGTAGGCAGAGGTGGTTAGGGGCTATCAGTCAGGCAGGCAGGCGAGCGATTAGGAGCCATCGGTTCCAGACATCTCCCGAGCGGTCCTGGATTGGAGAGGGTGCAGGCCGGGCTGAAGGACCCTGCCCCCCATGCACGATTTTGTGCACTGGGCCTCTAGTCCTAATATAAGTGCCCTTTTGTCTGTTTTTTTTTAGTTCTTCCCATAATTTTTACTTTATGACAAGGATTTGCTATTGTATGCAAGAATTTTCAAAACTGCTCTGAGCTCACAGTGCACACTGTACTGGTGCACAGTGCCCTCCTTATTTTCTTTCAATGGTTTTGAATCTTCTTTCAGACTGTCTGATATTAAAAACACACACCTAACCCTAGCCGGTTTGGCTCAGTGGAAAGAGCATCAGCCTGCGGACTAAAACTTGTGGACTGAAACCTGCAGACTGAAGGATCCGGGTTTGATTCTGGTCGAGGGCACATGCCCAGGTTGTGGGGACAGAGGAGGACCCTCTCTCTCTGGTAGAGTACTTGCTCTCTCTTCATCATCTCTGCCTGTGCTGCCTCTTCCAGGACTGTGTGTCCTTCCCAACTTGTCCATCTCTCTTTCCTGCATGGAACCTAGTGGCTTTAGTTGCTTTGAAAACAATAGAAAACTTTGAAACTTCTCCATCTCTTAATTTTGTTGAATGCAAAGGTTTACTTATGTGTGTTCTTTTGGTTTGTTTGTTTCACCTTGTTTATATGTATGTGTACCAGGAGATGAATTAATCTGGAAGTAAACTACCATGGTTCTATCAGGATATGTAATTATATGCCTATGATTTGGTCATAATTTCTTTGAAGGAACTCGGATAACTAATTTGCTCTTTGAAATGATTTTTTTTGTAGTTGTTCTTTTCTCAAGCCATCAAACATATACATTCCACATATTGTCCTATTATTTGTTCTTTCTAATTCAGACATCATGTGCCTAATTATAATAAAATTATTTACTAATTCTAAGAAAACATAAATCTCAAATAAGAAAATTTATTGCAAAGCAAATTAATTTTATTTGTATTTATCATTATTCATTACTAAAATGAGATGTAATAAAGTGCACAAATGTTAAGAGTGCAACTAAACTCTATGTAACCACCACATGAATAGAAAAATATATATTGGGAGATATGTACATTTTCTGGTGCCCCAGAGAACTTCTGAATGCCACACACCACTCAGCACCACTCAACACACTGCACTCTCAGCTTATGCCACAGACTCGCTTTGCCTGTTTTTACACTGTATATTATGGAGATAACTGCATTCTTTTGCCTCTAACTTCTGTCACTCAACATGAGATCTGTAAGCGTCTTGTAGTTGTGCATTCCAAGAGTACGTTTTTTCATTGCCATGTCATGTTTGATTGCATGACTATATGACAAATTATTTACTTCTCTGCAACATTTCTAATGCTCATATCTTAAGAATATAGCTACCCTGAAAGTTATCAGATGTGTCTCTTGGTGACATGTGTTCATCTCTCTAGGGCATATGCACCAAAAAGGACATACTGGATGATTGACACTAGGGATACTTTTCCAGAATGGTTTTCCAGGAGCGGAGTCACAACATCAGCTGCCCACGTCTTCACCAACACTCAGGGCAGCTGCTAAATTAATTCTGGTGGAAGTATCTCTGAAGTTTTAATTTTCATTATGATGGTGATAAATTGTGTTCAGGACCTTTAAGGACTTTTTCTTGGCTATTGGGTATTATTTTCTCTAGAATCTATTTAAGAATTTGTGTTAAGCTTTATAATCTTTTTAAAAAATATATTTTCATTGATTTCAGAGAGGGAGAGAAAGATAAACATCAATGAGGAGAGAGAATCATTGATTAGCTGCCTACTCAGGATCAAGCCTGCAACCTGGGCATGTGTCCTTGACCAGAATGAAAGCTGGGACCCTTCAGTCCACAGGCTGACGCTCTATCCACTGAGCCAAACTGGCTAGGGCTATAATCTTTATTAATTTGTAAAATTTCTTTATATGTTCTCTATCTGAGTCATTTGGGTAATGTTTTGCAAATATTTTCATTTGTTTTTGTTTTGTTTTGTTTTTCTCACTCTTTTAATGGTATGTTTTGATGGGCCTGAGGTTTATAAGAAATCTTTATCAAACCCAAAGCCATGAATGTATTTTATTATACAAGCATGTTTTCACCCTGACATTTAATTCTATGAATCATCTTAAATTATGTTTGGGTATGGTGTGAGACAGAGGTCAAAGTACATTTTTTACAATGTGAATTTTCAGTTGGTTTGACTCCACTTATTGAAAAGACCATCTTATCTTCTCACTACATTGCACTGGAACCTTTGGTATAACTCAGGTGGCTATAAACACATGAGCCTTATATATTATTTATCCAGTTCCATTAGTTGCATTAACCATATTTGATAAAATAATGTTATCTTATTTATTGTATGTATGGAGTATGTCTTTATAGCCAACAGTGTAAGTCCTCCAGTTTTGTTCTGTTCTCCCTTCAATATTGCCTACGCGAATTTCCACCACACGCAGCAGCTGGCATCAGACTTGACCTCCATGGTGGAAAATTATGAAAGTGAAGAAAACATATGGAAAATATCTGTTTTCAAATATTAGACTTTACCTATCACTTTACAATATAATTGATGTAAACACCTATAAGTCCTTGCTTTGTCAGCTGAAAGGGCCTAGAAGCAATGCCACCTCAGTTTCATTGAGCACAACTAGTACCCAGACTTTAGTTTCGAGTAGCAACCAGGGCTCTTTTGAGAAATGGCTGATTCTAGAATCAGGACAAGAAACATTCAAGATACACTTTGTGTCATAAAGTAAGAAAGTCAAAAACACACACACACACACACACACCACACACATCCACTGATGGGGAATGTAAGAAGGATAAGGAGCCAACTGAGAGTCCCATGGCCAAAAGTGGAACAATTTGAGCAACAAAATGTGTAAAGGAGTATTGGTTTATAATCCAAAGTATAACATAATGTCAATGAGTCTTAACTTATATCAATGGTTGAATAAATAAATTAATGGAGGATAATTGATTAAATTCCCCATGCCCCAGACATCCAAATAATGTATGTATATACTCTACTCCCCAGGACAGAGAGTACAACTCGTTCTTTCTTCAGTGTGAGCACTGATCAGAGGCTTCCCCCTAAGAGCATATCATAGGTAGAGTATGGGGAAGAGTAAATTCGCATGGAGCAACTTGACAGTACTAGCTCAGCCAGGTGGTCAAGGTCAATATCAAACAGTGATAAAGCATGACAGTGTGAGCGCTGGACCTGCTACAATGAAAGTGGAATTGACCTTGCTGGTTTTCTTCCTTCCAAAACAAGCAAAAAGTAACAAAACAAAACAATCTATTCACGAGAAAAAAATCAGACAAATTTCATCAGCTGGACATTCTACCAAATGCCCGAACAGCACTTCTCAAAACTGTCAAGGTCATCAAAAACATAGAAGGTTTGAGAAATTGTCTCAACCAGGAGGATCTTAGGGAGACATGACACCACAATGTCCTGTGGGGTCTTGGATAGGATTCTGGAACAAGGAAAGGACTTTTGATAAAAATGAAGTTTATCTGAATAAATTATAGGCTTTAGTGAATAATAACACTGTTTCATTAATTGGGGCAAATGTGCCATTTTAATATGAACAATTAATAATAGGGGCCACTGGGTGTAGGGCATATGGGAATCTCTGTACTATTTTCTCAATTTTCCTGTAAATCTAAGACAGTTCTGAAAGTAAAGTCTATTTAAAAATAAAAATGAACAAAGTCTACACTCTGCTTTGGAAAAATTTTTTACACTTTTGAACTATTTTATTTTTCATCCCCTGACACAAATTAGTCTAGGACACTGAGTATATAATAACTATACTCTTTAAGGAGTATTTTCTTTAAATTAGTAAATCATTGGTATAGGAATTCATTTCTTGAGGTTACATTTTTAAATTCACCAAAATATATTTCAAAAAGTTCTATGTTGCAATAAATAATTAAATACTGTGTTTCTGAGAAGATATGTTTATCATATTCCAAGTAGTGGTCACCTTTGTTTTTAGTAAATTAAAAAGGGACTTCATTTCAAAGGTAGGTTAAATACTATATTCCAGCACTAATAATGTCTCTTTATTATTCCTCTTATGCTAACCAATGACTAAATGAGTCAAATTGGAAATCTATAAAATGGAGTTAATATTGCATTTTTACTATTTTTTCCTGAGGACTTTTTTTTCTACAAAAAGTAACTTGCCTTTACTTTCACATAATGAAAAGCTTCACTTTTCCTCCAGAAGAACATTGTCAGAACTCGTCAATAGTAAAAGTGTGTTTATTTTTTTTGCCTTTGGCAGGTCATGTAGGATGTCAGCTTGAGTGACTTAGAAAGTTGCACTCCTCAGAATTGAAAGGAAGTGCCTAGAGGTATGAACAGAAGAACAATATGGCAAGGGGAAGAGGAACACTCCTTGAAGAATAAATTAATTCCAGGCTCTTTGTCTGCAAATAGCTCCAGGCTTCCATTGTGTAGCATTACAAGATATAAAACTGTGGATAATGTTAACTGTGGGCCAATGCTGTATTTTTATATTTATTTTTTGGAAGGGCACACTTTGCTTTAAATTATACATAGGGGAGGAGAGACAAATCTACAATCAAATTGGGGTAAAAACAACATTGATTAGGATTCAAGTGGTCTTAAGTTTGATTATTAATTCTGCCACTAATCAAATGTGTCCCTTTGAATAGAGTTACTTATACCCCTGAAACACAGTTTTCTTATCTGTAGAATAGGAATCATACCATGTGTTGTTAGTCACCAAATGTCTGTGTCTTCATAAATTCACATATTGAAACCTAAGCCCAAATGTGATGGTGTTAGAAGGTGCAGCCTCTGGGAAGTGATGGGGTCGTGAGGGTGGAGTCTCCATGATGGGATTAGGGTTCTTACAAAAGAGGCCCTGGGAGCTCCCTTGTGCCTGTCACCACATGAGGGCACAGGAGCAGATGCAGGTTCTCACCAGACACTGAGTCAGCTGGTGACTTGATCTCAGACTGCCCGCCTCCAGAACTCTGAGGAATGAATGCTTGTTTTTGTAAGCCACCTAGCCTGTTGCATTTTGTTATGGCAGCCTGAATAGACAAAGACACGCGTCAGGCCAGGTTGTGATAGATAATAGGTGCACTCAACATGCTTCAGAACTAACTTATAATTGATAGCTATTTTTAGTGGCTACTTGCTGTTTTTGTTCTTTGCTATCCATTGCCCATTCTACTAGTACCCAAGACTTGGGGAAAAGGGTGTGCACGTGGTGATTGTGTAATTTCTATTGCAGTCCTCTAACTCAAAAAGGGAACAGGAGTAGATGCTGTATCTCCTTCTCTCCTTCTCACAGGCAGATGTGTGAGCAACGCCTGCCAACCACAGGCACTTGGGGAGGAATTTAAAGCTTAAGCCAGGGACCTAAGGTCAGATCATCCATCACCGCAGTGTGAACGGCTGCTTCTGCCTCGGGTTTGCTCTGTTTTTCTTACACAGAGCGCTCTCAAGTTCTGTCCTTCCCGCTACTGTTTCCAGATCTCCATCCAACCTGGGAGCCCTCTCACATCCTTGAAAGTATTTCCCCCGTTAGCTAAAGTGGGTTTGAAAGATTGTGTTATCTTGGGTATGCCATTTGCAACTTCAGAGTCTTTATATGTGAAATTGGGATGATAATATGATGGATGTATAAGGTTTGTGATCATTACATTAATTTGTGTAATGAATTCAGCAAAGAATATAATTACTTGTCAGTATACCATTTAACTGACTAAAAATATTATGATACTCTGAGGCCTGTGATTTTAATAAGCACTTTTTTTTTTTTTTTAGCAATGTAGGGATATAAATCTTTAATTTAGAAAAACAAACTTTTAGAACAGGTGTAATATCTACAACAAGTGTTTTCCTAACACTTTTTTTTTCAACCATTGCTCTCCAATCTTCTGTGGATTTGGTTGATGGGTTTTCTTTGTTATCAAATACCAAGAAAGCTTATAATATATTTAGAATTGCAGCTGAATCTTCAGAAAGACCAGGCATTCCGCTCTGTAAATATTTTTTTTTCTCAGTTTCTTTAGAGCACTGATTTAGCCCATCATACTATATGAAATAATCCAGACCTCTCTCATTTTTATTAGCAGTAAAGTAGTTACAGTGCAGCAATTCTAAAATAACTAGCTTGCTCCTTTGGTCCAAAAAATCAATCTAGTTGTGTCCCACCTATTCATGGCAGTGATGGATTCCAGGGAATCAATAGAGCAAAGTTCTCCTCTATTATAAATAGGCCACGGGGGAAGCTGGGGGGAAGCTAAGTTTTCATAACTATGATGTGCTGGACAAGGCTCAGAGAGTTTTTATATGTTACCCCACTTTATTTATGAATAAACTTCTTGCAACTGAGAACTACAAAGTATGAAGCAACACATATACATTCAGTAAATATAAAATAAAGAGTTGCAAGTTATCAATAAAGTGATGTCTGAGGCAGAATAACTTTTAAAAACTTTATAATACTTTTTGCACCAAAAATAGAATACATTACATCAATTAAATGCTTAGCATTTAATAATGACCATATTTCAAATGTTTTGGTAAGTTATGGAAAGACACATGTAGAAATATTTGTCTTTTCAATATACGTTTCCATGTACTAGTATGTGCTAATCCTTTCATGAAGCCAATTAGGATAACTTTGCTACTTAAATCTAAAAAAAAAAAAAAAAAAAAAAAAAACAAGACCCACAAAACAATCTGAATTCAAATTACTGCCCAGAAAATAGTTCTTCAGTCTTTAGCTATATGACATGATGTACTTTTGTACAAAATTCACTATTTAGTACAAGGATAATTCAGTTGCACAGGGGAATAAGGGATAAAGCCATTGTTGGGCTTTATTGGGTCCAATTGGGTACCATGAAGAACTCAGAACGCTGTGAATGCTCAGGTGTGACTTGGAAAGGCAGATAGTGTAAGAGGATGTTTCCTCAAATGTTCTTTCTGAGGAAATACGACTCTATTGCCATCTTTGACACACTGTCTTCATTGCCTGGTCCTAACCCCTTGTACAAAGTGATTTTCAGCCTCCGCAATGACAGGGCTTCTCAGAGCATCCTATTCAGATGCCTCAGGGACATAAACCCAACTTACGAGTGGCCACACAAACATCAAAGCTGTTATTTCATGAGAGAGAGAGAACAATACATTGTCAAATGAAATGTATTAAACCTTTGCTATTCACTTTGAAAAAGCATATGCAGGCTGCACTGGAAAACATGTAGGCTCAATGCCAAACATTGCAGTCCAGAAAAAATATGATACTATTCATCCAACACACTTACGTATGTTGAAGACAAGAGACCATACATAATATAGTTCAATGGAATGAAAGTAGACAACCTCTTCATTTTGCTACATTTGCACGTTATCCTCATGAAGGAGGAATTGGAGTGTCAACACTTTAAAGAGCTCAGACCTGCAGAAGAGGAGCAGAATTGTAAAGTAAGTGCAGAGGGCTTATAATTATAAAGCGTTAAGTACTTTATAGCAATGCCCGAACCATCCAGCCAACGTACTGTCAGGGGAAGGGAAGGTGAGGTGTTTCCTATGGGAGTTTTTGTTTAAAGAGGTCCCATAGTCACAGAAAATTGGACAAAAGCTGTTAGAAGCAGTTATAATAACTCACAGGAGTGTGAGAGAATTCTTTTAAATTATAGTTGTTTATGGAATGACATTTATTTTGCCCCCTTTCAATTCTTTTTACTGACTAGGCATGTTCATTGCTAGTCCTGAGGCAAAGTTCAAGGTCTTCTGGTTCAGTGACAGCCCCCAACTTAGTACTTTTTCTCTGTGGCGATAAAGATATTCCTTTATCTCTATATTTCCCAGCATCTCCAACCTATATAAAATTCCTTCCATTGTTCTTTTTAATTTAATATATCCAAAATATTCATTTTTGAATATTGTTAGGGATGTTAGTAGGACTTTTTACTATAGATTTATTATAGGTTTCCTAGGAAATATTCTTCCATTTGTGAAATAAACCTTGCAAATTTATTACATTTTATGAGGTTTCCTAGGAAATATCCTTCCATTTGTGGAATAAACCTTGCAAATTTTTGGTGGGATAGTCTATTTATAGTTGTGATATTTTATAATCTAAACTGAGATAGTGTTTGATTTAGTTTTCTTAGAGCCAGGACTATATTTGTTTTAAAAGCAGTTTCAGCCTATGCTCACTTTGGTGGTGGGCAAAGAACACGTTTTTGCCTAGCAACCTTGCAATTACTCATCATTCAGTTGGAACCTGAGGATTTGGATACTTATGTCTTTGATAGTACTTTCAATTTCCATCATCCAAATTGGTTAATGAAATAAAATGTTTCTTCTGGCCACAATGTTCTATCATTGCATTAATATTAATTAAGGTTTCATGATTGTGTAGAATTTAATAGACAAAGAAGAGAGAAAAGAGCCTTTTATCCACGAGGAGGAGCATGTGGAAAAACCCACAGAGGAAGAACAATGACTAAGGTCTTAGGAGCAGAAATCTGTGTGGCTGGAGCACAGATAGACTTCCCTTGAGGGGAAGGTGGGGGTTAGGAAGGAGCTAGATGATGCAGAAAGTGTTACCATGTTAAGGAACATTCTTTTGACTTTTAAAATAACAAAACAATTGGGTTGTTTTGATCATTGATAACACAATCAGATCTGTGTTTTGAAACCATCCCTCTGGATGCAGTGTGAAGGTGGATTGGTGGCAGAGGTTGGGAACTGACCATTTAGGAGAAAAGTCCCATTGGCCAGGATAAAATTTTTGTTGGCCGAAAGTGCCCAGTGTGGAGATGTGAAGAACAGCTGTTACAGGACAGAACCTCAGGGTCTGACTCTGCTTGACATGTCAGTTCTTGTGTGACCCTCTTGGTAAACTTGGGCCGATATGCCAACCTCTCATGTTTCAAATTCTTCATCTGTTAAATGAGGACCTTTATCTCACAGAGTCCTTGAGAGGAATAACTGGGATTATAAATATAAAGCACTTAGAATAGGACCTGACCCACAGGAAGCAATACCTAAGTGTTAGCTGTTATTATCTTAAAGACACTTATTTGGAAAGTCATGAAATTTGAAAAACAAGAAGAGGTATAGGATTTAGTTGCCAAGGCAATGATATAAAATAATTCTCAACTTTTTTTTTATCTCCTAGAAAATAAATGTGTTCATATAAAAGACCTGGAGGGTTAAGAAGTTTAGCATTGGGTGTAAATTAAGGACAAATATATTGATATTAAAGTCTCAAGAAAAACTCTAACAACACAAATTACTGAGCTTTCTTCCATTGCATTTGCTGAGTGAACTTCTGTTTCTGATTAAAAATAAACTGATTTCCTTACACAATACTTTTTATTTTTATTTTTATTTTATTTTATTTTTTTTAATATATTTTATTGATTTTTTACAGAGAGGAAGGGAGAGAGATAGAGAGTTAGAAACATCGATGAGAGAGAAACATCGATCAGCTGCCTCCTGCACATCTCCTGCTGGGGATATGCCCGCAACCCAGGTACATGCCCTTGACCAGAATCGAACCTGGGACCTTTCAGTCCGCAGGCCGACGCTCTATCCACTGAGCCAAACCAGTTTCGGCAATACTTTTTATTTTTTAAACCAAGACTTGAGAGAAATAAATGATTCAGGTTCCAGTTCATCTAATAAACAGATTTTATAAAGTAATTTCTAAATGAAAGAAAATATTTTGTTTTTAAATAAATGCCATTTGGAAGAGGAAATGTGGCAGCCTCTTCCAGATGTGGAAGTGTCTTCTAGATGCTTTAAAACGTTTTGTTGGATTTTGAGTTAAATCCAATAGTGGAACTCTTTTTCCCCCAGATTAGGTGTTAGTTTATTTCAAAATTCAGAGCTACATGTCTTTTCAAAATAGTAAAGGTAGGACTTTGAGATAATGCCTGTCAGTCACTGATTTCCATGTTTTAGGTACGAGACCCATGAAGTTCAGGTTTCAACTTTGAGGAAATCTGAGTGGAGAGGAGCATGTCACTTATACCCTCATGGTCCCTCGCTGTCACTAGTTCCTTTACAAACTCTCTCATCTGACTTCAAATGTCTGAGTCATGAAGCTTCAGTCTTTTGACCTCTGACCTCAAATTTATCTTGACATCTTAAGTTAGATACCAGTAGTTCCTGATTTGCCTGGTTTGAGGGATTTACTTTTTCCAAATCCTGACCTCAAAATTCCAACTCCAAGCAACCGACACTTTTTTCAAATTTCTTCTACCACTTGACAAGTCACTTAATGGGCAATGACATGAATACAATTAGAATAGGGATTGTATAGAGGTTTGAGTAATGTTTAAATTCCTCTGGTCACATGCATAATGGACATGATGTCCATAGTCATAGAAATAAAAGTGAATTTCTAGATCACTTCTTCACTATTTTGGACATAGTAGTTGCTGTCTTTTATACTTTGCTCCGGATGCACTTGTATTTTATTTATGCACAAAAGTTTTAAATCTTAAATGGTAAAGGGTCTGACATTTCACCCTGTTGGAACACTAATACATTAGCCAACCTCAGTGCCCTATATGTACAGTGACAGCGGACACAGACCCCAGAATCAGAGAAAGGCACAGTTTACTCCTCACAGCACAAAGCAATGGCCAGAGTAACTACTCTATTGGTTCCCCAGTTCCCAATTCCCACAGGATGAAATGATAAGGGCCAGATGTTTACTTATGAGACCAGTGGTTTGTACTACATGGAAGGGGACTCTGAATTTTGCTCTATTTTTTTTGTTTTTATGAACTGCTATCATATCTCCTGGGCTTTTCCTTTGGAGAGGATGATTACTCCCTATTCTGGAAAGTAAGCCGATCTTCTCCATGATTTGGTTGGCAGAAGGAGGGGAAGTTCCAACAAGCAAGTGCCAAATGTTGGCCTCATCTATTTCCATTTTCACTTCTGCCATTAGCAGAAGAATGTGCCCAAGCTAGCCCGCACTGCTGGTATGAGGATGAGAGCCATGTGGATCTGAGCTTCCCCAGCAAACCACCCCTGCTACCTAACCCAGTCACCCATCTGAACCCAACCAAGGTTATCCTATCCACAAACCTGAGAAAAATGAATGCTTATTTTTATATGTCACTGAGATTTTGTGATTGGTTGTTATACAGTAGATGGACATCCATGCAAACAACAATGTGAATTTTTACATTAGATAACCCAATTTTGTATTTCTCAACACTCTCGTTCCTTACCAGTGTAACACATCCTATATAGCATCTACTTTCTACATCTTGGTGTCTGTGAGGAGATGACCCTGCATGAGTGTGCACACTGAGAACAAATATCACAGACAACTACTGCGCATCTAATCCTGAGGTCTCTCTCCTGGGGTGTAGTGGATGCTCAATGAAGGACTGATTGATGGATTCCCCTCATCTGTAATAATCCACTTAAGTAAACAAAACAGGGAGGGAAAGGGAAATTTGCATGTATTAGGAAACAATCCTTCACATTTACTACCCTTTGAGAAACTCTAGGATTGAAAACTGTTCTGCCTTATAGACATTGCTGTGAAATGCCACTTCTTTAATTAAGGGATTAAGGCACAGACATGTTTAATTCTGTAGAGAGGCTCTTAGATGTGCTGCGAAGGCGGCAATCATAGTCTTGCTCTGCCCCTTCCCGTGCTTTCTTTTTGATGGTATGTGTGCAGTTTCAGGGCTCTATAAGCGATGATATAGAGGAATGCCCTTTTCCAAAGCGTGACGTAAAGGGTTTAGAAGATTGTAGAATAACAGTAGGGTGATTTCTAATCATATTTTTAGAGGAATGAATGGTGGTAAGCTGCTACTCTTCTGCTGTACTAGTACAACTTCATGTTCATAATTTTCCCCTCATATTTGGAAATATTGGATATCCAGGTAGAAATCCACTAATGGATTATACATTCCTCTACAGTCAGGCTCAAAATCTCTAGGACTTGTGTTGACAAAACCTCCTGTCAGCTTCCACATTTTAGAAAAGCAAGCAAAGGTAAGATTCTCCTGTCCTCTGTGAAATCCTCTCACTCCTATGGGCCAGGCTGATCTGTAAAGTCTGTGGATTATTAATGACTCATCGCAGTCTCCTAGAACTTATATTGTTCTTAGTATTATGTTCAATACCCATCTCCTCCTCTAAGCTTGCAAGCCTCTTGAGTAGATAACTTTTTACATCTGATATTTTGCCATCTTGTCTGACATAGGACTCAATAGATATTCTTTAACTATCCACA
Source organism: Myotis nattereri (assembly GCF_964212035.1). NCBI lineage: Eukaryota > Metazoa > Chordata > Mammalia > Chiroptera > Vespertilionidae > Myotis > Myotis nattereri. The sequence goes on from NC_138075.1 coordinate 151,586,837, forward strand.
GGCATAGGCCCTAGTTCCCTGTTTGAACTTTGTTTAGGTATTTTATAAATTAAATCTTCTTTCAAAAAATATTTCATGCTAAAGACTAACTTTGTGATAGTTACCAGGGAAATTCTTGGAAGAAACAATTTCTTGTTTTAACAAGAAAACATTTTTTTGAAAAAAAATAATGGTCCATTTTTTTTTTTTTTTGACTATCCCATTTTAAAAGGTAAATTAAGAACCCAGGAAGTTTCATGATAGGCTAACAGCGTTTCTCAACCTGTGGATCGCGACCCCTTTGGCGGTCGAACGACCCTTTCACAGGGGTTGCTAAGACCATCCTGCATATCAGATATTTACATTACAATTCATAACAGTAGCAACATTACAGTTATGAAATAGCAACGACAATAATTTTATGGTTGTGTCACAACATGAGGAACTGTATTTAAAGGGTCAGAAGGTTGAGAACCACTGGGTTAGAAATAAAACTAATAATTTTGACAAAATTGTATAGAAGGTCTTTTTTTTTAATATAAGAGAAAGGAATGCTACTACTCTGACAGTTGTTATTTTTCATTTTAGGGTCCAGCCAGTGATACTTCCCAATGAACCCGCAGGCTGCTATTTCTTGTCTGGGAAAGCCTGGATTCTCACTTAATTTTTTTGAAGGGCAGACAAATTATTCCCCAGACCAGCTAACGCTGGCAGAGCATATTTGACAAGTAGCCACCTGATGGGATCTGAAGCTCCAAGCATGTTTTCAAGTTAAATTTTAAAAAACTGGCTCAGCTGGAACTTTCTCTCCTGCTCAGAGCAGTCTGGCCAACACCACTGGCTGCAGGCAGTTCTCTTGACTCCAGTGAATGGAGCTTTTTAATTACTGAAGTAGCTCAGCCTTCCCGCCTAACGACCAAGACAAAGCATTTGTTTCAGAAGCCTCTGTGGTAATCACTGCACTTCCAGGGAAAGACAAGCTTCCCTGAAAAGATAACTCAGCAAAGACATGACTGCCTTCTGCCACATAAAACATGATGCTCTCCTCCCGCAGATGGATGGCTGAGGTGAAAAATTTGGGGGGAAAATAATCTGTCATGTTAAGATAACATTACCCAGGGCATGAAGAGGAATTCCTCTTCCTGTTCAAATCTGTTCAACCTACTACTGAAAATGTGTGTTTTTTAAATTTCAATTCCTTCCTCAAATAGAAAAATAAAGTGGCAGAGCACAAGATTATCTTCGTTAAGAAAGAGTGGCAATTATAACCTGCTTGACCCTTCATGATTAGCTCTACATATTTTTTTCTTTTCTTTCATAGAAAGGTGAAGAAATATATCTAAAAATGAAAGTATAGTTCCAATGCAAATTAGCCAGTGGTTTATTAACTATGTGATATTCATTTTTCTGAGTTCCAAGTAAAAGATTACAAAGAAATAAGGTATAATTCCAAGTGTAAGCAAGCAACCACTAAACACCTACTAGAAAGGTATGGTATCTTTAATAAATACAAGTTTTCAAAGAATATACACTCTTGCCCTAACCGGTATGGTTCAGTGGATAGAGCGTCGGCCTGCAGACTGAAGGGTCACAGGTTCGATTCCGGTCAAGGGCATGTACCTTGGTTGCGGGCACATCCCCAGTGGCGGGTGTGCAGGAGGCAGCTGATCGATGTTTCTCTCTCATCGATGTTTCTAACTCTCTATCCCTTCCCCTTCCTCTCTGTAAAAAAATCAATAAAATATATATTTTTTTTAAAAAAAGAATATACACTCTAGTAGGAAAAAAAAGCACCAACACCTTGAAAAGGCTTATAAAAAAGTTTACTTGATGCTTTTGGGTCCACATTGGGCCTGCCCACCATTGCCAACAGGCTCTGTCCACTTAGTCTTTTAAATCAGCATTGCTATTTGTTTGTTTGCTTACTTATTTATGAGAGAGAGAAAGAGAGAGAGAGAGAGAGAGAGAGAGAGAGAGAGAGAGCTCCTGCATGCCTCTTACCAGGTATCAAACCCACAACCTGGGCATGTGCCCTGACCGGGAATTGAACTGTCAACCTTTTGTGTACAGGATGACACCCAACCAACTGCACCACACTACTGCCCTGGCTTTTGTGACAGACTTAATAATATACAATGTTGCCAAGCTTGTGCACAGCTGGTCTATGTCAGTTGCAGTTTCAATACAAGACCCCAATCTGTCATGGTGGACATTAAAATATGTGGGGACAAAACAAACCCTTTCTTACATTAAGCCTGAGATCGAGGTACTTTGCTGTCATTTTGCTTTGTTTTGTTGATCTTATACACTAATAAAATTTCTAGCATGAGGTAGACATAAAATTGAGCTTTGCTGAATGTATATATAAATAAATGAATATGAGAGAATATGTGAAGCAGTACTTATATAAAGAAAACCTTAATTGCATATTTGGTATTCCTTAGAAAATAATCTGCAAGATTTATATCCACCCTCTGCTTACCTGTGTTTATCATCATATATTCCAAAAATTATAATTCCCTTTTGCACATGTAAACGAGCATTTCCAAATGAAACAAAAATATGGCCAACCAGCATCATGCTTTGAGGCCGTGCTTGGCAAGCACTCGGCTTAAAAACAGTATATAATTACCCAGTGTTATTATCTCACTAAAAATATAGTTCATTGTAGAGAATCCTGCCTTTCTCAATTTCTGAAATTAAAGGACTTAGAGTCTGGTTTCAAGGTGATAAGAAAAATCCATGTTCTTTGACATTCATCTTTGTATGTAATTACCTGCAAAGCTATAACATGATCACTTTATCATTTTTCTCTTCAACGTCCTACTAAATCTATGGTGTGTGTGTGTGTTTCTTGTTGATGTCTTAGCATAAGAAATTAAAAGCATATTCATTGGAAACTTTGTGATTAAAGTATATCCATACTGCTAGTAGATCTTAATTTTATGGTAGGATTTCTGCTGATTTCTCACCGTTCCATGAAAAGTTCATAAGTTTGTCAGAGTAGAGTGCTATTCTCAACCTCAGTGCATTTATGCTGCAATGTATGTGAATCTGCCACTGACTTGGATTGCCAACCATTTCCAGCAACAGTATTAAAGCTGCATTCTTATTTAAAGATGTAAGCAATTTTATGTCTGATTGAAATGTTTAGAGTAGTTATTATTTCTTTCTCAAGAAACTGTACTATTCATTAGGCAGATAAGCATTTGGTTCTTTTTCAGCTGATAAAGTTTTAAAGCACATTAAAATGTAAGTCTGAAAAGACAGATATAGGAGGAAAATAAAACAAAAACTTAAAAGGTAGCCCATTATGAAATCTATAAATACACCATTGTCGCCAAGAATAGGGTGCACATAAGACTTTAATTGTTAGCAAGTGCTTCCAACAATATGTTTTTTTCCTCTCTTGCAGTAATAAAATCTGTGAACTCCCTTGTGAATTAAAATACCCATTTCCAAAAGATGCAGAAGTGTTTTTGAAAATTAATGTTATTGGGTATCACTTCATGACAACTAATCTAAGTGCTAACTCTCAGACTCATATTCTTACATTTGTTAAAATATAGTAATATCAGACTATATGAGTGAGAGAAAAAGCTCTCTGTTTGGCAAGGTTGTAGATTTAACTAGTATTCCCATTACTCCTCAGTGTTGCACCATTGGACTTTTCTTTTAGTGAGGGTCTCTTTCTCTCATTTTCTTGCTGCTAAACAGATCATATGAGCTCTTAACTATTGTCTTTTCATAATCCTCCCCCAAGCAAAGGCATTTTAAAAATTCTTCACCCAATGACATGCTTATTTATTTTTAGAGAGAGGTGAGAAATATATATATTGAGAGAGAGAGAGAGAGAGAGAGAGAGAGAGAGAGAGAGAGAGAGAACTGTTGATGTGAGAGAGAAACATTGATCAGTTGCCTCTGGGATAGATTCTGACAAGTGACTGAACCCACAACCTAGGTATGTACTCCAACTGCTGAGAATCAAACCCACAACCCTTCAGTGCCTGGGACAATTTTTCAACCAACTAAACCAGCCGGCCATGGTGCAAAGTCATTTTTTTATTAAATATTTCTAAGGAGTTTAATATTAAAAAAAATAATAATAAAATTAATACAATGTTTTGTTACATAAAAACAGACTTAGCCCTAGCTGGCTTTTTTGCTCAGTGGTTAGAGCATAGACCAGCAGTCATTCCAGTCAAGGGTTCCATTCCAGTTAAGGCTTGATCCCCACCCCCAGTCAGGTCACGTGTGGGAGGCAACCAATCAATGTGTCTCTCTCACATTGATATTTCTCTCTCTCTGTCTCTCCCCTTCTCTTCCATTCTCTCTAAAAATCAATTGGAAAAAAAAATCCTCAGGTCAGGATTAACAAAAAACAACAACAACAAGCCAAATAAAACAACAAATAGATTTGGACAGTGTTACAAAAATAAACTATTTTTTGGTTTTAGAATAATGTTAAGAACCATGATTTGATGAATCAAACCCTGGTACTTGCCATAGGCATTCTAAAGCACATTCCAACCCTGATATGCACATGGCACAGAGCTCGAGAAATGCTTCCGGGGCTCTGGCACCTCCTAATGTCCCTGTTCTTTGCCAAATGGGCTAAAGCTGCTACTGAGGGAATTACAAACAGTGTCAGTTTGGCAGGGAAATGATATGCCTGTCAAACAGCCAATAATGCCCACCTTACGTTTAACTTAGGTGTCATAGCCTCATCTTAAAGACCCAAGAACACGGCCTCACTATAGTGCCTTAGTCCCATCTGCCACCCTTCTCTGATATGTGACTTTTTCTCTAATCTGACTGAATTATGTTCTCTGACCAAACATGATCCAAAATGATTCCTTCTGCCTGAAACATTCAGAGGGCTGTTCTTCTGTCTCTGGGTCTGATAGAGATTCCACGATTCTTACTGTTCCTTTGGTCAGTTCTTCCCCCATCCCTCAAACCTATATGACCCACATTAACTCAAAACCCACAGGTCTTTGACTAGACATCACCATCTAAATACCACCGTGAAGTTACTCCTTGCTTTGTATTCTTCGTTATGTGATCTGTTTGCCATGAAGATATCTCTCTTACGCCCTCTGTCCTGGAAGAATCTCTTGTATTCCTTGTATGTGTCTGGTATTCACTGGACATCTGCTTGACCCTTTTGCCCTAGAGACATAAATTCCAAGCCAGGATTATGAATAATCTTGAAAATTATTCTTAAAGGCTAACCTCGTCATTACACATGCTACTAGGGATATACTACTGCTGACTAAGACCCATAGTATTTGGTAAGTTCTAGGCAACACAGTCTTAAAAGAGAGAAAAAAAATTATGAATGTCAGAAAATGTAACATAAATTACAATCACTTTAATATACAAAAATCCTTCAACTATGGTTGCCCCCTCCAAAAAAATATACAAAAAAACCCGACACCAATTGTTGGGAGCTCATTCTAAAAGCTTCACACACAGGAAAAGCTCTACCTTCTTTCAGAAGAAATGACAACTTTAACAAACAATATAAAACAATCTGAGGTAAGGTAAATAGAACACACATTTTAGTATTGTTATGTATCCCACAGGTAATTAAAATATGTAATAAAGTAAAAGATTTAATCACACCACCAATAAAAGCACTAAAATTCTTAGCAGTAAAGCTGTCATAAAATGGTACACCCATATAAATACTAACGCGAAAAATCTACATGGAAAATTAAATTTAGAAAAACAAACAAAAACATATTTTCTCCCTACATAGGAAGGTATAGGATTTGAGGCATATCAAATCTCCCCAAATTAAATGTAAGTGTTTAGTATTAGAATCATTTTGACTGGACATGATCACAAAGTTTTGCGCAGGATGTGCACACCTAAGGCCAGCCTGGGATTCGTTTTCACAGAAGGCCTGGGCCCCACTCAGCTATGGAAAAGGGTGGTCCTAATGGAACAGCAAACCCACAGATATGGGAGAAGATAATGAACACAGTGCAGGCCCCCTCAAAACCCCACAGCTGGTATGAGGAGTACATTGAGTCGAAGACAGTTGAGATTCAGGTACAGAAAAGCGCCCTTAGAGGTTCTCTTATCTGACTAAAAGCAGCCACTTCCTGGAAATGAGGTTTCATCAATCTCCTCTCCAGGATAGCTTTGGGCCCTGAAGAAGATGAAAAGACCACTCACAGCTTTATCTTTAACTATTTAATGAGCCAGCTACTTCTTTTATTGGCTTCTGTATGCATATGAAATAAATCTTTATCTCCTGTTAATATGGATTTTGTCAGTTGCATTTGCAGGACCTACTACTAAGCCTAAGAGGGTTACAAATCATTACAAATAGGGATGTGATGATTGATAAACAATTTGGCTCAAATAAATGGCAACAAATAAGATTTTTAAATAAATATAGTTGCAATAACTGGCTAGGAATTTGGAAAAAAGTAAAGTGATTTCCTGGCTTATTTATTATACTTAAAAGATTACAGATGGAATCAATACTTCAATTTTGAAGAAAGGTGTTTAAAATAACTGTAATTAAATATGGATGAAGACTTTTATAATTTTAGAAAAGGATAGCCTTTCTAAAAATTTTATACAATCAGAAATACAGAATGAAAATGGATTTGGCTACAAAAAAGGAAATAAAAAGCTCTATAGGAACAAACACAGTTAGCAAACAACAAACCTAGCAATCATGATAAAAAATGTTTTAAAGATAAAAAATAATATAGACAAGTATTAAATCATTAGATTGTATACGTAGAGCTAATATAATGGTGTATATTAATTCTACCTCAATAAAAAAATAGACAAATAAGTATCAATTTGGAAGAATGTTCATGACATATCACTGAATAAATAAGAAAGGCTGTAGAGATGTTAAACCTTATTTCACTTATGCAAGATTATATACATTTGTGCATGTATGTAAGTATATGTGGGCTATTATTCGGGGCACCATTTATTAATCATGCTGTTGATACTATTATCCTCAGGTTGTATAAATTTTAATATAATTTTGACTCTTTTTCACTATTTTATTATTTATGTTTTCCCCTCTCACATATATAAAAACACAATCATTTTATAAAATACTAGAGGCCTGGTGCACAAAATTTTGTGCACTCAGGGGGGTCCCTCAGCCTGGCCTGCACTCTCTTGCAGTCCAGGACCCCTTGGAGGATGTCTGGCTGATGGCTTAGGCCCACTCCTCTGGGAATCGGGCCTAAGCCATTAGTTGGAGATCCTTCGCCGTGCCTCAGAGGTGGGAGAGGCTCCCACTGTGCTGGCCAGCCATGAGCCGGCTTCTGGCTAAGTGGCGCTCCCCCTGTGGAAGTGCACTGACCACCAGGGGGCAGCTCCAGCATTGAGTGTCTGTCCCTGGTGGTCAGTGTGCATCACAGTGACCGGTCATTCTGCTGTTAGGGTCAATTTGCATATTACCCTTTTATCATACAGGGTATTTAAAAAAAATTAAATGTGATTTTATCTCAACCATCTTTAATTAGGCAGCCATTGGATCATTTGTAATATTTAATACGTTAAGGGAGTCTAGATTGTTATGTTATACTAATCTCACCTAAATTTGAGTTTATCCCCAAAAACACCACCTTGAAATTACATTCTCCTGCCTTAATTGAGATTTAGCTAAAAAGAGTTCCTCAAGTTGGTCTTGATATTGTGCCTCAGACTAGAAGAAAGAGAAACATTGATTTTACAACATTTGCCATGAAGGACATCATAATTTTTAAATACATTTAATCCTGATAATAGCCTGCTTCTCATTGAAACAAAGAAGAATAGACATTACAATGATCTATCAAATTGGACAAGGAAATTACATTTCAAGCTGAGATGTAACAATTCAAAATGCCAAATTGCTTTCTTCAGTTTGCAATTGTGGAAATTTCTGCACATTACTTGATAACTTCTCCTAAAATAAAAAAATAGCGTCATCATTGAGAAGTTGTATAACTGCGTCAGCGTTTTATAAAAACCAATTCCAGAACAGAGGTTTTGAACTTTTAAAAAACTGTATTAGTATTACCATTTGTCCTCTGCATCAGAATTAGCAAGATATTGCTTTTGAAACCTTTGCCATTTGTTTGACGATTCTTTCTTTCTGAAATAAGAATTTGCAAGTTTGTAGCTGGGCTTGGACAGTTGGGAGAGTGTCTCATGCATGACAAATGTGGGTTTGTTGGAACAGATGCACAGGTATTGTGACAGGGGGGTAGGTCCACTAAGCTTAAAGTATTCAGCATTTCAGTAAGGAGCAGACCGAGACATTTGCTGGCTCCTGTTCTATTTTGCATCATTGTTTTGTCTATATTGCATCTATCTATATTGATAGATATTATTTCTATCTATTGTTCTATCATCCAGAATGGTCCTGCTCAAACTAGAAATGGATCATGCCACTTCTCAAAACCATTCACTACCCCATGTCAAGAGAAAGACGTCCTACAATGGACTAGAAGTAAGTTGGCCACATGTTTCATGGTCCAAATTGGCTTATTATTGAGAGCAAAACAGGGAGTTATCAATAACTATATTTGAATACCAGGCATGAACTGGGATTGCCTGAGGTAACCTGGTAGACCTTAACTCTGGGCTCCACACAATTTGGAATCCCTGTTCACTCTCTAATCTCATTTTAGGTCAGCTCAAGCTCCCATAGCAAAATGCCACAGACTAGGCAGCTTAAACAACATACATGTAATTCTCAACATTCTGGAGGTTGGAATTCTGAGATCAGGGAGGCTGCCTGGTGGGTTCTGGTGAGAGCCCTATTCTTGGTTGCAGAGGGTGCCTTCTGGCTGTGTCCTTTCATGTGGGGGAAGAGAGAGAGAGAGAGAAAGTGAGAGAGAGAGAGAGCTCTGTGCCATTTCTTATAAGGGTACTAATCCTATCATGGAAGCCTGACCCAATGAACTCATCTAACCCTAATCACCTTCTACAGGTCTCATCTCCAGACACCATCCCATTTGGGGTTAGGATGCCAACAAATTAATTTTAAGGTCACAATTTAGTCAATAGCAGATCTTTCCTCCTACCTCCTGCTTGCATCTCCTTGTTCACTCCACCTCAGGCCCACAGACTGTGCCAGATACCCCTGGCACTCCCAGACCAGAGCCCATTCTTCCTGGAGCTGAGGTTACTCTCTTCATGCCGTACTGTGCTTCTCACTCCTGCAGAACCTTCTCAATCTTACCTTCCTTTCCCCTTACCTATTCACCTCCACTTAACAATGCTCCTTCTTTAGTTTGTTGTTGTTAATCCTCACCTGAGGATATTTTTCCATTGCTTTTCAGAGCCACAGAGAAAGAAGCATCACTGTGAGAGAGACAAATTGATTGGTTGTCCCCCGCATGCGCCCCAACCTGCAATCCTTCTGTCCATGGGATGACCCTCTATCCAGAGCTCAGCTGCTCATTCTTAACACCCCATCAAACTTTTTCTCTTTATATAGAAATTTTCATTATAATACAAGTTCCAGATGGTGAGAGAGAAATTTTTGTTGTTATTTTTTTGGGACTTTTTTTGCATATTTTCTTTATTGCTGTTTACCCAGTGCTGGGAAGGATGTCCAGAGCCATGTAGCTGCTCCAAATATACTTATTTAAAAATAAAAGTAATAAATGAAAGAATAGGCCATGCTCAGGCCATTGTAGCAGGAGGAACATACCAGGTTACCAATTTTCTTTGAGTTAGTATTCATAGGAAGAATACCATGAATGTAGGGTTGTTTTTTTTTTTTTTGTTTTTATATTGAGAGTATTTTCATTAAATCTGGGAACAATGAAGCAAGGAAGGGCCTAGGATAGAAGCAACAGGAGACTAGGTGGGAAAATAGCCTAGGCTGGGCTGCTTTAGGTCACTCGTAAGTCAGAGAAAGGGAGGCCTTGGGGATAGGGTCAGGGGGTTAGTCCTGAATGAGCTGCTACTGCTCATTCCACCCTGATTGCAAGCCTTATGGACCCACTAAGAGTTTAGGAGGTGCGTGCCTGTGAGGGAAGGAGAGAGGAAAGGGAAATGCACAGATGTGCTCCTGGGAGAGGGCATGCATGTTGGGGCCTTCTTTTTGAAGGATTTTAAAGGCTGGGAGTTTAGGGGAGGACTTAGGGGAGGATCTCAATAGAATATTCATTAGTTATATGCTGATGTACCAAAATGAGATTTATTCCCTTATTTTCATGTGTCCTTGGGTGTGGTTGGCAAATGGCACTAATTGGATTTCTGCTTTCTCTCTTCTGAGTAGGATAATTTAAGCTATTTACCCTCTAGTGGGGGAGAAGTGTAAACCATTTACTCTTAGGTGTCCTTGGTTATAGAAGATGGGATTTTGTGACTTACACCATGAATGTAGATTTTGTTTGTTTTTCATCATTTACCCATGAGGTTGGAAAGTAGTGAAAAGAGGAAAGAGAAAGATAGTAGTCTATGTTCTCTACTATTTCAATGAACTTTGAGTTCAACTGTAACCAGGAAAGCTTTAAAAAAAATTAGACCAACCTAGCTGGTTTGGGTCAGTAGTTAGAATGTCAGTCCACAAACTGAAGAGTTGTGGGTTACTAATAGATTCCAGTCAAAGGCATGAATCTTGGTTGTAGGCTCTATCCTGGCCCAGGTCGAGTGCGTGCAGGAGGCAACCAAGCTATGTGTCTCTCTCACATTAATTTTTCTCTCTGTGTTTTTCCCCCTCTCTTTAAAAATCAAGGAAAAACATATCCTCAGATGAGATTAACAACGACAACAACAACAATTAGATCATTCTTGACATGTTGCTTTGTGATCTTCTATTTTCTTTTTGTACTTATGTGTCAGAAAATCATTCTATTTTAGCACATAAATCCTAAAGCAACATTCTTATGTGTTTATTTTTAAAGTACAGTTGACGTACAATATTATATTAGATTCAAGTATACAGAATAATGATTAGACGTTTAAATAGCTTACAAAGTGATCAAACTGATCAGTCTGATACTCATCTGATAACATACGTAGTTAGAACATTCCCTATGCTGTCCTTTACTTCCATGTGGCTGCTTTTATAATTGGCAGTTTGTACTTTTTAATCCTTTCACCTTCATTACCCATCCTCCCAACTCCCATCCCCTCTGGCATCCATCAGTGTGTTCTCTGTATATATGAGTTTGTTTCTATTTTGTTTATTTATGCATTTTGTTGTTTAGATTCCACATATAAGTGAAATATCGTGTTTGTCTTCCCCTCTCTGACTTATTTCACTTAGCATAAAAGCCATTAAGCCCACCCACATTGTTGTAAATGGCAAGATTTCAGGCTTTTCATGGTCAAGTAATATTCCATTGTATATATGTATTACCTATTTTTTATCCATTTGTTTAAAAAGCTGGAATATATAGAAAAAAAAAAGAGAAAAGATAAAAAGCTTGAATATATAATACAAGATCCATATATATGCTATCTACAAGAGATCCACCTCAGAAAAAAGACACAGGCGGACTAAAAGTAAAGGTATAGAAAAAGGCATTTCATTCAAATGGAATGGAAAAACAAAGCTGTGGTAGCAATACTCATATCAGACAAAATAGACTTTAAAACAAAGGCTATAAAAAGAGACAAAGAAAAACACTATATAATGATAAAGGGATCAATCCAACAAGAGATATAACCCTTGTAAACATTTATGCATCCAACATAGTAGCACCTAAATATATAAAGCAAATCTTGATGGACATAAAAGAGAGATAAAGTAATACAAACATAATAGGGGATTTAAAAACCCTATTAAAATCAATATATAAATTTTTCAGACAGAAAATCAACAAGGAAACAGCTGCCTTAAATGACACACAATGTCATATGGATGTAACTGATATCTTTAGAGCATTTCACCCCAAAGAAGCAGAATATACATTCTTTTCAAGTACACAGGTAACATTTTCTAGGATAGACCATATTAGGAGACAAAACAAATCTCAATAAGTTTATTCTTAAATTTAAGAAAATTGAAATCATATCAAGCATTTTCTCTAACCACAATGGTATGAAACTGAAAATCAATGACAAACAAAAACACCTGAAAAACACACAAACACATGGAGGCTAAATAACAAGTTACTAAACAATAAATGAGTTAACAATGAGATCAAAGAAGAAATAAAAAAAAACAAAACCTAGAAGTGAATGAAACTAAGAACACAACCCCAAATCTATGGAAAATAGCAAACACAGTCTTAAGAGGGAAATACATAGTATTACAAGGAACAATAAATTTATCAAATAAGTAATCTAACCTTAGATTTAAAGGAACTAGAAAAAAACAACAACAAAGTCCAAAGTGAGTAGCAGAAAGGAAATATTAAAAATCAGAACAGAAATAAATAAAATAGAGTATAAAAATATAAAAGATCAATGAAAATGAGAGCAGGAACTTTGAAAAGATAAACAAGATTGATAAACCTTTAACCAGACCGATCAAAAAGTAAAAAGAGAGAGAGGACAAAAATAAATAAAATCAGAAATGAAAAAGAAGATGTAGCAATTGATACAACAGAAATACAAAGGATTATGATTAAATACTATGACCAACTTATACACCAACAAATTGGATAATCTGAAAGAAATGCGTAAATTCCTAGAAACATAAAATCTCCAAAAACTAAATCTAAGTGAAACAGGGAAACTGAGCAGACCATTTATAACTAATGAAATTGAAGCATTAATTACAAAAAAATACCAAAGAAAACAAAACAAAACAAAAAACTCTCCAACACACAAAAGTCCTTAACTAGGTGGCTTCACAGATGAATTTTACCAAACATTCACAAAAGAACTAACACCTGAACTTTTTAAAATATTCCAAATAATTCAAGAGGAGGGAAGATTCCCAAACTCATTCTACAAAGCCAGCATTATCCTAATTCCAAAACCAGCTAAAAACACTACAAAGAAAGAAAATTATAAGCCAATATCCTGATGAATATAGATTCTAAAATCCAAAACAAAATATTAGCAAACCAGATCCAGTATTACATTAAACAGACCATACACATGATCAGGTATGACTTATTCTGAGAATGCAAATTTGGTTCAATATCTGCAAATCATTAATGTAATACACCACATAAACAAAATGAAGGATAAAAATCATACGATCATATTAATAGATTCAGATAAAGATTTTGACAAAAATCCAGCACTCATTTATGATAAAAATTCTAAGCAAAGTGGAATAGAAGAAGCATATATAAACATAATAAACATATATAACAAACACCCAGCTAACATTATACTCAGTGAGAAAAACTAAACACTTTTTTATTAAAATCAGGAAAAATATAGGGATATCCACTTTCACAACTCTTATTCAACATAGTACTGTAGGTCCTAGCCTCAGGAATAAGACATGAAGAAGAAATAAAAGGCATCCAAATTAGGAAAAAGAAATAAAACTTTCATTATTTGCAGATGATAGTTTAAAGAATCCACCAAAAAAACAAAAAACAACAACAACAAAAAAAAACCCCAATAGAATGGATAAATAAATTCAGCAAAGTAGCAGGATACAAAAGTAAATATCCAAAGAAATGGTTACATTTTGGCATACCAATAATGAACTATCCGAAAGGGAAGCTAAAAAAGTCCTATTTACAAGTACATTAAAAAAATACCTAGAAACAAGTTTAACTAGAGATGTAAAACAGGGGTCCTCAAACTTTTTAAACAGGGGGCCAGTTCACTGTCCCTCAGACCGTTGGAGGGCCGGACTATAGTTTAAAAAAAAAAAAAAAACTATGAACAAATTCCTATGCACACTGCACATACCTTATTTTGAAGTAAAAAAAAAAAAAAAATGTTTTCGGCGGGCCACATGTGGCCCACGGGCCGTAGTTTGAGGACCCCTGATGTAAAACATCTGTACTCAGAAAACTAAAAGACACTGAAAAAGGAAATTGAAGAAGGCACAAATAAATGGAAGCATATACTATGCTCAAAGATAGAAAGAATTAACATTGTTAAAATGCCCAAAGAAATTTATAGACTCAATGAAATTCTTACTGAACTACCAACAAAGTATTTTATAGAACTAAAAAAAATAATCCAAAAGTTTATATAAAACCACAAAGACCCACAAGCAGCCCAGAAATCTTGAGAAAGAAGAGCAAAGTTGGAGGAATCATGCTACCTGATATCAAACTATTCTACAAGGCCATAGTAATCAAAACAGCATGGTACTTGCATAAAAACAGACATATAGATCAATGGAACAGAACAGAGATCCCAGAAATAAACCCTCGCCTAGTTGGACAATTAATATTTAACAAAGGAAGCAAGAACATACAATGAGGTAAAGACAATCTATTCAATAAACGGTGTTGTGAAAATTGCATAGATACATGAAAAATATGAAACTAGACCCCCTTCATACACCATACACAAAAATAAACTCAAAATGGATTTAAAAGTTTAATGTAAGAGTCAAAACCATATAATTCCTAGAAGAAAACACAGGCAGTAACATCTCAGACATTTCTCATACAATATTTTTGCCAATATATCTCCTCAGGCAAAAGAAACAAAAGAAAAAATAAACAAATGGAATTACATCAAACTAAAAACATTTTACATAGCAAAGGAAACCACTAACAAAATGAAAAGACAACCCATTAAATAGAAGATTATATTCACCAATGATAACTCTGATAATGGGTTAGTATCCAAAATTTATACAGAACTCATACAACTGAATTAAAAACAAACAAACAAACAACCCAATTTAAAAAATGGGCAAAGGACCTGAATAGACACTTCACCAGAGAGAATATACAGATGGCAAATAAACATATGAAAAGATGTTCACTGTCAGTAATTATCAGAGAAATGCAAATTAAAACCACAATGCGATATTACCTCACACCTGTCAGAATGGCTATCCTATATAATAAAGACATAATATGCAAATTGACTGCCATGCCCTCGCACAAGATGGCCACCCCAATGTGGGCACAAGATGGCCGCCACAAGTAGGTAGGCAGGGGAGGGCAGTTGTGGGCAATCGGGTCAGCAGAGGAAGGCAGTTGGGGGTGACCAGGCCAGCAGAGGAGGGCAGTGGGGGTGACCGGGCCCGCAGGAGAGGGCAGTTAGGAGCGATTGAGCAGGCAGGGGAGGGCAGTTGGGGGCAACCAGGATGGCAGGGGAGGCCAGTTGGGGGTGATCAGGCAGGCAGGGGAGTGGTTATGGGGTGATCAGGCTGGCAGGCAGAAGCGGTTAGAGGCAATCAGGCAGGGAGGCAGGCAAACGGTTGGGAGCCAGTTGTCCCAGATTGTGAGACAGATGTCCGACTGCCTATTTAGGCCTGATCCCTGGGATCAGGCCTAAACCGAGGGTTCCAGATTGGAAAGGATGCAGGTTGGACTGAGGGGACCCCCACTCAGTGCACAAATTTTGTGTACCAGGCCTCTAGTCATAGATAAAAAAAAACAAAACAAAAAACAAGGGTTGGCGAGAATGTAGAGAAAAGAGAATCCTCATGCACTGTTGATGAGAATGCAGACTGGTGCAGTCACTGTGGAAAATACTATAGAGTTTTCTCAAAAAATTAAATGTGGGACTGCCTTATGATGCAGTGATTCCACTTCTGAGTATATATCTGAAGAAACCCAAAACATTAATTTGAAAGTGTATATGCATCTGTATTTCACTGCAATGTTATTTACAATAATCAAGCTATGAAAGCAACCCAAGTGCCCATCAATAGGCATCAATAGACCTAGAGGGTATTATGGTAAGTGAAATGTCAGTCAGAGAAAGACAGATACCATATAATTCCACTTATATGTGGAATCTAAAGAACAATATAAATAGACAAACAAAACAGAAAGAGCCTCATAGAAACAGAGAACAGATAAGAGGGGGTGAGGGTGGGGGCCTGGGTGAAAAAGGTGACGAGATTGAGAAGTAAAGTATGAAATAGTTATGGGGATACAAACTATAGCATAGGAAATGTAGTCAATAATATTATAATAACGATGTATGGGACCAGGTGGGTACTGGAAATTTCCGGGGGAACACTTTGTAAAGTATATGATTGTCTAACTGCTATGCTGTACACCTGAGACTAATACAAAATAATGTTGAATATAAACTATATTTGAAAAAAAATAAATAAAAGAGCTTGACTGCACCTTAATTTATTTATTATTCCCTCTTGTAAAATTTCCATCTTTTATTATAAGTAGTCTTGAACACATACACACAAAAATAAAATTGCATTACATCTGGGACAACAGAAAATATTTTCATATTTTTACCTCATATTTGACTCAGAATCTTAGTTTCCCTTATTATTCTTGTGGGCATTTTGTTCTTTTGGATAAAATTATCAGTAGATGTTACTTAGAAATATAGATGAGAGAAATAAGCAGCATATCCATCTAGGGCTTGCTCTATAAATTTAAGCATGTTTTAATGTCAGAAAACTCAGTAATTATAGTTATTACTAGAGGCCTGGTGCATGAAATTTGTGCACTCAGGGGAGGGGGAGGTCCCTCAGCCCAGCCTATGCCCTCTCACAGTCTGAGAGCCTTCGGGGGATGCCCACTGACAATCCTTGTGGGGAGTAGGCCTAAGCCATCAGTCAGAATCCTTAGCGCTGCAGTGGAGGCAGGAGAGAATCCCACCACCACTATTGTGCTCACCAACTGTGAGCCCAGCTTCTGGCTGAGTGACGCTCCCTCTGTGGGAGTGCACTGACCACCAGGGGGCAGCTCCTGTGTTGAGCATCTTTCCCCTGGTGGTCAGTGCACATCATAGCAACCAGTCATTCCACTGTCAGGCCGAAACTGTCTCTTCAACATCCCTCGAAGGGTCCTGGTTCGTGAGAGGGCAAAGGCCAGGTCGAGGGACCCCACTGGTGCACAATTGGGGCTGGGGAGGGGTGCAGGAGGTTGGCCAGCTGGGGATGGACTGTGGGAGGGCTCTCAGGCAAGTCCAGCCTATCTCGCTCAGTATCAATCAGCCAGACCCCAGCAGCAAGCTAACTTACAGGTTGGAGCGTCTGCCCCCTAGTGGTCAGTGCACATCATAATGACTGGTTAACCAGTCAACTGAATGGCCCCCAGTGGTCAGTGCACATCATAGCGATCGGTTGAGCGGTCTTAGCATATCATTAGCATATTATGCTTTGATTGGCTGAACAGCTGACCAGAAGACTGGACACTTAGTATATTAGGCTTTTATTATATAGGATGTTAAGAGGCTAATGGAAAAAAATAGAACTAGATTTTTCATTTATTTTTCCATGAATATATATTGCATTAATTTTACAAAAAATCCATTACCTGAGAATTGGTGGTATCACATTAGCAAAGAACCTTGCTGATGTTCTGGATTTCTCTCTTTTAAATTAGTTGCAAAATTCAACAAAACTCTTCAGTGAAATGATGGATTCTTAATATGGCTGGCTGTTGGACACTATAGCTCTTGCTAAGGTCCCAAACACAGAGTTGCAAAATGTGTAGTAATACTAGGTAGTTAAACTTTGGGGCAGGGCCTAGGAAGGCTGCTCCTGCTCTCTATTTGGCCTAGAAAGGCATCATTGCTTTTAAGAAATGCTTGATCTTTTTATCTCAAAAGTTATAGCTCTGCCGGGCCAGTGTTACTCAGTAGTTGAGTGTCAACCCATGAACTAAGGGGTTACTGGTTCCATTCCTGGTCAGGGCACATGCCCTGGTTTTAGCCTCTATTCCCAGTAGGGGTCATGCAAGAGGCAGACAATCAATGATTTACTCTCACTGATGTTTCAATTTCTCCTTCTCCTTTCCTCCTTCACTCAAATCAATAAAAACATATTTAAAAATAAATAAAAACATTTTTTTTTAAAAGTTATAGTTAGGTAACAAAGTACACATTTGAGGGCCAGGTCCTGGTCTAAACAAAACCTATACATGGGTAAGGGACATAACTCTCTTGTTTAATGTTCAATGTTATACCCAACCATTAGAATTGTGTCTGAAATATGGAACCCTGTTATAATGCACTAGAGGCCCAAAGCATGAAATTCATGCAAGGGGCATGACCCTCACAGCCCCAGCTTCATCCGGAAGGTCATCCGGAAGGACTTCCAGAAGGTCGTTCGGCTGTCCGGTCTAATTAGCATATTATGCTTTTATTATTATAGATGTGAATCCAGGAATACAGGTGTGGGTAAGTTGCTGAATGTCTGTGAGGTTTATGTTCAAGAATTATTTTCTACTAGAGGCCTGGTGCATGGATTCATGCACATTGAAAGGAAATTAATTAGAAGGTGGCTGCAGGTTGGGACTGGGCAAGATGGATGGCCCTGGAGCCAACCTCCCAGGGTCCCTCTCTGGCCTGCCGCACCTGGGATGGTGCCGGGACTCAAAGGGCATCTACAGAGTGAGCAGGGTCCCTTTGGCAGGTGGGGTCCCTCAGCCTGCCTTGTGGGGATCTGGTTGAAACTGGCAGTCTGACATCCCCCAAGGAGTCCTGGAGTGCGAGAGGGCACTCTGCAAAGTTGCTGTCACTAGGTAGCTCCTGTGTTGAGTGTCTTCCCCCTGGAGGTCAGTGCGCATCATAACTACCAGCCGGTTGGCCAGTTGCTTAGCCTTATATATATATATAGATGATTACAGTGGTCTCGGGAAATTTGCCAGGAATGCATATTTAAAGTTCACTGTGGCTTGGGACAGATTTTTCAATTGGAAAGATAAGGTCGGTTCTTTTAGAGCAGCGGTTCTCAACTTGTGGGTTGCAACCCCTTTGGGGGTCGAATGACCCTTTCACAGGGGTCACCTAAGACCATCGGAAAACACATATATAATTACATATTGTTTTTGTGATTAATCACTATGCTTTAATTATGTTCAATTTGTAACAATGAAATTGGGGGTCACCACAACATGAGAAACTGTGTTAAAGGGTCGCGGCATTAGGAAGGTTGAGAACCACTGTTTTAGAGAGAAACAGGGCAGTTTATTTACAGACAGGCTTTACTGCTAATGTTCACTTTGGCCCAAGTCATTTGTGTAAGGCTTGTGTCTCAAACAAAATAATAAACATACAGCTACTGAACTATAGCTCCCCCCACCCCTTTTTAAGAATAATCTCATATGTGTCAAGCTTTCAGAGAAACCAGTGACCTTGCAAGAAACATAAATGACAGTAGGCTGTTGAATGTGTGACAAATCTCTCCACATTTTCTTTATATAAATATTATTAAATATGCATAAGTCCTCTGCAATGCCTAAGCCCTTTCATCAACAGTGACCATAGCATTCTATTTGAAATATTTAATGAGAACTCCAAAATTAACACAAAAGCCTTATCAAAACCCATTGCCTTCTTCGTTTGGGTATGTTTGTTGTTGAATATGGTGCTACTCCTTCGTTGTTACGTTCTTATTAGAAGGTAACATGTGAATACAGATGTAAACTATTAATTTCTTTTCATTGGAGAAATAACAGCACTGACTACCATATGAAGCCATATTATGAGCTATCACTTTAAATAAAGAACTGCAAACAACTCATTTAAGAATATTCTTAAGCATTCATGAACTCCTTACTCACAGACAGCTATAACCAGGAACATTTGAATTTTTTAGATTAAGGTATAATTCACATATGTAAAATCTGCCCTTCTGTGAGGGTTGGTAAATACATTTTTATTGCGGTAGAGTATTCCATTGTATGGATGTACTAGATGACCATACTCACATGGCATATGTGAGAGTCTTCAGATTCTAAAACAAGATCTTAAAACTATATTAAGTTAAGGAAGATCTTGCAGAAAACATCTGTGCCTCATAAGAAGCCTGAATAACAGATTAATATTGCCTGAGCCTCTTAGCATTCTTCCTCTGGCTCCATCTAAAAATGGTGTCACCATTATAAATGTCCTAAAATATCAGAGCAGCATATTGTGCCTGTGAACCATTTAGTGCTCTGGCATCATTTGCGCTTGGCAGGCTAACTTTGAGGATGACACTTAGGTAATATTCACATTTTCATCTAGAATCTGTGGGTGTATTATTCTTCTGCAAGAAGTCCCAAAAATATTGTAACTATGGGACTCAGATCAAATGATGATTTATGTCTTTTGAATAGGAAATACCACAGTGGATCAGGGGAGAATAATGTGATAATACTCTACTCCTAGATAATACAGCTTTCAAGTCTGGGTGTCGGACATGTGTGTTGACTTTCGCTTACAATGCATTCTTGTGATAAAATGACGATGGTTTCCCACTCCTGCAATTATGAGGAATCTTCCTACTAAGATCCTACTCTGCCCTGGCCTGGAATGTGCCCAGTTTAAGGTAGACTCCATGAAGACAGAGCTTTATTTGAAGCTGAAATAACCTTGGAACTAATATACCTGTTCCTAAAAAAAAAAAAAAAAAAAATGCTAGTCCAAGGCTAGCTTTGGAATGCTGCAGAGTGGGAGATTAATTATGTAACAAATCTTCCTCCTCTTTGAGAACCTCGGGGCCCTCTCTTTATTTTCCTCTATAAAAACCTGCAGCAAATAAAGGCA
The DNA here is from genome assembly GCF_964212035.1 of Myotis nattereri. Taxonomy (NCBI): domain Eukaryota; kingdom Metazoa; phylum Chordata; class Mammalia; order Chiroptera; family Vespertilionidae; genus Myotis; species Myotis nattereri. The sequence goes on from NC_138075.1 coordinate 151,607,363, forward strand.
TTTTATCATTTGTCCCAACCATATGATAAATGCCCTATGTCACAATGGCACTATTCTAATTTCATGATTAATCAAATATTTAAGACAAACTTTCAAGCCTGATTTGAGAGGCAAGCATATGAATGTGCCTGTTGCACTTGTCCTGTCACTGTGAATATTCACAGTTTCATAGCCAGGAGCACACACAGCAAGACACTCATGAGTGATTAATAACCACACTCTTGTCAGAGGTTGAAAATGCCAAATCAAAAATTATAGTGACTTTATCAGGAAGCCATATTTTTGTCCTGTGATAAGTTTTTTTTCCTCTTGTGATAAGCTATGTTTCTGTACTTAGAAGAACCCATTTGTATGTATAGCTCTACATTTAAAATCAATTATCCTTGTTGAGTATATGCATATTCATAATTATGATGTATTTGTTAAGACCAGCTTTTTATGAAAGAAATTAGTCCAAAATAAAAATATAAAGAATAATATAATTCAGATATTTGCTATGCATTACAAATGCAGACATTAAAATAGGTCACATAAAGGACATTTAATTCTGTATGTTACAAGGATAATATAACATTTTGCAGAGTCTTCATTTTTATTACCAATTCTATGCCCCATATGAAGACTAAGTTATTTTTCATAACGAAGTTATAAAACCCTCAAAGTTATTTCTCTCAACACCCTCTCAGTAAATAATAAAGCTACTTCACAGTATCTTTACTTATCTTCATAAAGAGTGGCTATTATTGAAACCTAAGAGGAGAAAAAATAACATTTGGCTCTTAAACCAAAATTCTGCTTCTGAAGTGACTAGAAGTGGGTATTCTGCCACACTCTCTAGAGAAGATAAGAAGGTAAATTCCTGGGTAGAGTGGATGATTTTGCAAGGGCTATTCTGCTTTTTTTTCTCCTCCTCCTCCTCCTCTTCTTCTTCTTCTTCTTCTTCTTCTTCTTCTTCTTCTTCTTCTTCTTCTTCTTCTTCTTCTTCTTCCTCCTCCTCCTCCTCCTCCTCCTCCTCCTCCTCCTCCTCCTCCTCCTTCTTTTCCAAAGCAACTTCATTTTCTGACAATAAATGCTGTCAGAACAATGTTATTTTCTCTCTATAAATGTGTCCGCTTTGTGAAATGGAGAGTGAGATGAAATAATGTAGTATTTATCTAGCTCAGTGATTCTCAATCTTTAGCCTGCATTGTAACCCCCGCACCTGTCGGGACTTGTTACCATGCTTGTTGTGGGTGCTGTCCCCCCAGGATTCCAAAGTCTGGGGCCAGGTCTGGTGCCTGAACTTTTTTTTCTTTTCTCATCCCAGGATATGTTTTATATTGATTTTTTTTTTTTTGAGAGAGAGAGAGAGAAACATCAATGTGAGAGAGAAACATTGATGGGTTGCCATACAACCCTGATTGGGGATTAAACTCTCAATCTAGGTAAGTGCCCCAACCAGGAATCAAACCTTCAATATTTTGATGTATGGACTGTACTCCAACCAACTGAGCCACCACAGCCAAGGGCTGGTATCGTCTAACAAGTTCTAGGTTGTAGGTCCAGGTTTGCGCTTCGAGCACTGATGCTGGAAGTATTAGTCAATTCTCTACGCAGAATTCAGCCTTGTGAGGTCTGGCCATGCCGTGCTGAAATAATCTGTCCCCAAGTGCCTCTCCTGGACTAGACTATGACACTATGAGGGTAGGCATCTCTTGTCCTACACTCCAACACCAAGGGACACCTGACTCACTGGTCTTAAAGAAACATTTGACAAATGATTTCAAAAGAATTTTGGAATAGAAGTATCTAATAAACAGTGAATATCCCTTAAGGGTTTTAAAGAGTGTATCAGTAACTAAAGCAAAAACCTAGTATTTGTTTTAGAAATGAAAATATGTTCTAATGAAAAACAGAGTTGTTCAGAAAATTTTTTTAAAAAATAGAAGTCAATCAGAAGTTGTGTGAGGCACAGCACCTACATGCATATGGCACATGAAGAAGGCAGCCATGTCTGTTGAATTTGATCGCTGTGGATAGCTAATTTAGTTTATTGAAAGGTCTAAATATTATTTTCTTTCCTTCTGGACCAAGATTATCTGTTTCTTGTGATTTGAGGGCTCAATCAGATTAATTCTAGTGTACATTAGTAGGCTATGGAAACCAAGCAGAAACACATCCCTTAAGTAAACTATAAAGCAATCCATACCTCGGATACATTTTTTTTGAATAGAAACAAGTAATTGACAGAAAAGTGCTGGAGTAGAAAATGTCACTGTGAATTTAATAAATGACTGGGTGATAGCAATGGGATTTGAAGAAGTAGGGAAATTGATAAAAGGTTCACACCCAGATATGATGAAATAATGTAGAGCATGAAATTTAGAAAATTAATGAGTCATGTTCCATGGCACTTTTGTTGTTGTTAATCTTCATCTGAGGATTTTAATCTTCTTTTAATTGATTTCAGAGAGAGAAAGGAGAGGGAGACAGCGATAGAAACACTGATGATGAGAGAGAATCATTGACTGTCTGCCTCCTGCATGCACCCTACTGGATTGAGCCTGCAACCTGTACATGCACTCTGACCAAGAACCAAACCATGACCTCCTGGTTCATGGGTGTCTGGAAATATTTTTATGTATTAATCTCACTTCCAGCAGTCTGAAAGAGTCAATCATGAGAAGATTCTTAATCCCAACAGAAGGCATTGTCTGTGCCTTCAAAGATCACTTACTCACAGAACACACACACACACACACACACACACACACACACACACACACGTGCCCACAGAGACAGAGGCCAATTGTTTTTAACACCAGCCAGTTTCACATGTGCCTCCTCCCCTTCCCATCACTCCAACTTTGTCTTTATTTCTGCTCATCAGTCTTTTTCTGACATGAGTTTTTGCAGACTATTATAACAAAGAGTTCTATTTCATTCTGTAACAGTCTTGCTTTCTATTGACATCAGGATTAATAAAAAATATATTACTATCACTGTTGTATTATAGAAGGAAGTCTAGTATGTTTAGCATATCTCACAAGACTACACACAGTCTAAACCCCAGTTACCCGCTAGAGAAGGTCTCCACTGCCTGATTGCCCCACTGCCTGAGTGGCTTATTGCAGTTAGCATAATATTTCCAGGTCTCTCCATGCTGTCTCAAAGGGTAAGAGATCCTTCTTTTTTACTGCTGCATAGTATTGCATGGTATAAATGTACCACAGCTTTTTTTATCCACTTATCTACTTACTAGAGGCCCAGTGCATGAAATTTGTGCATGGAGGGGGGTTCCTCAGCCCGGCCTGCGCTATCTCCAATCTAGGACCCCTTGGGGGGGGGGGGAGGTGTCCAATCCCTGTGGGATTGGGCCTAAACTGGAAGTTGGACATCCCTCTTGCAATCTGGGACCACTATCTCCTAACTGCTAGCCTGCCTGCCTGCCTGATTGCCCCTAACCCCTCTGCCTGCCAGACTGATTGCCCCTACTTTGTCCCCTGCTGGCCTGATCAACCCTAACTTGCCCCCCTGCTGGCCTGATCGTCCCTAACTGCCTGTGCCTCAGCCCCCAGTCTGGCCTCCCTCTGCTGGAGGAGACCTGGCAGATCAGGGGAAGGTACCGCCTCCATTACCCCACTGCTGCTGCCACTGCCAGCCTGATCTTCAGCCCTTGACAGCTGCTGTGGTTTTGTCTGGAAGGACGTATGGAAGATGGCCACTCTAATTAGCATATTACCCTTTTATTAGTATAGATTTGGGGACCATTACAACCATGCAGAACTTAAAGAAAACACATGGCCTTGGTTGGTTTGGTGTAATGGAGGGAGCATCAGCCTGTGGACTGAAGGGTCCCAGGTTTGATTCTGGTCAGGGTCACATGCCTGGGTTGCTGGCTCGATCCCCAGTAGGGGGCCTGCGGGAGGCAGTTGATCAGTGATTCTTACCATTGATGTTTCTATCTCTCTCTCCCTCTCCCTTTCTCTCTGAAATCAATTAAAAAACATTTAAAGGAAAAGAAAACACATGATCTTCACTTTGGGCTTTGCCATTTTACAATATCCTTTGTGCAGTATTTTAACTTCCCTCAACTTTCCTTCACCCACTCTTAAAATGCAATCTATTTTGGGGAAGATGATTAGGAAAGTGATTCTAGTGGGTAGAAGTTTTTTTTGGAGGTAATGGGGTCATGAAATTATTTAAAAATTGAGCACAGTGATCGTTGCACCACTCTAAATTTACTTTATAAAACCAGTTCATTGTACACTTTAAGTGACATGTACAGTATATGAATTATATATCAACAAAGCTGTTCTTTTATTTCTTTTTAAATAAAGACCAGTCTTATAACCAATTGAAGATGTTTTCAGAGGCCCCCCGCCCCCCTCAGGATTTGCTTACCTCATTCCAAACCACAGCTGCGACTCCCAGTTGCCTCCAGTCCTGTTGGATCTGGATGGTGTGGCTTGCAAAGGATAAGGTGGCAAGAGGCTTGTGGAACTTCTGCCATTCTCGTGGTCTCCTCATAGGCCACCAGGGCCATTTCCACTGTGCCAGCTCTCTGCTTCCTTTAGCCTGTTGGGCAAAAGAATCCTGCATGCTCTGGCCAGACATTGAATTCTCTCTTAGCTGGCCCAAATGCTTTTTTTTTAAGGTCGTTTTATGGATTCAAAGGAATAAACAGAGATGTGGAAAGCTTTAGTCGAATTCCTTTTACATGGTTCGTCCAGTCTCGTGGGAAGTGAGATGTGGCTCTGAATTCATCCCAAAGGGTGTCTTTGGGCAAAAGCACGCAGAACGGCACAAATCCTGCGGGATGCCCTGCACACTGCGCTGCCGGGACTCAGGGGGCTGAGGGTGCGCGAGGCAGCGGTGCCAGCACAGGACCCGGGAGAAGGTAGCGCTTTCTACACTGCCCAGGCCACGTGGACTGCAGCTGCACCTGTCAAGGTGGGCAGGGTGTTTCTGCTGTTTTGTTTTGGTCTGGCTTCCACCCCATCAGCCACGGGCCTGTGACTGCACTGAGACTGTGAACAGTTGGAGGTCCTACTGTTTGACCCAACAATCCCTGGCCCTAGGTCCAGAACAGAGTCAGGCATCCTCAGCTAGGAGGCCTCCTTGGGCTAGGTGCTGCCACAGTTTGAAGTCCGGCCATGACCCCGATCCTGGCGGGGTCTCCTCTGGGGCTCTGGCCGGCCTGGGCTAGGGCCGCCCATGGTTAGGAGGCTGGCCATGTCCCCTCAGTGACCTTTCATCCCACTTCCTCAGTTCCCTAGCCTGGCGTTTGGTTAAGCCTCCGGTCATTTTGGACGTGACAGACCCTAGCTCTTTATATATTATACACATAGATGCTGTTTCCAGATCTTAGTTATTTTAAATTTCACTGTTATGAATGTAGAGGTGCATATATTCATTCTGATGGAAGTTTTGGGATTCTTAGGCTATATGCCTAGAAGTGGGATTGTTGGGTCAAACAATCCCATTTTTAATTTTAGTTCCACTTTTAATTTTTTGAGGAAACTCCATATTGTTTTCCATAGTGATTGTACCAGTTTGCATTTCCACCAGTAGTGAACTAGTGGTCCCTTTTCTCCACAGCCTCACCAGCACTTGTTGTTTATTGGTTTATTGCCAGTAGCCATTCTAGTAGGTGTGAGGTGATACCTGTTGATTAGAGACATATTTTTTTCATATGGCTGTTGCTATCTGTATGTCCTCTTTGAAAAAGTATCTACTTTGCTCATTGTTTTAATTGGATTGTTTGTCTTCCTTTTGTTGAGTTGTATGAGTTCTTTATGTATTTTGGAAATTAACCTCTGATCAGATGTGTCATTGGAAAATATGTTCTCCCATACTTTTCATTTTGACACTGATTTCTTTTACTGTGAGGAAGCTTTTTAATTTGATGTAGTCCCATTTGTTTATTTTTTCCTTTGTTTCTATTGCTGTAGGAGATGTATCAGACTTTTTTCTCCATTCTTTTTCTCACCCTTCAATATCTTGGAGAGTTAAAAGCCTTCTCATTCAGCCACACCTGAATAATGACATAGAGAAAGCATGAGGAAATATGAAAAATAAGCCTCCATGTTAAGAGTTTTATAAAACAAAAGAAAATCATCATATACTCTACTCTGCACTTTTCCAATGTAATCTCTTTCGGACCTTTCTTTTAATGAATAGTATTGAGATGGGATAATATTTGTCATACATCAAACTAATCATTACTATTGCTTTATTTATCACTAGAGGCCCAGTTCATGAATTTGTGCATGGGTGGGGGCCAATAGGACCAGGCCGGCTGTGGGAAGGGGCCACGGGCGGTTGGCCAGCTTGCCCCGCCCCCCAGTCAAACTCCCAATGGAACTCCCAGTCGAGGGGACAATTTGCATACTAGGCTTTTATTATATAGACTAGGTATTATTGTGGAGTCTGTGTTTTGTTTTGGTTTTTTTTTGCCTGGGGGTTCAGAAGATAATTATTATTAAGCAATTAAAAGCAATTAGTAAATTTAAAGAAGATGAACCAGCACTAAATGTGGCAAAATTTCTCTCTGTTTTGAAAACTGTAGGATGTGCCAGGCCACGGGTCAGACCCACTGTGGCTGCCTTTAGGGAAGATGACTTTGTTGTCGGATTCACCAAATCTGGTCGTGTTCAAAGCTTTCTTTTCACCCTTCATTATGGGAAAGTAAATTCTATAGCACACTGCAGAGGCTTGGGGTTATTATCTCCAAATACCATTTGAAAATAAGTGATCAGCACTGTGGAGTCATTAAATATACACAATTGGAATATTGAGCTTATAATCTATGAGAACGACCTGGAATATATCACCTCATTATTTTATTTTATAGTCAAAGACATAACTTGCATTATGTTTCAGTGAACAATGAGCATCAAACCCTGACAAAATTACCTCATTTCTTTTTTATGCTTTCTCAATACAGGCAAATGCATTACAAACTCTAATTTATTCTGACCCAGAAATTGCTCGGTGGCATATTTCTGCAGGCCCTTGTGTGCGTGAAACAAGAAGTCGTTCAGCGTAGAATTATTTTTTCTTATTTTGTTTCCAAATTATTGCTTATATTCCCAAATGTTAAAAAAGTCAAATGAGCTAGTCAGCTTTCATTATAATATTCCTAGACGATAATGCTGTTACCTAGGAGTAATGCTGTTCTACTACATCTATAAACAGCTATGAAAACAGTTGTACCTTGGTCATATGGTTTGATGCTGAGTATCTGAGTTCGTTTTGAGATTTACTGAGTATGGCATTAAAGACAGTCACAGAGAGGGAGGCTGAGGGCGGGACTGACATGATGCAAGTGCCAACCATTAGGAATGGTGTCGGCCGATTTTCTTCATGGTCAGGATCTGCACACTGGCCTCTGTTCACCAAACCCTCAGCTTCTGGAGAAGGATCTTAGCTTGGTGCTCTTAGCTAAGCATTCCTTAATATGGAAAAGCCCAGGCATTTTCATTCCTGTCTGAACACAGCTTAAGAAGTCACTGTTGAGTGAAGGAAGACAGACACAAAGAGGACACGCTATATGATTGCACCCATATAAAGTCTGAAGCAGACAGAACTAATCAGAATTATGGTTACCAGTGGGGGAGGGGAGGTTCTGCGGACTGGGAGGGGCCCTCAGCGGGGACCAAAGGGGTGCTTGCAGGGATCAGTGGTGGTTGTAAGGGTGTGTATATTGGCCAAAATCCACTGGGAGGTACACTCAATATTTGTGCATTTCACTGTAGGTTTGTTATACCTAGCACATGTTTTAGAGTTTTAAAAAAGAAGCACAAAAAGGATGGCTTGAGAATAAACAGTTTATAATCATGTCACACTCCCCTAACACACACAAAGGGAAAGGGGACAGAGGCCAACTGCTAGGAGCCCGAAGCACACAGGGCCATCTGTCACCTTTCTAGCTTCTCTTAGATCACTCTCACGCTCCCTAAATCTTCTTTGTGGTCCAGACAAAACAACAAATGCTTTCCCACTGTGGTTCTCAAATTGTGCTCCTCTGGAAGGTAGGTCTCTGAAAGCTGGGCTGAGCATGCCCTGCTACTGAAATTGAATAATAGTAGCCTTTTTTTTCCCATTTCACAGAAAATTTACTGGGTAGTATTTTATTTGTTTGACACCTGTTCTTTTTGTAAAATTCATTGAGCTTTTACCAAAAGACAAATCTGGTGAGCAAATAGGCAATTTATATTAGAGAAAAACATATAAAGTGTTTGTCATGTGAAGTTTGACATCTCAGATTTTTATGGATAAAGGTGATGGTTATACATTAGTGGTTGTAAGATGTGATAGACTACATCAATGGTGTACAGTACTTTTTATTTATTTATTTTTTAATATATTTTTACTGATTTTTTACAGAGAGGAAGGGAGAGGGATAGAAAGTTAGAAACATCGATGAGAGAGAAACACTGATCAGCTGCCTCCTGCACATCTCCCACTGGGGATGTGCCTGCAACCAAGGTACATGCCCTTGACTGGAATCGAACCTGGGACCTTTCCGTCCGCAGGCTGACGCTCTATCCACTGAGCCAAACCAGTCAGGGCCAGTACTTTTTAAATGTCTAAAATTTTAAGAGAACTCTGGGTGCCAGTTTCCTGAGCATTGGAACAGTTTAGGACTTTGGTTCTATGAAGAATGGGCCTTTACTCCACATGAACCAACCCAGTTGCACATTCCAGACCCAAAGCAAAATAGGTGTATTTCAGTCCTTCAACCTAAAAATTATTATGATCAGTAAACCCCAGACACTCCGGGCTGCACCACGGCGGGGCCGCACTGTGAAAGCTTTCTGTAGCTCAGAGAAGGTGAGGGAGTAAACGGTGAAAGCAAACTGAGGAGGCTGTGCTGTTTGGGTTTTTTATGCTTTAACTTTTCAAAATATTTGAGCTGTTAATTATTCTAGAACAATTACATACCAGGTTTATTTTATATATGAGAGAATAAATATTAAGAATAATGAAACAAACTATTAAATATATATTTAGTTTGGGGCAAAGGCTAGATTTCTAAGCTAAAACCTCTCACCATGGACCTAAGATTTTTTTTTTTTGTACCTACATTGTGTTAAGTTGGCCTTTCTGTGATGTTTGACTATTTTTTTTAGAGCAGTTTTAAGTTCACAGCAAAACTGAGAGTAAAGTACAGATAATTCCCATACATCCACAGTCACCATACATGCATAGCCTCCCGCGTATCGGCTGCCACACTAGATGGTACATTTGTTACAATTGATAAACCTACACTGACACATCATCATCACCCAAAGTTCATGGTTTACCTTAGGGGTCACTCTTGGCGTTGTACAGTCTATGGGTTTGGATAAAGGTCTGATGACTTGTGTCCACCATTATAGTGTCACGCAGAGTATGAGAGTTATGTGCAGGAGTCTGTGCTCCACACATTCACCCCTCCCACTGAGCCCCTGGCAGCCACTGATGTTTTCATTGGCTCCAGAGTTTTGCTTTTTGTGGAATGCCATATAGTTGGAATCATACGGTATGTAGCCTTTTCATCCCTAAGATTTTAATCGATCCATTATTTTTTTTAAAAAAAATGTTTATTGAACAGTTTCTTTGCTCAATGCTCCCTACCTGGCACTGGGCATATAATTTTGAATCAAGCTAACAGATTACTGTCCTGAATTCTGGGACACTTAGCAGTTACTTAGAATAAAAGTATTTCAGGATTTTACCTAAGAATTTCATCTTAGGAGATTCAATACCCATCGGAACTTTTGTCTGGGTCTAAGAGGCATGAATCACTTTACCTACCACATTCCTAGAACTATATGCATGCAGCAGACCTTTTCAGGGACTGAAGTTGTTAAAACAGAGAGAAACAGATGCAGGGAAATGGGGAGAAAGGAAGAGAAAGGGGGCAGGAGCCACTGGTGGTGAGGGACTAGCTGGCCGCTCCCATTATGTCAGCCAGGCCTGGGGGTTACCAGGGGAAAAGAAATGTCATCATGGTGACATATATATTTATAGATAAGAAGCAAAAAAATAAAAGGCAGATAATTAAAAATCCAAAGCATGCTGTTCACAAAAGGAGCCTTGAGATTTTGAAGATGATTTTTAATTTTGGGCGTAGGTAAGTGAAAACTCAGATGAAAGGTCCACGTTAGGGTAACTTCAAAGCAGCTGTCTTCCCTTTTGAGGAGGAAAATGGTTATCAAATCCCCTTATTGATACCATCAGCATTGCCTGGCTCTTTGGTGTTATCAGATAATTTGACTGCTTTGTGAGGCTGACTTTCCTCTACCTTTCATCTCCCCCAGACCTCATGGCCTCACTATCTCCTTTTCTACCTAAGAATACGAAAAGGGAACTTATGAAGTGACTCTGAGGAGCACAGAAAGGAAAGCAGATTGAGACTTCTTGTCACCCAGGTGCAGGTTTGGCCACTGAAGATACCGCATGCCACCCACGGGCCAAGGTGAGGTAGCTTTCACGCTGAGCCAGTTCGGGGCTTACTTTCTAGTACTGGAGGTTTGTAGCAAACTCAGTAAATGTCACTTAGATATTTAAGTCAGATACCTACACTCTTGGTCTTCTTTTTACTGTGACAACCCACTCATTCAGTACACTTTTTAAAATTAGTTTTTATATTTTAGTGATTTCAAAATCCCAAGTAGCTGCATAAGCCTCTAATGAACATCATGCACCCGGAGGACAATGGGAGGCCGAGATGTGTTACCGGAGGTTTGCTCGAACAAATCAGGATGTCAGGGGAAACTGCAGATGGCCCTTCCTTGGTAAACAGACACTCACACTCATGCATGTCCCAGGACCTGATGACCTGCCCTTATTGCCACGTGGTCTGGTGTGGAGAGGAGTGGTTATGATGTGGGTAGAATCAGAGTACTGGCCTGCCACCTGCCATCACTGATCTTAGTGCATGATTTTACTGCCTCATGATATTTCCTGAAAATAGCATTGCTTTTAGTCTTAAATGAGAGAGTATCTTACCTGATCTAATCTAATCTAGTACCTGAGCCCACCTGAACCCCTACGTGAGGACTGGTTCATTGTTTCACCCTGTAAATATCCCCATGACTTAATGATCATCTCTCTTTACAGAGAGAACTAAGTTCATTCACCTCAGTCACACTATAAGGTCCTGGGACTAGAAGGATGAGCAGAGGCAGCAGCATTCCTACTCCAAAGTTTAGAGTTCCTGCCCTAACTGGTTTGGCTCAGTGGATAGAGCGTAGGCCTGCGAACTGAAGGGTCCCAGGTTCGTTTCTGGTCAAGGGCATGTACCTTGGTTGCAGGCACATCCCCAGCAGGTGGTGTGCAGGAGGCAGCTGATCGTTTTGCTCTCATCTATATTTCTAACTCTCTATCCTTCTCCCTTCCTCTCTGTAAAAAATCAATAAAATATATATATTTAAAAAAAAAAAAAAGAAACAAAGGTTAGAGTTCCTGGTAGGAACTAAAGAAGAGCTGGACAGAGCTACAAAGGGTATAGGAGGACCTGCCTGAACCAGGAGCTCAGGGAAGCCCCTCTGTTTTTTTCCCCCCAGTCAAATCACACTATGAATGAGCATCACCATGACGTCTCACTCCAGTCTTCTAACAGCAAGCTGTGTACTTCCCTCCCTGCACCTGAGCTCGCCATGGGGATTTCCCCAGGAAACTCAAGTTCATGGGATGCAAAATGGAATGGTGAGCCCTGAAAGCTCATTCTGAAGAGCTGCAGCATCCTGTGTCCCATTCTCTTCTGTGCCCTGACCTGGCAGAGCTGTGCGGTTACCGCTATTCATCCTTTTGGCAAACTGGTTTTTAATAGTCTTATACGGAATGACATATACCTTAAATTTTGCCATTGCCTGTATATAATTCAATGATTTTTGTTAGAAAATTTTCAGTTGTTCAATCATCACCCAAATGCAGTTTTAGAACATTGCTATCACCGCAAACAATTCCCTCAAACCTGTTTACAGTCAAGCCTGCTGTCTCCCCGAGCCCCTGGCAACCGCTCATCTGCTGCTTGCATATAAGCTGATTATCTATGTTTTATGTAGTCTATAGGAGGAATCATATAGACTTTGGTGTCTTCCTACTTTCACTTAGCATAATTGTTTTGAGGTTTATCCATGTTATAACTGTCCCAGTATTTTATTTATTTTTAAAACTTAATAGTTTTCCATTGTAAGGAAATACCTCATTTTGTTTACTCAGTCAACAGTTTATGAATAATTGGGTTGTTTTTAGTTTTTGGCTATTATGAATATTGTTGTTTTAAACATTTTTGCACCTCTCTGTGGGAACACATATATTTATTTATCTTCGGTAGAAACCTAGGAATGGGGTTTCTGACTTGCATATTAAGTTTATGTTTAGTTTTTTTTTTTAACAAGCTGCCCATACTGTTTTCCAAAGTGGCTGCACCATTTTACATTCCAACCATCAAAGAATGAGGGTTCCCAGGTATCTTATTTTGTTGTTGTTGTTGCAATGGTAAATGGGATTGATTTCTTAGTTTCTCTTTCTGAGAGATTTTGTATCCTGGTACCTTGCTGAATTCATTTATTTTTATTTATTTATTTTAAAATCTATATTGTTGAAAATTTTACATGTCCCTTTTTCCCCCACTGACCCCCTCCAGCCCGCCCCTGCCCCCCACCCTTGGCCTTTACCACCTTATTGTTTGAATCCATGGGTTATGCATATATGCATACAAGTTCTTTGGTTGATCTCTTCCCATCATCCACCCATGCTCCCCTGCCTTCCATCTGAGATTCAACAGTCTGTTCATGCTTCTGTATCTCTCGATCTATTTTGGCTTTCCAGCATAAGTATGCAAATAAGTTCAAGAAAAGCCAAATTTACTATTTGGCTCTTTTATTTTGTAAGTTTTGGAGTGACATTCTTTTCAGCTCTGCATGTTTCAAAAGAAACTGGAAATCCCTTGTAATCTTTTTGTCTCTCAAAATTTTACTTTCTTCATGGTAAAAATGTATTGAAAGGGTTTGTCTAAATAATAAAAGAGTAGTATTGATTTTAACATTAAAAATGACAATTTAGGTGACATTAATTTTAACATTAAGAATGACAATTTATATATTTGGCATTATCTTTGGCCAGACACTGTACAAGGTACTTTATATAATTTGAATTTAAAAGAACACATACAATGAGATAGGTTACATTATTGTTTTTTTTCCATTTTTATACTTTAGAAGATTAAAGTCCAGAGTCTAAGTTTCACCAAGTCACAAAACCAAAATAAATAAAACATAGATGACTATAAATGTGTTTAAGTATCACTTTTGTTCATTTAGGGTGCATTCAGTGTGTCTATAGAGTAGAGGTAATATAATGAGTATATGCATACAAAATAATTGTGTTTAATATACACTATAGTTTCCATATATGTAGACTGAAGTTCAGAATAAGTTTATATTATCATTGATGAGTTGTTGGAGAATCAATTCCTACTTATAATACTTTCCTAGATAAAGATTTCCAAGGAATGATAACCAAAAATACCATTATTTTGGGATACCAATGTAATTCATTAATTTGCAAATAATAGATATGCAGTTTCCCAAAATAAAAGTATAATAGCAATGAGATAATAACTAAAATATTATGATAACCTTCTGAATGTAATTTTCTAAAAATTATATTAAATTACTAATGGGATCTAAGTTTTCATTAGAAGAAATACACTAAATAATTGTTAAAACCTTATTATTGGAACTGCAATAATTTAACAGAAAGAAATGAGAGTCTGTATTTCTGTATTTATACTATTAAGAGAGTGTAATCTTTGAATGCTGCAATGGTAATTATATTTTTTGTAACTCACACATTCAACCAAGTTATGAGAAAAGCCTAGAGACCAAAACCAGCTTATTCAAAACAACTTAATTAGGAGCTAGTAATATTTTACTGTTATCTATAATAATAAAAGAGTAATATGCTAATTAGACTGGACAGCTGAATGACCTTCCAGATGTCCTTCCAAAAGAAGCCGAGGTTGCGAGGGCCGAGCCCCTTGCACAAATTTCATGCATCAGGCCTCTAGTAGACATATAAATACTCCCATGACAAACATTGACTTTTATAGGTTATATCACAAGATAAATTAACTTGTGATTAATAACGTTAATTACTTTTTAACATACTCGAAGGGAAGGTATCTGATTTGTTTACTTTTAAGAAAAAATGAGTTTTCTTAACTAACTCAAGATAGGCATTTAGGTAAGTCAACAAATATTCTTTATGTGTATTTCAGCTGTTCTGTTCCAATCCAAGAGAAGGAAATTTGCAGGGGTTGAAATAATATGAGAATTCATAGAATGAAGTTTGAAAACATTGTTGCTCTGTGACCTACAAAGCCAACCTATTAGAACAAAGTTCTAGAACTCCAAAGTTGGAGAATTCCAAACTACTTGATTTTGATAATTGCTATGAAGCCACCATAATCAGAGTAGCAGGAAAATGTTGAAAGAACAGTTGCATAGATCAATGGTACAGAATAGAAAGCCCAGAAATAGACCCACACAATATAGTCAACTGACCTCTGACTTTTCCAAAAGGAGAAAAGACATTCAATAAAGATGTTTTTTTAATATACTTTTTTTTATTATTGAGAGTATTACAGATGTCCCCCATTTTCTCCCCACTTTGCCCCCCTCCACCCAGCCCCTGCTCCACCCCAGGCTTTCATCACACTGTTGTTTGTGTACATGAATTATGCATATCTATACTAATAAAAGGGTAATATTCTAATTAGACAGGATAGACCAGACGCCATTCCAGACATCCTTCCTGACAATGCTGGGGTCATGGCTGGCCTGCAAACCACTGGTGGCCCTTCACCCAGGCCGCCCTGCCCCCCAGTGGGAACCCCCCACCCTCATCCAGGGCTCCCTTCAGGGGAGGCCATCTGGCCCCCACCCATGCACCAGGCCTCTATCCTATATAATAAAAGGGTAATCTGCAAATTGACCCTAAAGGCAGAATGATCAGAACGTCCGCTGGACCAGTCACTATGAGGCGCACTGACCACCTCTTGATCCCTTTCCCTGGCCGGCAGGTTCTGATCACCTGATGGCCACCCGTGGCAGGGGCAGGGCTGGCAAGTGGGCGGGAATAGCCGACCTCTAGGTCCCTTTCCCCAGATGTCAGGCACTGATCACCAGATGGGAACAGAGAACCGGGGGTGGGTGGTGGTGGGAGGCAGGAGGTGGGGCCAGCTGCAGGCACCTGGGGAAGATGGCCCTGATCACAGGCCAGGCCTAGAGACCATATGCATGCACGGGCCTCTAGTATGCATTGAAGTTCTTTGGTTAATCTCTTTCCGTCCCCTGTACTACACCAGTCTCTGAAATCTGCCAGTCTGTTCCATGCATTCATGCCTATGGACCTATTTTGTTCATCAGTTTATTTTGTTCATTAAATTTCACATATAAGTGAGGTCATGTGATATTTGTCTTTTCCTGACTGGCTTAGTTCACTTAGCATAATAATCTTCAGGTCCATCCATGCTGTCTCAAAGGGTAAGAGGTCCTTTCTTTTTTATTGCTGCATAATATTCCATTGTGTAAATGTACCACAGCTTTTTTTGTCTCATCTACTGATGAGCACTGGGGCTGTTCCAGATCTTATCTATTGTAAATAAGGCTGCTATGAGCATGGGGTGCATATATTCTTTCTGATTGGTGATTTGGGTTTCTTAGGATATATTGCTAGAAGTGGGATCACTGAGTCCAATGAGAATTCCATTTTTAATTTTTTTGAGGAAACTTCATACTGTTTTCCATAGTGACTGCACCAGTCTGCATTCCTCCCAGCAGGGAACTAGGGTTCCTTTTCTCCACATCTTCGCCAGCACTTGTTTGCTGATTTATTAATGGTAGCCATTCTGGCAAGTGTGCCGTAATAGTTCATTGTGGTTTTAATTTGCATCTCTCCGATCATTATGGATGTTGAACACTTGGAAAAGATAGTGTGTTTTTTATATGTGCAAAAAAATGAACCTAAGTTTAGAGCTCATACACTACATAAAAAATAACATCATGACCAAAGATAAAAATATAAAATGCAAAATTATAAAAGTTCTAGAAGAAAATATAGAAAAATATATAGGTGGGTTTGGATTTGTTGAAAGGTTTTTAGATATATCACCAAATGCTCATTCTATAGAAAGAAAAAATATATAACTTGTACAGTATTAGAATTTTAAATTCTGTTTTATGGAAGTCGCTGTCAAAAGAATGAAAAGAACAATCGACTAGGAGAAAATATTTGCAAAAGAAAAATCTGATAAAGGACATATATCCAAATTATATAAATAACTCTTAAACTTCAACTATAATATAACAATCAATTAAAAATAGGCAAATGATCTGAACAGGCACCTTACTGAAGAAGATGTACAGATGAAAAATAAGTGTATAAAAAGATGCCTAACCTTACTGTCATTAAACAACAATGGCATAGCTATTATAAATGTAATTAGATATTTTTATTATCATACTAGAGGGGTGGGGTCCCTTGGCCTGGCCAGCGATCAGGGCCAACTGGAGCTGTCTCGCCCAGTCCCTATTGGGGTGATGGGGACAGGCAGGCTTTGGGGGAAGGACTGGGGAAGTTGGCCTGCTGCAGGAGGTTGGCTATGGGAGTGCACTGACCATCAGGGGGCAGCTCCTGTGTTGAGCATCTTCCTCTTGGTGGTCAGTATGCATCACAGAGACCTGTCAACTAGTCATTAAGTCGTTTGGTCATAAGGGTCACTTAGGCTTTATATATATATATATATATATATATATATATATATATATATATATATATATACATTTATTAAAAAGGCTAAAATAAAATAAAAAAAAATTGACAATACAAATTGTTGGACAGAATGTGGAATAAGAAAAACTTTCATTTACTTCAGGTGGGAATGCAAAATGGTGCAGTGACTTTGGAAGAGCATTTGGCAATTTCTTAGAAAACTAAGCATAGTCTTATATGATCCATTACTCATGCTCTTAGGGATTTGTCCACCTGATTTGAAAACTTATGTTTACACAAAAGCCTGCACATTAATGTTCATTGAAGCTTTATTTCTAATAGGTCCCCCAAAAGAAAGAAACAAAATTCAATCAGTGAGTTGATTTCAAACTCACAATGAATTATTATTTTGTGATTTAAAAAAATTAAGTAGTAAGCCATAAAAAGAAAATAGTGAATCTTAAATGCATGGTTCTAAGTGAAAGAAGCCAGTCTTTAAAAGGCACATATTAATGTTTCCAATTATAGGACATTCTAAAAGGTAATACTATAATGATGGTTTAAAAAAAATCACTGTTTTCCAGGTTTTCAAAAATAGGGAAGGGTTAGATAGGTGAAGCACAGGGGAATATTTGGGTGGTGAAACTATTTTGAATGATGCTTTCATGATGAATTTAAGACATTGGACATTTTCCAAAATTCATAGACCCTTGTAGTAGAAAGAATGAACCTTAATGTCTATACTGATAAAAGAGAAAGATGCAAATTAACCATCACTCCACCACTCTGCTATACCCACAAGCCATGCTCATCAGCCAATCAGATGCAAATTAACCCAACTAAGATGGCAGCGGCGACTTAGCTGGAGTGAGCAGGAGGCTTGGGTTGCTCCTGGCAATGGAGGAAGCCAAGCTTCCTGCCTGCCCTGGCCGGCCCTGGGCTCTGCTCAAGGAGGTGCTGAAAAAAAAAAAAAAGAAAAAAAGGAGAGGCTGGGAGCTTTGAACGCCAGGGGGCGTGGCCAGCCTGAAAACGGCCATCAGTCCCTCACCCAGGCTGGCCAGACACACCAGCATAAACCCCCCACCCTGAAGGGGCTGTGTCCAGCCTTCAAACAACCATCAGCCCCTCACCTGGGCTGGCCAGGCACCCGAGTGGGGACCTCCACCCTGAAGGGGATGTGGCCAGCCTGAAAACAGCCCTCAGCCCCTCACCCAGGCTGGCCAGGCACCCCAGTAGGACCCCCACTCTGATCCGGGACACCCTTCAGGGCAAACCAGCCGGCCCCCACCCGTGCACCAGGCTTCTATTCTATATAGTAAAAGGGTAATATGCAAATTGACCCTAACAGTGGAATGACCGGGAATTGCTGGGGTCCAGCCCCAGCAGGTCCAGGGGTTCCCCATAGGTGAGGACGGAGTCGGCGAAGAAGGAATGACACGGAGACAGCGTTCAGTTGATCAGCAGCCTATCCAGGATCTCTAGCCAGGATCTCCAGCCAAGTTCTGGTCTGGATCTCCAGAGAGGTTCTGCTTTGGATCTCCAGCGAAGTTCTGGTTAGGATCTCCAGCCAGGTTCTGTGTCCATGTTCTCTTGCTAGGTTCTCTAGGTTCTCCAGCCAGGTTCTGTAGCCATGTTCCCTCGCTAGGTTCTCCAGCCAGGTTCTGTGTCCATGTTCTCTTGCTAGGTTCTCCAGGTTCTCCAGCCAGGTTCTGGTTAGGATCTCCAGCCAGGTTCTGTGTCCATGTTCTCTTGCTAGGTTCTCCAGGTTCTCCAGCCAGGTTCTGTAGCCATGTTCCCTCGCTAGGTTCTCCAGCCAGGTTCTGTGTCCATGTTCTCTTGCTAGGTTCTCCAGGTTCTCCAGCCAGGTTCTGGTTAGGATCTCCAGCCAGGTTCTGTGTCCATGTTCTCTTGCTAGGTTCTCCAGGTTCTCCAGCCAGGTTCTGTAGCCATGTTCCCTCGCTAGGTTCTCCAGCCAGGTTCTGTGTCCATGTTCTCTTGCTAGGTTCTCCAGGTTCTCCAGCCAGGTTCTGTAGCCATGTTCCCTCGCTAGGTTCTCCAGCCAGGTTCTGTCCAGGTTCTCCAGCCAGGTTCAGTCACCAGGTTCTAGTCAGGTTCTCTTGCCATGTTCTATAGTCAGGTTCAGTCCAGGATCTTTTGCCATGTTCTCTCCAGCAAAGTTCTTCTGTCTCTAGGTTCCGTGTAGGTTCTGTTTTCTTCTTGGTTCTGTCTTCTTCTAAGTTCTGACTTGTTACATCTGTATTTATACCACTTGATTCCAATCCTATCAATCTCTATTCCAAAGGTTAGGGCGTTTCTTATCTCCATTCCAGGGAGTAAGCATGATTGTTCGTAGTTAAAGTGATTAATTACCCGCCTGGCACTTAGTTAAGAGGTTTTATTCCCTCCCTAACTTCAGGGGAAAATCCCTACCTGGGGAAACAACCTTTCTCAGAGACCTTGGTTAAAACACATAGTGCCAAGAAGGTGAGCAAACATATTAAGAACAGTATGCCATATATGCCAGGTCCCTTGAAACAGCAAGCATGTACCGGCTCCCAGCAGGGAATGACTGGTCACTATGACACACACTGACCACCAGGGGGGCAGACGCTTAATGCAGGAGCTGTCCCGTGGTGGTCAGTGCGCTCTCACAGGGGGAGCTCTGCTCAGCCACAAGCCAGGCTGATGGCTGCCAGCACAGTGGTGGTGGTGGGAACCTCTCCCGCTTCCTCAGCAGTGCTAAGGATGTCCGACTGCAGCTTAGGCCTGCTCCTCGCTGGCAAGTAGACATCCCCCGAGGGCTCCTGGGTTGCCAGAGGGATGTCTGACTGCCAGCTTAGGCCCGATCCCCTGGGGAGCAGGCCTAAGCCAGCAGGTGAACATCCCCCGAGGGGTCCCAGACTGTGAGAGGGCATAGGCAGGGCTGAGGGACCCCCCTGAGTGCACAAATTTTTTTGCAACCGGCCTCTAGTATACATATAAAACAAAATCATTTGTGAGGTTAGGGATACCAGTAGTAAATGGAGAATGTGGTAAATAAATGTAATTGTATTACACATGTGTGAAAGATTAGAAAATATAAGAGCACTTGTAAATGTCCTAAGAAAACCAGCACTTGATATCACAGTGGCTGGTCATGATTGCAGATGCAAAAACAGTATTAATCATTGCTATTACAGATTGTAGTCCTACTCAAGGAACAATCCCTGTCCCTAAGCTTCCTCCACACCCAAGGCAGCACTGTATTTTTTTGTACAATTATATGTATCAGCATCATTGTCAACTACTTAAGTTAGCCTTTATCTTGCTGGCTAATAAGTCAATCTTTGTAGGCAATATCTTTTTTTTAGTGGGGGGACTATTTTTTAAAATGTTTATTATTGAGAGTATTACAGATACCCCCCTTTTCACCATCCATTACCCCCTCCACCTAGTTCCCACTCCACCCTAGGCCTTCACCACTCTATTGTCTGTGTCCATAGGTAATGCATATATGCATGTAAGTTCTTTGGTAAACTCTTCTTATCCCCTACTCCCTTCTTCCCTCTGAGATTCATCAGTCTGTTCTATGGTTCAATTTTATTCATCAGTGTATTTTGTTCATTAGATTCCTTGTTTGTTTATTTTGATTTTTAAATTCAATTATTGATAGATATGTATTCTTTAAAAAGACTATTAAAAAATTCCCCCAAACATCCATGGCTTGTCTTTCCTCCAAGATGAAGCTGTATATGTGTTTTTCCCTAAAATGAATCTTTTCTTCTCAAATAGCTGCACCTATAAAGATTGACCTAATGCTGACAGCTCCACCAACTTATATATATTTTTAAAAATATATTTTATTGACTTTTTACAGAGAGGAAGGGAGAGGAATAGAGAGTTCGAAACATCAATGAGAGAGAAACATCGATCAGCTGCCTCCTGCACACCCCCTACTGGGAATGTGCCTGCAACCCAGGTACATACCCTTGACCGGAATCAAACCTGGGACCATTCAGTCCACAGGCTGATGCTCTATCTACTGAGCCAAACCAGTTAGGGCCACCAACTTATATTTTAAAACCACCAGCAATTTGCCCCAACCTACACGTACTCAGGCATGACCCTGTGCATAAGCCTAAGGTCTTTCTCAGTGTTTCACTTGTTGCTATTTAAGTGACTGCACACATTTGCTATTATTGTCCCATTTCTCTTACTCATCTTCCCTGTGGGGGAGGGTCTCTGATAACTGCCCCCCTGTCTTGATGGAATATGTGGCATTCATATAATCACTATCACCTATTTATCTGGAAGTTGCCTGGTTGAAAAAACAATGGGAAACCTGGAGAAAGAAGAGGGGATTTCTTGTTTCTGAATGTCCTTTCTCTTTTCACACCTGGCTGAAAAGATGACTCCCTAAATTATCTCTCCTTCTTGTCAGCCTCCCCTCACTCCACAGCCTGGACTGAAGACCCCTTTTTATCCCCTTAGCATTAGGTGATTAGCTTTCTTTATTATCTCATGAATGATGCATTTAATCCTGCGCTGAACTTTGCCATCAAGTATATCTTACTCTTAATTGCAATAAAACCTTTTTCCTTGGGCCTCCATAGATTGTAATTACCTTGATTTTAGAGCCTGTATCAAACTTAAATGTTAAGCCTAACTTGAAAGGCTAACATTATAAGTGCCAGGTTGTAGGCACTCAGTAGATACTAAGTGGGAGCAGGAGTAGATGGCCCTTGAATTTATACTTTTATTTGTCCTGAGTATTCCACAGATGGAAAGTAGAAATAATCATTTAAATATGATTCATATAGATTCTGTATATTTTCTGCCTACCCAAAAGCCATGGTTATTAGAAAGAGTGATATAAAAGAAAATTGGTCGGGGAAGAAATAAGTACAAAATGTCAAAGGGAAAAAATTTGTAAACAGTAAATCAACTAGCATTTCTACCTTTTACTTTTATAACTTCCACAGTAACTCCAATTCACCTAAATGTTAGTTGTATGACTTCACATTTATTCCAGGAAACACAATTAAAGCACATTGTTTCATTGAGGAGTATGACTAAAATGTGAGCCATCTGTGTGCATACATCATCTGTGTACAGGCATCTAGTAAACACCCTGCTATATTTTTATGAATTCCACAAATAACAAGTTCACTTTCCTTGTAGTATAAACATAGCTTTATTCACAATTGCATCTACGGGGAAGGTGATTTACTTAATATATGGTTCCTAGAGAGAGGGGAAAGGCATAGCCCCTTTAATCTTCAGCCTGTTAAAATAATGAAAATCATCACATAAAATCCCATTTTCATTAGATAGATGCAGGACCATAAAAGCCTGAAAAGTCAGGCAGACTCTCATTAAGCATAGATCTTAATCAGCACCAAGCTGTACTGATGAACACCCAGGGATACAAGCAAGAAAGCTGACAGGGAGGGAACCTCAGAGAGGGCCCAGCCAGCCAGTGCTGCCCCCTGCAGGTGTTCATCCTGCACTGTGATGCATTCTGGTTTGGGAAAATGGTTCATTGTGACTTCAAAGGCAGAAGGAGGCAGGTGTTGGCAAAGGAGTTAGTTTTTATACTTAGTCACATAGGAGAGAGCCTCCAAAACTAATTTCTACCCTCCAGTTTGCCAAATCCCATAAATCCATAAGTTCAACATTTATTTGTTATAAACAATCTAGATGAATCCATGTATGTCTTACTAAAAAACCCTTTGATGACAAATGCCTCCCTTATCTTCCAGCTAGTAAACATCATCAGAATTTTTCAAATGTTCTAGCGTCTACTAGGAGGGAAGAAGCAAGTTACAGATTGTATAAACTCGGGTTCTCTTTCAAAGCTGGACGAGGTTAGTCTGTGTTAGACAGAGTTCTCCAGAGAAATCTAACCAATAGAAAGTGTATCACTATATCTGTATGTATATTTCCATCTCCATCTCCATCTCTCTCTCTCTCTCTCTCTCTCTCTCTCTCTCTCTCTCTCTCTCTCCATCTCTACATGGAGATTTATTATAAGAAATTGGCTCACGCAATTGTGGAGGCTGAGAAGTCCCAGAGCCTGCCATCTGCCTGTGTTGTGATTCTCCTGACTCTGTAGGCATGAGAACAGGGAGCCCATAGTATTAAGTCCAGTCTGAGGGCAGGGGAGAGATCATTCTTGTTTCTGGGCCCATCTGTTTAATTGTCCTTGAATTCTACAGGATAGCATCCTGAGGTCTCTTTTTATGTCTCATCAATCCATCAGGAAAATCTGTTGCCCCTACCTTCACAATATATTAGAAGAGACTGCTACCAGCTCTCTGTGCTCCCGTGAAAACTGCATTGCTTTTTGCAGTAATCCTTTTAAAACAGACATAAAATCACTCTACTTTTCTGCTCAGCATCCTCCAACAGCTTCTGAATGCACTCAGTGGGACAAAGGTTTCGTTGCCCCAGGTATTCATATATTTTTTCAAGTTGAATTTCCCCCACTGTTGTCTGTGCATGTCCCTTACTAGACTCGCCAATGTATACACACTCTCAGGGGAGAGATTTGTTTTATTTTTGTTTGTTTATGTTTTTAGTTCTGCTGTGACCATCAGTGCCTAGAACTGCTCCTGGCACAGAATACATGGTAAAGACTCCATACATATTTGCTCAATAGTTAAATGGATTTGGCTTAATATCTTAGACCAATTCTGTAGATTCAATAATCCTCTTATCCTTTTACTTATATGTAAAAAAGCCTGGAGAGGTGAAGCTTGTCTGACTCAAAAGTGTTATGAATTACATTTTTAAATCTAAATATATAGTAAAGCTAAATATATAGCAAATATTGATGCCGCACTTAGCTCTTCGGTTTCTGGTTGCTGCACTTCCTAAGTAGCCAGAGAGGGGACAACGTAGAGCAGAGAAGGGCGCCTTCCTTTTCTATGCCTGATAAAATGGTGTTGGAAAAATTGTACACACACACACACACACACACACAGACACATACACACATACACACACACCCCACACATCTCAAGAAAATTTCACCAATTGTCATATATTTCCAGAGTAGATCCAATGTTGAATAATAATCTCCCTAATATCACATTTTGATTCAGATGATGCTCACATACCTCATTATCCTCCTCTTGAGTTGAGATATCTTTTACTTTGTACCCCTGTTAACCCCTTAGACACTGTAGGGTATAAACTGAGCCTTCAACACAGCCACCTGTTACTTTACATGACGTTACATCCTGCAGCCAAGGCTTCAGATTTGAGCACTGAGCTCTCTCAATGGCAGAAAACAAACTGGGGGAAACATTTTCACCACAGAAGTTTGTAAAACAAACGTCTGACTAGCACTGAATCCAGGCGTTGGGTGCATTTATGGATGATGCAGTGCAATGACAGAAAATTTGAACAGCCTATGCCCGTGGACGTCGCAAGTTAAGGTGACATCGCAGTGGGCAAAGGTCCCCGTCAGATCATCCAGGGCTGCGAGGCTGATCTGCCCTGAAATGCTTGGGGATTTGAGGAGACACCACATACAATTTGTTGCCTCCTGCCCCTGGTCAGGATTTGTGTAGGAAGCTACGGGTGACTGGCTGTGCCTCTAAGCCATTTGGACAACAGTTTCCTGGCCGCTCTCTCCCTAGTCACTGCCTGACTCACAGCAGACGATGCTTTGTGAAGCAGCAGGTTAAGCCTCTTTGTCTGCACAGGAGCACCGTGGGCCTGGAGGTCCTTGGGGAGATTTCTAAAAAGGCAGCTTTGCCTCGAGCTGCACACTGTGTTGTCTCATCCATTCCTTTCAGGTTTGTCTGAGCCAGTGGCGTTTCCATGGTGGGAAGGTCACATGCCCTGTCTGGAGGCTCTAGGGGAGCCCATTGATCCGAGGTCCTGAGCAAGGGCTCCTCATTGCTGTCTGTCTTCAGCTCTGGCTGTAGGCTCTGCATCTGCCTGTGTGGACACTGATAAATTCCTGGTTGGCGGCACTTGGTCTGCTATCGCTGAGATGATTGAGAGAACAGCAGGTAACAGGCCAAGGTCAGGTAGAATCAATCCCCCTGGCGTTAAAAAGGAACTAAAAAGAGTCCACCTTCCAATGCACAGATGTTTATGCATCTCACTGTCTTTCCTGGATAAGTAGTGAGTAGAAGCAGCTAAATGTGCATGCACATGTGTACGCCCACTTTGTTAGGTTGTACTGTGAACCGTATCTCAAAGGTAACAATGGAGAGCTATAGCAAACAGGTGAAATTCGGTAAAATGTGACTTAAGTGTTGCTATGGACTGAATGTTTGTGTCCCCCCAAAATTCATATGTTGAAACCTAACCCCCAAGGAGATGGTGTTAGGAGGTAGGGCCTCTGGGAGGTGATGAGGTCATGAGGGTGAATCCCCATGATGGGATGAACCCCCTTACAAAGAGGTCCCAGGGAGCCCCCCCTGGTCCACCATGTGAGGATGCAGTGAAAAGACACTGTGGACCAGGGAGAGGTCCTCCACAGACACCAACCTGCTGGTGCCTTGACCTTGGACCTCCAACCTCCAGAAGCATGAGGAGTACATATCTGCTGTTTATAAACCCTCCCCCACCCCCCATTCTGTGGTAATTCTGTTATAGCAGTTCAAATAGACAAAGACAAATATATAGTGCAGAGAAAGTACAAATGAAACATAATTACAGTAACGATGCCGCAGTGACAATGCCATGTGCTTTTAGGGATGTAGCAGATCTAATAATGAGGAGTGAATTTTCCCTTGAAGGCTGATGTTCCCTCACAATTTTGATCTTAGAAATAATTGCACTTTCAGGATGCATGAATGAATTCCATGGGAGGCATATGTATTTAACACCTTGCAAATTAGACAAAAGGAGCTGTGATGAGTAAAATGTAAAAACATACACATCCCTAATGAACTGATCAGAAAAGTCGTACAGGAGAACAGAGTGCTGAGAACCGTCGTCTGCTTCCAAACCATCCTTGTTTTCATGTAATGACCTTACCCATAGTGTGCCTTTTAGAAAGTTATAAATTAAAATTCAGTGGATGTCCCCAAGGCTTCGTTCCAGATGACTTTCCACCCTGTACAAGGGTGGTGGACCTGAGACGTCCACCCCTCGAGGTCCGCTCTCCATGGAAGCTTAGTTCACTGCCAACAAAGGTGAGCAGCTGAGTAGTGACTAAAATGCCCACCTATTTGTGTTTATTTACTTAAAACACCTGAGGGGGTTCTCTGACAACAGTATTAGGACTCTCAATTCTGCTCCATTATCTGTGTGTCTGTGTTCCTGCCAGCACCATGCTCTCTGATTACTGTAGCTCTGTAGTCCAGTGCAAACTCGGCGGGAGCGATGCCTTCAGCTTTCTCCTCTTTCTCAGGATTGCTTTGATTATTCAGGGTCTTTTGTGGTTCCACACAAATTTGAAGATTTTTTTGTTCTATTTCTGGGGAAAATGCCATTGGGACTTTACTAGGGATTGCATTAAATCTTTAGATTGCTCGAGGTAATATAAGCACTTTAGCAATGTTAATTCTTGGGGGAAAGGGGAAGTGGGTAAAGGGGGTCAAATACATAGTAACAGAAGACAACCTGATTTTGGGTGGTGACTGTGCAATAGTGTACACAGATATTTAATTATAATCCTGTACACCTGAAAATTATGTTATTAACCAAGGTTACTCCAATAAATTTAATTAATAAAAAATAGTATTAGGAAAGAAAAACTGAATATGGTTAAAAATATTAAAATACATGATGTACAAATTACTTATAATATAGCTTAACATCAATACAATAGTTTCAGCTTAGGTCTGTGAATTGCCAAGTCATTGCTTTGGTACTTTGCAAAGAGTTCTCAGTTCTATTTTACATAAAATAGCATGCTTTTAGAGTTCTCAGTGGCTTAAATCTGTAAGTTGGAATTTTCATTTCTTAAATTTCATGTAGATTCTTCTTGGTGTCTCCAAAGCTGCCATAGCTACTCTAAGGTAATTCATTAAGAAGAAAAGGCTCTTTTTTAAAAAGCTAGTGCATTTCTCTGTCATGTAATTTTTTGATTATACTTCTGTTGTCTTTGGGGTTTATGTCCACTGGCATGAAAGAGAAATGCAGCCAGGATCAGAAATTGCTGTAATTCTCAAATCTAAGTATCCTTTAATATAGAATGTTTAAAATCCAGTAGATTCCTTCCACAGAATTGCTGTGAACGTATTACTCACTGCTTTTAGCAGCTCCTGCACAGTTAGCAGGAAGGCTCTCCCGACCACCCCACCATTAGGTGCCACTAGTGTTAGGTTTGAAATTTCCACGAGATTAAGTGGTGCTGCGCTGACAGTTTGCAGATCCAACACAGTGGGTGGTGCGTGCATCATGTAGAATTTTGTTCTTGGGAGTATTGGTTCCAGAATTTCTAGACCCTCCTGAATCTTCATGTGCATTCACAAAACTGAGCCTTAACTGCTACACCTATTCTTCCAAAATAAAACAAAACCTAATGAGGTGTGACATCTTCTGGAGGAAATGGAGCTGATGAGGTAATTGATATACTCTTTGCTTTCCCACTGGCCTTCCCTTCTAGGAAACAGCTCCCTCCCTGTGAAATCACAGTATTCCTCACCTTCTCTCTCACTCTCAGATATCTGACTCTTTGCTGGAAGCCGGTCCATCCTTGCTGCTTGACACAGTCGCTGCAGGATAGAAACATCTGCACAGCATGTTTCAAGGGACCTGGCGTATATAGCATACTGTTCTTAATATGTTTGCTCCCCTTAGCACTGTGTGTTTTAACCAAGGTCACCTCTCCGAGAAAGGTTGTTTCCCCAGGTAGGGATTTTTCCCTGAAGTCAGGGAGGGGATAAAACTCCTTAACTAAGTGCCAGGCGGGTAGTTAATCACTTTAACTACAAACAATCATGCTTAAGCTACATAATCTTTACTCCCTGGAATGGAGATAAGAAACGCCCTAACCTTTGTAATAGAAATTGACAGGATTAAAATCAACTGGTATAAATACGGATGTAACAAGACAATAAACAGCAGAACCTCTCTAGAGATCCAGACCAGAACTTGGCTGGAGATCCTGGCTAGGCTGCTGATCAACTGAATATTGCCTCTGTGTCATTCCTTCTTCACCGACTCCGTCCACACCTTTGGGGACCCCTGGACCTGTTGGGGTTGGACCCCAGCATCTGGCGCCCGAACAGGGACCCTTGGGTAAGTCCCCCCATAATTGGGACAGATAGGACTGCACCATAGGGTGCTGCAGACCCCCCCCCCCCCCCAGAGGATAAGTAGGGTAAGCGGGTAGTTAGTACAGAACTTAGATTGACAGGATGGGTCATACTGAGTCTAAAGAAAAAAGACTCTGTATTAATCTTTTAACGCATATGCTTGCTTGCAGAGGAGTTAAGGTTACTCCCAGTCAGACAGAAAGTTTATAGAAGACATATGTCAATGGCTTCCTGAGGATGGAACTATTAATTTAGAAACTTGGACTAAAGTAGGAAAGCAATTAAAGAACTATTACAGCTACCATGGATCTGAGAAGGTCCTGCCAAATGTCTTTTCCCTCTGGAATTCAATCTGTGACACCTTGGCACCAGAGGCAAAAACGGTTGAACTTTCTCAAAATTTAAATAGTCCCTCGGCTCCACCCAGAGAGGATACATCATTATTGTCTTCAGCTCAATCTAAAAGCAATTTAGCTATGCCTACTGATCGGGAGGAGAATAAATATCATAAACATGACCATTGGTCCTTTCCAGTCAGTAGAGAGGAGAGAGGCCCTCCCATTCAAAACAGGCTCCCCAAATTAGAAAGGAAGCCTGTGGCTCCTATGAGCTCCATGTCTAAATTTCAAAGGGCGATAAGAGAAGCTGAAGCTAATGGAGATCTTGAATTCTCACTCTGCTTCCCAGTTGCATATGAGAATGAGTCTGGTGGGGACGGAAACCCCACCTGGGAGCCTATACCTTACAAAGTACTTAAAGAATTAAAATTGGCCTGCTCAGAATATGGACCTCTAGCTCCTTACACACAAACCCTGGTAGAAACCCTAGCCAGTAAATGGATGACTCCTTATGATTGGTCACAGGTTTGTAAAGCCTGTCTCTCAGGAGGCGATTACTTATTATGGAAAACTGAATATGATGATCTTGCTAAGAAAGCTGTAGCCACTAGCAAAAAAACCAGAAAAGGAATAACCCTAGACATGATATTAGGAGAAGGTGATTTTAACATGGCTCAGGAGCAAATGAATATGCCCACAGAGGCACTTACCAAAGTAACCAGTTGTGCAGTAAATGCCTGGAAATCCCTACCTTATACAGCAGAAAAAACAACCACCCTTACAGAGGTTAAACAGAAGGTCGAGGAACCATATCAGGATTTCCTTTCTCGCCTTATACAGGCAGTCAAGAGAGTAATCAATAACAAAGAGGCAGCCGATATCCTAATCAAACAACTGGCTTTTGAAAATGCTAATAATACCTGTCAGGCTTTATTAAGGCCGATTCGCAGAACAGGAACTATAAATGATTTTATAAAACAGTGTGCTGATGTAAGTCCAGCATTTATACAGGGTGTAGCTATAGCTGCAGCTCTCAAAGGGGAGACATACCCTCACTATGTACAGGGTATAGGACAAGCCAGCAATAATACAGGTAATAAAAGAAATATGAACTGCTACTCTTGTGGCTCATCTGGGCACTTTAGCAGAGAATGCCCAAATAAAAATAATAATACTCAGGCCAGATGGCAAGCTCCTCGACAGCCTGGAAATACATTAGGGAATAATATTAATCCTCCAAAAACTGTTTGTCCCCGATGTCAGAAAGGATTCCATTGGGCAAAGGAATGTAGATCAAAATACCATAAAAATGGTCGGCCTTTAAACTCTACAAATAGCTCCCAAGGAGGTTATATCCCATCACCTCAATTGGGAAACTTGAGAAGGGGCCAGCCCCAGGCCCCTGCCATAATAAGGGCATCAACCTTCAACCCCTCTGCAAATTTCGATCAGTCAGTGACCTCTTCAGGACAATCCCAGGCAGTGCAGGATTGGACCTCCACTCAACCACCCATGCAATACTAACCCCAGACTCGCCAGTAGCAGCCATTCCTACAGGAGTGTCTGGGCCGCTGCCTGAGGGAACTGTAGGTTTAATATTAGGATGGAGCTCCACCTCGTTACAGGGGATCTTAGTCATCTCAGGAGTTGTTGATGCAGACTACACAGGAGAAATACAGATTTTACTTTCCCCACCCACCACAACTATACAGATTCAGCCCAACCAGAGAATTGCCCAAGTACTCCTGTTATGAATACATAAAATAGGGACAGCTGTTACCCAGGAAGCTAGAGGGGCCGGAGGCTTTGGATCTAGTGATGCAGCATTTTGGATACAAGAAATCCATGCTACTAGACCTACAAAAATTTTACAAATTCAGGGAAAACCAATTGAAGGTCTATTGGATATAGGAGCAGATGTTTCCTGCATAGCAGGGAAGGATTGGCCCTCTTCATGGCCCACGCACACCACCTCCACTTCCCTAGTAGGACTAGGCAAGGCATCTAATGTAAAAAAGAGTTCTCAGATTTTAACTTGGGCTGATGAAGATCAACATTCAGGAACATTCTGTCCCTATGTAATTATGACTATCCCCTTTACATTATGGGGAAGAGATATCTTATCTCAAATGGGAGTTCTATTATATAGCCCCAGCGGTGTTTGATTTACTCCTGTTACAAAATATTACAAGAAAATGAGTTTAAATATTCCTCTCCTCATCATGTTCTACAACATACTCTATTTGTAATTAATATACTAAATGTAGATTCTGAGGGAAATTCCCCGATGTACAGGCATTGGAACCCTGATCTAACTAAACCTAAAGCCCTCGTCAAATGGAGAGACTTGCTTACAGGAGCCTGGAAGGGATCTGATGTACTTTTAACCTGGGGGAGAGGATATGCTTGTATATTTCCAACAGGACGCAGACTCACCTGTGTGGATTCCAGACCATCTAGTCCGACCTTATGTCTCACCGCCCGCCATCTCTGCCTCATCATAGCACACCTGACCAGTGCCCGTCTGCAGCAGATGTGCAGCCCTGAGCTGGAACAATCTGTCCATTGGGAGGATCACATGTGCCTCCATTTTGTCTTTCCACATGTCCCAGCTTTGCCCCACATCTCCTTTCCTTTTTCCTTTTTTTTAAAAAATCTAACTACTTGTTTGCTGGTTCTTTGGCCTTTCTCCTTCTTTCCTGAACACAGCCTCTTCTAGAATCTCCCTACCCTACTGTTCCAGGAAGGGCACCTCCCTTTTATGCCGTGACTAGGGATGCTTGGTATATGCCCCTTACCTGGAGTTGTCTTGTGCCAAGAGCCTGACATCCTGGGCTGAGAAAGCCCTGTTCCGGGACTCTCCTTTGTCCTGTATTGGCCCCTCTTACCCTTGTGCCAAGAGCGACCCTCTTCTTACAATCCAATTGCCCATAGCTGTTGCCTGAGCTCTCTGTTCCTGCTGAGGTTGAAGCCTCATGGTGGCTGGTACCATGGATCTGTCTCTCACCCAATAGCGTGAGCTGGGCCCTCCCTGGAGAAGAAACCTGGGTTCCCCAAGATATGTGATCAATGCCGGGGCCGCGCCAGCAGGCAAGGGGATCCAAAGGCAGTTGCTGGGCATGGAGGCCAGAGGGACATAGGCTACCAAGGAGACAGAAATGAACCTCACATCGCCCTACTTGGCCCAGAGATGGCTGGTAGTCAAAGACGGGTAAGACCCCACAGGGTGGGGCAACCTAAGACAGGCACAGTCGGGGGCCAGTAGGAGAGAACTTGGGGTTCAACAGAGGTGGGGCACAGATCCTCACCCGCCGAATGGTTCAGGGGCTTGAACACTCGCCCCTTCTGAGGAAGGTCTCCTGTCCCCATGGCTGCTTCCTGCTTCCCACGCCCAGCTCAGATCAGGACCCAGGTAAAGACAGAGACAGGCTGACAGCAGCTGCCCTCTTACTGCAACAGGACTTGTTTCCCATTTCTACCTTCGACCATGGGGAAAGGGTCAGCTGAAGGAAAGGGCTGTGTCAGGATGCTGCCTTCTTCCCTTTCTTCTCCCTCTTTTTTCTAAACACTTCCATGCCTTGTAGTTCTTTTGCTTTCTCTTCTTTTTCTCTCTACTACCCTCCATCTTCCATAACAGCTGACCCAGAGGGCACAGCTTACTCCTCCTCGGACACCGACACCACCATCAACCACGGCCCTGATGGACACTTTGATGCAGCCCTTCAACTTGCTGACGCTTCTGGAAGCCCGTCGCCAATGAGGCCGCCCGCTAGCCAGACCAACAAAGACAATAAAACCAACAACTTGAGGACAGCTGTAATCCCTTGACTGAAGAGGCCGGCAACCTTCTACAGGAATGGGGCTCCTTGTGCACTCCATCCACTATGTTTATAGTTATGCTCACTGTCATTGTTTGCCAGTCTTCTTCCGAGTTTTAAACGACCCAATCTGAGAGGTGGCCACTGATTTGCATGCGCTATCATTTAAAAAATAAAAAAAGGGGAATTTGCCGGAAGCCGGTCCATCCTTGCTGCTTGACACAGTCGCTGCAGGATAGAAACATCTGCACAGCATGTTTCAAGGGACCTGGCGTATATAGCATACTGTTCTTAATATGTTTGCTCCCCTTAGCACTGTGTGTTTTAACCAAGGTCACCTCTCCGAGAAAGGTTGTTTCCCCAGGTAGGGATTTTTCCCTGAAGTTAGGGAGGGGATGAAACTCCTTAACTAAGTGCCAGGCGGGTAGTTAATCACTTTAACTACAAACAATCATGCTTAAGCTACATAATCTTTACTCCCTGGAATGGAGATAAGAAACGCCCTAACCTTTGTAATAGAAATTGACAGGATTAAAATCAACTGGTATAAATACGGATGTAACAAGACAATAAACAGCAGAACCTCTCTAGAGATCCAGACCAGAACTTGGCTGGAGATCCTGGCTAGAGATCCTGGCTAGGCTGCTGATCAACTGAACATTGCCTCTGTGTCATTCCTTCTTCACCGACTCCATCCACACCTTTGGGGACCCCTGGACCTGCTGGGGTTGGACCCCGGCAACTCTTAGTTCTACCCTTTGGCTATAGTGGAAGGTTCCTTTCCAGAGAGCCTCTATTTGCATTTTATTTTCTTAAGAGCCTCTAGGCCTGTAAGAATTAGAACCATCTGGAAAGCTTGTTAACACAGAGGGCTGGTCTCAGCCCAGAGTTTCTGATTCTGTAGGTCTGGCAGGGGCAGGGGGTGGGGGGCGGATGGGAGTGGTCAAGGGTTTGCATTTCTAGCAAGGTCTAATGCTGCTGGTCCAGGGACCATTCTTGGAGAACCAACACTCTACACCACCTGGGAACACTGACCCTGTCGATTTACAAGGTCCATAGATGAATGAACTACTTAAAACATGCTCTATGACAACTACGGAATTAAAAAAAAAAAATTCTTACTATATTTATAGTGGATTCATTCATAATTCAATTATTACAATTTACATTTAATATAAAGCATGGAACACAAGCACATTATGTAGGTGAGAATCATGGGGCCATAGGGAGATAGGCACTCTCATTTGGGGAGGGAATAAATGAGTGCTTTTCAGGGATATACTTCTCAAAATACAGTAAGAAGCTACAGAATTCCATGCACCTCAGACTTAAAGGAATAACAGGTACGTATAGGAAATGTACAAGGGTGTTGAGGCCATCAATGTTTACAGAGTGAAAAATCAAAAACAGTCTAAATATTCCACAGTTCAGAAATGGGTATATTGATTTTTTCATTTTATAAAACTTATTGGGGTGACATTAGTTCATAAAATATATAGCTTTCAAGTATACAATTCTATGATACATCATCTGTATGTTCACCACTTAAATTCAAATCTCCTCTGTCACCATCTATTTGACCCCCTTTCCTTCTGGTGACCCCCAATACAGGTGATTGTGAGCTTTTGTTTGTTGGTTTGTTTTATTTATTCATTTGTTGCTTTCAGTTTTACCCTTAATTTAGGTAAATCCTTAATAAAGAATACACTAAAACTTTTACATTTAAATGCAATTATTGAAAAACCTTTCCATCAAAATGCCTATGAAAGGAACACTGACTTTAAGAGAATGCCCATGTCAACAGCATAAAACATGCATTTAAAAAGATGAGCCTCTTAAACTTTAGGATGAAGTTCCACTTCCTCATTTACCTCCTTTGAAGAGCAATGCCTTCCAGAAACTACAGAGTGGTGCCAGGTACCAACAAAGAAAACAGCAAGGGTGTCTGCATTTTCATGTAGTCCTCTGGGATATGCCAGTGCCCTCCCTCCAGCCTGTGGTGATGTCAGGGGGCTTTCCCTGGGCCTTGCTTTCTCTCTCTTCTCTGTGGTGATGGCTCCAAGATGGAGAAAGTACACGAAGACATTCATCACAGGAATGAGAACCATTGCTTGATTCAAAACATTTAAGCAATATATAAAATAAATCAGGTGTTTTCCCTCTGTAAATATTAAATACAGACATACTGTACATCTAGGAAATTTTTTATTAAAAAGTCTCTCACCAGTCTGTCTCTTTAATTAAATAAAGCCTGTTTGGTATTATTCAAGGCACACAGAATTTATACCCCAAATCCAGGTTAATTAAATGCCCAGAGCTGGGAAAAACAGACTGTGTATAAAGATAAAAATAAATCAATCCAAATGTGATATTTATGAATATGGACTGTTTGTGAGAAAAATATAAATACTTTAGACGGAGTAATATATATCCGATAGATGATAGGATTATTTTGTATTATAGTATGTATTTACATGCAAATCTGAACCCAAGTTTTGAATTAAGGTTTCTATATTTAACATCTATTGTTCATTCCAGAGTGATTA
The DNA here is from genome assembly GCF_964212035.1 of Myotis nattereri. Taxonomy (NCBI): domain Eukaryota; kingdom Metazoa; phylum Chordata; class Mammalia; order Chiroptera; family Vespertilionidae; genus Myotis; species Myotis nattereri. Next base: position 151,642,024 of record NC_138075.1, read on the forward strand.
TCGCTCTTCCTGGCTAATCCCCTCACAAATCCTGAAGCTTTTAACTACCTGCTCAAATGCATCAGGAAAGTGAGTCCAATGTGGAATCATCTCTCTTCCTGCCCAGTTTGGTTTAATCTTACTCAACATTACCCTTATCTCCTGTGGGGGAGCATGGGACTTGGTTGGAAAGTCTGTACAGAGGATTATCTGAAAGGTTGGAGGTCTCAGGGGGGACTGTGCTGAAGGTGGCAACCCCTGCCTTGACTTTTTCAAACAAGTCTGAGCCCCTGGGTGTTTTGCTGGAATCTCTATGTTTAGTCTTCAAACTGGACCTTGTAGAAGCATGTGCTTTCTCAAGGATACTTAGCCTGCTGATTATATCTAGAGGCTAATTTTAGTTCAAGCTGTTGTTACAATAAAAGCCTAAGGAGGCAGGCAATCGAGGCTGCTTTGTTCCTAAAGTGAAATAGCCCCTTAGCCTTCTCTTTCACAGAAATGTGTGTCAGAGTAATCTATTAGTCTGTTGCTCAGGGTCTGCTGGTCAGCCCCAGCAATCTCCCCAAATGGATCTCTGCCTAGGACCTTATCAAGAGTCACTGGGGCCTGCTCCTGCCCAGAATTTAAACATAATATGTTATTAGTCTGTTCACCAAATTAAAAAAAAAAAAAAATTGGTCCTTGGCTACATATTTAATGACAATACAATAAAAATGTTTGATGATCTTTAAAGCTAAAAAAATGTATGACAACTAATTCACATATGAAAATGCCCTGTTCTCTCTCTCTCTCTCTCTCTCTCTCTCTCTCTCTCTCTCTCTTTCTCTCACACACACGTATATGACATCTTATTTTATTCTCACTACAAACTTGAACTCAGGCATTCTGACTATAACTCTGAGAATTATTCAACTGCTTACATAGTATCTCATCTTCTAAGGGAGAGGAAAATGATTTTAATTCAATTGCTGCTCTCAATTAGAAGGGAGTAAGGCCCTTACTGACTTGGAATTCTGTCTCACTAACAAAAATTTTGGCTGAGAAGAAATTCTCAAGAAATGTAGGTTCTCTGCCTCCTTTTTCATATTTCCTTTTCTTTCTCCTTCTTTTCTTCTTTCTCCTAATTCTTTGCACCCTCCCCATTTTTCTCCTTGTTTTTATGTTGCTGTCCTATTGCAGGAGAAAAATAAGGGTTACAATGAGAATAAATTATATACTTTATCTTTATACAAATCATTCATAAAATGGACATGAGTACTGAATACAAAGTGATATTTGTAGTCAGTTGGGAAAAAGGATGGTTTATTCCAGAGAGATTGTGAATACCCATTTAGATAACATTGGGAGATCCTTGCCAAATGCAACTTTGAAAACTAAGGAACATTAGTGAACACCACAAATGCTGTAGAAGGAAATATAAAAGAACATCTAATGTTGTGTCTTAGAATTTCTTATTAAGCCAGATACCACAGAACCAATAATTCAAAGATTTAACCTTACCAAATTACAAATCACTTGCATACACGCATTAAAATGTGCACACACACACACACACACAGAGATATTATGGAGACACATCTTGACACACATGGACACACACACAGGTATATAGCAAAGTTAAAAAAAAAATGAAGTGTTCGAAAGAGAGCCTGACATATGTTGTGTTAGCTTGTATTGTTATCATCATCATTTTCATTATTATTTAAAAGTAAGTCAATAAATTCTTTAAGACATTTAATTGTAACATTTGAGTCAACTGAATACTTGCACTATTTTTTACCAATAGCTTTTGATGTCTTAATGATCTCAATTTTTAAATATTTTTAGATTGTTAATTTACTTCATTGTTACTATGGTCCCATGTAGAAATGGATCCTATTAATTCTAGCTATAGTAAAATTTAGCAAAATAATGAAGTTTTTTGTAAAATTACATAGACACAATTTTATTATGGCATCCTAACCACCAATTTCTCATACTTTTAAAAATAGTAATGGATTTGACAGTATATATATATATATATATATATATATATATATATATATATATATATATATGGTGCAGGTCATAATAATTGCATGCCCAGATTTAAATATAAAGCCATAGCTGAAAATGCTACACAGTGTCAGAAGTTCACAAATAACAGGAGTAAAACCAGTGAGTCACCAAAGTAGTAATTAGTAAAAGTTTATTGTGGACACACCAAAAAGGCATTTTGAAAACTTGGAGCACTCAAACCAAAACATGGAATGGAGCTCAAGGGTGTATTGTTATAAAGCAACTCAAATAGTGATAGGACAGAGACTATGTACTCCTCACAGTGACAGGTTATAACGTTAGAATTTTTTTAAATGACAGGAAATGCTCAGTGGCTACCTCACCCCAACCTTGGAAAACAGTAAGTTTTGTCTGTGATTTCCAGAGGCATAAACAAGAAATGGCCCATGTCAAGTTCATCTTGAAAAATAAACTAAATTACATTTTGCTTCTCTGACTAAACTGGTTTTGTAGGCTCAGAATTTTCAAGGCTAATTTCTGTTTGTTTTTGATTTTTGCAGGGGCCTGCAAATTCACATTGCATAGTCATCACCAAAAAGATGAAATTGCTTTTTTCTTACAAGTAATGGGAAACCTTGGAGAATCCACACTCCAATTTAATCCTTGATCAATGAAAAGTGTTAAAAATAATTGGCATGAGGTTTGCAGCATTTATAAATGAAAGATGTATTTTTAGCAGAAAAAGGAAGTTTTTATGCCTTCTTTTGTTTGTTAATATGTGGAAAACAATGGCCATTTATTTGTAGATATGAACCTGTGGAAGCATTTGGGGGCTTGCACTAGTCAATCATTCCTAAATTTTTTGAATTGCTATGTTTAAGGCTCTCCAAAGGACTTGAGATGTATAGGATGTATAGTGATGATATGGTACATTTCTATCTTCTCCTGGGAAAATATCATCACCGACCATCTGGAAACAAAACAGCACAAAGCAAAAACAATAGTATAATGTCACATGGTGATAATGGGAGGAAGGAAATTAAGTAGAACAATAGAAATGGTGTTGATGATGAGTGAGATGTTTGCTTTTTTCAATGAGCTAACATTGGAGGGCTTCTCAGAAGAAGTGGTCTTTCAAAATCAGGCCATGGAGTAAATATAGCAATATTCTTATTTATTTTAGTCCTATCATCTTTTATTTCCCTTTTTTTAACATTTAAGAAATCTTTATTTGAAAATCAGAAGTTCTTGAAGACTTTTTAAAAACATTTTTAAAATATTTATTGTTTAGAGTTTACAAATGTCCCCCTTATTTCACCCTTGACCCCCACCCCCCAGTTCCAGCCCCACCACAAGCCTTCACAACCCTATTGTCTGTGTTCATGGGCAGTACATATCTACACCAATAAAAGAGAAAGATGCAAATTGACCATACCTTTGCAACGCTCACCAGCCAATCAGCAGTGTGTATGCAAATTAACCCAGCAAAGATGACAGGTTAATTTGCATATACAGGAGCCCAGCGGCTGGGGTGTAGTGGGCATTTGCATCATTGCCATGGCAACGACGCAGGTGTTCTGCACCTCCCCAGCCACTCTGGGCCTCTGGGCAGCGTGGGAAGGCGGAAAGGTGGCTCCAGGCCCGAATGAGGTCTCCAGGACAGAGAGAAGGCAGTGCCGGCAGCCAGGGGAAGGAAGGCCCATTCTTGCATGAATCTTCATGCATCGGGCCTCTAATATGCATATAAGTTCTTTGGTTAATCTCTCCCCTGCTCCCTCCTTCCCTATGAGATTCATCAGTCTGTTCCATGTTTTCATGCCCTGGTTTCATTCTATTCATCAGTTTATTAGGCTCCACATATTAGTGAGATGGTGTGATATTTGTCCTTCTCTGACTGTCTTATTTCGCTTAGAATAATCATCCCCAGGTCCATCCATGCTATCTCAGAGAGAAATAGATCCATCTCTTTTTAATATTCCATTGTGTAAATGTAGCAGTTTTTTAATTTATTCATCTACTGATGGGCACTTGAAAGGTTTCCAGACCTTAGCTATTGTAAATAATCCTCCTATGAATGATTATTCTTTCTGATTGGTGTTTCTGGCTTCTTAGGAAATATTTCCTAGAAGTGAAATCACCAGGCTAGAAGGCAGTTCCATTTTTAATTTTTTGAGGAAATTGGACACTGTTTTCCACTGTGGCTGCACCAGTCTGCATTCCCATCAGCAGTGTACTAGGGTTCCCTTTTCTCCACATCCTTCACCAGCACTTATCGTTTGTTGATTTGTTAATGGTAGACATTCTGACAGGTGTGAGGTGATAACTTGTCACTTTAATTTGCATCTCTCTGATGGTTAGTGATGTTGAGCATTTTTTCATGTCTCTTGGCCATTTGTGTGTCCTCTTTGGAGAAGTGTCTATCCAGGTCCTCTGCCCATTTTTTTTTTATTGTATTATTTCTGTTTGCTGAGTTGTATGAGTAGTTTATATATTTTGGAAATTAACCCCTTATCAGATGTCACTGACAAATATATTTCTCCAATACAGTGGATCCCTTTTCATTTTGATGCTAGTTTCTTTTGCTGTGCAGAAGCTTTTATGTTTGATGTAGTCCCATGTCTTTATATTTTCTTTTGTTTCCTTCTTGCCCTAGGCCAGTGGTCGGCAAACTCATTAGTCAACAGAGCCAAATATCAACAGTACTTCTTCAAAATAGACTTGCCCAGGATGAAAACCGACTTCTGTGCATGGGCCATGAAGTTTCAATCTCACTGTATGTGAGCCTGCATGTGGTATTTTGTGGAAGAGCCACACTCAAGGGGCCAAAGAGCCGCATGAGGCTTGCAAGCCGCAGTTTGCCGACCACGACCCTAGGCAATGTATTGGTGAATATTCTGCTATGTGAGATGTCTGATATTTTGCTGTCTATGCTTTTTTCTAAGATTTTTATGGCTTCATGACTTACATTTAATTATTTTATCCATTTCAAGTTTATTCTTGTGTGAGTGGACCACCAAGTTCTAGCATCTTTAATATACCTGATTTTTCCCATTAACACTCTTTACTTTTTTAACTTTCTCTTCACTTCCTGTAAAATATGTATTTAAGAAAACTAATTTTAGTAGGTTGTCTATGCAGTCACCTTAATCTAGTATAGACACTCAGGTTTTAAAGACATTAGGGATAAAGGATGGTTAATGGAATTAGTTTTTTAAAAAGACAGAGGAAATGAAAAGAAACACTTCCTGTTAGACAGACATGAGCAGAGCAAGGATGATGGGCCACGTACAGAAACTCACCAGGGCAGAAAGCCCAGGGTGCCTAGCAAGCGGCAAAAGTGGGAAAACAAGAACCTCATCCAGAGGGTAACCTATCCTCCCCTGGCATATCACTGGTCATGCAGTTTGGATTCCCCGAACTTTTCCTCCCTAAAGATAACATCTAGGCATCAGTTGTATTTCAGCTCCAGACCCAGAAAAGCAGCAAAACCATATAAGTGATGCCATGGCTGCCTCAGACCAGTTGAAAACCCCCTGCCCTGGTGCTGACCAATCAGTGGAGAACACGACCCTGAAAGAGCACACCTGGAAAGCTAATGAATATTCTATTAAGACTTTCTCCTGAGATCTCCCCTAAGATTTCCACACGCAAGAAAGAGATAAATATGCTCAACACAAAGGACCCAGTTTGTACTCCCCATCGAAGGAGCAGGCTGTGCCATTCCCCTAAGGACATGTATCCGCTATCCTCTTAGGGACCCCAACAGACTTGCAACCAGGGGAGCTATGGGCAGTGGCAGCTCATCCTAGGCTAACCTCTTGAACCTATCTCCAAGGCCCCCCCCCCTTTCTCTGACTTCTCAGTGAGTTAAAGGAGCCCAGCCTAAGCTTTCCTATTGCTTCTTCCATAGCCTTCCTTGTTTCACTGTCCTAAGTATATTTTTGCTGCCATCACAGACACAGTACCCTTTAGCTCAGTGCTATGTAGCCCTTCACTTTGGATACCCTATCTCCCATCCCCTTTTCCTTAAATAAATTCATTTTTTTCTTTAATTACCATTTGAGATGACTATTTAGCCTGCCCACGCACCATCTACTTGAACGTTTTACATCCTAGTTATCAGAAAAAAAGTCTTAAACTCTCACATTTTTTTCAATGAAACGTGATACTATTGTGTTACTGCTTAATCTGTCTAGAAGTGTAAAGACTTTCGGTGCAGGGTGTGTTTATTTTTCTCTGAATACAAACTTTGTAATTAGCAGTGCCCACACACACATGCACAGGTACACACATGGTGTTTAATATTACAAATCCTTCATTTTGGGAAAAGAATAAAACATGAGCTAAAGTTCTCCCAGCTAAAATAACTACAGAAACTGGCAAAGTTGATTTTTAGAGTGTAAACGTGGGAGAGAGAGAGAGAGAGAGAGAGAGAGAGAGAGAGAGAGAGATGTGAAGAGAGAGACACATCAATTGGTCGCCTCCAGCATGAGATAGGATTGGGGCTGAGACCAAGGTATACGCCCTTGACTGGGAATTGAACCTGAGACCCTTCAGTCTAACGGTGGATACTCTAACCACTAAGAAAACTGGCCAGGGCTATCAAACTTACTTTGAAAAGATTTCTGTTTTGTAGAAGTATATTTGTAGAGAATCGTCAGTTTTGTAATTAATGTGATCCAACAAACTCTCCCCTGCTTGTTCACCCAGTTCCTGCCTACTATTTCACTAGAAAAACCTGTGACATCATTCAATGCACATTCTTTTGAATGATGTATATTTCAATTAATCTCCACTACTTTGCCCTGGGAAGACACCCCATTGTGAGCTGCAGAAGAAAACTGATGGATACCATGCCTCCCTGTGGCTCCTCTTAAAGGCCTTTCTCAATGAGAAAATGTTGAAGTGTGAAGGGTGAACATGTTGATGAGTATTTTTAATGCAACTTGAACACTCCCACATGCCAATGCTGCCTCAGATAATGAGTGACAATCCTGCCAGCTGGGAAGACAAAGGGAGCCAACCTCGCTTCTTTGCTATACCAGATAGTCATGTTCCTGAACCCTAAGCAAAGAGGAGACACTGAAAGGCTGCAGATTAGATCAGGAACACAAAAAGGCTCTCAAAATATTAAAAACTAGAGGCCCGGTGCATGAAATTTGTGCAGGGGGATGTCCCTCAGTCCAGCCTGTGCCCTCTCGCAATCCAGGACCCCTCAGGCAGTGTCCCTAGGCCTGGCTGGTGATAAGGGCCTATCATGGCTTTCCTTCCCCTGGCTGCCAGCAGCTGGCCCCACCCCAGCCACTGCTGTACTGTGCTGTGCTGCCCCCCACCCCTCGCCCACACACACACACCAGTGGCCTCCCTCTGCAGGCAACAGGAGTGGGGTGCAATCACTTGGCTGGTTTGGGCCTCCCTCTGCAGGGTGATCACTGGTCAGCCCCGCACAACCACCATAGTGTTGCTGGCTGGTGGCCTGGGCCTCCCTCTGTGGGGTGATTATGGGGCAATGATGGAGCGCCCCCCCGACCAATCCCATAGCACCTGCCTTGGCTGGCCTGGCACCAGTGTGTGTCATAGCATGGTCGTCTGGATGGTTGTTCTGTCATTTGATCTATTTGCATGTTATGCTTTTATTATTATAGATTCTTATTTGGACTGTTCAACTTGCTTAATAAAGTTTTCTTTTGCCACTTCAGAAACCATGGTGGACCCTTGCATGTTGGAAATAAAAGCATTTTGGCTCCAACAAAACAGATAAAGAAAGTTCTGGACTTTCACACACACTCATTTGCAGGTTGTAGGGAACTCAGGTCTCCCATCTCAGAGACGTCAGCTTTGACAGCTGCATGGACCAGCTGGCAATGGTTAGGTTGTTTCCCACCATTTGTGATTTTGAATTGGGCTTGTTAATAAGGATGGATGGGAGGCAGGTGTGGCAGTTTCTGGGTGGTTATTGCCAGGTAATTGCTTCAGGCTATTGTTTCAAGCAGTTTCCATTGGTACATTGTTCCAAGTACAGTTGTCAATAGAGGCTCAGCTAGGAACGCACAACTATGCCATCTAGGCTCCAATTACAAATCTAAATTAATCATGAAAAGAATTCAGATCTGGCAATTTCAGCAAAAATGTTAATAATGAAAGTGAACTTCATTATAGCTGAACAGATAAAAAGAAAAAACTCCCAATCTTTTTCAGGGATTTCAAACATGAATGTTTACTGGTAAATTTAAAAATCAAAATGTTCACTACTTTTTGCAGTAAATCAAGACTAAAATGCAATCAGGATTAAAAAATTTATTTTAGAACATCTCTCTTAAGATGTTTAGTTATTTTTGTATATTTTAACAGCAATTGCAGCAGTGGTGTCAAGATGTCCTTACTGATCACAGATGTGATGTGCTTTTCTAAAGAAAATTAGTAAACTATATAGAAATGTAATCAAGTGAAATTTCCAACCTGAAATTGTGTCTGCTGTACATTAGTGGGGAAAAAGAGGGGGGGAGTGATCAGTATGGGGCTTTTGAATATTTTTTAAAAATCTGTAAAGTGCTTTTTAAAAAAATTATCTTCATTGTTGAAAGTATTACAAATGTCCCCTTCCCCACCACATTGACCCCCTTTTCCCCTCTCTAGCCCCCTCTCCAGGCCTTCACTACCCTTATTGTTTGTATCCATGGGTTATGCACATATCCATTTAAGTTCTTTGGTTAATCCCTTCCCACTCCACCCCTACCCCCACCCCCACACCATCTTCCCTCTGAAATAAGTCCGTGTATTACATGATTCATATCTCTGGATCTATTTTGTTCATCAGTTTATTTTGAACATATTAATTGTTGAAATATTGTTATTCTGTGCTTGAAATATCACAAAGGATAACAATTTTTTTTGTTTGTTTGTTTAGGGTAAAGGGGAATGGCTTGAAGCCCTGATGTCATTTTGTTTTTCAAGGAAAACGTTAAAAATGGAGTTATGTGAGGCCACTTTTTAAAAATCACTAGTGGCCTGGAGCATGAAATTCATGCACATTAAAAGGGAAGAGACCCAGACCTGGCCAGCCCCACGCCCGTCAAGCCCCGCTGGGCAGGAATGCAGCATCAAGTCCCCAGCCACCCACACACACCTCGCGATGCATGCAGCCCCTCCCAACTGCACCTGCCACACACACAGCCTCCTGCTGATTGGTCTCTATCTTGTGAGGGTGTTGTGACCATTAGCATATTAGCTTTTAGTATATAGGATTCTGATGTTATATTGTACACAGAAGTGAGAGCAAGTTGCTGTATTCCAGCACACAGGCCACAATTGTGACTCTGCTTTGACCAGTGGTACTTGCATTGGGACATAAGACTACCTAAAATGTCACATGACCTTGAAGGGGCTTTGTTATATTCCATCACAGGTGGGAATTTGAGAACTAAAGTTGCTTGTCCAGATTAATAAAAGGCTGCAATAATTGCTTATCAACACTGGACAATAGCAGATGGCAGTCCTAGAGGGGGAAGCTCGGAGGACAGAGGTGGGAGCTTCAGGTGAAACACTGGTGCTTAGACTGGTATTTGTAGAATTCTGACATCCAGGGAAAGGGCCAAGCAGGTAAGAGTAAGAATTGGAAACTGAGACTCATAGAGGCTCAGCACCTGCCCATCACAGAGCCCATCCTGGGGGCCTGACCTGCTCATCTGCAGATTTGTTCCAGGCTGAGCTGCTAGGTTCAGGGCCTGTCACCTGGGCAGGGCTCCAGGAATGTCTGTTGATGAAACACATGAAGCACTGCTTACTGCTTTGGATGGAATGGCTGCTTCTAAACCACAGTTCTGCAGAATGCTGGTGTCCAGTGAACTAGATTAATGTTTGCCACCAAATTATATAGCATCACTTTCAAATCAGTGTTTAATGAATAAAACAGTTAAATGAATAAAAACGTTTGTATACTTTTTACACTTCACTTATTTTCCTCCTTAGTACCTTCTAGAACAGTGGTTCTCAACCTTGGCTGCACATTAGAATCACCTGGTAATCTTTCTGAAAGGTCCCAGGTTCGATTCCAGTCAAGGGCATGTACCTGGGTTGCGGGCACATCCCCAGTAGGAGATGTGCAGGAGGCAGCTGATCAATGTTTCTCTCTCATCGATGTTTCTAACTCTCTATCTCTCTCCCTTCCTTTCTGTAAAAAATCAATAAAATATATTTAAAAATAAAATAAAATAAAATCCTGATTTCTGGGCCTCATCCTCCGGAAATTCTGTGTCTTTGTTATGGGGTGGGGCCACAACATTAGTAACAAAGAAACAGAATTTCCAGAGGATGAGGCCCAGAAATCAGGATTTTAAAAAGATTCCCAGGTGATTCTAATGTGCAGCTAAGGTTGAAAACCACTGCTCTAGAAAATGCTTGAGAAAGGTAACAGGTGATGGAATTACTAGTGAACTAAAATGAACTGAGAGTTTTAGGAACAGGTGAATGTGTCTAAGTGGCAGGATGAAACTGTGGCTGTAATTGGGCATCATATAAACAGTGTTTACCCATATTCCCTCGTAATGGAATTGTTAGTTCATGAGGTGACCTTAACATGCCAGTTCTTCACTGTGTCAGGCAAAATGTCACCAGTTCAGTGAATCCCAGGGAGCCAGCTTTTTAAAGACATGGTGACGTCCTCAAGGGCTGTTGCAGTCAAACCTGCTTTTACTCAGAGCTCACTGGCAATGTTCCTGATTGGGTTTTTTAAATTTCAATTTGTGCTATTCTCTTGAACATGGACATTGAAAAGTGGAATTTCCTGGGGGTGTGAAGGATACAATTTTATTCCATTGGGACTGCTTTGAGACCACATGAAGTTTTTCCTGGAATTGGGTGGGTGCTACAGGCTGAATGTTTGTGTCCCCCAGTTTAGGTGTACTGTCTTGATTGGTGATGGTGTGGGCAGGTGAGGCCTGTGGGAGGGGATGAGGCCCTGAGGGGGGAGCCTTCATGCTGGGGTTAATGCCTCATAGAGAGAAGCCAGAGATGCCCTCTCCCCTTTAACCATGTGAGGCCACCGGGAGAAAACTTTCTCTGCAACCAGAAAGTGGTCCCAACTTGTCAGTACCTGGATCTGGACTTTTCAGCCTCCAGAAGAGTGACAACTCAACATCTGCCCCTTAGAGGCCCCCATTTGCGGGATCCTGGGCCAGCTGCCCCAATAGATCAAGACAGAGGGCCCTGACTATAACTGCTCTCAGAGGCAGAGCCTGGGGTGAGTCACCTGACCAACTTCCTGAGCTCCTGGCTTATTGATGGCCAGGGAGCCCCAGACCGTCTGGCCCTAGGGGAGCCGCTAAAGAAGGCCCCGCAGATCCCAGAAGAGGGGAGAGGTCAGAATGGAGCCTTCAGGGGTCAGGCAGCTCTAAAACCTCTTTCAGATGACCTTGAGCTTTAGTGCTTTGCCTTACAGAGCACATCTCAGGGGTCAACCGCCTGCTTCCCTGACTGCAGCAGGTCCTGGAGTAACGTCCTTTTAGTATAACATTGATGAAAATAAGTGCTTCCTGGCTGGGGCTAGGCTTCTGCAAAGTTCTCCCCACATCTGCATGTGTGGGTTTTCTCCATTGACTGTTTTACTCCTTTGTCCCAAAGGTGATGTTAAACAGCCTGTAGGCATTTTCCCCATCCCAAAGACTGTGATGGTTGTGTTTCCTGGCTAGCGTGGGTCCCACCTTTACCGGAGCTGCTGGGAGAGACTCATACTCATGACCATGAGTTGGTATAAGAGGATGGGAATATAATCACCTTACTCACGTTTACTCACGTTTCTCAAATATATGTGTACCTTCCATTTATTTTAATGTTTTGCTATTAAAAATGTTTTTGTTTTTGTTTTGAAGTTTAATGTTTTTTGTGACCAGAAATATGCCGTAGAAATTTAATCCTTGTTTATATCAATTCTCTTAAGGTAAACGTGGTTTCCTTCTATGTTGATTCACTTAAAGTCGCAGGTTCCAAGAACCTACCAACAAAAGTGAGGACTCACTGTAATGAGGTTAGAAACTTGCTTGCTGCTTTGTTTTTCTCAAAGGACGCAATACACCTAAGCCCACGTTCATGCTGAAATGACAGTTATGTCTTGTTTCATAAATTTGGAAGCAGAGGTAGGGGCAACAACAGGCTCTTGCTTCTAAGGATGGTGTGTGGAGATGGACCCTCTGCATGCATGGGCTCAGCTTCCTTAACTCGCACCCGGCTGTTCACCTTCTGACCTGGATCCTTCAAACTGAATGCGTCCATACTGAATTATTGATTCCATGGGCCCATCTACCTGTCCCTTGGTTTTTCCCTAATCTCAGGATAGGACAAAACTGGCTTGTTGTGGCTCAGACATCCTGGTTCAGGTCCTTTCTCTCCAACCACCAGTTTTAAATGGTGGCCGATTGGAGGGATCAGGTATAAGTACACCTGAAGCCACCACGTCCCTGGCCTGATGCACGGACCCATCCACACTGTGGACACCTGGATTGTGACAGCTCCCTAATGTGCCCCCACCTCCCCAGGATGCTCTCCACACAGCACCTCTAAAAGCAAGTCCCACTGCAAACCCCCAGCTCAACCCCCTGGGAAGGTCCCTTCTCACGCAGAATAAAGTGAAGACATTTATCAAGGACACACAGGCCCTACTGGTGATTCCTAACCCAGCTGCAGACAAGGATTCCTCTGAGGGCCTTAAATATACATATTGCTGTCAATTATCAAGCCAGGGCACAAAATCAATGCTTAGTGAGAGGCCTGGAAACCAGTGTTTCTAAAAGCCCAGGTGATTCAGATACAGAGCTGAGGCTCCCACCAGCCCCTCCCTCCCCAGGTCTCTAACCTCCTCCTGGTCCCTGTTCATCCTGCAGCCTCAGCAGAGGACCCAGCACCGCCCCCCCCCCCCCCCGAGCTTTGGACTGAATTAGTCAAGGGGGCCTTTGGGTGAAAGAGGCCCAGAACTTAACAGCCTGTGTTTTTGTTTGTTTTTCCATAGCTTTTTTTTAGTCACTTTTGTTTACATTTAGATTTCCAAACTTAATGTTTAAGAACAATAAAAGAAACTAGAGCAGATATTTCACCCCAAATCAACAATTTCTATATTTCCTTTCAGTTTCTCTAACTCCATCTCTGGTGTGGGTCTCTCTCTCTCTCTCTCTCTCTCTCTCTCTCTCTCTCTCTCTCTGTTTCTCTCTGTCTCTGAGTGCCTGTGTCTCTCTGAGTTTCTGTCTCTCTCTCTGATTGAATCTCTCTCTAATCTCTCCCTCTTTCTCTCTCACTGAGTCTCCTGTCTCTCTATCTGAGACTGTCTCTCTGTCTGTCTCTCTCCCTCCCAGAATCTTTTCCTCTCTGTTCCTCTGATTTCCTCTCTCTACCTTTCCTAGTCCCTCTTTCTCCCTCCATTTCCCTGGTTCCCCCTCTGAGACGCACTAATGTGACTGCAGCTCTAAGACTACCTGTGCATCTGGTTATCTCTGAGACCCTTTGCCGTGACTTGTGAGTCTCTCTGAGACTCACTGTGATTGGTGTGTGTCTGAGATTCTGTGGAACCGTATCTCTGAAACTGTCCTTGTGACTCTGTATGTCTCCGAGTCCCTCTCTATGACTTATGTGTATTGAGATCTCTCCCTGTGACTATGTGTGTGTCTTAGAGACTTTGTTTCTGTGTCTCTGTCTACTTGCTCACCTTTTCCTGGTCAGCTGTCCTCTGACTGTGTCTGTCTACATATCACTATTGAAAGATCTGTTTCAGATCAAATTGGGAGCATTTCCCACTTATATATAATAATCAACTATATTCTTTTTCATATTAAAAACATTACAGAGATACAATGTTTACACTGATTTAATACCCTAATGTTTCATATCCATATTCTGTTTCTACCACTGTTCCCAGCCTCCTGGTTCAGGGTTAGAATCAGCACTGACATCTCTCTATTTCTTCTTGTGCTGGACACGTGTGCAGTCAAGGCCTGTTGCTTTGTAAGTTGTCCCCCCGTTTGGTTTTTTCAGGTGCTTTGTGATTAGATTTGGCTTCTGTGTTTAGTGGGTTCTCACATCAAACCTGATGCCGGAGTGTCCCCAACTGTGCTGACACTGACTGATGATTTGGTTGAGTAGTTGTCCCCCAGGTGTCTGCACTCTGAACTCACTCTCTTTGTATTCTGAAACTAAAACACCGTTTGTGGGGGACACTTTGAGACTGTGAGAAGATGGGGTCCCTTTGGTCAACCAGGTACCCCTGTTGCTTCTGCACGTGCCTTGTGTTTGTGTGAGAAGTGCAGACGTAATTTGTCTCAGGGGAACACAACTTGCAACTTAGTTGAGAGTGAAATAGTTTAGGCTGTAAACTTCTGTAGAAACTAGAGCAGTGCCATTAACTTCTGAGAGCCTCTTTATTTTTAATCTGTCAAAGAATTTCTGGGCAACAACTATACTACCAGTTTGAAAATAAAATGAATTGTGTCCCAAATCAGTACAGCAGAGACAATACTCTAAAGGTGCTGCTTTCACAAAACACCTAGAAATGTCAGGTAAAATACATACAACAAGTCTCTCATACAAAGCTAAACTTGGAATAAACGGTAATCCCCAAGGGCAAAAATTTAACAGAGAGCAAAAAAATAGAATCTGATTTTTCCCTGAGGCTTCTGGGTCCTCCTGGGAGTCTATCCTCACTAACAAACACAGGGTCCTCTAGTCACCAGCAGAGTCTAGGGGAGGCCTGGCCTGTAAACGTGTTGGGACTTTGAGGACTGGCCTTGAACGGCCTGTACAGCATGTGGGAGCCAACACTGAGACCATAAGTAAGTGGTGTGTGCAGGTGAGACACATCACTAAGGCTCAGGCCACAGGACATCGGCGAAAAGGCCAGGTGTTCTAACCAGACAGGAAGGAAGTGCTCTGGGTTCTGCCTGCGAACAATGTTTCCTCAGTGTATAAACCAAAACTGTCTCCTGTGGGCTTTGGATTCAAATTTTAATGATATTTTTAGTTCAGAAAACCTCAAGTTGAGATTCATAGGATTAATCTGGATCTGTGATGCCTGAGGAGCACATCACAGAAGTCAGTGTCTATTCTCTCTGCTGGGATGAGGTTTCATTGCCAGCCACTCAGGCTTTCACCCTGAGAAACAAACACAGCCCTGGACAATTCAAGTAACTGCACGGTCAGGATGTACTTTAGAAGACACACATAAATTAGAAAAGAAAATGCAAGGTGAACAAAAATGATTGGAAATGAGGAAATTTAAAATTAAATATTAGGCTAAGGAACACAACCAAATATGACTGCTAGGTATACAAATATAACGTATTTGATAAAAAATATAGCTCCACTTCTGTTTCTGAAAATGTCTATATGGCAGATGAGCAATCCCAAATGATTCTGGCTACAGGATATCCAAACTGATGCAAAGAAAGGAAAAGTCATCCTTCCAGCTAAATAGGCATCTGACAACCAGTGTGGCATTTTCCTGTGAGATGGCACAAAGCACACTAACACCAGACAGTGTCTGAGAAACACAGAGAAACTAGGCTCTGGGCCTTCAGGTTCCTAAAAGAAGAACACACAGTTCCCAAGAATGGACTCACCTCATGGAAATATTACAGGCAGACACAGGTAATGCGATGTTCACAGAACATATCACAAAACAAGAGGCACGTCTCGTCCCCAAACTGGGTTCCGGAGGGATGCACATGCCCACTCAGGAAGCAAACTGAAGTGAGCCAGGCAGCACTGCAGCTCCCTCCCTATGGGCCTGGGAAAGGTGAGCTCACAGAGGCAGGGAGTACAGATGAGGGTGCCAGGGGTGGGGACATGGGAACCTGGTGGTCAAGCTCTCAGGTTATAAGATGACATGCTCTCGGGGTCTGGGGGCAGCAGGGGAACTGAAGTTGGAAGCGAGTGCGTTTGGAAGTTGCAAAGAGAGCAGAGCTTTAACTTCTCACCACAGCAAAGTGGTCATATGTGAGGCAAAGGATGTGCTAACTAATTTATGTGGGAAACACTCTGCAATCTGTATGTGTATCACATCTTCACATTATACACTGTAAGCTTCCAGTGTCACACATCAATTATAGCTCAGCTCTGGGGCAAAAAGCAAATTCCCACCACACTCTTGGGCCTGCTCTGAGGTGCTGACACTGAAGGCGGTGGCCTGCTCCTGCCTGCCCCTGGGGCTCTGTGTCAGTGGGAGACTCAGGGCCAACTCCCACCTGCACTGATGCTCTGAGTAGCCAGTGCCACACCCTCCCCTCTTCACTCAGAATTGTCCTCACAAATAAACACAGGGTCCCCCAGTCACCAGCAGAGTCTAGGGGAGGCCTGGCCTGTAAATGTTTCTATGGGACTTCCTCCTGGTTGGCCTGACTCTGTGACCTGGGTTCCACATACCATAGTTAAATATTCTAGAATTGGATTCACAGAGGTCTCCTCATTTGCTGTAAAGGAGAACTTTGGTCAGAAGTTATACTCCATTGATGTGGCTCGGTGGTTGAAGGACAACATATGAGGTCATGGTTCAATTCCAGGTTGGGGCACATGCTGGTGTTGCAGATTCAATCCCCAGTAAGGGTTATGCAGGAGGCAGCAGACCAATGATTCTCTCTCATCATTGATATTTCTATCTCTCTCTCCCTTATCCTTTCTATCTGAAATCAATAAAAATGTAAATAAATAAAAAGAAATTATACTCCAAAGTCCCAGTAACTATGGTATCTTTTTGAGTAATGTTAAAGAAAAACAAATGTTCTGATACTATCTACACTAATAAAAGAGAAAGATGCAAATTGACTGTACCTTTGTGACACCCACCAGCCAATCAAGAGTGAGTATGTAAATTAACCCAACTAAGATGGCGGGTTAATTTGCATACACAGACACCAATCAGCCGGGGGCCATGGCGATGACACAGGTGTTCCGCACTGCCCCATCCGCTCTGGGCCTCTGGGAAGCGTGGGAAGATGGAAAGGCAGCTCCAGGCTGGAATGAAGGGAGAAAGGTGGCTCCAGGCTGGAGCGAAGGCAGTGCCAGGGGAAGGAACGCCCATTCTTGCATGAATCTTCGTGCATTGGGCCTCTAGTTAGTTATATATATTAAGGACATCCCAGACTGAGTATACTGTTAGTAATTGTGAGTCACTACGGGAGACTATCATAGAGTGTATGTACAACTATAGCAGCTAGTGTGTCAATTCCCTGCACCTCTAACAGTTTTGGCCTTGTGTGGGTCTGTGCTCTGTTGCTGGCTGCATGCCTATTTGGAAATGCTGTCTCTTCTGTGACCCCTTTATGACAATACTAGAGGCCCAAGGCACGAAGATTCAGTCAAGAATAGGCCTTCCTTCCCCTGGCTGCTGGTACCGGCTTCCCTCTGGCACCCAGGACCCAGGCTGCTTCACTCTGGCTGCTGTCACCACCCAGTGGGACTCAGGCTGCTTTGCTCCTGCCACTGCCAGGCACCCAGGACCCAAGCTGCTTTGCTCCAGCCGCCACCAGGCATCTGGGACCAGGGCTGCTTCACTTCCACTGCTGCTGCCACCCACCAGGGGCTTGCTCCGAGACACACCATGGCCGCTTGTAGCACGTCCCCACCCCTGGTGTGTGTCCACTGGGGTGGGGGCATGTGTCCGCTGGGGCTAGGGGTCAGCACGCAGTCCCTTCCCACCCATTTGCATGTGTAGCTCCTCCTGAGCAGTTTGATGCAACCTCCTCCAGAGCTTGTCGTGATGCAGCCTCCTTCTGAGCCGGTCGTGATGCCCAGCTAATTTGCATATTACCTGTTTATAGAGATACTGTCCCACTCTGTTCTATTTTTGTAAAAAAAAAAAAAATGCCTTTGGAAGATTTATAGGAATTGCATAGAATCTGTAGACTGTTTTGGGTAATAAGGACATTTTCACAATATCAATTCTTTCAATCCATGAGCACAGAATATTTTTTTATTATTTGTGTCTGTTTCAATTAAATGTTTACAGTTTTCAGCTAATAAGTCATTCAACTCCTTTATTTTTGATGCATATATTTAGTTTCTTGTTGACAGACTATAGAGTTGGGGACATTGGTTTGAATTTCTATTGTACTACATAAAAAAACCAAAGGATAACAAATATCTATAAATATTTTAATTAAATTTAAATAAAATATATAAAGTATTTATAGATACTTGTATATGTAATACACATATATATATCTGCTTTGCTAACTGACAAGAACTGGAAGTAACAAGGGCCCCCGGTAGCAATGAGCATACCCTGCGCCCATATCTTGGTTTCTAATAGCACTCTAAGCAGAGGATCAGGAGTGCTTAGAGAAATGGCTGACCCTAGGACAGGGAAAAGGAGTGCATAGGAGGAGCCTGGGGCATCTTCTAATACCAGAAGTACAGGAAGTGCTTAAAGACAAAAAATAGAGTATACCAGAGGGACACAGGAACCACCTGAAAAGTCTCTCATTGTTCAATACTGAAAGGATTTGAGCAACAGAATAAAGTAGCATTATGTGATAACCCACAAAATAATATAAATGTTCATAAGTCCATACTGACATCAAATAGTAGATATGTAAATAGCAGAAATAGAAAAGTCTATACAGCTTTCTAAATAAGTCATGTAGCTTAAGGAGGTGAAATAAAATGCTCTATTCTTTGAGTGTGGGCTGTTTTTGCTGACTTTCTTTTTAAAAAAATAGAGTATTGAAAGGTAGAAAAAGAAACAAAAAAGAATGATTTTACAGTGAGAACACTGGCAAACACTACCTCAGCCTGGAGATCAAGGTCAACACCAACAGTGATAAGTCATGCTGACAGTATGCACCCTTGATGTGTTGTGATAACAATGGCACTTTATCTCTGTGGTCTTCCTCCCCAAAGACGTTAGCCCAGTGTAATCACGAGGAAGACATCAGAGAGCTCCACGGGAGTGACAGTCTACAAAGTGCCTGACCATCCCTCTTCAAAACTGTCAGAGTCACCAAAACCAGGCAAGTGAGGAACTGTCACACACAGGAGCAGCATAAAAAGACATGACAACTACATAAATGTAACGTGCTATCCTAGAGATCCTGGAGGGAAAAAAAAAAAAAAGAAAGGACATTAAGTAGAAACTTAGTAAATAGGAATAAAATACAGATATTAGAAAGAATAAAGTATCCGCATTCATTCCCTAGTTCTCATATTATTATGGTACATTGCTCACATGTTTTATAACAGAAACTGGATGTGTGGAGTAGATGGGAACTTTCTGTAGTATCTGAAAATTTTTCTGCATAAACAAACCTTAGACCACGAATTAAACTATACCATACAGTAAAAGCTCTACTAGACACACTGGGCTCATTCAGTATATGTCACCAGAGGGAAATGCACCTTTGTTTATACTCATTCTCAGGGAAAAACATAAAAATGTCAAGGGAAAAGTTTCCCCGAAAGAGTACAGGTCTGAACAGAAAACTGTAGACAGCAGCAACTGACACTCCAAGATATTTATGTTGTACTTGGAATCTGGGAGAAATGCTAAATGCCTTCAAGGGGTGCAAACCGAACACATGGGAACACAGCAGAAGAGGAATATTAACATAAACCCTGGAGCAGGAGGGCTCCTCAGAATGCCCCCCTCCTGATGCCAGTAAAGCCTAGTCAATTCCTTTTATAATTGCTCCCCCACTAATGTTGCCATCCTAATGAGATCGCTACCATTACCCTTCTCTCTCATCTGCTCTTGCATCCTATGAAGTGTGGTTGTTTGCTATAAGAAACTCTGCAAATTGAAAGGATCTTGACTGGGAGAAAAGATTACCCAGAATTTACACTGCTGTGGTTTGCTTTTGTGAACTTGCAATCAATTGGGAGGAAGGAAATCTGGTTGTTCAAATCTCATCATCAAGGCACTGAGAAACCTGCCATTTCAGATCACTGCCTTTGGGGCAGAGTGACGAAAATAAAGGGTCAAGTCTTCCAAAGTCAAAGCCATTTGACATTCTCTTCTATCAAAGTGCAGAATAACATGATGTGTGCCACATTTTATAGACACAGGACTCCGATCCCGTGACAAATACGTGAACTTAGCAAGCTCTACATCTTGACTTTACTGACTCCCTGTACAGTGGAGGCCATGATGTAAAGTGATAGGCCATTTTAGGAGGTATTTGAACATGATAACTTATGAACATACTAGTATCTACATGTATATTTTTTGACGAAAAAATTTTAACTCATTATGTTCAAGAAAATTTAATTTTCTGCTTTAATTCAGAATCTCAGTTAAAATAAATTATTTCTCTTTATAAATATCTTCAAAATCATGCACGATACCTAAGGTCATATTTCAAATTAATTTTTGTTGGATTCACTACAGAATTTGCATGTTCCTTGCAAACTGGAATGTAGAAAAGAGTAGGGTAGATTGGCTGTCATTTTAGATTCCTTTCTGCACAAAAATGCTAATTGAAGCAGTGGGTCAGATCTTGCAATGTCAGAGATGTGCTGTTCCTT
Organism: Myotis nattereri; assembly: GCF_964212035.1. NCBI lineage: Eukaryota > Metazoa > Chordata > Mammalia > Chiroptera > Vespertilionidae > Myotis > Myotis nattereri. Next base: position 151,662,493 of record NC_138075.1, read on the forward strand.
TCCACGGGAAAAATAATGTGCTGCCACTGCTACATCAGTACAAATCTGACAGCTGCCAGGAAAGGACAGAAAAACACATGCTGACGAGATTTCCACTTGCTGACTATTATGATGAGGACGTTACTGACGAGAGTTGATCTGAGGTAGAATCAAATGCTGTTCAGATTACATGATGTAGCTTAGTGCATGCCCCACATTTTAAATACCCAGTGAATTATGTGCTAATTGGGGATTACGGGATGGTGAATGTGTACTCTGAAAAAAGGAATGAACATATTTTCATTTACTTTTTCTTCTGGGGTAAAACAATTTTTCACCAATCTTAGATTGGATATTTTTGTTCATTTTCAATTTTATTTTCCTATAATGTGTAGATTTTAATACTCTCATTATTACATATCATTTATTCTTTTTTTTGAATAGTGATCAGTTATAGGACTTTTTTTCCCTTTGAATTGTTCTCTCATATATGTCAAAAATGGGGATTTTCAATCATTTTAAGATATATACTTTCATATTTATGGAATTTTAAGTAATAGAAACATTACTGAAACTCATAACATTTATGAGAAATGACTCATCTTTTTTCTCTCATCTCTATGAAGTATTATGGAATGATATAGTATTTGTCCATAATGGAATTATTTATAAATTACTAAAACTTTGTTTTATGTAACTATTTTGCAAACATTAATTTATCACACATTAGGCATAATTTTACACTTTTTAAGATTCTCATCCCTACAACCCTGCTTGTTCCCTATATCTATGGGTCTATTTCTGTTTCAATAGCTTTCACATTTCAGTGAAGTAATATAATATTTTCTTTCTTTGATTAATTCACTTATTATAATCTCCTCTAGATCCATCCATGTTGTCACAAATGGCATAATTTTATTCCTTTGTATTGCTGAGTAATATTTCATTGTGCATGTGTGGGTACACATGCGTGCATGCGCAAACACACACACACACACATCCTATATAATAAAAGCCTAATATGCAAATAGACCAAACGGCAGAGCGACCAGTTGCTATGATGTGCACTGGCCACCAGGGGGAAGATGCTCAATGCAGGAGCTCTCCCCAGCCTGCAGGCCCCAGGCCAGCCAAGGCACATGCCAGCAGGGCCCCCCCAATTGCCCTGCAGAGGGAGGTGACCAGCAGTGGTGGTGGGGGGGCACAGGGCTGGCCTCCGAGTGGGCTGGTGCAACCCCCTGATTGCCTCATGGTCACCTCCCACAGAGGGAGGCAACTGGCAGCAGTGGGGGATGGGGCTGGCGAGCAGGTGGTGCCAGGCCGACCAAGTGGGTGCCAGTGGGGACCCCCAATCGCCCCACCAGTCGCCCCACAGATTGGCTCTGATCACAGGCCAGGCCTAGGGACCCTACACATGCACACGAATTTCATACATCGAGCCTCTAGTACAGCCGTGGGCAAACTACGGCCTGCGGGCCAGATCCGGCCCGTTTGAAATGAATAAAACTATTGAAAAAAAAAGACAGTACCCTTTTATGTAATGATGTTTACTTTGAATTTATATTAGTTCACACACACACTCCATCCATGCTTTTGTTCCGGCCCTCCGGTCCAGTTTAAGAACCCACTGTGGCCCTGAAGTCAAAAAGTTTGCCCACCCCTGCTCTAGTATATATATACTAGAAGCCCAGTGCACAAAAATTTGTGCACTGGCCGGGGGGGAGGGGTCCCTCACCCAACCTGTGCCCTCTCACAGTCTGGGACCCCTCAGAAGATAACCACCTCCTGGCTTAGGCCTGCTCCCCTGGTGGCAGATGGCACACCCAATCCCGCAGTGTCTGCCCCATCTCCCCCTGTTGCAGATGGCAGGCCCAGATCCTGCGCTGGGGCGGACAGCGGCTGGGGATTGTACTGCCACCAGCCCCAGGCAAGGCGGCGCAGCAGGATCTGCTTGCAGTATGCAAATTAGCTGCCATATTTGTTGGTGGTTAATTTGCATATCATACCGATTAGCCAATGGGAGGTGTAGCGAAGGTATGGTCGATTACCATGTTCGTCTATTATTAGAGAGGACACACACACACACACACACACACACACACCACTTCTTTACCCTTCATCATCTGTTCACAAACACTTAGGTTGCCTCCATATCTTGGCTATTACTAGTAATGATGCAATAAACATAGGGGTGCATATACCTTTTTGAATTTGCTCTTAGAACTGCTTTGATTCATCCCATTAACATTTAGAAATATATTTTTATTGATTTCAGAGAGAAAGGGAGAGGAAGAAAGAGAGAGAAACATCAATGATGAGAGAGAATTATTGATCAGCTGCCTTCTTCACACCCCACCACTGGGGATCAAGCCTGCACCCCAGGCATGTACCTTGACTGGGAATCGAACCATGACCTCTTGGTTCATAGGTCGATGCTCAACCACTGAACCATGCCAGCCAGGCCATCCCATTAATTTTGAAAAGTCTTTTATTATTATTATTCTTCACCTGAGGATATGTTTTATTGATTTGGAAGAGAGAGAGAGAGAGAGATAGAGAGAGAGAGAGACATCAGTTGCTTCTCATGTTCACCCAACTAGGGATTGAACTCACAACCTAGGTATGTACCCTGACCAGGAATTGAACCCACATATTTGGACAATACAACATTAAACAACTGAGCCACCTTTGGGGTGAAAAGGTGTTTGTTTTTTTAATTTGCATTTGTTGGAAAATAGGCTTGGATTTTCTATTTGGTTTTCTTTTTGATTCATTGGGTATTTACTGTTTAGTCTCCATGTATTTGTGTTATTTCCAGTTTTCTTTCTGCAGTTGATTTCTAATTTCATGCCATTGTGATAGTAATAGATTCTTGATGTGATTTCAATCTTCTTGAACTTAAGGAGGCTTGCTTTGTTGCCTAATATTTGATCTATCCTGGAGGATGTTCTATGTGCACTTGAAAAAAAATGTGTATTTTGTAGTTTTAGGTTGAAATGTTATCAAAATATCTATTAATTAGATTTGGTTTAATGTGACATTTAAGACCATCATTTCCTAATTAATTTTCAGTCTGGATGATCCATCTATTGATGTGAGTGAAGTATGAAAATCTCCTACTATTGTGTTGGACTTTTCCTTTTATCTCCATTAATAATTGCTTTATATATTTAGGTATTTCTATGTTGAGTACATAGATATTTATGGTTGTATATTATCTTCTTGGATTGTCCTTCTTTGTCTTTTTAAAATATTTATTGTTGAAAGTATTGCTTATGTCCCCTTTTCCCCCCCATTGATCCCTTCTAGCCTGCACCCTGCTTTCAGCCCTAGGGCTTCAACCCTTTATTGTCTGTGTCCATGGGTTATGCATATATGCATACAAGTTCTTTGGCTGACCTCTTCCTATGCACCCACCTACCCCCACCTTCCCTCTGTGATTAATATTTTAAAGTCTATTTTGCTGATATGAATATTGTTACCCCAGCTTGATGTTCATTTCTAGTTACATAGAATATCTTTGTCCATTCCTTCACTTTGAGTCTGCGTATGTACTTTGATTTGAAGTTGAGTTTCTTGTAAACAACATGTATGTGTGTCATGTTTTTTAATCCATTCAGTCTCGAAAATAGTGGCTTTGTGTGGAAGCAGTCTCTGTGCAAACTGTGTGCGTACCAGGTGGTTTTGGCAGGCCATTAAGGTAAGAGCTGAACAGGTGACTAAAGTATCTGCACCAAGCCAGACCTGCTCCAGGTGGGGAGACCAAGTGTCTGAAGCAGTGTCCTCTTGATCTGCTTGCTCCCATCGTTTGGTGCCTAAATGTGCTTCGGAGATATGTCTGCTAACACCCTGCTGGAGCATCGGGGTAAAGTTCTCACCCACACTGTGAGAACAATGGCACTCACCAGAAACTCTGACCCAAGAGAATTCCTGAATTCCGGAGAGCTCCAACAAATCTTCAGTTTGCTTTATATGGTCTCATTGGTTGTACAGGATGTGGTCCCATGTAGAAGTAGCTTCTGTGTAGGCTTTATGTGCCAGAGAGTTTTGGGGTGCCATTGGCCTAACACGCACTATGGAACCTTGGACACTGGCTTGCCTGGCCAGACTGGCTGTTAGCAAGGAGGATAAGGGCATGTGCTGATGCCCCGTTGTTCTTGCGTGCTCTTTTTGGTAGAAGGCAAAGGCTTTGGGCAATATAGCTATGAACATGCAGCAGTGATTGCAGGTTGGCCAAAGCACCTCAATAGAGCTCCCTCATCCTACTGAATTAGAGGAGAACATAAACAATGGCACTGGGCTGTTCCTCTGGGCAGATAGTTCCTACAGCACCCAGAAGGCTCCACTTGCTTTCCAGCCTCTCTGTTCAGTGTGTTGTCTTATTTGTTGTTCAGAAGCTGTTCACTCAGCCTTCATTTTTGTCACATGAGTACTTGCTATCTACAGAGTGGTCCCCCAAAATGTGTATACACACTTTGAATAATTATTAATTCCAATGCATTAAATCTGAAAAGAAAGAAACATCACTTGAACTATCAAAAAATATGTGTTACATATTGGTGGGATAATATATATATATCTGTGTATATTTGAATTTGCTCCCTAGAAAGAATGAGTTCAGTGTCCTCCTATACTGTCACTGTCTTGATGCCCCTCAAAGTCTTTTTAAGTCCATTTTGTCTGATATCCCAGCTTTCTTCCTTTCTTTCCTTTCTTTCTTTCTTTCTTTCTTTCTTTCTTTCTTTCTTTCTTTCTTTCTTTCTCTCTCTCTCTCTCTCTCTCTCTCTCTCTCTCTCTCTCTCTCTCTCTCTCTTTCTTTCTTTCTTTCTTTCTTTCTTTCTTTCTTTCTTTCTTTCTTTCTTTCTTTCTTTCTTTCTTTCTTTCCTCCTTATTTCCCTTAGCATGAAACATGAGTTTCTATCCTGTCACTTTCAGTTTATATGTGCCCTCCCTAAAGATAGAAGCAATTTTTTATATATTCTTATGCCCAGTCTTTGCAAAATAGCTAATAGTGAATTAAAATGGGGTCAGTTAGAAGCTGGTTTAGAAGCAATCTGAAAGGCACATCTTATATTGCTTACTTTATATTATCATGCACTCTTTTTTTTGCAGGTATCACTTATTATGTATTTAGTATTTTTAAAACTATAGATATCAATTCAATCCTTACAGTTTTAAAAGACATTTCATAATTTAAAATATTTATGTAGTTCGGTGAACATTGTTCGTAGTCCATGGGCCAGGTCTTGTTATATATCATAAAGTACTAACAAGGGGAGTAGAGGATGTCAAAAGACACAGGAATATATTTGGTGCACTCTGTCACTGCCACACTTTTTAAAAAAGGTTTGACAAATTTAATGTGTCCTGATTTTTATTTCTATGACATGCACACACAGAGAATTATACATGCACATGTGATAATCCATGCTGTTACTTAACCAACTTTAAGCAAAACACCACATTAAAGAAACAGATACAGTAGATATAATTGAAGTAAATTAATCAGTAAGTAAAAGATCAGTAATAGTCCAACAAAACCTTATGTAAAATAGACTGCATTTAAAAACACTAAACAAAATTGACTGACTCTAAACAATGCAATTTCTGAAATGATCATTAAGGGTAACTTTTAGTCTTGTAAACTTTCATTTATTTAGAGAATAGAAGCCTGGTGCATGAAATTCGTGCATGGAGGGGGTGGTCCCTCAGCCTGGCCTGTACCCTCTTCAATCTGGTACCCCTTTGGGAATGTCTGACTGCCGGTTTAGGCCCAATCCCTGTGGGACATCCCTCTTGCAATTGGACAGTTGGACATCCCTCTTGCAATCTGGGATCGCTGGTTCCTAATCACTTACTTGCCTGCCTGATTGCCCCTAACCACTCTGCAGGCCTTCCTGACCACCCCTAACCCCTCTGTCTGCTGTCCTGATTGCCCCTAACCACCTCTACCTCGGCCCCCACCACTGTGGCTTTGTCTGGAAGGAAGGCCGGACAACCGGAAGATGTCTGGTTGACCCAGTCTAATTAGAATATTACCCTTTTATTAGTATAGATCAGCGGTCAGCAAACCACGGCTCGTGAGCCACATGCGGCTCTTTGGCCCCTTGAGTGTGGCTCTTCCACAAAATACCATGTGCGGGTGTGCACGTACAGTGTGATTGAAACTTCATGGCCCATGTGCAGAAGTCGGTTTTCAGAAAGGAGATAGATCAAACAAGTATACAAGACGAGTGTGGATGGGAGAGTTGGAAGGGGTCGACCTCAGCGAAAGTACCTCAATCAGATTAAGGACGTTTTTAGCAAAGGCCAGCTTAGGAGTGCCCTAATTAAGTTAATAACAATGTGCCTACCTATATAGTTTAAGTTTAAAAAATTTGGCTCTCAAAAGAAATTTCAATCGTTGTACTGTTGATATTTGGCTCTGTTGACTAATGAGTTTGCTGACCGCTGGTATAGATCATCCACATGGCCATCCTAAGAACTCAATACTATCTTTGTGACATGAACATTTAGTCTTATTTTAGTTCCTCATATATTTTCAATTATTCAATTATCCAGAAATACACACTGTTAATATGCTCCATGGTTCTCGATCTCCATATATTTACTTAAATATTTTCTCTGCCTAAAAGTGTTAATTTTGACTATTTTCTCTCTTTCATTCAGATAGATATTCTTTTAGAAGAGCATCCTCCTTCAAGATCATTTTAAACACCACTTTCTCTTTGAACACTTATCTTGTAAATTCTGTATATGATCCATTCTTCTTAGATCCCTGTTCATTTGATTTTTCAAGTATTTTTCACTTATTTACTACTTCTTATGAAGCAGAACATTTTTTAATATGTTCAAAACCCACATGTTGGATATTAGTAATTGTGAAGCCTCCAACTGTGTTCTTCTTTCTCAAGATTGCTGAGGCTATCGGGGGCTTTTTTCATTCCATATAAATTTTTGGAATACTGCCTAGCTCTGTGAAATATGTCATTAGTATTTTAATAAGAATTAAATCGAATGTAGATTGCTTTGGGTAGTATGGAGATTTTAATGTCAATTCTTCCTATCCATGATCATGGTGTATGCTTCCACTTATTTGTGTCTTCCTCAATTTCTTTCTTCAATGTTCTATAGTTTTCCAAGTATAGGTCTTTTACCTCCTTTGGTAAATATATTGCTAGGTACCTTACTTTTTGATATTGTTGTTGTTACAATAGTAAATGGGATTGTTTTCTTAATCTCTCTTTCTGATAGTTAATTATTGGTGTATAATAATCCCTCCAATTTCAGAATACTAATTTTGTATCCTGCTACTTTGTTGAATTCATTTATTAGATCTAGTGGTTTTTTGGTGTATTCTTTAGGATTTTCTACATACAATATCATGTCATCTGTGAATAATGACAGTTTTACTTCCTCCTTTCCTATTTGAATGGGTTTTATTTCTTCTTATCTGATTGCTGGGGCTAGGACTTCCACGACTGTGTAAAAGAAGAGTGGCAAAAGCAGACATCCCTGTCTTATTCCTGATATTAAGGCAAAAGCTTTTAGTTTTTTGCCCATTGAGTATGCTGATGGCTGTAGGTTTTTCATATATGGCCTTTGTTATGTTGAGGTCTGATCCTTTTATTCCCACACTGCTGAGAGTTTTTATCATAAATGGGTGCTGGATTTTATCAAATGCTTTTTCTGTATCTATTGATACGATCATGTAATTTTCATCTTTCATTTTGTTTATGTGATATATCATATTTATTGATTTGCAAATAGTGTACCAGCCTTATACCCTGGAATAAGTTATGGTGAATGATCTTTTTCATGTATTGCTGGATCCAGTTTGCTAGTATTTTGTTAAGGGTATTAGCATCTATGTTATCAGGGATATTGGACTATAATTTTCTTTCTTTTTATTTTATTTGTTTTTATTTTTTAAATTTTATTTCTTCATATTGTCTTTTTCTAGTTTGAGAATTAGGATAATGCTGGCCTCATAAGAAGAGCTTGGAAGTCTTCCTTCCTCTTGAATTTTTTTGGAATAGATTGAGAAGGATAGGTGTTAGTTCTTCTTGAATGTTTGCTAAAATTCACATGTGAAGACATCTGGCCCAGGAATTTTGTTTGCTAGAAGTTTTTCTTTTATTATTACTGCTTCAATTTCATTAGTTGTACTACAAGGCCATTGTAATCAAAATAGCTCGGTACTGGCATAATAACAGGCATATAGACCAATGGAACAAAACAGAGATCCCAGAAATAAACACACAACTTTATGGTCAATTAATATTTGACAATGGAGGCAGGAGCATACAATGGAATAAAGACAATCTATTCAATAAATAGTGTTTGGAAAATTGAACAGGTACATGCAAAAAATGAAACTAGACCACCAACTTATACCATATACAACAATAAACTCAAAATGGATAAAAACTTAAATGTAAATCACAAAAACATAAAATCCTAGAAGAAAATATAGGCAGTAAAATCTCAGTCCTCTCTCATGGCAATATTTTTGCTGATACATGTCTTAGGGCAAGGGAAACAAAAGAAAAAAATAAATGAAACTGCATCAAAATAAAAAAGCTTCTGCACAGCAAAAGAAACCATCAACAAAATGAAAAAGGAACCCACTGTAAGGGAGAACATATTTGCCAATGATACATCTGATAAGGAGTTAATTTCCACAATATATAAAGAACTTATACAACTCAACACCAGGAAGACAAGCAATTTAATTAAAAAATGGGCAGCCCTAACCGGTTTGGCTCAGTGGATAAAGTGTCGGCCTGCGGACTGAAGGGTCCCAGGTTCGATTCCGGTCAAGGGCATGTACCTTGGTTATGGGCACATCCCCAGTTGGGGGTGTGCAGGAGGTAGCTGACTTATGTTTCTAACTCTCTATCTTCTCCTTTCCTCTCTGTAAGAAACAATAAAATATATTTTTTAAAAATTATATATATAAAATAAAATGGGCAAAGGACCCTAATAGACACTTCTCCAAAAAGGACATACAGATGGCCAATATACATGAAAAAAATGCTCAATGTCACTAATCATCAGTGAATTGCAAATTAAAACCACAATGATTTATCACCTCATAACTGCCAAAATGGACTCCTTCAATAAATAAACAAGTTCTGGCTAGGATGTGTAGAACAGGGAACCTTTATGCACTGTTGGTGGGAATGAATGCAGACTGGTGCAGTCACTATGGGAAACAGTATGGGGTTTCATCAAATAGTTAAAAATGGAACTGCCTTTAGCAATCCCACATCTAGGAAATATATGCTAAGAACCCCAAAATACCAATTTGAAGGAATATATGCACCCCTATACTCATAGCAGCATTATTTACAATAGCCACCCTCTGGAAACAGCCCAAGTGTCCATCAGTAGATGAGTAGGTAAAAAGTTGTGATACATTTACACTATGGAATACTAGGTGGCCATAAAAAAGAAGGAACTCTTGTATGCATGCATATTAGCATAACCAATGGACACAGACACTGGGGAGGTGGGGGCTTGTCCTGGGGGATGGGAGTGGCCGGGGAGGGGTCAGTGGGGGAAAAGGAGGCATATGTAATACTTTACGCAATAAAAAAATGCAAATGTGGCCCTAGCTTGTTTGGCCCAGTGGATACAGCATCAGTGTGTGCACTGAAGGGTCCTGGATTTGATTCCAGCCAAGGGCACATGCCCAGTTTTTGGGTTTGATCTCCAGTAGAGGGCGTGCAGGAGACAGCCATGTATCTCATTATTCTCTTTCATCATTGATGTTTCTATCTCTCTATCCCTCTCTTTTCCTCTCTGAAATCAATTATAGATAGATGATAGATAGATAGATAGATAGATAGATAGATAGATAGATAGATAGATAGATAGAGCTCTTAACCTTTGCTGCAACATTCAAGGACCTGGATATTATTATGTTGAGTGAAATAAGCCAGTCAAAGAAAAACAAATATCATATGATCTCACTTATATGTGGAATTTAATGAACAAACTAAACTGATGAACCAAATAGAAAAAGAGTCAGGGATACATGGAACGGACTGACAGCTGTCAGAGGGGAGGGGTGTTGGGAGGACTGAATGAAAGCAGGTGAAGGGATTAGCCAAAAAACACATGTATAACCCATAGTTACAGACAACAGTGTGGTGATGGCCAGAGGGAAGGGGGCGGGCAGTGTCTGGGTGGAGGTTGGCAAAGGGGTCGGGGAAATGGGGATATCTGTAAAAGTGTCAACAATAAAAATATAGTTTAAATAGCCCATGTTCAAAATGTAAGAGATATAAGAAGAAATACAGTGAAAATTACCATTCATGTCTTGTTACCAATATTTTTATTCTACAGATGAAATTGATGTGTTTAATTATCTCGATTCTCTTACATGCATTTTATGTATAAGCAAAATATTCTTTTTTCCTCTTTACACAACTGGTAACATACATTTTTAAATTTGCTGCTTTCACTTAAAAATGAATATTGGAAAATGTACTATATCAATAACTGGTTTCTTCATTTTTGTGTGGTTCCAGTGTGTTTTCTACCACTTATCATTTCTTTGTTAGTCTGATAATCAGCATTTAGATACCTTTCAATATTTTCCTAGCACAATATTGCAACAAAATTCTTTTACATATCTCATTGAAATATAAAATAAGTTCCTAGAAGTAAAATTGCTGGCTCAAAATGTATTTGCATTTGCTTGATCATGTCTTTAGAAAATGTATTTTATTTTATTCAGTTTGAATAAGGCCTATCTATGATGAACTTAAAATAAATAAGATAAAAGCATAATAACATCAGTCTGCTTCATAATCTATTTCTATAGGCACTCAATTTCCCTCTCCAGAGACAATCAATGATATCAGATTATTATATTCTTTCAGAGATATTATCTGTATATATATATACAGATATATATATGAGTTTATCATATTTTGACATATTTGAGATTTTTATGTATATTCTTGGCTCTTGCCAAGAAGCTGATTGACAAAATAACACCAAGTTTTAGGGTAACCAGTGAAATTCAATGTCAGTTAGATACAATCCAATCAAAGAACTCGAGATTAAAGTTATAGTCCTATTTATGTTTACTATAATTCTCAGTTGTAATTGAAAGGAAACACATATTTATGTACAAGGCATTGAGGTTTCCAGCCAAAGATATTAAATCTTATTACAATTTAGAATATTGTCTGTCCTCTACATTTTGTCCATGGTAGTTATCAGAATTTGCTACACCATCATCTTGGGTTTTTCTTTGCTTTATTTCTTTTATTTCCTTTACTAGAGGCCCTATGCGTGAAGATCAGTGCAAGAATGGGCCTTCCTTCTCCTGGCTGCCAGCACCCCCTTCACTTCGGCCTGGAGCCACCTTTCTGCCTTTGTTCCTGCCTGGAGCTGCCTTTCTGCCTTCCCACACTGCCCAGAGGCCTGGAGTGGCTGGGGCGGTGTGGAATGCCTGCGATGTCACCTGCCCCAGGCTGCTCCTTGTCTGTGTATGCAAATTAGCCCGCCATCTTTGTTGGGTTAATTTGCATACTCACTCCTGATTGGCTGGTGGGCATCGTGAAGGTATAGTTAATTTGCATCTTTCTCATTATTAGCTTAGATTCAGTCCTCTTAATCTATATTTGGGAACCCATACATAGAGCAGATGTGGTCTTGGGAACAAAATAGAAACAGAGGCATGAACAGACTGACAGCTCTCAGAGGGGAGGTGGCATGGGGACCTGGCTGAAAGAAGGTAAAGGGATTAGTCGAAGAACATATATGCATAACCCTAGACACAGATGATGGTGTGGTGATGCCTGGAGGCAGTGGAGGAGTGGGGGCTGGGTGGAGGTGGGCAAAGGGGTAGGGCGGCATGTGTAGTAGTATCAACAATAAAAATAAAGTTAAAAACTCATCTTGGGTTTTTCTTTGTCTCTTTACTGCATCTTGTTTTTTTGAATATTGGGTGTATATTTATTTCTTAGTTTATGCCCTTGATTTTGTGAAGCACATCCTCAGATAGTTTTTGGCAAATATGTATATGACATTAAATTTTTCTTAAATATATTTTATTGATTTTTTACAGAGAGGAAGGGAGAGGGATAGAGAGTTAGAAACATCGATGAGAGAGAAACATCGATCAGAGGCCTCCTGCACACCCCCCACTGGGGATGTGCCCGCAACCCAGGTATATGCCCTTGACCGGAACCAAACCCAGGACCTTTCAGTCCACAGGCCGACGCTCTATCCACTGAGCCAAACCGGTTATGGCTAAAATTAAATTTATTTTTAATTCATAAAAAATAGTGTGCCTTCATGACTAATTGGGGATAGAATTATAAGAATATTTTTCTTCAGTGTTATAAATTACTTATTCAATGTTTTCTAACTTCTAGTTCAGCCATCAGGAATTCTAAAGATATTCTTTAATCTTTTAGGTAAGACTAGAATTTTTTCTAGAAGTTTTGACCTTGCTGTTATCAAATTTTGCCAATGATGTGTCATAATGTGGGAGTGTGTAGTCTTATTTATGAATTGTATGTAGAGTGAGCCCTTTTGACTAGGAAATAGTTTTTCATTGTTGTAACTCTCCCTTATTTTTGGATTAATTTATTCCCCTCCCTTTATATTTCTGATTTTCTTTCTGAAACTCCTAGTATCATACAAATGATGGATTTGTAGAATTGTTCTTTTGGTTTCCTTTATATTGGTGCTACTTTTCCTTTTTTGATCTACTTTCTAGATGAGTTCTATGTTTTCCAATTTTTCTATGAAGTTTATTATAACTTCCAAGTATTTAATTATCAATTGTTTTTTATCAGAATCCTATATAATAAAAGCCCAGTCACCATAACTGTAAAATGACCACTTAACCAGTCACTATGAGATGCACTGACCACCTCTTGGTCCCTTTCCTCAGCTGGCAGGCTCCCATTGCCCCATGGTGAATGGGGACCCAGAGGTGGGTGACAGGGGATGCAGGCAGCACCAGGCCAAGGCTCCTCCCCCACCGGTCACCCCACAAACAGAGGGTAAGCCATGGCAGGGGTGGGGCCTGCGAGCAAGCAGAAACAGTTGACCTGTCGGTCAGGCTCCGATCACCAGATGTCGAATGGGGAACCAGGGTGGGTAGTGGTGGGCAGCAGGGCCAGTGAGCAGGCAGAACAGCCAACCTTTTGTCCCTCACCCCGGCTGGTGGCTCTGATCACCCGATGGTGAATGGGAATCTAGGGTTGGGTGGCAGGGGATGCAGGTGGCACCAGGCCAAGGTCCCCGCCCTGCTGGTTGCCTCACACACAGAGGGCAACCTGCAGCTGGGGTGGGGCCAGCGAGCAGGAGAGAATGGCCGAACTCTTGGTTCCTCCCCGTGGCCGGTAGGCTCTGATCACCCGATGGCAGACAGGGAACAGGGCTGGGTGGCAGCGGGGTGGCGGGGGCGGGACTGGCAAGCAGGTGGAAGGGTGGACATCTTGGTCCCTCCCTCTGCCCGCAGGCTCCGACCTCCAGATAGTGAACAGGGACCCGGTGGCCGGGGATGCCGGCGGTGCCAGGCCAAGGCCCCCTGCCCTGCTGGTTGCCCCACACACAGAGGGTGACCGCAGTGGGGGGTAGGGCCATGAGCAGGCGGGACGGCCGACCTCCCAGTCCCTCCTCCCCAGCCATCAGGCTCAGATGGCAAATTGGGAACCTTGGTGGGTGGCCGCAGGGGGCGGGACTGGCTGCTGGCAGCCAGGGAAGATGGCCCTGATCACAGGCTAGGCCCAGGGACCATACCCAATCATGAACTTCGTGCTCCGGGCCTCTAGTATATTTATAAGAAGCACCGTGTTTTTGTCTCAGGTATACAATTTTTCCTATCACTCTGAGAATCTAAATTACAGAATGTTTTGAACTTTTCCATTCCTGTGAGTGTCCTTATCTCTCAGTTGTTTACTTGCTTTCTAATTTAAAGAAACACTTTATATTTCATGTCATAGGTTTTTATTGGATATTAGGATATCCATGATTATCTGCTTATTGATGAAAACAATAAAATAAAATGTCATTTGGAAGTTCTGAACAGGATACGGGATTTGTCAATTTTCAGCTTTACCATAAACTGATCTGCTGGGAACCACATTTGTTTCTTGTGAAACACACAAAGTCTTATCTTTATATCTTTCTCCTTAGATAGTTCAGGTTCTTCATAGGAATACATCTAATAGTGTTTGAGGAGTCAAATTTGGAAAGCCCTCGGAAGCCAGCCTTCAAGGAGGAGGTAGATCTATTTCTGTTTGCAGAAAGATAGTCATGTATTAAGTGATAGGTATTTTCATATCCTGAAAACCTTTGTTACCCTCATAGAGTAATTCAACAGACATGAGTAAGTTTTGCTTCTTAGGAGTCTATACACTTGTATTAGTCTGGCTCCTCCAGAAAAACATGACCAATAGAATGTGTATTTATAGAAATACTAGAGGCCTGATGCATGAAATCTGTGCAAGGCACTCGGCCCTCGCAGCTGCGGCAGCTTGCCTTGGCCCTCCCAGCCCTGGCTTCATCCAGGAGGTCATCTGGCTGTCCGGTCTAATTAGCATATTACTCTTTTATTATTATAGATGTGTGTGAAAACATACATAAATTAGTACAATGAATTGGCTTATGACATCATAGAAGATGAAATGTCCCAAGATCTGCAGTCCCCAAGTTGAAGACTCAAGAAGCTGATGGGTTAGTTCCAGTTCAAAGGATGGCAGGCTCAAGACCCCTGAAGGGCTGATATTTTGGTTTGAGTCCTAAGGCAGGAAAAAGAGCAATGTCTCAATTTAAAGGCAGAAAGGCATGAGGAATTCTCTCTTACTCAGGGTCGGTCTTTTTTTTGTTCCATTCGGGCCTTCAACTGATTGGTGAAGCCCACCTGTAGCATGGAGTGCCATCAGATTTGCTCAGTCTACTGAAACAAATGTCCACTTCACCCAGAAACACCCTCACAGACACACTGGGATTCATGTTTGGCCAAATGTCTGGGCACCACCTACACCCTCCAATCAGGTTGACAGATAAAATTAACCAACATAGTCCATCTCTTTGATTTAACCCCATTCGTGATGATACTGGTGAGGATAGTGCCTGAACCTATTGAGGAATCCGTGTTTAAATTTGATTTTTTTTCTTTCCTCAACATGGGCTTATAGTACATCTTTGGGTCTGCTATATGAGTTTCTACTTGCCCATCATCTTTCCAGACTTAATATTGACTTAGAGCTATCTGCTCACCAGTTGTTTTTAACTTTGTGTATTTATCTTTTTATTTCAAACTAGAGGCCCAGTGCATGAAATTCATACATGGATGTGTGTGTGGGGGTGTCCCTCAGCCCAGCCTGCATCCTCTCCAATCTGGGACCCCTCGGTGGATGTCTGACTGCCGGCAGTTGGACATTCCTTTCACAATCCGGGAGTGCTGGCTCCTATCCACTTGCCTGCCTGCCTGCCTGATTGCCCCTAACCACTTCTGCCTGCCAGGGTGATCGCCCCCTAGCCGCTCCCCTGCTGGCCTGATTGATGCCTAACTGCCCCCTTGCCAGCCTGATCGCCTGCAACTGCCTTCCCTTGCCAGCCTGATTGCTCACAACTGCCTTCCCCTGTTGCGACCTGCCCCCTCCGCTAGGACCCGCCTCCTCTCCACTCAGAGTCGCAGGACACCCAGGCCTCACTGTGTGGAGAGGCCGGTGGGCTCCGCTTCTGCTGTGTGTTGCGGCCATCTTGTGACGACATCACATGTGAGGACCACCTAGGCTTTTATTAGTAGAGATGGTTTTATATCTGATGATTTAGGAAGAAGATCTCTTAGAAACAGGGAATCTGTTTCACTCTCTTAACCCAGAATTGTTTTTTACTTAGTAAAATATAACTTGCTTATTTAAAACACTAAGTATTAAGTTGTAATAGTACCTATGCTAAGTGTGCTCCATAGATGCTTGATCAATAGGATTTTGTGTGTATGCAAATTCATGTGAAAATATTAATGCATTTAAATGTGTCTGCATGATTAGAATGGGGTGATATTTCTTTGTTAGTTGACAGATATTTTTGCAATTATTCCCTTTGATGGCTGGTGACTAAAATGCTACAAAAGAGAAGTATGTTTGAGTAGTTATAACCTTTATAAATCCTATTAAGGAATCTTAAACTGTATTTTTTCAGTGAGAATTATAAAATCTTAAGATGCTCTAAAATATTTCACTTCTTATGTAAATTTCTGTAGATTTTCCAAACATGTCTAATGTAGTTTCTAATTTTATCTAAACAAATTATAAGGTATTTTGATATGCAAAAACATGGATATAGCAGGTCCTCTGAAACTGATTTTGTAGTTATTTCCAAATATGACTGAGTATAGTAGTGGTGTTTAGTAAGCATATGAAATTCTGTACTTTCCAGTGCTGTAGACTAATGAAATCTTGTTATATTTTCTAATGGTTATGATTCCATAGTGAGCTTCAGGATTATAAGGCTAAAAATTCTACATAAATACATATGGAATTTTCTGCACTTCTTGGGCTATCTTAATTTATTAATTCTGGATGATTTCTTTCCTCAGAACCTAATTTAGATATCTTGCAATGTGCTCATTGTTTTCATCTGCCTTATCTTGACTGCTTGCTTTATTTTTCACTTGCTTGTGTCATCTTGTGTAAAAGTATTTTGGGTTGTGACTCCTTTTTGGTATCAGTTGATTAAATCATAGGCTCTTAAATGAATTCCTTGACTACTGTCAAAACATATTTATGTCAAGGTCTCAATCCCTGTCATAATTTGAGAAGCCTTGATTAGTTCACTGTGAAGATTCCCCTTTTATAAGGAGAGCATTTCTTAGCATCTTGACCTTTCAGATTATTTATATCAGAACTAATATATTAGAACATTATTTTTAATGAATATACAGTTGAACTCACTTCCATCTTCTACTTATACTCTAAAATATGTTATTTCTGGTAACTCACTTTAATAATTATTTTAAGGTGATAAAAAATGATAGATTTCCTTGATTTTATTATTAAAATATCATGATTTATATTGTAAATGTATAATATACAAATATTAATGAATTTATGAGAGTACATTCATTAAATAAGTTATAAGATACTCGCTATATCATTAATTTTCCTATGTCTTTTTTGTAAAACCCATTCCCCTGCCTGACCTAGAGGAAAAGCACTCTGCTGGATTCTGTGTTTCATTTCTTCCTTATTAGTTTTATAAAAGTATGCATCCCTAAACATTATGCTCTTTTTTAAAAAAAAAAATCTTTATTGTTGAAAGTATTACAGATATCCCCTATGTGTTATTTTTTTCCACTGACCCCCTTCACCCCCACCCAGGCCTCTACCTCTCCCAGGCCTTCACCACACTATTGTCTGTGTCCATGGGCTATGCATATCTACACTAATAAAAGACAAACATGCAAATTGGTGTCACTCTACTACATTTCCCATTAGCTAATCAGGGCAATATGCAAATTAACTGCCAGCCAAGATGGTGGCTGGCAGCCAGGCAGCTTGAAGTGAACATGAGGCTTGCTTGCTTCAGTGATGGAGGACTCCAACGTTCCCCGCCTGCCGCTGCCGGCCTCTGAGCTTGCAGTTTAAAACATTGTTACAAATATAGAAGCTAAACAAACCCCCAGAAATTGGCTTTCAGCCAGCCGGAATCTCAGAGCTGGAGTTGAAACAGTGTTTCGATTATAGAACCCAAACAAACCAGATACCTGCTTTCAGCAGCGGAGGCCTAAGAGCTGGAGGCAAGCCTCAGAGCTAAAGCTGGCCCAGAATAAAAAAAAATAATAAAAAAAGGAGCGGTTGGGAGCTTCAGTCACCCGCCAGACTGAAAACAGCCTTCAGCCCCTCACCCAGACTGGCCAGGCACCCCAGTGGGGACCCCCACCCTGATCCAGGACACCCTTCAGGGCAAACCAGCTGGCACCCACCCATGCACCAGGCCTCTATCCTATATAGTAAAAGGGTAATATGCCTCCCGGCACCGGGATCAGCGTGACGGGGGGCAGAGCCCAAACCCCCTGATCGCCCTGCGGTTCTGTGTGTGAAGGGGGTGGGGCCACAACCTCCCTATCCGCCCTGCTCTGTTTGTGACAGGAGAAGGCACCCCAACCCCCTGATCAGCCCTTCTCTGTGCCTGATAGGGGGAGCTCCCCAACCCCCTGAACGTCCTGCGGCTCTGTGTGTGACAGGGCGCAGTGCCCCAACCCCCCCCCCCCCCACCACCACCACCACGGGCCCTGCTCTGTGTATGATGGGGTAGAGCCATAACCTCCCCATCGGCCCTGCCCTGAGTGTGACAGGGTGTGGCGCCCCAACCCCTGATCCGCCCTGCTCTGTGTGTGACAAGGGGCGGTGCCCCAATTCCCCTATTGGCCCTACTCTGTGAGTGACAAGGGGGTGCTCCTCAACCTCCTGATCGGCCCTGCTCTGTGCATGAGAGGGTACGTAGCCCCAACCCCCCTGATGGGTCCTGCTCTGTGAGTGACAGGGGGCAGCGCCCCAACCCCCTGATCGGCCCTGCTCTGTGGGTGATAGAGGGTGGCGCCCCAACCACCCACCACAGGCCCTGCTCTGTGTGTGACGGGGTAGAGCCATAACTTCCCCATTGGCCCTGCCCTGAGTGTGACAGGGTGTGGTGCCCCAACCCCCTGATCTGCCCTGCTCTGTGTGTTACAAGGGGCGATGCCCCAAGTCCCCTATCGGCCCTACTCTGTGAATGACTGGGGGGAGCTCCTCAACCTCCTGATTGGCCCTACTCTGTGCATGACAGGGTACGGAGCCCCAACCCCCTAATGGGCCCTGCTCTGTGAGTGACAGGGGGCAGCACCCCAACCCACTGATTGGCCCTGCTCTGTGCGTGACAGGGGGTGGTGCCACAACCTCCCCATCGGCCCTGCCTTGAGTATGACAGGGGGCGGTGCCCCAACCCCCCAATCGGCCCTACCCTGAGTGTGACTGAGGGTGGCATCGTAACCTCCTGATCCGTTCTGCTCTGTGCATGACAGGGGATGGCACCCCAACTCCCCAATCAGCCCTGCTCTGAGCCCAACCAGGGCTGCACCTAGGGATTGGGCCTGCCCTCTGCCACCCGGGAGCAGGCCTAAGCCAGCAGGTTGTTATCTCCCGAGGGGTCCCAGACTGCGAGAGGGCACAGGCCGGAGTGAGGGACCCCCCCTTTCCCCCGAGTCACACATTTTTGTGCACTGGGCCTCTAGTCGTATCTAATAAAAGAGAAACATGCAAATTGACCATAACCCCAACACCCTTCCCATTGGCTAATCTGCAGGATATGCAAATTAACTGCCAACCAAGATGGCAGCCAGCAGCCATGCAGCTGAAGCGAACAGGAGGCTTGCTTGCTCCAGTGACGGAGGAAGCCAAT
Source organism: Myotis nattereri (assembly GCF_964212035.1). Classification (NCBI taxonomy): domain Eukaryota; kingdom Metazoa; phylum Chordata; class Mammalia; order Chiroptera; family Vespertilionidae; genus Myotis; species Myotis nattereri. The sequence goes on from NC_138075.1 coordinate 151,681,894, forward strand.
GTTCCCGGCCTGCTGCTGCCAGCCTCTGAGCTGCACTCTAAGTAACTATGTTGCAATTATAGAAGCTAAACAAGCTCCAGAGACCTGCTTTCAGCCAGCTTCGGCCTCAGAGCTTAGAGCTGCTGTGATGGCAACAGAGTTTCAATTATAGAAGCCAAACAGACCCAGAAACCTGCTTTCAGCCCTCAGAGCTGGAGCCAGCTCTCAGCTCCAGTGACAGCTATAGAAGGTAAATAAATCCCAGAATTAAAAAAAAAAAAAAAGAAAAGGAAAAAAGGAGAGGCTGGGAGCTTAAGTTGCCCTCCAGCCTGAAAATGGCTCTCAGGCCCTCACCCAGACTGGCCAGGCACCCCAGTGGGGACCCCTACCCTGAAGGGGGTGTGACCAGCTGCAAACAGCCTTCAGCCCGTCATCCAGGCTGGCCAGGCACCCAAGAAGGAACCCCATCCTGATCCGGGACACTTTCAGGGCAAACCAGCTGGCCCCCACCCATGCACCAGGCCTCTATCCTATACTACAGGCAGGACGGAACAGCACGAGCTGCCATCCGGGCCCCATGTGCAGCCCTGGGCAGCGGGGCATAAACCCCCAGCCTGGACCCCCGTGCCGCCTAAGCCTCGCACTGCTAAGTCCTGCCCCCAGCCGGGACTCTATGACTATTGGAGAACAGATAAGTGCCGCCGCTGGGCCATGGGTTGCTGTGGTGAACTGGCCATTGGTAAGTAGAAAAGTGCAGCCTGTAGGCAGCCCCCAGCTGCGCCTGATCTGGGAGCAGGAAAGCAAGCCCGGCCTGCGGGCAGCCCCCAGCTGTGCCTTCTCCCCGGTCGCCATGAGGATCCGGGAGCAGAAAAGCAAGCCTGGCCTGAGGACAGCCCCAAGCTGGGCCTAATACAGGAGCAGGAAAGCCCAGCCTGCGGGCAGCCCCCAGCTGGGCCTGCTCCCCGGTCACCATGGGGACCCGGGAGCAGGAGAGCAAGCCCAGCCTGCAGGCAGTTCCAAGCTGGGCCTGCTCCCCCGTTGCCATGACGATCTGGGGGCAGGAAAGCCTGGCTTGCAAGCAGCACCCCGATCCTGGCCATAGCTCAAGGGAGAGTACAACATGCAGTGGAGGCCAGGAGCCTGAGAGATCAACACAGAGTGGCTCCTGCTCCAAGCTTCCATGGTGTGGGTGGGGGCAGGCCCCCAGCAGACACACACACACACACACACACACACACACACAGTGCCTGCTATGAGCCTCCAATGTGGCTGGGGGCAGACCCCCAGTGGGGACACACACACACACACACACACACACACACACACACACACACGGCAACTGCTTCGAGCCTATGTGGCACGGCTGGGGGCAGGCCCTAGCAGATACACACACACACACACACACACACACACACACACACACGGGATGCCTGCTCCAAGCCTCTGCTGCCAGACTGTGGCCATCAGTAGGACATCCACTGAGGGCTCCCAGACTTTGAGAGGGGCAGGCTGGGCTGAGGGAAACCCACACCCCAGTGCACAGATTTCATGCACTGGGCCTCTAGTATGCATATAAGTTTCCAGGTTAATGTTTCCCCACCCTCCCCACCACCACCGTCCCTCTGAGATTCATCAGTCTGTTCCATGCTTCTATGTCTCTGGATCTGTTTTGTTCATCAGTTTATTTTGTTCATTGGATTCCAGATATGAGTGAGATCATGTGATACTAATCTTTCTATGATCGGTTTATTTGTCATAGCATAATATCCATGCTGTTGCAAATGGTAGAAGTTCCTTTTTAGAGCCCTGTAGGATTTGATTGAATAAATGTACCCTGGCTTTTTTATCCACTTATCTGCTGATGGGCATTTGGGCTGTTTCCAAATCTTAACTATTGTAAATTGTACTGCTATAAACATAGGGATGCATATATTCTTTCTGATTGCTGTTTTGTGTTTATTAGTATATATTCCTAGAAGTGGGATTACTGGTTCTAATGGGAGTTCCATTTTTAGTTTTCTGAGGAAACTCCATACTGTTCTCTACAGTGGCTACACCAGTCTGCATTCCCACCAGCAGGGTACTAGAGTTTCCTTTTCTCCACAGCTTTGACAACTCTTGTCATTTGTTGATTTGTTGATGGTAGCCATTCTGACAAGTGTGAGGTGATACCTCACTGTCGTTTTAATTTGCATCTCTTGTATGATCAGTGACTTTGAGCATTTTTTCATACATCTCTTGGCAATCTGTTTTTCCACTTCAGAGAAGTGTCTATTTAGGTTATTTGCCTGTTTTCTAATTAGATTGTTTGTCTTCCTTTTGTTAAGTTGTATAAGTTCTTTATATATTTTGGAAATTAACTCCTTATCAGTTGTATCATTGGCAAGTAGGTTCTCCCATGTAGTGGGCTCTCTTTTCATTTTATTGATGATTTCTTTTGCTGTGCAGAAGCTTTTTATTTTGATTTAGTCCCATTTAAAGGTGTATTGGCAAACTATTGCTACAAGAGATGTCTGAGATTTTGCTGCCTATGGTTTCTTTTAAGATTTTATGGTTTCATGACTCACATTTAAGTATTTTATCCATTTTGAGTTTATTCTTGTGTATGGTGTAAGTTGTTGCTTTATTTTCATTTTTTTTTTTGCATGCACCTGTTCAATTTTCCCAACACCATTTATTGAAGAGACTGTCTTTACTCCATTGTATGCTCTTGCCTCCTTTGTCAAATATTAATTTAGCATAATGACTTGGGTTTATTTCTGGGTCTCTGTTCATTTCCATTGATTGATATGCTTGTTCTTATGGCAGTGATAGGCTGTTCTGATTATAATGGCTTTGTAGTATAACTTGATATCTGGTATTAAGAACCCTCCAACTCTGTTCTTCTTTCTCAAGGTGGCTCCGGCTATTCAGGGTTTTTTTGGTTCCATATAAATTTTTTGAGTGTTTGTTCTAGATCTGTGAAATATGCCAAACATTATACTCTTTAGTTTCTATACCTTTGATATGATATAAATGTTATGCTATGTGTAGTTTCTGAATTATTATTTTCCAGTCCACACTATGCTTCCATGGTTTACCCTTGTTTTACCTATTGTTTGTTATACCTCATTTACTTCCACTGGGTACAATATTCTGTTATGTAAATACACCGTATACTTTTTAGTCAATTTCCTGTTAATAGATGTTTCTACTGTGTGTGGTCTCTGGCTGTTATCAACAATGTCGCCATGAAAATTCCTGAGCATGTGTCACTATGCTTGTGTGTGACCTTCTCTCTGGGAGAGGTGTTACATTACTAGAGATAGTGTGTGTACATTTTGAGTGTTTTAATGGGTATAAAATTGGGAATATTTTGGAAATAATTCCAGATTTTGTGAAATGATTTCAAATTGTTTTCTAGAGCACTGCCAACTATTTACTTTCACAAAAGTAATTTTGAAGAAATTTAATTGGCTTTTTGTTCACCTATGCTTGGTATGGTCATGTGTTACTATTCTTTTATTGTTGACGCTATTACAGATGTCTCCAATTTTCTTCCTTTGTGCCCTGCACACAACCCCTTCCACCCCTCAGCCTTCACTACATTGTTGTCTGTGTCCATGGGCTATGCATATAAGCATATATATTATTTGGTTAATCTCTTCCAGTCCCCCCAACCCCTCTCCTCTGAGATCTCTCAGTCTGTTCCATGTATCTATGCCTCTGGTCCTATTTTGTTCATCAGTTTACTATTGTTGAAAGATTAGAAATTATAAAATGTATATGACTGCTGTCTTAAACTTTGCAATATAAGAAGTTAAATATTCTTTCATGTATAAATTGCTCCTTCGTGTGTTCTCTTTTGTAAGTGCCTGGGTATTTTGCATTTTTTTTTTCATACTGATATGTGCATTCTTTAAATCACCTAGTTAGTATGATTTTTTATTATAGTTGACATACAATATTGTATTAGCATCAGGAGTACAAAATAGTGACTAGATATTTACATAAACTTCAAAGTGATCACCCCGATAAGTCTGGTGCCCATCTGACACTATATATAGTTATAGCAATATTATTGACTCTGTTCCCTAGGCTGCAATTTATTATTGCCATGACTATTTTTAAACTGGTTCTTTACACTTCTTAAGACCTTAACCTTTTCACCCAGTCCCCCAACCCCTTCCCATCTAGTAATCATCAATTTGTTCTCTGTATGAGTTTGTTTCTGTTTTGTTTGTTCATTTTTTAAAGTTCCAGGTATGAATAAAATCACATAGTATTTGTATTTGACTTATTTCCCTTAGCATAATACCCTTTAGGTCCATCCATGTTGTCACAAATGGCAAGATTTCATTAATTTTATGGCTGAGTAATATCCCATTGTGTATATGTATCACATCTTATTTATTCATTTGTCTATCCTTGAACTCTTAGATTGCTTCCATATCTTGGCTATTGTAAATAATGCTGCAATTAACATATCTTTTTTAATTAGTGTTTTTTTATTTATTTATTTAGGTAACTACCCAGAAGTGGAATTGCTGAACAATGTGGTAAATCTATTTTTAATTTTTTGAGAAAGTTCATAATGTTTTCCAGAGTGGCTGCACCAATTTACAATACCACCAAGAGTGCTCACTTGTTCTTCTTTCTCCACATTCTCACCAACATTGGTTTCATTATTGATGATAGTGTTTCTGATAGATGTGGGATGATATCTCATTGTGGTTTTAATTTGCATTGCTCTGATTATTAGTAATTTTGATTATCATTTCATCTGTCTTGGCTATCTGTATTTCCTCTTTTTATAAATATCTGTTCAGTTCCTCGGTCCTTTTTTTAAATTAGATCATTTGTTTTTTTGGTATGAAGTTGTGTTCCTTATATATTTTGGATATTAACCTCTTATTGGAGGTATCACTGGTAAATATATTCTCCCATTCAGTAGGTTGGCTTTTTGTTTTGTTAATGATTTCCTTCACTATGCAAAACATTATAGTTTGATGTAGTCCCATTTGTTTATTTTTCCTTTCATCTCCCTTACCTCAGGAGACATATCCAAAATAAAATATTGCTAAGAGTGATGTTAAATATTTTACTGCTTTGTTAACATTTTGTTGAGGATTTTTGCATCTGTGTTCTTTATGTCTGTGTCTGGTTTTGGAATCAGAGTAATGCTGGCCTGGTCAAGACGAGTATTTGGAACCTCCCTGCCTCTTCAATTTATTTGGAATAATTTGAGAAGAATAAGTTTTAATTCATCTTTGAATGTTTGTCAAAATTCATGTGAGAAGTCATCTGGCCCAGGGCTTGTATTTGTTGGAAGTTTTTTGATTAGTGTTTCAATTTGGTTGGTAGTGTTCAGTGTTTAGATTTTCTGTTTCTTCCTTATTCAGTCTTGGGAAATTGTATGTTTCTAGGAATTTGTCCATTTCTCCCAGGTTGTCCAGTTTGTTGTCATGTCGTTTTTTTCATAGTATTTTCTATCCTTTGTATTTTTGTGGTATTGGTTGTATTTCTGTGGTTTTTGGTTGTCACATCTCCCCTTTATTTCTGATTTTATTTGGGCCCTCTTTTTTTTTTTCTTGATCAGTTTTGCTAATGGTTTTTCATTTTTATCTTTTCAAAGAAGGAGCTCTTGGTTTCACTGATCTTTTATATTGTTTTATTTTTTCATCTAAAATGATACGTCTTTTATTAGAAGAGTTCCATTCCAGGTATTGCATGGTTTTACAGATGTTTTCACTTCCCTTCCTAGCAAACTTAACACATTAACCAACCTTTTTAGTAATGAACCTAGGAAGCAAAGATAAATAAAAAAAGATTCTATTTTAATGAGCAGGGCTAAGCAGTGGACACTTCCCTCTCCCACCCATTTCCCCCAGTAAGAGAGTAACCAGTCTTTTAGTTTATATTTGCCCATAGTCAGGACCCTTGGAGAGAAATGAAGTGACTAGTATCCAGAAGATCATTTTCAATTTGCTATTGGACAAATGCTGTCAACCATCTATATAGATTCCTGCACTAAAGCTGAATTCTTTTAAATTTATCTTTATTATTGAACTAGTGGCCCAGTGCATGAAATTGGTGCACTCGGGGAGTGAGGGACCCCCCCTCCCCCAGCCTGGCCTGTGCTCTCTCACAGTGCTGGAGCCCCACGATTAATCACCCCAAAGAGGTAGACCCCGCCCACCCATCCGCAGCTCCTCAATGGATTGCCCCAAAGAGGTAGGCCAGAGCTAGGGGTCCCGCCTTCGGGGTGCACACAGGGCCACAGGACCCCCAGCAGAAGCCGCGTGGAGCAGCTGCTGGGACCTGCCCTCATGGCCTATGCACAGAGTCAAGCCCCGCCTACCCTAGTGATGGATTGTGACAGCATGACAGAGTGAGGGCATCACAGCGTGAGGACGTGACAACCACCTACGCTATTATTAGTATAGAACTTACACATTTCCCTTTTTTTCTTCTATTGACCTTTTTCCCCCAACTCGCACCCCCTTTCCAGGCCTTTACTGAACATTGTCTGTTCATTCGTTATGCATATATGCATATACATTCTTTGGTTAATCTCTTCCTGCCCAAACCCTTTCCTTTGAAATTCATCAGTCTGTTGAGTGTTTCCGTGTCTCTGGATCTGTTTTGTCAGTTTATTTATTTTTTCATTAGATTCCACATTATAATTGAAATTATGTCATACTTGTCTTTCCCTGTTTTGTTTTGTTTTTGACATTATCTCATCTATTTCCATTCTGATATTTATTTTCTTCCTTCTACTCGCTTTGGGGTTTTTCCCCCTAGATTCTTGAATGTATGTTTAGATTATTTGATATTTTTTTCTGTTTTTTTAAATCTTTTATTTATTTAAAATGTTTCATTCATTTCAGAGAGAGGAAGGGAGAGGGAGAAGGAGAGAGAGAGATGGAGACATTAATGATGTGAGAGAATCATTGATCGGCTGCTTCCTGTAGTGATTGAGCCACAACACAGACATGTGCTCTGTCTGGAATCAAAATGTGACCTCCTGGTTCATAGGTCTATGCTCAACCACTGACCCACACCAGCCAGGCTTTCTATTTCTTGAGGTAGCTCTGTAACTTGTGAATTTTCCTCTTGGAACTGCATTGGCTGTGTCCCATAGATTTGGGATCCTTATGTTTTCATTTTTATTTGTTTCAAGGTATCCTTTGATTTTTTTTTTCTTGATCTCCTTAATCCATTCATTATTTAGTAGCATGTTGCTTAGCCTCTGTGTGGGTGTGTATTTTTTAGGTTTCTTTTTCTAGTTTACTTCTAGTTTTATACCATTGTGAGATGAGAATATGCTTGGTATGATTTCAATCTTCTTAAATTTATTGAGACTAGTTTTGTGGCCTAACATGTGATCTACCTTGGAATATGTTCCATGTGTAGTTGAAAATGCATATTCTGCTGCTTTTAGGTGAAATCTTCTAAAAATATCAAATCCATCTGGTCTGTTGTGTCATTTAAGGTTGTTTCCTTGATGATTTTCTCTCTGGATGATCTATCCATTGACTTTGGTAGGGTGTTAAATTTCCCTACTATGACTGTATTATAGTTGATTTCTCCATTTATGTCTGTATGTTTTAGAAATCACATAAAGCAATTTCAATATCAGGCAGCAAGAGATTAATTAATTGCCTTAGAGCAGACAGGAATCTAAGAATATAAGGTAAAATGAGAAAAAAAGCAGTATTTTATTTTGCCATGAAAATTAACTCACCTACCCTAAATATGTATTTCAGTATTTGCTTTTTTCCTCTTAGATTTAAGGTGTAATGAGGCATGGTTATTTAAAATGTTTATTTTACATACTATTATTTTAAAGTATTAACAGCAAACTATCCCAGAAGTGAGGGCTTTGATGTAGGTATTGATCAAGTCACATTCTATCATAGGGACCAGCAATTTTCTACAAAGGGCCAAGTGAAAAATAGTCTAGGCCAGTGGTTGGCAAACTCATTAGTCAACACAGCCAAATATCAACAGTGCAACGATTGAAATTTCATTTGAGAGCCAAATTTTTTAAACTTAAACTATATAGGTAGGTACATTGTTATTAACTTAATTAGGGTACTCCTAAGGCTTAGGAAGAGCCACATGTGGTTCACGAGCCGCAGTTTGCTGACCACGGGTCTAGGCATTGCAGCTATCTGGTCACCTCTGTCCCAATGTCTCAACACTGTCCTGGTGAAAGAGCAGTTGTGGATAACACATAAGTGAACGATGCAGTGTTGTTGCAACACAGATTGTTCATTAGTGCATTTAGCAGGCCAGATATGCTTTCCAGGCCATAGTTTCTTATTTTATTGTTGGTTCTTCAAATGATTAGACACCATATGCTTTAAAATCATCTGCATTCTTAGGGCTGGATCCAGTTCACTTTTTTTTAATTTAAATTCTTAAGCATTACATAAGTCTCCTTTTTCTCCCATTGGCTTCTCCCCGGCCACCCCCATCCCGCAGCACATGCCCTCAGCCTCCCACTGTCTGTGACCATTGGTTATGCTCATATGCATTCATTCGAGTCCTTTGGTTGATCTCTTACCCTCTCACCCCCCACCTTCCCTCATAGGTTGGACAGTCTGTTCCATGCTTCTTTGTCTCTAGTTTTGTTCATCAGTTTATGTTGTTCATTATATTCCACAAATGAGTGAGATCATGTGATATTTATCTTTATCCAACTGGCTTATTTCACTTAGCATAATGCTCTCCAGTTCCATCCATGCTGTTGTAAATGGTAAGAATTCCTTCTTTTTTTACAGCAGCATAGTATTCCATTGTGTAGATGTACCACAGTTTTCTAATCCACTTATCTACTGATGGGCACCTAGGCTCTTTACAAATCTTAGCTATTGTAAATTGTGCCGCTATGAACAAAGGGGTGCATATATGCTTTCTGATTGGTGTTTCTGTTTTCTTCGGCTATATTCCTAGAAATGGGATGACTAGGTCAATGGAAGTTCTATTTTTAATTTTTTGAGGAGATGCCATACTGTTTTCCACAGTGGCTGCACCATACCCATCAGCAGTATAAGAGGGTTTCTTTTTTCTCTGCATCCTCGCCAGCACTTGTCACTTGTTGATAATAGCCATTCTCACAGGTGTGAGATGGTAGCTCATTGTTGTTTTGATTTGCATCTCTCAGATGATTAGTGACTTTGAGCATGTTTTCATATGTCTCTTGGCCTTCTGTATGTCCTTTTTCGAAAAGTGTCTATTTAGGTCCTTTGCCCATTTTTTGATTGGATTGTTTATCTTCCTTTTGTTAAGTTGCATGAGTTCCCTATAAATTTGGAGATTAAAACCTTATCAGAGATAACATTTGCAAAAATGTTCTACCATGCAGTGGGCTTTCTTGTTGTTTTGTTGATGGTTTCTTTTGCTGTTCAGAAGCTTTTTATTTTGATGTAGTCCCATTTGTTTATTTTCTCCTTAGTTTCCATTTCCCTAGGAGCTGTTTTGGTAAAGATATTGCTACAACAAATGTTTGCTATTTTGCTGCCCGTGGCTTTTTCTCAGATTTTTATTGTTTCCTGTCTTACATTTAAGTCTTTTATCTATTTTGAGTTTATTTTTGTGTATGGTGTAAGTTGGTTGTCTAGTTTCATTTCTTTTGTATGTATCTGTCCAATTTTCCCAACACCATTTGTTGAAGAGACTGTCTTGACTCCATTGTATGTTCTTGCCTCCTTTGTCAAATATTAATTGAGCATAAGGGCTTGGGTCAATTTCTAGGTTTTCTGTTCTATTCCATTGGTCAATATGTCTGTTCTTGTGCCAGTACCAGGCAGTTTTGAGAACAGCAGCTTTGTGGTATAGCGTGATATCTGGTATTGTGATCCCTCCAACTTTGTTCTTTCTCAAGATTGCTGCAGCTATTTGAGGTATTTTTTTATTCCATTTGAATTTTGGAGAGTATGTTCTAGGGCTTTGAAGTATGCTGTTGGTATTTTAATGGGTATTGCATTGAATCTATAGATTGCTTTGGGTAGTGTAGACATTTTAATGATTATTCTACCAATCCATGAATACGGTATATTCTTTCTTTTGTTTATGTCATCCTCTATCTCTTTTTTCAGTGTCCTGTGATTTTCTGAGTACAGGTGCTTTACCTCCTTGGTTAAATTTATTCCAAAGTAAGATACTTTTTTAAGATATTTTTTTGTTGTAATGGTAAATGGGATTTTTTTTAAGTTTGTCTTTCTGTGAGTTCATTTTCTATTAATAAAAGCATAATATGCTAATTAAACCAGATAGCTGAATGAGCTTCTGGACACCATTCTGGACGTCCTTCCAGATGAAGCCGTGGTGGTGTGGGCCAAGGCAGAGGTGGTTAGGGGTGATCAGGCAGGCAGGCAGACAGGCAGGCAGGTGAATTGTTAGGGGCAATGAGGCAGGCAGACAGAAGATTAGGGGTGATCAGGCAGGTAGTCAGGTGAGTGGTTAGGGGCCAGCAATCCCAGATTGCTAGATGGATGTCTGACTGCCAGGGATCAGGCCTAAACTGGCAGTTGGACATCCTCCGAGGGGTCCCAGATTGTGAGAGGTTGCAGGCCGGGCTGAGGGAAACCCCCTCCTGTGCATGAGTTTCATGCAACGAGGCCTCTAGTTAGTGTATAAAAAAGCCATAGATTTATGGGTGTTAATTTTGTATCCTGCTACATTGCCAAATTCATTTATAAATTCTGGTAGTTTTTTGATGGAGTCTTTAGGGTTTTCCATTTACAATATCATGTCTTCTGTGAATAATGACAATTTTACTTCTTTTCCAATTTGGATGACTTTTATTTCTTCTTCTTGTCTGATCGCTATGGCTAGCAGTTCCAGTACTATGTTGAACAGGAGTGGCGAAAGTGGGCATCCCTGTCTTGTTCCTGTTCTTTGAGGAAATTTTAGTTTTTGCCCATTGAGTATGATGTTGACTGCAGGTTTGTCATATATGGCTTTTATTATGTTGAGGTATGATTCCTCTATTTCCACTTTGCTGAGAGTTTTTAATCAGGAAATGGTGTTGGATTTTGTCAAATGCTTTTTCTGCATCAATTGATATGATTATGTGATTTTTGTCTCTCAATTTGTTTATGTGATGTATCACGTTTATTGATTTGCAGATATTGTACCAGCCTTGCATCCATGGAATAAATCCCACTTGGTCACGGTGTATGATCTTTTTAATGTACTGCTGGATCCGATTTGCTAGAATTTTGTTGACGATTTTAGCATCTATGTTCATGAGAGATATTGGCCTGTAATTCTCTTTCTTTGTAGTGTCTTTATCTGGTTTTGGGATTAGGATACTGTTGGCTTCATAGAAAGAGCTTGGATGTGTTCCTTCCTCTTGAATTTTTTGGAATAGTCTGAGAGGAATAGGTTTTAGTTCTTCTTTGAATGTTTGGTAAACTCCCCTGTGAAGCTGTCTGGCCCCAGGCTTTTGTTTTTGGATCCAGTTCTTATTCTGAGTGAACATTATATATAAGAGGATATTTTCTTTAAGGAAAAGAATTTGTGAACATAAAATTATTTAAGAAAATAGTTAAGTTTATAAATAAAATCATACTGCATACCCCAATCATGGAATCTACTAAAGGCAAATGTTTGTCTTCTCATTTAACATTTTTTCCTGAAATTTTTGGTTGGATACTTTTTTATCTCATTTACAATAAAAATTTCTATGTTGTGACTAGAAAGCTCCCTCTTCTAATGTGGTTGATAAAAGTTTATTTTCTCATTATTAATTCTTTAAAAAATATCTTTCAGATCTTATAAGTGTTATATTGGTAATGCCCTGAAAATATTTCTGGATTGTTATTAATTTCTTTTCAAAAATCTCTAGCATCCATTTTATGAGCCATAGGATTTGAACATGACCTCCCTAGACTAGATTCTGCCTTTCTACATTTCAGACCTGTGTCTCCTTCATGACATGTCCTTGCCTGTACCAGCATAGTACATACACCTATTACAGGTTGTTCCTGGTCCTGCCTTAGTGAGTGAATCAGCATAGGGAAAAACAGGCAGAGGACTGATTCTGGTAACCATCCCACTTCAGGAAGCCTGCCTGTATAACCAAATTCTGTACAGACATGACTGCTCATAAATCACAGAGCCCTGTCCCACTAAAACCAAACTGCATAATCACCAACTCAGGTTCTGCCAACTAAATCCTCAAAGCGCAATGGCCCTCCAAAGTCCCTACATAAGGGAAATGTGAGTATTGTTATTTTCATGGCAATACACTTACATGAAGTTAATACAAATCTGTTTTCCTTTTAGCAGGACATAATTGGAAACATTAATTATATTACCAAGGCTTTGACTAGAATGTTATATTCGAGTTGTTCATAGAGTCAGAGATAACCCATACAGCTCTGAGGCACTGCAGTTGACTTTATGGAGCCAATAGCCCTTGGAAAAATCAGCCTCGTGCCTTGCATACAGAGTTACCAGGTGAGTAAGGAAGGGCACTCCTTGGCAGTCCCGAGGACCGTAGGATATTTTGGGGACCTGAGGCCAAGAGGAATTCACTCAAATCTATAGATGTTTCAGGAAAAGTCTGCTTGCAAGTCCTTGGTTCCTCTACAGCCCCCACAAAGGGAGATGAAATACCAGGAAAGTCACATTCAAACAAACAATGCTTATATATCAGTCTTGAAGAAAACTTAAAACATTTTGTTTTAACAGACTTCAAAAAATATTTGGTCAGTGTGCACATTGCCAAGGCATCTCCCAGGGCTTTAGAAGTGGATGATGAAATAAAGGGGTCCCTGAAGTTGAAGCTTCATTAGCTTCATGGTAGTCATGTTCAGATTTCCTTAAAAATGGATCCCTCAGTCCCACCCCAACCAACTGAATGGAGATTTCTGGGAGGTGGGAGTGAGGCTCTATACTTCTAACATGCTGACCCTTCCAAAATGGCCCGGAAGCTCTATGTAATGTCAGGACAAAACGCTTTCCCTAGCACATCAACAGTGCTGGGCTGCTCCGCTTCTGCCAGGGTCAATGAAAATCTTTTCAAACACCAGGGATGTGTCTACTTCCAGAAGATCACTCAAGCATTGCAATTTATCTCAGGTTTGAACCAAGTAAACTATTTGTGCGTAAGGGGTACCGGCTTGTATTTATTCAGTGAGTATAACAGATGCTAAGAGCTTATTTGTAATGCCTGTAAGCTTATGTTGGCATTTAGTAATAACAACGCATTTTTATTCATGATTTAAAATTTCAAAAATAGATTTAAACTTCATTGAGCAATTATTAAATGCACACATACAGAGTATTTTTTTGGTCACAGGGATAGACTGAGAAAAGCATTGTTGGTATGTGGGGCTTTGCAATACTCGCTAGTTATTAAATAATTGAATGAGTAATTTGAGCATAAAACATCTATTCAAGAGATTCACTGCCAAATTGCAACAGTCCCGGGATATCTGCCCTTCTAATCCTAGTCACCTTCTCCATAATCCATATCTTATTTCAAAGAGATGAGTGCAAATTAAGCATTTATTCTTGGACCTGAGCCATTTTTGATGATGTCATAGAGCAAGTATCGATGTGTCTGTTTGAGACTTGTATCTTACTTGATATAAGGCAAGCCATTTCCTAAGCACTTTACAAACATGAACTTATTGATTCCTTGTTGCAGTGCTGTAAGATAACTATGTTTATTATGTTTCACAGATGTGTGAAGTATGGCAAGGCTACAGAGCTTCCTAAGTGCACCCAGCTAGAATATAGCGACATTCACACTGATGGTTCAGGGTACGTGGTTCCAGATGTTCAGTTCTCCACCATCTATGACATTGATCTCATATGTGTACACACAGATCTAAGCATGGGGAGGATGCAAATCCCAGTATTTGAATTATGCAGATGAGTAAGAATTTTTATTTGACCCTGGGTTGCTTAAATTCTCCAATAATCATAACATCGTCACTTTGCCCACCAATCCCCTTTTTAAATATGGTGGTAGTTTGGACTTTAAAAATCAACATTGGCTGGCCCATTTTGGCCATGAGAAAATTTCTTATTCTCACTGAACATTAGTTAACTTCATTGTTGAACTTTCTGGACATTAGCACATAGTTCATGAGCTGATAGGGAGATGAAATGAAGTGATGGATAAATGCTTCTAAACATGGAGCTGTCTGGGGTAGATGGCCACGCACAGTAGCTATTCTCACTACTCATGCAGGGCATTCCTGCCATTCACCACAGATGGCTTAAGTCATTACAGGACTATTTTTAAATGCCCCATTCCTTTCAAATATCTTCCCCATCCATAACTTGCAAGTGCTCCTTTAACTTTTAATCTTTTTCAACACTTTTTGACCTGGCCTGTGTTTGTGTTTTCTCACCATAAATCATCTCTATCTAAGAGAAGCCTCTCATCAGTCAAGGTCTCGTTGCATTTCTACTCCCCCAAGGTTCCTCCAATTTCCGAGGATTAGAGCTAGAATCGCCTGAGAGCATGTAGATAGTTCAATAAACTGCTTAAAAAAACAATCCTGCCCTTCTCACACAATCCGCTCTGTGGCCTTCATTTCTGCACGGTTGTTATCCCAATCAATACTGGTATCTCAGTAATTAAAGGCTCCCAGGTTCAGACATTGGGCCTTCTTGCTGGCTCCCCTTATCTGTAGAAACACGGCCTCATACATTTGCTTCAGCTGTCCTTGACTCTCCAGCTGCCATCAACAATTACATTGCCATTTTTTATTCCAAATCGACTGCTGTGTCAGGTGAACTATTTAAATGATCTTTGCTCATACTATCATTACTGCAGCCCACCCTAATAATATTTGACAGCACCATTTGGTTTGTATTTCTTATCTTGGTACTAAGCTGAATTCCCTTCCACTTGTCATAAATCTTTGCTGGATAAATAAGTACATCCCATTGAATTATGTTTACCCATCTGTTAGTGTCCTGACAGGGCGGCTCTGGAAAACCCCTCATGGCTGCAGAAGCTTCTGCTCTAACTCCACCCTTCTAATGATCGATATCTGCACTAAAAATGAGAAATTCAGTCAAGCACAGACATGACTGCACATAGATGAATATGTGATCTTACAGATATCCCAAAGAATTATAAAAATAAACTGCCTTACTTTACATCTGGTGGAGAAAGCCAATCCTGTAGCTGTACTTAGATAATAAGGAGATCTTTGATTTGTCAAGCCCTGTACAGAGCTGAAAAATAATTTAGATACATTTTCTCAGACCTCTTCACTCACTGACGTTGGATGCTTTGCTAAAAATTATGCAAGATGGCAGGATTTGACTGACTCTTACAGAGGTAAAGATTCTGTTTCTACATCACTAAGAGTCCACAGGCAGGAGAATTGTGGAAGGGGTAAGTTAAGGAAAAAACAGAAATAAAAACAGAAAAGCAATGTAGTTTCAGTCAAGCCTGTCATGAGAGTAGAAAAAGACCTCAGTAATAACATTGTCAACAATTGCCCGCCCCCACACCACCACTATGAACAACCACTAAATACTACCATCACCATCAACCAGCATCCTGTCACCATCAACCACTGACATCCATAGCCCACCACCAACAAAAATCAACAAAACCAGTAGCCACCACTTAGCATCTAATTTAGGAGTTAATGAAAAATAGTACTTGTCAGGGAAGACATGAGGCAGTAGAAAGATAGAATCAGGCCATTGAGGAAGTCCCATTTTTAACAACCCAAGGTCATCCCCAAAGCTGATAAGCAGAATAAAAATTAGATTTGAAATTTCATGCACAGGAATTCATGAGCAATAATATGAAGGTTATAACTATTTTTTTTGTGTGTGTGTGTGTTTTGTTGTTGTTGTTATTATTAATCCTCACCCCAGGATATTTTTCCATTGATTTTTAGAGTGAGCAGAAGGAAGCAGGGAGAGACAGAGAAACATCTATGTGAGAGAGGTTGCCTCCTGCACATTCCCTGACTAGGTATGTGCTCTTGACTGGAATTGAACCCTTCAGCCCATGGACCGATGGTCTATCCACTGAGACAAATCAGCTAGGGCTCTAACCCTTTCTTAAAAATAAAATATTAGATACAACTTAGTGGATAATTGATAACAATGGTGGAAAACTACAAATTAATAACAAAATTTGTATGTGTTTGCTATGATGCAACCCCCAAAAATAAGTTAAAAATATCTGTGAAGTGACCATTATTAAATTGTTCATATTCACAGGTAAATACATGATCGATAGATCATATGACCTTCACAAAGTCACATAACAAGCTGCAGTCCGTACATTGGCCCAGATGGCTCCATGCTGAACCAAGCATTTTCACCACACAAACAGACACTACCTATATTCAACGAAGAGTTAAAGCATTCTGCTTCAGGTGAATCTTTGTAAATTTTCCACTTCCAGCTTTAACAATCTGGAAACTGCTCAGGTAATTGCACATAATAGTGAGGGGGCAGGGGAGTAAAGAAAAAGAAATCAATAAAAGATTATATAATTGTATTTCTTATCTTCCAGTGCTGAAGTTATCCATAGAAAATCTAGTTATCAGAAGACATCCAACCTTGACAAGGTTAGCCTGGATTTGTAGTTACAGTAGTTTGTGATTTTTAAAGTATTATAATTATGATGATAATCATTATGGAGTTGTAGCATGTACCTTTTAATTTGGTTGTCAAGGGAGACAGGGAGAGATAATTAAGGCTAAAAGATGGAGAATGGAAGCCTTATTAAAGGATATATTGAAGATGGGAATTTGATCTGAGAATTAGATTATGATGAGAGTTTTTAATGCAGCTGTGACACTCTTGAGTGACAGGGGAAGTGAGCAGGCAATTACAACGACAGGCATCTCCCTTAATCTTTACAATCCCAAACTCACCGTCACATCCATTTAAATTAATTTTCATGAAGCCTGCACACTTATGGCCTCACCAAATTGGAAATTTGTTTGTTTATTGTCCACAGGAAATAATTTTAGGGAAGCAAGTGGCAGTGAAAGCCAACATGCCTGTCTATCTTGTCTTTTTAACTTGTAAAAATTAATAACATGAGATTAATCTGAAGGCTGTGCCTTTATGAAAACTGGCTGATGCTCAGTAGACAAGCATTATTGTGATTATCAGTGGGAAGGTCAGAGGAAGGCATGTAAAAGTCACAGCTGATTCATGAGTTCCTACGTTAAGCAAAGGATTTGAAAAGAACAACAACAGGGCTTGTGTTGCTCAGTGTTATACGTGAGAAATCAGTCTTCCTCGCATTGCTGAAACTGAAATTTTCAGGAATGGATTTTCAACAACTTTGGGCATAGTTACTTTAAGATGTCTGTTCAGTAGAGATAGCAATAGCTCATTACCATGCATGCCGAAAACCTATTTTAAGAAGTACTTTGCTGCACAAAGAATAATTTACCACATCATATATTTCCTCCCAGTAATGCTAATATAAATAATTGTTGTGCCTTAAATTGGCATTATATTTTGATAGCATAGTTTTTAATATACAAAGAACTGTTCGGTGGGACTGTTCAGAAACATGGAAATGGAGACAAAAATAGGAGTCTTTGGGAACAGCTCTTAATTTAAATTCCATTTATTGTTCTGATAGAGTATGGTAGCTGAAGAAGTTTCAACATAATGATGGAATCATGATTATTTTGCAAATAAGTTTTAAAATATATCAGAAATGTGTTTGTGGTTTAGATATGGCAAATCTGAAAAATCACACTAATTAAGTGTTCTTTATTATTCCATCTGTTATTTTCCTTTAGGTTATCTAACAGGGCTCTCGTGTATGTATATATGTATTTATATAATGTTGGGCAAAGTTCTGTGATTGTGGCTAGTAGATGTGTTCATTTTTCCTAAGTTCTAATAATAAAAGGCTGTTAATGTATGTCATCATCCTGCAAAACAGAAATCAATATATAGTACCTATAGATGATAGAATAAGAAATGTGATATGTGATTAATATCAAAAGTTAAAAAATACTAGAAAGAATAATAAACAGTAGCTATGTTTTGAGAAGGAACTGAATCCTTAGTACATTGGAAAATTATTTATAATCTCTAATATTCAACAGCACAAAACTACTCTATTTAGAAATAGGATGATTTAAAACAAGAAATAATTAAATGATCTGAGCATAAAGATGCTTCTATAAGAGTTTTCATTTCATATGGATCTTCAGTAATGTGCAAATATTTCTGAAAAAATATTAAAACCTTATTTTAAATATGTTCTCTATATATGTGTATGAATGCATATGTAGGATATCAATCACACATATCAAGCTATCAATCATAAAGTGGATTCCATTTATCTTTTGTGAAAGACTAGATATTCTGAAAAAATTTTGCTATTGTTCTTTTACTTTGTCATTTTTAGTATGATAGTGAATAACTCAGTCCATTTTACTTCATTTCCTTCATATAAAACTCAGGTGGCCATACCTACAGTGTCAGTGTGTTAGGGTTCAAATTAATTGTGTAGATTTAGTAATGAACATGGATTAAATAATTCTCAGTGCCTGAGCTGTGCTTAAGACCTGAGTGCATTGCAATGTTGGAGGAAGGCACTGTCTTTCTACAACCCAACTGAGCACAATATAAATTAACAACAAAGAATGGCTGCAAAAGAGGATCCAACAGAATCGCCTCTCCTCTCAGGACCACCATCTGCCTTTGTAGGAACTCAGGAACCTCCATCAGGGTCTGGGGTTCTAATATAACCTTTGCTATGCAGAATATTGCACATATGTTGCACTAAGGCTTGATTGATTGCTATACATTAGCACTTGGTACATAGTTTATTGAATCACTTGAAGGGAATATTCCTGGGACAGTAAAATATGACGGGGATAATTTGATGTTGGGAAGGTCACTGTTCAGGTTGTCTTATATTTGAGTATTTTTCCACAAAACACTATTCCATGTGCATATACAAAGGTAGTGAGCATTAAACTGAGATTTAGGAGACAAGTATATTGTCTAAAATATGCTAGGTTCCAGCCTACGACCCTCTGGCGAAGTGGTTAACCAGAGTACTTTCTTGTGTGTTGTACATGCTCACTGTTACCTTCCATTTTTTCTGCTCTTCATTCAGCATGTAGATGTTAATACTCACTCTGTGCCCTGAAAACGACCGGCAAGACAGACAGACTTCAAGAAACATAAATATAAAACAAGACTGTGTCTCTAGAGGTCATTTCCCTGGCAGAAATGTAATCATTATCCAGATTTTAATTCACCCCTCTCCAACATCTAAAATGTGAAAGTCTAAGGATGATGTTACTAAAGGCACTTAATAAGCAAACTCTGATAGAAGAAAAAGTGAAAAAAAATTAGTTCAGAAAATGTAGAAAAACAGGAAGAACGCTTTGAATATAAAAATGCAATTAAAATCGGGGATTAAAAAATGAGAAAAAAAATGAAAATATGTGGATTATCCGGAAATAATAAAAAAAAAAGCAAAAGAAAGGACTTTTCAAATGATGTTAGGATAAAGGGACTTCTCCATTGCTGGTGGCCACAAAGGCTGATTTTATGTTCCTGGAATTGTGGTCCAACAGTAAACTTTCATCACCACCTTGTGATAAAAGTGGCCTTTCCAAGTAGAATGCAATAGGGAGAGCAGAGGGCTGGGAGGTATAATTTTTGGATTCAAATCTGAATTTTCTACTAATAGAACTCTGATCATCAGCAATTGAATTTAACTTCCTAAAAGTAGTCAGCTAGTGAATTAGGAAAGAAAAAAACTACCTCTTAGAATTGCTTTGAGAATTGAATGAGCTAAGTCATGAGGAAGCACTTTATATATTTCAAACTAGCATTTATTGTTTTCCTTTGGTAAACTCCAACTGGTATAAATCAGATTCTTATGGACAGACATCTTTATTGTTATTCAGGTGTACCTTAAAGCACTGGAGAAACAGTTGTAGTCTCTTCATTTTCCTTCCTTATCAAGAAGGAAAATGCTTTTATACATTCCTAAAGGAATGCATATTTATTTTAAATACTTGAGGCCCGGTGCACAAAATTGTTCATGCATAAGGTGGGTGTCCCTCAGCCCGGCCTGCACCCTCTCCAATCCAGGACCCCTCGGGAGATGTCCAACTGCCAGTTTAGGCCCAATCTCTGGCAGTCAAACATCCCACTCACAATCCAGGACCACTGGCTCCTAACTACTCACCTGCCTGCCTAGCTAATGCTAATGCTCCCAACTGCCCTCCCCTGCCAGCCTGGTCACCCCTGAGTGCCCTCCCGTGCCAGCCTGATTGCCTCTAACCCCCTGCCAGCCTGATCTTGCCCCTAACTGCTCTCCCTGCTGGCCTGATTGCCCCAATTGCCTCTGCCTTGGCCCTGACCACCATGGCTTTGTCTGGAAGGAAGTCAGACATCCGGAAGATGGCCAGTCAACTTGGTCTAATTAGCATATTACCCTTTTATTAGTATAAACTAGGGGCCCGGTGCACAAAAATTTGTGCACTCGGGGGGGAGGGCGGGTCCCTCAGTCCGCCCTGTGTCCTCTCGCAGTCTGGGACCCCTCGGGGGATAATGACTGGCCGGCTTAGGCCTGCTCCCAGGTGGCAGAGAGCAGGCCCAATCCCTAGGTGCAGCCCCTGGTCGGGCTCAGAGCAGGGCCGATTGGGGAGTTGGGGGGCCACCCCCTGTCATGTACAGAGCAGGGAGGATCAGGAGGTTGCAATGCCACCCTAAGTCAGGCTCAGGGTAGGGCCGATTGGGGGGTTGGGGCACTGGCCCCTGTCACACACAGAGCAGGGCCCATCAGGGGGTTGGGGCGCTTGCCCCTGTCACGAAAAGAGAGCAGGGCAGATAGGGAGGTTGTGCCCCGCCCCCTGTCACACACAGAGCCGCAGGGCAATCAGTGGGTTTGGGTGCTGCCCCCTGTCACGCTGATCCTGGTGCCGGGAGGCCTCAAGGCTCCACTGATCTCGGTGCTGGGAGGCATATTACCCTTTTACTATATAGGATAGAGGCCTGGTGCATGGGTTGGGGCTGGCTGGTTTGCCCTGAAGGGTGTCCTGGATCAGGGTGGGGGTCCCCACTGGGGTGCCTGGCCAGCCTGGATGAGGGGATGATGGCTGTTTGCAGCTGGTCACACACCCTTCAGGGTGGAGGTCCCCACTGGGGTGCCTGGCCAGCCTAGGTGAGGGGCTGAGGGCTGTTTTCAGGCTGGCATGTGACTGAAGCTCCCAACTGCTCCTTTTTTTCTTTTTTTCTTTTTTTTTAATTCTGGGCCAGCTTTAGCTCTGGCTCCAGCTCTGAGGCCTCTGCTGCTGAAAGAAGGTATCTGGTTTGTTTGGGTTCTATAATCGAAACACTGTATCAACTCCAGCTCTGAGATCCCAGCTGGCTGAAAGCCAGTTTCTGGGGTTTTGTTTAGCTTCTATATTTGTAACAATGTTTCAAACTGTAAGCTCAGAGGCCGGCAGCGGCAGGCAGGGATCGTTGGAGTCCTCCGTCACTAACTTCAAGCTGCCTGGCTGCCGGCCGCCATCTTGGCTGGCAGTTAATTTGCATATCACCCTGATTAGCCAAAGGGAAGGGTAGCGGAGGTACAGCTAATTACCATGTTTCTCTTTTATTAGATAGGATAGATTATATAGGATAGGATTGCTTAAATGGGGGGGAAAGCCTTTTTCAGCAGGAGGAGATGCTCTTGGCAGTCAAAAATACATAACCCCTACATCTGGACTGATAGCCAACCGTATGCACTATACTGCCAAACCAGTCATTAAAAAATTGAACTGCTTTCTTACACATTACACCAAACAGCTGTTGCCCTAAAAACCCCTCCTCAGCCCCCACCTTAGGTTCTGCCTTCACAGTTCACCCAGATTAGGTTCTGATTGGTCGTTTTCTATGCCAGTCAGCATCAAAAGCTCCACCTCCTGCCGTAATCGGTTTTGCTCAGTGGATAGAGTGTCAGCCTGTGGACTGAGGGGTCCCAGGTTCGATTCTGGTCAAGGGCATGTACCTTAGTTGCAGGCACATCCCCAGTCAGGGGTGTGCAGGCGGCAGGTGGTCAATGTTTCTCTCTCATCGATGTTTCTGACTCTCTATCCCTCTCCCTTCCTCTCTGTAAAAAATCAATAAAATATATATTAAAAAAAATATAAAAAGCTCCACCTCCTAGGAAGCCATTGGCTCCTCTGGTAAATCCAGAAAGGCCCCGCCTTCACATCGGCACCAGCCCTTCAGTCACACCCCCAGTCTGCTACCGGGTGTATCTCGGGCTGCTCTGAGAAGTGGCACCTTAGGTCTGTGCTGGTGGCATTTTGCATTCTCATCCCTGACCTGATCTCCTTACAGTGCAAGCTCCTTGAAGGCAAGCATTTGTCTTGTTCATTCTTAGTTTACTCATAGACTTTACCTGTGTCTATGCATCTATGCTAGCACCGTATGGTGACTGGTCAAATGGTCATTTCAGTCATCACAGTCTCTGCCATATATATATATATATATATATATATATATATATATATATATATGTCATTTATCTATAAATCTATTACATATATATATATATATATATATTTCCTAAATTGAAATAAATTGTGCCATGTTCTGTGCATTACTCAAGAGTTAAATTATATTAAGATAAACAGATAAACCCATGTCTCTAACTTTATATCTGTCTGTGTAGAAAGACCTTTAAGTTTTTCTTTTTTGATCCAATCACTTCTTATAAGTTTAAGGTACAGTTTGGGAAAACTTTCTTAATGTTGTTCTTTTGTTCAAGAACAGTTTCTAAAGGTTACAACTTGAATCCACAAACAAATATAAACTCTACTGAGCATCAACTGTCGGCCATGACTGTGTATATATTGGAATTGCAAGGTTGATATACGTTACCTTTCTTTAAGGTGCTCACTGTCGGTCTGGGAAATGTGAATATGTATACCTTACCTCTAGAGTAGCTCCAAAACTCCTTTTATAATTGTCCATGTGATGCATGTCATCTTTCCCCCTATTTCTCTCTCCCTCTGAACTCACAGGTAGGGAGTGACTCTGTAGACACAGTCTTTTGCTTTCCCAGGTTCAATGGCCTCAAGAAGCTCTGACATTACCCTCTAAATATGATGATATGTGCATGCACACACTGTCCCAATGGAAAAAGAGGATTCTGAGATGACATATAGCCCCTGCCACACCCCCTCTGGAGCATTCAGGGTTTCTTAATGGGAGATTCTCTTCTGGTTTTTCCCCATGGGATTACAGGGCAGTCTGCAAGGCCCACTCACTGGGAGTCTGATTGTAATGGAGAGGGGGGAGAGGCTTCAAATAACCAACACTAGAACCTTGGCAACCCATGTCCTCCGTGCAGAAATCAAGTGGTAATCCCAACCAGTGGCTTTGCTCATCTGCAGAACTAATTCAAGGTACGGTTTGACCAGAGAACTTTGGAAGGTAGCCGTCTGCCTGATTCAGGTCCTCAAATAAGGTCCACACAAGCAGAAGAGCTGAGTCATACTCCCACCTACAATGAAATGTGGACCCTAGAGCAATCTGACAGGAAGGGCTCCCTAACACATCTGTAAGTTGCTGCAACAACCTAGCAAAAAGGTGGATGAGCAGAGCTGATGGCTCTTAGAGCAAAGACAATGACCCTGTTTGACCAGGAAACTTGGGATACAGGTCAGCTTGAGTCAAGGTGCTGAAAATAAAATCCTTAGTGGCCTTGGATCTTCTCCCACTGTTTCCAGGCAGAAAAACTAATTTGTAGTCCCATTTACTGTTCAATAGAACCTTTAGCCTGTCTGACTAGGGCACTTTATCAGAACACATAGAAGTGCTTAGAAAGACCACAGCCCCTGGCTTTCCCCCTCTGCCCCACCTGACCAGGGTATTTAGAGCACTTTATTGCCTGATTCAGTGTCCCCAAACAATGAGCCATGCAGGCCCTGGATTCCATTCTGCTGTCCCAAATAGGGCAAGTAAGCTAATTTATAGCCCCACCTACTGCTGAATATAATATCCAGTCCTGACTGGAAAGCCTTCCAGAGAATCCAGGCAACTCTAGAGCCCATCCTAGAGCCTCAACTGGTCAGCGAATCAAGCCAACAGCCCTATCCAGCTATTCTCAGCCAGTGGCACACACCTCAATTACCAACCTCACAGAGCAAATAATTGCCTCACTTAAAAGTAGACCCTAGTAAAAGGCGCCACCTGCTCAAGAATTTTAGCAGCACATACTCCAGACTTGTAAACTGAGCTGACTAGTAAAGGACTATCTCTTCCCAAAGCAAACCTACAAAGTTTGAAAGAAGAGACCACTTAATCAAATGTACAGAGACCAACATAAGGAATGAAGGATCACACACAAAAAAATGTAACTTTGATGCCACCAAACTAAAAAAGCTCTAATAATTAACACTAAAGAAATAGACATCAGTGAACTGTTAGACAAAGAACTCAGAATAATCCTCTTAAAGAGTTTAGTGAACTACAAGAACACATAATAAAATTAGTAAAACAATGCATGGACATAATGAAAAGTTAAATAGAAAGCATAAAAAGTATATATTAACTGAACTAAAGGACTCAGCAAAGAACTTATAAAGCAGACTCAGACAGAAAGAAGAAAGAGTGAGGGTTCCAAAATGGTGGTGGAGTAAGTGGATGCTACTAGTACACTGGCATTCTCCCCGGACCAAACTGGGATAATTAAAATACAGAAAAAGCATCTTGTATAACCAACTGAAGAGAAGCCTGATAACCAAGGACAGAAAGTGGAGACTGGTAGGAAGTGCAGTGGCCGAAGGGGCCAGCTGGGCTCCTATAGACAGCAGCTGAAATTCCGGAGAGATATATCAGCTGTGGGATTTTACAATGAGAACTTTGGGGTCTAAACCCCAAGCTGGGTGTCCCATCCCCAAACACCAAAACTGAGAAAGTTGCCCACATAACATCTGGCTGTGAAAAGCAGCAGTGTGGTTGTCTGCCAGGGAGAAATGACTGAAAATTCAGGCACTCTCTTAAAGGACCAACACACAAAATTTTGTGTGTAGCCACTCACTTCGGGCTCCATCAGAGGGAGGACAAAGTGCACTGGAGCTGTTGTAAGGGAAATCCAGGGTAGAGGAGTTCTGGGTTAGAGCTTGGAAGGCAGCCTCCCAGTTTCCTGTGCTGAGTCATTCCCTCATATTGCAGAGGACATCATTCTCCAGCAGACCTTTGCTATTGGGCAGCTTTATCCTGGGGCGGGGGGGGGGGGGGGGGGGTAGGGAGGGGAACAATTGCCCCACACTGTTGGAAAGCCTCTTGCTCCACCCTGTGGAGCCTATGCATTGTTGTGGTCCATAGCCTGAGGCTAATCAAAACTGAATAATAATCAGACTGAAGGCAAAGGGGGATCTCTGGAGGCTTTGAATCCTTTGCCTGATCTCCTTCTGGGCCCGGGGCTAGGAAAAGCAGAACCTGATGCACATCTTGGTCCTTTCCAAAGGCACCCAGCCCCAGAAAGGGAGCCACAAGCTGTGGATTGCTGATAGCTCCAAACAGGGGACTCAGGGTCAGTCATAAACAGCTTCTGACATTGTCCTGCACTAGGGACTGGGAGTCATAGCAGATCTACCTAATACATAGACACAAACCCAAATAGGCGGCCAAAATGGGGAGATGTAAAAACAAGCTCTAAATGAAAGAACAAGAGAATTCTCCAGAAGAAGAGCTAAATGAAGTGGGGATAAGAAATTTATCAGATATAGAGTTCAGAATAATGATTGCAAGGATACTCAACAGAATGAGAAAAGATATAGAAACTATGAGAAAAGACCAGTTGTAAATGAAGAATGACAGCACGAATAAAGAACACATTGGAAGGAATACACAACAGATTCAGGGGATGTGGAAAGTGATTAACCAAAGATACTATATGCATATATACATTACCTACGGACACAGAAAATAGGGTGGTGAAGGCCTGGGCTGGGGTGGGAACCAGGTGGAGGGGGGCAATGGGGGAATAAAGGGAGACATCTGTAATACTCTCAACAATAAAGATTTTAAAAGCAGTTATCGGTGTGAAAGTAAATAGCTGACAATGCTCTGGAAAATAATTTAGAATCATTTTACAAAGTAGCCCCAATTGTATATTAATTACAACACTCATCATGCACACAAACTATCTCTAGTAATGTAACACTCCTCTCAGAGGAAGCATAGTGACACATGCTCAGGAATCCTCATGGCAATACTGTTGGTAACCACCAGAGAAAGTCTATTACCGGAAAGTGACTAAACAGAATAGGTATATTCACATAATAGAATATTACACCCAGTGGAAGTAAATGAGGTACAGTTATACATAAAACAAGGTAAACCTTAGAAACATAGTGTGGAGTGAAAATAACATTTTCAGGAAAGTTCACATAACGTAATACCATTTATATGAAATCAAAGGTGTAAAAATCAAAGAGTATAATGTTTAGGGGTGTATACTTGGATAAAACTAAAAAGGAAGAAACAAAACACAGAATCCAGTAGAGTGCTTTTCCTCCAGTCAGGCAGAAGAATGGGTTTTAGAAAAAGCACACAGGAAAATTAATGATATAGCTAATATCTTATTTCAAAATTTGTGTGTTGAGTTCATACGTATTCTAGTATGATGCTTCATAATTTATTTATAGTTTATATTCTCATAAGTTCATTAATAATTGTATATTATACATTTAGATAATAAATCATTATAATAGTAACTGCATTTTTTTAACCATTTGAATGTAAAAACTAACGGAAAATAAGTTACTGAAAGCAACTGTATATTAAAACATAATCTTCTAATATATTATTCCTGTTGTAAATTATCTGAAAGGTCAAGATGCTAACACATGCTCTCCTTATAAAAGGAAAGTCTTCACAGTGAACTAATCAAGGCTTCTCAAATTATGACAAGGATTGAGACCTTGACACAAATATGTTTTGTCAGTAGTCAAGGGATTCAGAAGAGTCTGTGATTTAATCAACTGATTCAAAAAGAGTCATAACTCAAAATACTTTTGCATAAGATGAAACAAGCAAATGAAAAATAAAGTAAATAGTCAAGATAAGGTAAATGAAAACAATGAGCACATTGCAAGATATCTAAATTTGTTCCTAGGAGAGTGTTATGCTAAGTGAAATAAGCCAGTCAGAGGAAGAAAAATACCATATGATTTTGTTCATATGTAGAGTGAACAAAATGAATTAACAAGAAAAATAGAGACAGACTCATAGATAGAGAGCAGGCTGACAGTTGTTGGGAGGGGTAGTTGGGGGTTGGGTGAGGTGGAGCAAAAGCAAAAAAGAAAAAAAGGAAAAAAAAAACTCATAGACATGGACAACAGTGTGGTGATTGCTGGGAAGGGAGGGATATGGAGGAGGGCATAGGGGGATAGTGATGAGGGAGACTTGACTTGGGGTGGTTGAACACAATACAGTGTACGGGTGATATGTTGTAAAATTGTGCACCTGAAACCAATATAATTTTGTTAACTGGTGTAACCCCAATAAATACGATAAACAGAATAAATACAGTAAATAAATAAATAAATAAATAAATAAATAAATAAATAAATAAATAAATAAATAATTTCATTCTAGGAAAGGAAGTAATCCAGAGTTAATAAATTAAGATAACCCCCTAGAAGTGCTGAAAAGTCCATATGTACGTTTATAACATTTTTAGTTTTATAATCCTGAAGCTCACTGTGGAAGTGTAACCCCAGGTAAGTACAGCAAGATTTCATTATTTCACAGTGCTGTAAAGCAGAGACTGTGAAATTCTTACGAAAAAACACCATTAGTATACTCAGCCATATTTCAAACAAACTACAAACTAGAAATTCAGAGGACCAGCTACATCCATGTTAAAATACCTTATAAATTCATGTAGATAAAATTGGATACTTCATTAGACATTTTGGGGAAAATTGCCAATAATTCACATTAAAATGAAAGATTTTAGGGCTATTTGGATATTCTCATTCTCATTGAAAAAATACAGTTTAAGTTTCCTTAATAGGATTTTTTAAATTTATAGTTACTCAAACATACTTCTCTAAAGGAATGATGTCAAGAATACCTGCCAAATAACAACTAATATAAAGGAATATTAACCCATTTATACACATCCACACATATTCAAAAGCATTAATATTTGCACATGGATATAAGCACACCTAAATTCATATGCATTTGTGTTAATCAATGTATGTGCATACACTTATAATTCCAATAATCAAGAACCAATGGAACACACTCAGATAGGTACTATTACAACTTGATATTTAGTGATTTGAGTAAGCAACTTACCATATTTTATTAAGTAATGGACAATTGTGGGTTAAGACAGCAAGAATAGATTTCCCATCTCTAAGAAAATTCTCCCCAAATTCTCAGAACTAAGGCATCTACACAAATAAAATACAAAGATGCTAATTGACCAGACCTTTGCTATGCCCTAAGCTACACCCACCAGCCAATCAGAGCGACTATATGCAAATTAACCCAAGCAAGATGGCGGCCAGCAGCCACAGAGTTGGAGCAAGCAGGAGGCTTGGTTGCCCAGGCAATGGAGGAAGCCAAGCTTCCCACCTGCCATGAGCCGGCTGTGGCCTCTGCTCATGGCAACAAAGCTTCAGTTATAGATGACAAATAAATCTCAGATACCTGCTTCCAGCTGGCCACCACTGGGAGCTTGGGTGGCTGGGGGTGTGGCCAGCCTGCAAACAGCCATCAGACCCTCACCCAGGATGGCCCCCCACCCTGAAGGGGCTGTGGCCAGCCTGAAAACAGCCATCAGACCCTCACCCAGGATGGCCAGGCACTCCTATATAATAAAAAGGTAATATGCAAATTGACCCTAACAGCAGAAGGACTGGGAATGACTGGTCACTATGACACACACTAACCACCAGGGGGCAGACGCTCAATGCAGGAGCTGCCCTCTGGTGGTCAGTGCGCTCCCACAAGGGGAGCTCTGCTCAGCCACAAGCCAGGCTGATGGCTGCCAGTACAGCAGTGGTGGCAGGAGCCTCTCTCTCCTCCTCAGCAGCACTTAGGATGTCCGACTGCAGCTTAGGTCTGCTCCCCGCTGGCAAGTGGACATCCCCCAAGGGCTCCTGGGCTGCCAGAGGGATGTCTGACTGGCAGCTTAGGCCCAATCCCCCAGGGAACGGGCCTAAGCCAGCAGGTGGTCATCCCCCAAGGGTTTCCAGACTGCAAGAAGGCACAGGCTGGGCTGAGGAACCTCCCCGAGTGCACAAATTTTTGTGCACTGGGCCTCTAGTTTGGAATAATAAGATAAATGCACAAAGATAAAAACAACAGGTGAGCAAGTGGCTGTAAGTCAATATTAAATCTGGAAAGATGAGGGGCAAATAGAAACTCATATAGCAGACCCAAAGATGTACCATAAGCCCATAGTGAGGAAAGAAAAAACAAACAAACAAACAAACAAATTAAACAGATTCCTCAATAAGTTCAGGAACTAGCAGCACCAGTATCATTAGAATTAGGGATGAAGAAGGGGATTAAATCAAAGAGATAAACTATGGTGGTTAATTTTACCTGTCAACTTGGCTGTTGTGGGGGTTACCTAGACTTTTGGTCAAATGTGTTTCTTGTGTCCATGAGGGTGTTTTTGGATGAAGTGAACATTTGATTCAGTAGATTGAGTAAAACTTATTGTCCACAATGTGGGTGGGCTTCACCCAACCAGTAGAACTCAAACCAAACCTTGGAACTCAAACTAAAACATCAGCTCTTTTTGGGTCTCCAGGTCGGTAACTGCAGATATTGGGACTCTTCAGATTCCATAATGGAATAAGCCAATTCATTATAAAAATATCTTGTATATGAGCACACGTATTACTATACGCAAACAGTGTTGGCTGTTTCTCTGGAGAACCCTGACTATTGCAAGTGCATAGAATCTTGAGAAGCAATTTTACCCTTACATTGTTTTCCTCATCTCCAGGCTGCTGGGTGAAGACCTTCCTCTGATTTACTTAAGTACGTCAGTTTATTCTGTGTGGAGGCTATCGGAGGGGAGGTTCTCAGGGTGAGAAAATACCAGTCAGTTAAGGACATGACTGTCATTCTGCAAACAAGAGAAGCAGATCTACCTTACTCACTGAGAGCTGGTCCCAGGGGCCTTTCTCAACTTGGCTCCCCAAAGACTATTAGATACATCCCTACCTTTTAGAAAAGTATCAGATAACCCCGTAAAGAAGAACTCAAGAAGAAAGATGTAAAGATAGGATTTTGAGTGTTTTATAAGAGAAAAAAGTGTTTTATCTCCCCAGATTATTTTATGGTCTAGGTCAGTGATGGCGAACCTTTTGAGCTCGGCGTGTCAGCATTTTGAAAAACCCTAACTTAACTCTGGTGCCGTGTCACATATAGAAATTTTTTGATATTTGCAACCATAGTAAAACAAAGACTTATATTTTTGATATTTATTTTATATATTTAAATGCCATTTAACAAAGAAAAATCAACCAAAAGAATGAGTTCATGTGTCACCTCTGACACGCGTGTCATAGGTTCACCATCACTGGTTAGGTCAAAACTGACAAATCCTTCTCAGAATCAACAAATGGCAGTTTATTCCATTATTTTCATTTATAAACAGACTAGAGGCCTGCTGCACGACATTCGTGAACTGGGGGGGTGCCTCACCTGGCCTGTGCCCTCTCTTAGGGAGTGGGCCTAAGCCGGCAGGTGGACATCCCCTGAGGGGTCCTTAGCACTGCTGCGAGGCGGGAGAGGCTCCTGCCACCACCACTGCACTTGTCAGCCCTGAGCCCAGCTTCTGGCTGAGCGGCACTCCCCCTGTGGAAGTGCACTGACCAACATGGGGAAGATCCTGCGTTGAGCATCTGTCCCCTGTTGGTCAGTGTTCATCATAGCTACCGGTCATTTGATTTGCATATTAGCTTGTTATTATATAGGATAATCATGGATAGCCAGATATCCAAGAAAAGTCTATGATAGAAAGTACAAAGTTTTTGTAAAAAATAATAATAATATCAGTAAACAAAATATAAAGAGACTATACAGGAATAAAAAAATCAAACATACTATCATTAGGATTCAGAGAATGATAAGCTGTACTGTATACATGAGATACAAGCAGGTTGCTGTTCATAAAGATATTCTGAAAAAATGCTCTTAATAATTAAATATCAAAGTTATAATATACCTCAATATAAAAGAAATGAAAAATATAGAAGAACTCTTAGAAAGTAGGACAAAACTCAGCAAGCACCAATATAAAGAAGAACTTGAAGGACCAATCTAGGAGTTTAACATCTGTGTAACAAAACTATAAGAACGATATAGGGGAGGGAGTAAACTAAACAATCCAAAAAGAAGGGACAGCCCCAAGAATAAATAATAATTGCCTAGTCAAAAGGGCTAACTCTAGCAACACCTCAAAGATAAGGCTGCACACTCCCAACTCTATGATACATCTTTGATAAATGTGAGAAACCTAAGTAAAACTTCCAAAAAAAAATCTAATCTTATTCTAAGGAATAGAAAATAGAGCATCTTTAGATTTCTCAATAAACACACTAGAAGTTAGAAAGTATTTAAGAAGTTATTTCTTAACACTGAAGAAAAAATTCTATCCCCAAACTATTACTCAAATGAGACAGAATAAAGTCATTACTACTATTCATGAATTTAAAAACAAATATTATTTACTATACATATTTTGCCAAAAGTTATCTGAGGATGTGCTTCACCAAAACAAAGGCATAAACCAAAAAGTAAATATCCATGTTCACAGAAAACAAGATGTAGGAAGGAGACAAAGAAAAACCCAAGATGATGCTTTGTCAAATACCGATGATGATTACCATGGACACAACATAGAGGACAACTATTTCAAATTGTAATAAAATTCAAAATCTTTGGCCAAAAACACTGCAATAACTTGCACTTTTCACTGTGCTTTCTTCCAGCCACCACTGAAAAGTATAGTAAAAATAAGTAAGACCATTACTTTTAATTTAAAGTTATTTGAATGGACTGTGACTGGTTGACGCTAAATTTCATTGGTTTTCCTAAAACTTGATGTTATTTTGTTAGTTAATTTATTGGCAAGAGCATTCTGATTTCCATTAAATATATAAGAAATCTCAAAAATGTTCAAGTAAGATAAGTTCACACAGACACACCCTTTGAAAGGACATAAAAACCTGATATCAGTTTCCCTTTATTAGAAAAGGAAATTGGGTGGCTGCAGAAATAGATTATGAAGCTGACTTATATTATCATGCTTTTATCTTATTTCCTTTGAGCTTATCATAAACATGGTTTATTCAAGTTGAAGAATTTATCTAAAGATCTTAACAAGCAAATACAAATACAATTTGAGCCAGTAATTATACTTTTAAAAATTTGGTTTTTATATTTACACATATGTTAATGAGATGTGCAGAAAAGTATTGTTTATTATCATGCTAAAAAAATATTGAAAATGATCCAAATGTTGATCATCAGGAAACTAGTAAAGAAATGATAGATAGATAGATAGAAAAGGCCCTGAAGTCAAAGTGTGAAGAAACCAGGCATCAATATACAACATTTTCCAATATTCATTGCTGAAAACAGCAAACTTAGGAATTTATGTTACCATTTGTTTAAAGAGAAAACAAATATTGTTTGGATTAAACATGTGTAAAATGCATGGAAATTGTAGGAGATAATTAAAGATTCAGTTTCATTTAGAGAAGAAAAATGATGGTAAGAAGACATGACTAGTAATGATTTTCACTGTATCTCTTCGTATACCTTTTACATTTTGAACATGTGGGTTTTGTACCCACTTAAAAATGTTTGCTATACAAGAGGTCAAGTAAAATAAGTGAGAAATAATTAGGAAATCAAATGAAGATGAGTGATCTAAGGAAGAATGGATTGCATACAGAATTTTCAAGGTAAGTGTTTAAAGGGAATGTGTGCTTTTGAAAATATATATATACAGTGGGGCCTTGACTTACGAGTGTCCCAACTAATGAGTTTTTTGAGATACGAGCTGTCTCTCAGCCGATTTTTTGCTTTGAGTTGCGAGCTAAAATTCGGGTTATGAGCCAGCTTCAGATACCCCACTGCTAGTTGGCGCAGCGAACGTCACAGTGAACGCCACAACATCAGCCCAGCATCACGTGTCTCACTCATTCACTTTTTGATTTGACATACGAGTAATTTGAGTTAAGAGCTCTGTCACAGAATGAATTAAACTCATAAGTCAAGGCCCCATGAAAATGAAAATGAACAAAAAGTTGGGGTAACCATACTTATATCAAACAAAATAGATTAAAAAAAAAAAACATGATGAGGTCCAATGTGCTGGTGGCATAGGAGGATGCTAAACTCACCCATTCCCAGGAGCAAACTCAAATATATATGTGTATAGACAGCAATATGCCTACCAGATAACTGAAAGCTGAATGAACAGCTTCTGAACAACAAGCAAGAGAAGGAACTGAATAGAGAGGCTGGAAAGGAACAGGAGCCTTCCAGGAGTTGCAGAAACTGCCTGAGCCAGAGGACCTGGTGAGTTCCATGGTTTCCTTTCACCTCCAGTTCAATAGGGTGGGGTAGATCTCTTTAGGTGCTTTGGCCTACCTGCAATCACTGCCTGCATGCTCCCAACTACTTTGCCCAAAGCCATCTGCCTTTTCACAAAGGGAGCAAGCAGGAACCACAGGGCATTATCACATGCTCTTTATCTTCATGTCAATGCTGGTCCAGGTGCCATACATCTCATAGGCCAATTGCATCCCAAAACTACCCAGCACAAAAAGCCTACACAGACATCACTTCTACTCAGGGCCACTTTTTGTACAACCAATGAGAGATGATATAGAGAAGACTAGAGAGCCATGAGAATTCCTTGGGACGATGGCAGGGACTCTCTGGGGCCAAAGGTGCTGGTGAGTGCCTCTTAACCTCTCCAAAGTGGTCAGGGGCTCTCTCCAGATGCCCTGGTCTGCTGGCAGTCACTTCAGTGTATTCTCAAACATAGTTCCTAAGCCATTTAAACACCAAACAATGGGGTAAGCAGGATCAACGGGGCATTGCACCAGGCCTTCTCACCTGGAGCAGATCTGGCTTGGTAGGGATGCCTTAGGCCAGGCCACGCTGTCTCAGCTCTTATTATTACCTTACTGCCCTGCCAAAACTATCTGGACACCCACCTATTCAGACTGCTTCTACATGAAGACACATTTTCAGATTGGAGGAGGTAGGTATTTTTTAATTAATATACACAAACATAGAAAGTTAAAGAAAATGAAAAGACAGAAGAATTTCTCTCAAATAAAGAAATGAGAAACATCTCCAAGGGGTGGAAAAACTAAGGAAATGGAGGTAAATAACTTGCCTAAAAACAGTCATAAAGACATTCTATAAACTTGGGTGTAGAATACAGGAACTGAGGGAGACTTTCAACAAAAAGTGTTAAGGACTATAAAGAACCAATCAGAAATTATGAATACAATAATAATTTTTAAAATATACATGAGAGGGAATCAAAAGATTAGCTAATACAGAAGAATGGCCCAGTGACCTGGAAAACAAAGTAGAGGAAATCAACCAATCAAAACAGCAAAAAATAAAAAATAAATAAATTAAAGGAAATAAGGACATTTTTAAGAGACCTTTGATACATCAAGCCCTCAAATATTCACACTGTATGGATTTCAGAAAGAGAAGAAAGAGAGAAAGGAAGAGATACTTTATTTAAGAAATAATGGATGAAAACACTCATAACTTGGGAAAGAAAACAGACATGCAGAGCCAGAAAGCACATAAAGTTAGAAACAAGATGAATTCAAAGAGACCCACATCAAGACATACTAGTATTATAATTAAAAAGGGAAAAGTTAAAAAGGCAAACTTTAAAGGAAAAAGAGGAACACAATGAATCACATATAGAGGAAACCCCATAAAGCTATCAGTTGACTTCTCAGCAGCAACTATACAGGCAAGAAGGTTGTGGCATACATCTTTAAAGTGCTGAAGAAAGAATCATACAACCTAGAATGATTGACCCATAATGATTAGCATTTAGAACTGAAGGAGAGATAATTCATCACCATTAAATCAGTTTTACAAGCAATGTTAAAGGGTATTCTTTAAGCAGAAAAGGAAAACCTATAATCAGAAATAAGAAAATAGCTGAGGCCGGTTTGGCTCAGTGGATGGAGCGTCTGCCTGTGGACTGAGAGGTCCCGGGTTCGATTCCGGTCAAGGGCATGTGCCTGGGTTGCGGGCACATCCCCAGTGGGAGATGTGCAGGAGGCAGCTGATCAATGTTTCTTTCTCATCGATGTTTCTAACTTTCTATCTCTCTCCCTTTCTCTCTGTGAAAAATCAATAAAATATATTTTTTTAAAAAAAGAAAGAAATAAGAAAATATGTAAAAGGGAAAATTCTCATAGGTAGGACAAATACTTAATAAATACAGCCAATCAAACATTGAAAAACTACTTCAGAGGTCAAAAGAAAAAGGTATTAAGTAGTTAAGATATACACAACACAAAAAGTTCTAAAATGTATTATGAATAACAAAGGTGAGGTGGAAAAATGTGTAGTCCTTATAGAATATATTCAAATTTAAATGCCTATGAGCTTAAAATAGACTGCTATAAATATAGAATAATATGTATAACCCTCATGGTAACCACAAACCAAAAAACTACAAAAGATATACAAAGGACAAGTAAGACAATAAATCAAGAGGGAAGTGTCAAGAGAAGAAACAAAGAACAGAGGAGAACTATAAAAACAACGAAAACATTAACAAATGGCAATAAGTACATACTTATTAATAATTACTCTAAATGTAAGTGGTTTAAATGCTCCAAGAAAAAGACATAGGGGGCTAAATGGATTATAAAACATGACCCATCTAGGTGTATGCTGCTTACAGGAGAATCACTTCAAATGGAAAGACACATACAGATTGAAAATGATCAGATGGAAAAAAATATATTCTGTACAAATAAATTAAAATACAGGTGAGGTAGCAATACCCTTATCAGTCAAAATAGACTTTTAAAAAATATAGAATACAAAACAAAACAAAGTTGTTGCACAATTATAAAGGGATCAATCCAAGAAGAGGATCTAATAACTGCAAATATCTACATACCCAACATAGGAGCACCCAAATATATAAAGAAATTATTAATGGTCATAAACGGAAAACCCACAGTGTTACAATAATAAGAAATTTTAATATGCCACGTACATCAATGGGTAGATAACCCAGACAGAAAATTAATAAAGAAATAATGGCCTTACATATCACATTTGGCCAGATGAACTTAATAGATATCTTAAGAATATTTCACTCCCATTTGACCCTGTGATCCCACTTCTAGGAATATATCCCAAGAAACCAGAAACACCAATCAGAAAGGATATATGCACCCATATATTCAAAGCAGCACAATTCCCCATAGCTAATGTCTGGAAACAGCCTAAGTGCCCATCGGTAGATGAATGGATTAGAAAACTGGTACATCTACACGATAGAATACTATGCTGCTGTAAAAAAGAAGGGACTCTTACCATTTGCAACGGCATGGATGGAACTGGAGAGCATTATGCTAAGTGAAATAAGCCAGTCAATGAAGGAAAAATACCACATGATCTCACTCATTCATGAATAATAGAGACCATTATAAACTTTTGAACAATAATAGATACAGAGGCAGAGCTGCCTCAAACAGATTGTCAAACTGCAGCGGGAAGGCCGGGGAGGGTTGCGGGGCAGGAGGGAGCGGGGTAAGAGATCAACCGAAGGACCTGTATGCATGCATATAAGCATAACCAATGGACATAAGACACTGGGGGGGTAGGGGAGGCCAGGGGATTGTCAAGGGCGGGGGGGGGGGGGGGGGAAGGACACATATGTAATACCCTTTGTAATACTTTAAGCAATAAAAAAAAAAGAATTTTTCATACAGAAACTAAAGAATACATGATTTTTTGAACATTAGCCAGGATAGATTACACATTGGGCCACAAAACAAGTCTCCTTAATTCAAGAAGATTGAAATCACATCAAATATCTAATCAAATTATTGTGAAATGAAAAAAAAAAAAAACTACAGAAAGAAAGCTGGAAAAAAACACACATGTGTGGAGACTGAACATCACACTACTAAATGGAGAATGCTCAAATAGGAAATAAAACAGGAA
Organism: Myotis nattereri; assembly: GCF_964212035.1. Lineage (NCBI taxonomy): Eukaryota > Metazoa > Chordata > Mammalia > Chiroptera > Vespertilionidae > Myotis > Myotis nattereri. Next base: position 151,719,085 of record NC_138075.1, read on the forward strand.
ATCTAGAACTATCTTGAAACAAATGCAAATACAAACAAAAATTTAAAAATTTATGGGAACAAGGAGAGTTCCAAGGTAGTGATGGAGTAGGTGGAAACTACACTCACCCCCTCCAAGGACCAAGCTGGAAGTCCAACTAAAATATAGAGCAATCAACCTGAAAAACCAACTAAAGACTAGAGAAGTCTTATAACCGAGGATTTACAGAAAAAGCCACATGGAGATTGATAGGAAGTACAGAGATATGAAAAGAACTCCCACGGTGTTGGCTAAGATTATAGAGGGATCTCTCAGCTGAAAAGGCTCCCCTGAGGAACTGGGGTCTCAACCCAAGAGTAGTTCCCCAGTTCAGTGCACCAGAGCTGGGAAAAGGTGCCCATAAGGCATCTGGCTTTGAAAATCAGCAGGAATTCTGGTCCCCAGTGAGAGATGGAAATCTGTGAGGGGTACAGGTGCTCTCCTAAAGGGCCAATACACAAAATCTTGTTTGCAGCCATTCACCCTAGACTCCAGCAGAGCAGACTAGAGTCACTGAGGAGAGGCTGGGGTTTGTGGCTCTGAGAAGAGAGGTGAAGGGGCAGCTACCAGGATCCCTGTGCTGAGTCACTCTACCACACTGCAGATGCCATATTTTTTGAGTGGACCACTCCCCACCGTGTGGCAACAACATTGGGGAAAGCAATAGCCCCCACACTGTGGTTTCCTTGTTGACCCATTTTGTAGAACTTCTACCCTGCTAAGGAATCAGATGCCTGGGCCAGAGCATAGAGGTCTGGGAAGACTCAAGGGGTGACAGTAATTAAATTGTGTGGCTTAGGGGCAGAGGCCATTTACACAGTTTCCCCCTCAGAAGATCCACTGACTCCACCCTTAGGACTCCTGTTGCACCCACCCTCTTGATTCTTGGTGGCTCCACCCTGCTGAGCACTGGGAAGAATCCAGAACAGACTGAATTCTGTGGGTCTAGGTTGGGGGCCACCCCCCACAACTTTTCCTGAGCCTGACCAGCACCTCCCCCTCTTCTGACTCCCAGGGGCTCTGTCTTGTTAAGATCAGGCTCCTGGCAGAGTCTTGGACAGACCAAGTTTTGTAGCTCCAGGACACGGTATATTTTTCTCTTATACACCCAAATGATGCAAAGCCTTCCCTTTACATGGCCAAATCTTGGTCTGTTTGATTCTGGTAAACTCTGATGGCCAGACTGATGACTCCCTGTGACCCTACCTCATCTCAAAGGTGTGAAAGCACCCAGTGAGTTTCTGCAAGAATTGATTTACCCTGGGGCACTTGCTGAGTGATCTCAGACCCAGCACTGGCACTAAGTTTGAACCTGTATAATCTGGTTAACACCTATTGCCCCTACCTGATGACTCACTGAGAACCTATCTCATGCAACACAAATGCAACCAGATGTTCTTTTAGTGATTGAGCCTAGTAGCAGCCAGCAAGTAGAGGCAAACAGAGGCAGATCTTGGGGTTTCAAGGGACATTTGCTGACCTGCCCCTGGGTCCAATGCTAGTGTGCAGCTTGGTCCTTCTAGTCATACCCAGGCCCTGCAGAGGCAGCCATGGGATATGGATTGTTTTGTAGCTCTAAACAGGTTGCCAAAGGCCAGTCACAGGCAGAGTCTGAAACTGGCCTATAGCAGAGTCCCTCCAAAGAGGCCCCAGAATCAACAAACTCTGTATCCAGCTTCAGACAACATCAGAGCGTGATCCAATCAGCTTCACAAGGGAGATCTTGGCAGGCACCAGATGCTACTGAGGCGATTTCACTCTGTAGGTTCAGCACCTGAACAAAAGCTCATACGTTGTGACCAGGGTTGATCTTTACAATCAGCCATCCTGATGGTTGATCCCACATAAAGATAGGACAAGAGCAATCAAGACTCAATTACAATGGGGAGGGGGGGGAAATAATCTTCACAAGGGACATTCCTGGAGCACCTAGCATAGGTGACCAAGAGACTGTGCCACAAGGTCCCACAGGACACCTACCATATAAGGCTACCCTACCAAGAGTGGGAGTCATAGAATATATATAGAAACAAATATATGGAAACAAACCTAATATATAGAAACAAACACAAAGAGGCAATAAAATGGGAAGACAAAGTAAATGCCTGAAATAAAAAATTAAAACATGAGAAATCTCCAGAAAAAAAGAACTAATTGAAATGGAGGCAAGTAATTTCTCGGATACAGAGTTCAAAATAATAGTTATATGGATGCCCAAGGAACTTAGGGGAAGAATGGATGACCTCAAGGAGAACTTATACAGAGAGAGAGTAAGCATTAAAAGGACATCAAAATCATAAAAAAGAACCAGTCACAAATGAAGAATATAATACCTGAAATAAAATATACACTGGGAGGAATAAACAGATTAGATGAAGCAGAGGATCAAATCAGCGATTTGGACAACAAGATAGCAGAAAACACCCAATCAGAACAGCAAAAGAAAAATCAATTAAAAAATGAGCATAGTTTAAGAGACCTTTGGGACAACGTGAAGCATAATATCATCCACTTCAGGGATATGAGAAGGAAAAGAGAGAACAAGGGATTGAGAACCTATGTGAAGAAATGGCTGAAAGCTTCTCTAACTTGGTGAAGAAAAGACACACACATTCAGGAATCTCAGAGAATCCAAAAGAATATGAACCCAAAGAGTGTCACACCAAGGCACATCATAACTAAAATTGCAAAGGTAAAAGAAAAGAAAGAAGCTTAAAAGCAGCAAAAGAAAGACAGTTTCCTACAAGAAGGCACCTATACTAGTAACTGTCAGCTGATTTCTCAATAGAAACATTTCAGGCTGGAAGGGATTACCATGAAATATTCAAAATGATGAAAAGCAAGGACCTATAGCATGTCTACTTTACCTGGCAAGGCTATCATTTAAAATTTAAGGAGAAATATAGAGATGCTGACAAAAAAAGCTAAAGGAATCTGTTTCCACTTAACTGGTATTATAAGATATCTTAAAAGGGGAAGAAAAGAAAAAGAAGAAGAAGGAGAAGAAGAGGAAGAAGAAGAAGAAGAAGAGGAAGAAGAAGAAAGAAGAAGAAGAAGAAGAAGAAGAAGAAGAAGAAGAAGAAGAAGAAGAAGAAGAAGAAGAAAACAGGAAGAGGAGGAGAAGAAGGCAGAGGAGGAGGAGGAGGAGGGAGAGGGAAAGGGGAAGGGGAAGAGAGAGGGGAAGGGGAAGGAGGAGAAAATAAGTACATACTTATAGCCTTAACTGGTTTGGCTCAGTGGATAGAGCATCAGCTTGCAGACTGAAGGGTCCCAGGTTTGATTCCAGTCAAGGGGATGTACCTTGGTTGCAGGCACATCCCCAGTGGAAGCTGTGCTGGAGGCAGCTGATCGATGTTTCTCTCTCATAGATGTTTCTAACTCTTTATCCCTCTCCCTTCCTCTCTGTAAAAGATCAATAAAAATATATTTTAGAAAAATAAGTACATACTTATCAATAATCACTTTAAATGTAAATGGCTTAAATACTCCAATCAAAAGACATAGGGTATCTGAATAAGAACACAAGATCCTTACATATATGCTGTCTATAAAAGACCCACCTCAGAATAACAGATACATACAGATTAAAAGAAAAGGGATAGAAAAAAATATTTCATGCAAATGAAAATAAATAAAAATCTAGAGTCACAATACTTATATCTGACAAAATAGACTACAGTAAAAGCTATAGTAAGAGCAAAGAAGGACACTACATAATGATAAAAGAAGCAATCCAAAAAAAGAATATAACATTTATGCACTCCATTGACATCAATGGATAAATCTTCTATACAGAAAATCAACAAGGAAACAGTAGCCTTAAATGACATATTAGGTTAGATTGGTTTAATTGATATATTCAGAGCATTTCATCCCAAAGCAGCAGAATATACATTCTTTTCAAGTGTATACGGAACATTTTTTTTTTTTTTTTTTTTTTTTTAGGATAGACCACATCTTAGGACATAAAACAAAATCTCAATTAATTTAAGAGTGAAATCATATCAAGTATCTTCTTTGACCATAATGCTATAAAATTAGAAGTCAATTACAAAAATAACCCTAAAAATCACACAAAGACATAGAGGCTAAATAACATGTTAATAAACAATGAATGGGTTAACAATAAGATAAGGTAAGAAATAAAAGTTACTTGAAACTAATGAAAATGAGAACACAACCTAAAATCTATGGGCTTTTAGCTTTGCACCATTGAGTATGATATTAGCTGTGGGTTTGCCATATATAGCTTTTATTGGTGAGATCTTTTATGATAATGTTGTATTTTTTAAATGCATCTCTCTGAATCTATTCAGATGATCATATAATTTTTGTCTTTTATTGTGTTAATATGATGTATCACAGTAATAGATTTACAGATGTTGAACCATCCTTGCATCACTGGGATAACAATCTACTTGGTCATGGTGGATAACACTTTTTTTTTTTTAAATCCTCACTGGAGGATATTTTTTCCATTGATTTTTAGAGATAATGAAAGAGAGAGGAAAAGACAGAAAGAAATATCAATGTGAGAGAAACACATCAATTGATTGCTTCCTGCATAAGGCCTGACTAGGTCCCAAGCCTGCAACTGAGGTACATGCCTTTGACTGGAATCAAACCTGGGACCTTTCAGTCCTCAGGCAGACACTCTATACACTGAGCCAAACCAGCAAGGGCATGGATAACATTTTCAAGGAACTGTTGAATTCAGTTTGCCTATATTTTGTTGAGAATTTTGTATCTATGTTCATTAAAGATGAAGGGCAAAGAAGATACAGGGCAATAGAATATTACTGAGCGATAAAAAATAATAAAATTTTGCCATTTGTGACAGCATGGATGGACCTAGAGGATATTATGCTAAGTGAAATAAGTCAGAGAGAGACAAATGCTATATAATTTATTTTATATGTGGAATCTATAAACACAAAAGAAATGAATAAACAAAACAAAATAGTAATAGACCCATAGATATAGAGAACAAGCTGATGGTTGCCAGAGGGACAAAAGGATGGAGGATGCACATTTTAAAAAGTGTAAAATTACCCCTAATGTGTAATACATTAATATTTGCAAAATAGTTACATAAAATAAAGTTTTAGCAATTTATACTTTTAAAAATAAATTTAGTTTAAACAAGTAGAATATCATATTGTAATAATTCATAGGAATGGGAGAAAGAATATAATACAATTCTCATAAATGTTAAAAGTTTATATGATGGTTCTATTGCTTATAATGCTATAATATGAAAGTATATAACTTAAAATCATTGAAAATCTCATATTTTGAGAACAGTTCAAAGGGAAAAGAGTACTGTAAAATTTCACTATTTATAAAAACAGTATAATTAATATGTAATCAGAATCCTATTAAAATCTCCACAATGTTGGGAAAACATGATTGAAGATAGAGCTAAAAAAAATCCAATGTAAAATCAGTGGGGGATTTACGTTTTATTTTTTATTGATTTCAGAGAGGAAGAGAGAGGGAGAGAGAGAAATATCAATGATGAGAGAGAATCATCAATGGGCTGCCTCCTACATGCCCCCTACTGGGGATTGAGCCAGCAACCCAGGCATGTGCCCTTGACCAGAATCTAACTGGGGATCCTTCAGTCTGCAGGCTGACGCTCTATCCACTGAGACAAACCAGCTAGGTCAGGAATTTATGTTTTGCCCCAGAAGTAAAAGTGCATAGAGATATATATTTCTTCTTTCAGAATGCACATTCATCCTCCCGTCATCCCCAATTAGTACAAAGATCTATGGGATATTTAAAATGTCTTTCTGAACTGAGATACATCATATAATCCTAATGAGGTAGCATTTGATTCTACCTCAGATCAACTCTCGTCAGTAACATACTCACTCTCCTTGTGTCCTTATCATACACTCAGAAAGTGGAAATCTCGTCAGCATGTGTTTTTCTGTCCTTTCCTGGCAGCTGTCAGATTTGTACTCATGTAGCAGCGGCAGCACATTATTTTTCCCGTGGAAAGGAGCAGCACATCTCTGACATTGCCAGATCTGACCCACTGCTTCAATTAGCATTTTTGTGCAGAAAGGAATCTAAAATGACAGCCAATCTACCCTACTCCTTTCTACATTCCAGTTTGCAAGGAACATGCAAATTCTGTAGTAAATTCAACAAAAAATAATTTTGAAATATGAACTTAAATATCTTGTACAATTTTGAAGATATTTGTAAATGTAAATAATACACTTTAATGGACATTCTGAATTAAAGCAGAAAATTAAATTTTCTTGAATACAATGAGTTACACTTTTTTCATCTTAAAAAGATACATGTGGAAACTGTATATGTTTATAATTTGCCAAGTTGAATACCTCCTAAAATGGCCTATCACTTTACATCATGGCCTCCACTGTACAGGGAGTCAGTAAAGTCAAGATGTGGAGCCTGCTAAGTTCACGTATTTGTCACGGGATCGGAGTCCTGTGTCTATAAAATGTGGCACACATCATGTTATTCTGCACTTTGATAGAAGAGAATGTCAAATGGCTTTGACTTTGGAAGACTTGACCCTTTATTTTCGTCACTCTGCCCCAAAGGCAGTGATCTGAAATGGCAGGTTTCTCAGTGCCTTGATGATGAGATTTGAACAACCAGATTTCCTTCCTCCCAATTGATTGCAAGTTGACAAAAGCAAACCACAGCAGTGTAAATTCTGGGTAATCTTTTCTCCCAGTCAAGATCCTTTCAATTTGCAGAGTTTCTTATAGCAAACAACCACACTTCATAGGATGCAAGAGCAGATGAGAGAGAAGGGTAATGGTAGCGATCTCATTAGGATGGCAACATTAGTGGGGGAGCAATTATAAAAGGAATTGACTAGGCTTTACTGGCATCAGGAGGGGGGCATTCTGAGGACCCCTCCTGCTCCAGGGTTTATGTTAATATTCCTCTTCTGCTGTGTTCCCATGTGTTCGGCTTGCACCCCTTAAAGGCATTTAGCATTTCTCCCAGATTCCAAGTACAACATAAATATCTTGGAGGGTCGGTTGATGCTGTCTACAGTTTTCTGTTCAGACCTGTCCTCTTCTGGGGAAACCTTTCCCTTGACATTTTAATGCTTTTCTCTGAGGAGTATAAGACAAAGGTGACATATACTGAATGAGCCCAGTGTGTCTAGGAGAGCTTTCATTATATGGTATACATTAATTCATGGAACGTGGTCTGTATAAGGTTTGTTTATGCAGAAGTATGCACTTGTATATTATGAACTTCCAAGGTACATATTTTAAATTAATTTGTATGTTAAAATATTATGTTTACATATACATTTGACTATGCTATAGAAAGTTCCCATCTACTCCACACATCCAGTTTCTGTTATAAAACATGTGAGCAATGTACCATAATAACATGAGCACTAGGAAATGAATGCGGATACTTTATTCTTTGTAATATTTGCAGTTTGTTCCTACTTACTATGTTTCTATTTAGTGTCTTTTTTTCATCCAGGATCCCTAGGACAGCACGATACATTTATGTAGCTGTCATGTCTTTTTAGGCTACTCCTGGGTGTGACAGTTCCTCAATTGCCTGGTTTTGGTGACTCTGAGAGTTTTGAAGAGGACTGGTCGGGCACTTTTGTAGACTGTCACTCACATGGAGCTCTCCGATGTCTTTCTCATGATTACACTGGGATAAAATCTCTTGGGAAGAAGACCATTGAGATAAAGTGCCATTTTTATCACAACACATCGAGGGTGCATACTGTCAACATGATTTATCACTGTTGGTGTTGACCTTGATCTCCTGGTTGAGGTAGTGTTCGTCAGCATTCTCCACTATAAAATCATTCCTTTTTCCTTTTTCTACCTTTCAATACTCTAATTTTTAAAAGGCAGTCAATAAGAGAAGCCCACCCTTGAGGAATAGAGCATTATATTCCACCACCTTGATGGGGAACAGCTCCATGAATTAATTTGAACTTTGCATAAACTTGATACTTCTGCCATTTATACATTAACTAATTTATGTCAGTATGGGCTCATGGACATCTGTGTTATCCTCTGTGTTATAATGTAATGCTACTCTATTTTGTCACTCCAATTATTTCAGTATTGAACAACAAGATTTCTCAGTTGGCCTCTGTGGCCCTTTGGCACACTCTCATTGCTTTTTAGCTTTGAGCACTTTATGTTTGGTATTAAAAGATGCTTCAGATTCAACTATCACCCTCTCTTCTACAGGCCTAGGGTCTGCCACATCTCTGAGCACATCTGGATTCTTTAATTAGAAAGGAGAATTAGAAACCAAAATCTGGGCATAGGGCATGCTCATTGCCACTGGGTATTGTTAGTTCCAGGTCTTGTTGGATGACAAAACAAGAAGATATTTGTATTCTATTTCATACACATACTAGTACAAATATCTATAAACATTATATATATATATATATATATATCCTTTTGTGTCTATATGAAATAAAATACTAGTTCATACTGATGTCTCCAACTCTAATGAAATACCATATGGGTCATTCAGGTGTTCTCCCTTTGTGTCTATCCTCCCTATCTACCCATCAGAAATGTGGCCCTCTCCATCCACCATCCACTTACTTTAATTGTTCAGTTATAGTATTTGTGAACTGTGGCTTCAGAGTTGTTAACCCCCATGCTGTGGAACACCTTTATCAACTAGAGCACAGAGCTTGTGTACAGTCCCTTTGTCTTTCATCTTGCAGACTCTACTCATTGCCAAAGTTATTTAAGTTGACACTTTTCCCCCATTCCTTTTAAGGAGGTTGTTTCATAAAACTGAAATGCATTTATTGACGCTTTTGTCCTAGTCTGCATGCCATCCTGGATTCCCCAACCCCTGGAGGTATTTGTTTTTAATTTTCATACCCAAAGGACTCATTGTGCTCTAAGCTTCTACAGGCTTTGATGAATGTACAGTGTCCGATAGACACTATGATAGTAATGTATAGAATAGTTTCACAGCCCCAAATTTTGTAAATCTATTTCTATAATGTGTTAACTTTTATTAGAAACTAAATTTATTTAAAGCAGACCATTTGGTATAAAAGAAGAAAACACCAATAATCCTGAAATTCACTGTGGTCCAGAAAGTTCAATTTGACAAAATTCCTTGCTGAAAAAAAAAAGATCATTCAAATGTAATGCATTTTGGAAATTCATTAGGTCTTTCCGTTGACTCTCATTAGACTTAAGAGAGGTTCAGAAAGGTCACATAGCAGTTTGGTCGCCTTCATTGTCACTTTATACAGACTCTGAGTGGCTCCATGTGTTCTATATTGGGAATCCCCCTTGAATGTATGGGAGAGATTTTTTTATAGAGTAGTAGAGAAGTAGGAAGCTACTATTCAAGAAGCTATGAAACCTACCTTTCTTTTTTCCCCCAATATAATTTAACTATACCTATCAAAATGCAGAGATTGTCAGGGTGGACAACAGGATAAGGCCCAACTATTTTCTGTGAACAAGAAACCAACTATATGCATAACAAAGTTTAAAATACTGAAGAATTTAAACAAGGATATAAAAAACCCCAAACACCTATATACTGAACACTACAAGTTTTGGAACATTTATACAATGGAATATTAGGCAGCTATATAAAAGAGGGATCTCTTACCCTTTGAGACTGTATGGAGGGACCTGGCGAGTATTATGCTAAGCTAAATATGCCAGTCAGGGAAAGACAAGTACCATATGATCCCATTCGTATGTGGAATCTAATTAACAAAATATACTGATGAACACAATTGATCCAGAAAACAGAAGCATGGAACAGACTGACAAATCTCAGAGGGAAGGAAGGTGGCTGCAGTGGGTGTGCAGGTGGGTGGGGGGTGGGAAGAGATTAACTAAAGAACTTATATGCATATATGCATGACCTATGGACAGACAATAGTGCAGTGAAGGCCTGGCAGGGGAGTGAATGTGTGGTAGAGCGAGGGAATGGGGAATTTAAAGGGGAGATCTATAATACTTTCAACAATAAAAATATTTTTTTACATTAAAAATATTGAAGGGTACACAAAAAGGGGAAAAATATTCTGTACTCATGGATTGAATAATCAATATTGTAAAAATGTCCATACTACTGAAAGCAATCTACAGATTCAGTGCAATTACCATAGAAATTCCAATGACATTTTTCACAAAAGTAGGACAAATTTGTAAAATGCATATGGAACCACAAAAGACCCCAAATATCCAAATCAATTTTGAGAAAGAAGGAAGCTAGAGGAATCACTCTTCCTGATTTCAAACTATATTACAATGTTTTAACAATCAAACAGTATGGTACCGGTGTAAAAACAGACACACAGGTCAATGGAACAGATTCGAGAGCCCAGAAATAAACCCATCCCTGTATGGTCAATTAGTTTATAACTGCTGGAGGCTAATTCCAGCAGGTCATAAATGCAAGAAGTTCATCAAAAGGTTGATGGAACTTGGGGTTTCAGCAGGGCTGAAAATCTGCATGTTATTACCTGCTGCTGAATAGCTGAGGGCAGTTCCCCCAATCTGATAGTCCTTTACTGTTTACCAAACCTTACCTTTGATATGGATATCTGCTTTGCTAAAGGGCAAAATATGTTAATAAAGAGCCCTGGGTCCAGAGGAGATTCCAGGAGTTTAGTTACTAAAGTTAAGCCTCCCTTGGCTCCCACAAAATGCCTCCCAAATTTATATTTCATGTCTAGTTTATTAATTTATGCCACAGCCCCTTCTCCAGATTCCTAAACTCTTCTAGATGTGTATAAGACCCAAGCAATAACAAGGAAGCCAAAAGTATACAATGGAGAAAGGGACATTCTCTTCAATAAATGGTGTTGGGAAAACTGGACAGTCAAATGCAAGAGAATGAAACTGGACCACTATCTTATACCCTACACAAAATTCAACTCAAAGTGGTTTAAAAACTTAAATGTAAGACCTAAGGCTATAAAATTCCTAGTATAAAACAACCTGCAAGCTCTTGAATATTCTTGACACAGGTCTTGAATATTCTTTTAAAATCTAACACCAAAAGCAAAAATCAACAAATGAAACTACATTGAATTAAAAAGATTCTGCACAGCAAAGGATATCAACAAGAAAATGAAAAGGCAACCACAGGATGCAAAGAAAATATTTACAAATCATATCTGATAATGGTTTAATATCCAAAATATATAAAGAAAATACAACTCAGTAGCAAAAAAAAATCTGATTAAAAATGGACAGAGAAACTGAAGAGACATATTTTCAAATAAAACATACAGATGGCCAAAAGATGCACAACTTCACTAATCATCAGGAAAAAAGCGTATCCACACAACAATTAAATGTGACTTTAAGTCTGTTAGCATGGCTACTATTAAAAAGACATGAGCCCAGCCATGAGGTTGAGTGTCAACTTATAAACCAGGAGGTCATGATTTGACTACCAGTTAGGTCATGGTTTGATTGCCCAGGTTGCAGTCTCAACCCACAGTAGGAGGCGTGCAGGAGGCAGCTGATTAATGATTCTCTCTCATCATTGATGTTTCTATCTCTCTGTCCCTCTACCTCCCTCTGAAAAGAAAGAACAAGTTTTGGTGAGGATGTGGAGAAAAAGGAACCCTTGTTGCTCTGTTGGCGGGACTGTCCCTTGGTGAAGCAACAGTGGAAAAGAGTATGGAAGTTCCTTTAACATTTTCAAATAGAACTACCATGTGATGCAGCAATTTCACTTCTGGGTATTTCTCTGAAAAACTAAAAAAGCTATATGCCCCCCATGTTTATTGCAGCATTATGTAATGTAGCCAAGGTATAGAATTAACCTAAGTGTCAATGAATGGATGAATAGATGATGAAAATGTGACTATTATTCAGCAATAAATAAATAAAATGTTGCCATTTGCAACTACTGATGGATCTCTATGGTATTATGCTAATTGAAATAGGTCAAGCTAAAAGGCAGTTACTGCACCATCCAACTTATCTATGAAATAAAAATAAAACAAGCTCATAGATACTTATAACAGATTAGTCTTTGCCACAAATGGAGGCTGGGCAAAATGAATGAAGGGGATCAAAAGCTACAGACTTCCAGTTACACAGTAAATAAATCTTAGTGACTATAGTTAATAATGTATTGTATATGTAATATTTACTAAGACAGTAGACCTTAAAAGTTTTTATAATAAGAAAAAATATCTTGTAACTAGGTAAGGCGACAGATATTTCGTCTTACTGTGATGATCATTTTGCATTGTGCAAGTATCACATCATTATGTTGTACATGTGAAACTTATATTATGTCAAGTAGATCTCAATACAAATATTTAAAATTTTTAAATTAAAAAAACACACAACTCTTCAAATAAAAATAAATAACAAAATATAAACAGTCATTATCTCATTGGGAGTTGCTGGAGCTTTTAATTGTATTCTTTATACTTCTGAGTTTACAAATAATTTTAAGATAAGCATCTGTTACTTTTCATTACTTGTTAATATTTTTATTGATTTCAGAGAGGAAGGGAAAGGGACAGAGAGATAGAAACATCAATGATGAGAGATGAAAGAGAATCATTGATTGGCTGCCTTCTTCATGCCCTGCCTGGGGATCCAACCCACAACCCTGGCATGTGCCCTGACTAGGAATCAAACCATGACCTCCTGGTTCATAGGTCAATGCTCAACCACTGAGACAAACTGACTGGATAAGCATTTGTTACTTTTAAAACAGCAAAACCTATTTTAAAATATCCTTTTTACAGTGGTTAAAAAAAGAAACCAAATATAAAGACATGCTGGCATAAAAGTTATAGGGTGAAGAAAGATATTAATAATAATAGTAGGAAAAAGGTAGAAATATACCTAGCAATTGCAGATTTTAGAACAAGAAAGATGATCAAGAACAATGTGGATGTATATCATCATAAAGGGGTCACGGAAAATGCAGTGTTTTCAAATATGCAGGCAGCCAGCGACAGTGCACCAACATACATGAGGCCAGCACTGTTAGAGTTGCAAGGAATTGACACACTCGCTGTTACAGCAGGAGATGGCAACACCTCTCTTCAGTGACTAGGATTTTAAAACAGTATTACATAGTATCATGAATATGATATAACAAGGAAGAGAGTCACTATAATACTCTCCCTTAGTGACTGACAATTATTAACATTACATCTTATCTGGCAAGTTTTAAATATATAACTAACCAATATCAGAGAGAATTTGCTTTTCTTAACCTTACTAAAAAAGATAGCAATGTTACTGAGACTTGGGCATATTGTTTCTGACCAAAGTTCTCCTTTACGGCAAATGAGGAGACCTCTGTGTGTTTGACTGTAAGCTGTGTTATGGGATGTGCAACCCAGGTCACAGTCAGGCCAACGAGAAAAAAGTCTCATAGGAACATTTACAGGCCAGGCCTCCCCCAGACTCTGCTGGTGACTGGAGGACCCTGTGTTTATTTGTGAGGACAATTCAGAGTGAAGAGGGGAGGGTGTGGCACTGGCTTCTCTGAGCATTAGTGCAGGTGGGAGTTGGCCCTGAGTCTCCCACTGACACAGAGCCCCAGGGGCAGGCAGGAGCAGGCCACCGCCTTCAGTGTCAGCACCTCAGAGCAGGCCCAAGAGTGTGGTGGGAATTTGCTTTTTGCCCCAGAGCTGAGCTATAACTGATGTGTGACACTGGAAACTTACAGTGTATAATGTGAAGATGTGGTACACATACAGATTGCAGAGTGTTTCCCACATAAATTAGTTAGCACATCCTTTGCCTCACATATGACCACTTTGCTGTGGTGAGAAGTTAAAGCTCTGCTCTCTGAGCAACTTCCAAGCTCACTCGCTTCCAACTTCAGTCTCCCTGCTGCCCCCAGACCCCCAGAGTGTGTCATCTTTTACCTGAGAGCTTGACCACCAGGTCCCCATGTCCCCACCCCTGGCACCCTCATCTGTACTCCCTGCCTCTGTGAGCTCACCTTTCCCAGGCCCACAGGGGGGGAGCTGCAGTGCTGCCTGGCTCAATTCAGTTTGCTTCCCGAGTGGGCATGTGCGTCCCTCCGGAGCCCAGTTTGGAGACGAGACGTGCCTCCTGTTTTGTGATATGTTGTGTGAACATCGCATTACCTGTGTCTGCCTGTAATATTTCCATGAGGTGAGTCCATTCTTGGGAACTGTGTGTTCTTCTTTTAGGAACTTGAAGTCCCAGTGCCTAGTTTACTGTGAATGGTTTCCCTCCGTTTCTCAGACACTGTCTGGTGTTAGTGTGCTTTGTGTCATCTCAAAAAGAAAAATCCTTGTAGGTTGTCAGATGCCTGCTTATATAAAAGGGTCACTTTTTCATTTTTTGCATCAATTTAGAAATCCTGTAGCCAGAATCATTTGGGATTGCTAGTCTGCCATATAGACATTTTAAGAAACAGAAGTCCGTTAGTATTTCCTGTCAAAGACATTACATGTTTATACCTAGCAGTCATATGATTATTTTCATCATCCTAATCTGTTATTTTAATATCTTTTTCTTTCCCCCTATAATTTTATTTTACCTTGAATTTTCTTTTCTACTTCAGTTCTTTTAAAATACATTCCTACCATTCAGTTATCTGAATTGTCCTGGGCTGTATTCGTTTCTGTGGATTTTTTTTGTCATGATTTTGATGGTTTTGTTATTTTCCCCATCCCCCAGTAAAAGCCTGAGTGGCCTATGATAAAGCCTTATCCCAGAAAAGAGGATATAAATTGACTTCTATGATGTGTTCCTCAGGCATCACGAACCCAGATTCAACCTCGAGTTGAAGTTTTCTGAACTGAAAACATCAGTAAAAATGTGAATCCAAAGCCCACACAGGACAGTGTTGGTTGTTAAATTGTTGAGAAAACATTGGTTTCATGCAGAACCCAGACACACCGGCTTCTGCCTGGCTAGAGTATCTGGCCTTTTTCAGAGTTTATTTTCTTCTGAGACCCCAGCTACATGTATGATCTTGACTTCACTGCCCCCTTACAGTTTCACTCAGTGTTTGCTCACACCTGCTTTTTAGGGCCTTTAAAAGCCAACCCCAAACCCAAATAAAGACACTACAAAGAAAGAGAATTACAGGCCAATATCCCTCATGAACATAGGTGCTAAAATCGTCAACAGAATTCTAGCAAATCGGATCCAGCATTACATTAGAAAGATCATACACCATGACCAACTGGGACTTATTCCAGAGATGCAAGGCTGGCACAATATCCGCAAATCAATAAATGTGATACATCACATAAACAAATTGAAAGACAAAAATTATATAATCATATCAATTGATGCAGAAAAGGTATTTGACAAAATCCAACATCTTTTCTGATAAAAACTCTCAGCAAAGTGGGAATAGAGGGATCACACCTCAACATAATAAAACTCAAATGTACAGCCAACATCATACTCAATGGGCAAAAACTAAAATCATTTCCCCTAAGAACAGGAACAAGACAGGGATGCCAACTCTCACCACTTCTGTTCAATATAGTACTGGGAGTGCTAGCCATAGTGATCAGACAAGAAGAAATAAAAGGCATCCAAATTGGAAAAGAAGAAATAAAATTGTCATTATTCACAGATGGCATGATATTGTACACAGAAAACCCTAAAGAAACCATACACAAAAATAAACTCAAAATGGATAATGGATTTAAACATAAGTCTGGAAACCATAAAAATTCTACAAGAAGCCATAGGCAGCAAAGTAGCAGACATATGTTGTAGCAATATCTTTACCAATACAACTCCTAGGGCAATGGAAAATAAGGAGAAAATAAACAAACGGGACTACATCAAAATAAAAATCTTTTGCACAGTGAAAGAAACCATCAACAAAACAACAAGAAAGCCTACTGCATGGGAGAACATATTTTCCAATGTTATCTCCAATAAGCGTTTAATCTCCAAAACTTATAGGGAACTCATTCATCTTAACAGAAGGAAGATAAACAATCCAATAAAAAAATGGGCAACCAACCTAAATAGACACTTTTTGAAAGAAGACATACAGAAGGCTGAGATACATATGAAAACATGCTCTAAGTCACTAATCATCTGAGAGATGCAAATCAAAACAACAATGAGTTACCATCTCACACCCATCAGAATGGCTATCAACAACAAATCAGCCGAAACCGGTTTTGCTCAGTGGATAGAGCGTCGGCCTGCGGACTGAAGGGTCCTAGGTTCGATTCCGGTCAAGGGCATGTACCTGGGTTGTGGGCACATCCCCAGTGGGAGATGTGCAGGAGGCAGCTGATCAATGTTTCTAACTATCTCTCTCCCTTCCTCTCTGTAAAAAATTAATAAAATATATTTTAAAAATAAAGAAACAACAAATCAACGAATGACAAGTGCTGGTGAGGATGTGGAGAAAAAGGAAACATCTTGCACTGCTGGTGGGAATGAAGACTGGTGCACTGTGGCATTTCCTCAAAAAATTGAAAATCGAACTCCCATTTGACCCTGTGATCCCACTTCTAGGAATACATCCCAAGAAACCAGAAACACCAATCAGAAAAGATATATGCACCCTATGTTCATAGCAGCACAATTCACCATAGCTAAGATCTGGAAACAGCCTAAGTGCCCACCAGCAGATGAATGGATTAGCAAACTGTGGTACATCTACACGATGGAATACTATGCTGCTCTAAAAAGGAAGGAACTCTTACCATTTGCAACAGCATGGATGGAACTGGAGAGCACTATGCTAAGTGGATAAAGATAAATATCACATGATCTCACTCATTTGTGGAATATAATGAACAGCATAAAATGATGATCTAAAATAGAACCAGAGTCATAGAAGCATGGAACAGACTGTTTAACCTATGAGGGAAGGCGGGGGGTGAGGGGGTAAGAGATCAACCAAAGGACTTGTATGTATGCATATGAGCATAACCAATGGACACAGACACGGTGAGGGGTGAGGGCTTGTGCTGGGGGGTGGGGGCAGCCAGGAAGAGGTTAATGGGAGAAAAAGGAGACTTAGGTAATACTTTAAGCAATAAAGAATTTAAATTAAAAAAAAGTCTCAGACACACTAAAGTGATCAAATTCCAACCATTTACCCAAAGCCTCAGGGAAAAATCACATTCTATTTTTTGCTCCATGTTAAATTTTGCTCTTGGGGATTTCTCTATTTATTCCATGTTTAGCTATGTATGAGAGGCTTGCTATATTGTATCCGATATTTCTGGTGTTACATGGTAGCAACACACTCAGAGTATTTTCTCTGCTGTATTGTTTTTTAACGTGATTCGATTGCACTGCTCTAGTTGCTACAGTAGTTAATTTCCAGCCTAAACTATCTCACTCTTGACTAAGATGCAAGCTGTGTTCCCCTGAGACTAATTACATCTGCACTTCTCACACAAACACAAGGCATGTGCAGAAGCAGCAGGGGGCACCTGGTTGAACAAAGGGCCCTCGCCCTCATCTGCTCACAGCCTCAAAGTGTCCCCCACAAACCATGTTCCAGTTCCAGGGTACAAAGAGAGTGAGTTCATAGTACAGATACCTGGGAGACAACTACTCAACCAAATCATCAGTCAGTGTCAGCACAGTTGGGGACACTCCAGGATCAGGTGTCCCCTGATGTGAGGACCCACCACTAGCCCTGCTCTGCTGCCCAACACAGAAGCCAGATCCAATCACTAAACCCCAGAGGAACCCAAAGAAGAGACATCTTACAGAGGAACAGGATGTGTCTTCCCATGTGTCCAGCACTAGGAGAAGTTGAGGGAAGTCAGTGTTGATTCTAACCCTGAACCAGGAAGCTGTTCCTGAATAAATACTCCTGGGAGGAGTGGTGAAGACTGAGTATGAGCTGTGAAACACACAGGGTAATGAATCAGTGCTAACATTTCCTGTTCATAATGTTGGGTTATGAAAGAGAATATTAGAGGTAAGGGGAAAATGTCCCCAATTTAATGTTAAATAATTCAGACAAAAATCATATACAGACAGGCACAGAGAGATTTATGGAGTTGACAGAGAAAGGAGAGAGGAGGAGAAAAAGGAGAGAAATGTGAGAGAGAGAGAGAGAAAAAGAGAGAGAGAGAGAGAGAGGCAGAGTCTTGGAGAGTCTCAGAAATGCAGTCACATAGCTAGTCTGAGAGAGACAGGAAACTTGGAGAGAGGGAGAGAATCAGAGAAAGATTCAGGGATTGAGACAGAGACAGAGTGACACACAGAGAGATTTAGAGAGACACAGAGAGAAGAGATACAGAGACTCAGAGAGAAAGACTGAGAGAGACAGAGATAGGGGAATCAGAGAGAGACATGCAGACATAGGAGATGAAGTCTGAGCACGAGAGTTGAAATTCAGAACTTGGTGTTTGTGTGAAATACTACTATACCCTCTAATTTCTTTTATTTTTCTCATACATTCATTCTAAGTTTTAAAATATAAATTTTAACAAAAGTCACTGATAAAAACTAAGAAAGAGAACAAAAATCTCAGCCTGTCAACCCCTTGGCCTATGTTACCCAAAAGGACCCCTTGACTAATTCAGTCCAAAGCTCAGAGGGGGGATGCTGGGTCCTCTGCTGGGGCTGCAGGATGAACGGGGACCAGGAGGAGGTTAGAGGCCTGGGGAGGGCGGGGCTGGTGCTTTTAGAAACACCGGTTTCCAGGCCCCTCACTAAGCATTGATTTTGTGCCCTGGCTTGATAATTGGCAGCAATATGTATATTTAAGGCCCCCAGAGGAATCCTTGTCTGCAGCTGGGTTAGGCATCACCAGTAGGGCCTGTGTGGCCTCAATAAATGTCTTCACTTTATTCTGTGTGAGAAGGGACCTTCCCAGGGGGTTGAGCTGGGGGTTTGCAGTGGGACTTGCTTTTAGAGGTGCTGTGTGGAGAGCATCCTGGGGATGTGGGGGCACATTAGGGAGCTGTCACAATCCAGGTGTCCACAGTGTGGATGGGTCCGTGCATCAGGCCAGGGACGTGGTGGCTTCAGGTGTACTTATACCTGATCCCTCCAATCGGCCACCTTTTAAAACCGGTGATTGGAGAGAAAGGACCTGAACCAGGATGTCTGAGCCACCACAAGCCAGTTTTGTCATTTCCTGAGATTGGGGAAAACCAAGGGACAGGAAGGTGGGCCCGTGGGATCAATAATCCCGAATGGACATGTTCAATTTGAAGGATTCATGGGAGAAGGTGAACAGCCAGGTGGGAGTGAAGGAGGCTGAGCCCATGCATGCTGAGGGTCCATCTCCACACACCATCCTTAAAAGCAAGAGCCTGCGGCTGCCCCTACCTCTGCTGGCCATGGGGCTTTCACCCACAGAATGAGGAAGTTTATGAATCAAGACATAACTGTCATTTCAGGGTGAAAGTGTGCTTATGTGTGTTGTTTCTTTGAGAAGCAAGAACAAAACAGAAAGCAAGTCACTAATGTAATTACACTGAGTCCTCAGTGACGTTAGGAGATTCCTGCTAGGTTCTTGGAAACTGCAACTTTAAGAGAAATGATGTAGAAAGTGTAAGGTCCCAAGACCCCCGGTGAGTCCGACGGAGGGGGCGACGACCCCAAGTCAAATGCAGAGACCGAAACTTGATGCAAAAGCAAGAGGTTCTTTATTACAAGCGCAGCGCAGGGGCTCTCAGGCAGACAGACAGCAACACAAGGGAAGTGCTGGCTGACTGGAGCCCTGAGCATTTGCTGAATATGAGTTTATAAAGGCAAAAACCACACGCAGGTGGCCGGAAAACAGGGAACTAGGTTAACAGTTAACAGTTGACTCATTCCCTAAGGGGCAAGGGTGGTCTGGTTTGCACAGACCGATCCCAGGAAGAGATAAAATACCTCTGCTGTGACTAGATCAGAGCTTGCTAAACCAGAGCTTACCGGAAAGGTCAGTTAGGGGCTAGGAGGAAGGGGAGGCATTTTCTTTGGCCTTACATTCCCCCCTTTTCTTTTGGGGAGTTTCAATCATGGAACTACAGACCGATGTCCGAGGGTACAGGTTGATACCGCTGTCGGGGTTGTCAGCAATACCAGGTGGGGTCCCTTCCACCTCGGCTCGAGGTTGGCAGCTCGGTGGCGTCTGATGTAGATGAAGTCTCCAACCTGGAACTGGTGGGGGACCTGCAGTTCCCCTGGTTGATAGAGGGCAGCCAGGGGAGTCCACACTTCCTTCTGGACAGTCTCGAGGGCCTTCAGCCTGGCAAGCAGGGATTGAGGGGTATGAGTGTCTGTGGGCACAGACCATGGGTCAGCGGATAGGGGCGGAGGGGCCCCAAACCGAATCTCGAACGGAGTTACTCCTAAGGGGCCTGGTGTATTTCGCGCGCGGAAAAGAGCAAAGGGAAGGAGGACCGTCCAGTCTGCCACGCCAGTCTCTAAGGACAATTTAGTCATAGCCTCTTTTAATGTCCTGTTCATTCTTTCTACCTGACCTGAACTCTGGGGCCTGTAAGCACAATGCAATTTCCAATCCGCCCCTAGTATCTTGGCCATTCCCTGACTTACCTGGGCAACGAAGGCCTGACCGTTGTACGATCCGATTACCTTAGGAATTCCAAACCGAGGGAAGATATCTTCTAAGATCTTCTTGGCAACTACGGTTGCAGTCTCTCTCTTGGTGGGAAAGGCTTCTACCCAACCTGAGAAAGTATCTATAAAGACTAAGAGATACTTGTAACCGTAACGAGCAGGCTTTATCTCTGTGAAATCTACCTCCCAGTAACTTCCTGGCCGATCCCCCCTGAGTCTCTGTCCCTTCCCAACCTGGGATGGGTGTAGGTTTACTAGTTGACATGCCTTGCAGTGCTTGACTACTTCCAACGAGAGGCGGTCGAGTCCTTTGACATAGTGTCCAGTGGCTCGGCTGGTGGAGCTAAGGTGTTTGGCCCCCAGGTGGGTGAGGCGGTGTAGTTGTTGGAGGTAGGCGGTGGCCGCTTCCCTTGGCACTACCATTTTCTCCCCCGCAGTCCTCCAAACCCCGAGTTCATCCTTGTGATATTTTTCTGGCTTTTTAAACAGGTCTTCCTCTTCCTCTGGGGTGTGGTGGAGGGCCTCTGGCTGTGATACTGCGGGACCGGCAGCGAGGGCAAGTAGCCGGGGCCCGAGAGCGGCCTGTCTCGCCTCAGTATCCACCTTCCTGTTTCCCACAACTATCTCTGAGGTCCCTTTCTGATGGCCGGGACAGTGGATGATAGCTACTTCCCGGGGGGGTGTGGACAGCCTCTAGGAGTTTGAGGATCTCTCGCTTATTCTTGAAGTCTTCTGGGAGACCGGCCCTAATGGTTTTTTTTTAAGAACCGAATACTGGGCTCCCGTGTCTACTAGGAAGTTGAAAAGCTTCCCCTCCACCTTAAGGGTTACTCTAGGCTCGGGGAGGGGGTCCGAGCCCTGACCTCTTCAATCACTATCTTCCTGGAGTGCCAGCGCCTTCTTCGCTAGTTTCTTTGGGCACTCCTGCTTCCAATGTCCTTCTTCCTTGCAATAAGCACATTGATTCTTTCCTAACGGTGGCCTGTTGCCCAGGGTACCTGCCTGCCTTCTCTTTCCTATCTCCTGTGGCTTACTCCCTTCTATTGCTGCGGCCAAGATACAGGTTAGCCTTTGCTCTTCCCTTTTTTTTTTTCTCTCTTCCTTTTCCTCTCTCTCTCTCTCCTTCCGCTGCTCCTTCTCCTCCTCGGTCTCCCTCTTATGGTACACTTTCTCTGCCTCCTTAACTAAATCTTGGAGGGTAAAGTCCTGCAGCCCCTCAAGTCTCTGCAGCTTTTTCTTAATGTCTAATGCTGACTGCCCTATGAAGGCCATGGCTACCGAAGCCTTCTGTCCCTCCGAGGTGGGGTCAAATGGGGTGTACCGTCTGAACACCTCCATCAGTCGCTCGAGGAAAACAGAAGGCGGTTCAGTGGGCCCCTGGATGACCTCTCTTACCTTAGCCAAATTTGTGGGGCGCCGAGCCGCCCCTCTGAGGCCGGCCACTAGAGTCTGGCGGTAGACCTTCAGGTGCTCCCTACCTTCTGCTGTGTTGAAGTCCCAGTCCGGCCTGGCCAGAGGAAAGGCCGTATCCACCAAATGAGGGAGTTGGGTTGGCCGGCCGTTGGGGCCGGGGGCATTCTTTCAGGCCTCCAAAAGAATCCGCTCCCTTTCCTCTGTAGTAAAGAGAGTCTGGAGAAGCTGCTGACAGTCATCCCAAGTGGGCTGGTGAGAGAACATAAGGGACTCTACCAGCCCCGTCAGGCGCTGGGGATCTTCTGCTGCGGCGGGGGCCTGGGCCACGAGAACCCGGGAGGCTCCGGGCGCAGCCAGGGTTTCAGCCAAGGGGGAGGGTTTTGGACCAGGTCCTGCCAGACGACGATATACGGCTGCTGGTCCGGGTGGCCCGCCGGGCCTGATTGGAACACCTTATTCTTTACTGCAAAAATAATAGACAGGTCAAAAGTCCCATCCGCTGGCCACCCCACGCCTAGGGCTGGCCAGTCGGATGAACAGAAAGTCTGCCAGGGACCCTTCTTGACACTGACGGAAAGGTTGAGTCCCTGACTCCAGACGTCCTTCCAGTGTGCCACTGTAAGAGAAAGAGGGGTGCTGCTTCCTTGGCCCATGTTACCTGGATGGGAGAGGAGGAGTAGAAGACAAAAACAAAGAACAAATAATGACGCGACAAGACACCGGATCCACAAGAATTTACACAGATACAGAACGGCCGCTGAGGGATGACATCCCTCCCTGATGCTAGTCCGGCCGGACACGCGAGTGCCCGTTGCCGGCCAGCCCGAACCAGAAGTGACCAAGACCTCTTGGTCACCGCCCGATCCTGGGGCGTCCCCCAGGGTGACAGTTTTTCTGGCCGAAGTCCCTTCGACCAGAGGAGCCAACTCCTTATGGTGCCGACAACCTGTCTTCCTGAAAACCTGAAAAACCCGAAACTAAGAACGAACAAAGGACAAGACAAACACTGAACGACTCCGGAGTCTGCTTACCTCCAAGATCGATTTCGGCGCTTGAGGGGTGGTCGCCCCAAATCCCGGACGAGCCCCCAAATGTAAGGTCCCAAGACCCCCGGTGAGTCCGACGGAGGGGGCGACGACCCCAAGTCAAACGCGGAGACCGAAACTTGATGCAAAAGCAAGAGGTTCTTTATTACAAGCGCAGCGCAGGGGCTCTCAGGCAGACAGACAGCAACACAAGGGAAGTGCTGGCTGACTGGAGCCCTGAGCGTTTGCAGAATATGAGTTTATAAAGGCAAAAACCACACGCAGGTGGCCAGAAAACAGGGAACTAGGTTAACAGTTAACAGTTGACTCATTTCCTAAGGGGGGCAGACCTGCGTTTGCAGTTGACTCATTCCCTAAGGGGCAAGGGTGGTCTGGTTTGCACAGACCGATCCCAGGAAGAGATAAAATACCTCTGCTGTGACTAGATCAGAGCTTGCTAAACCAGAGCTTACCGGAAAGGTCAGTTAGGGGCTAGGAGGAGGGGGAGGCATTTTCTTTGGCCTTACAAAAGAAACTACGTTTACCTTAAGAGAGCTGATGTAAATAGGGGTTAATTTCCTCTAATAACAAACATCAAACTTCTAAATAAAAACCCAAACACTTCTAATATTAAATGTAGAAATGAATGGGAGCCACTCATACAGTTAAGAAGCATGAATAATCTCAAGTAAGATCATTATTTCCTACCAGTTCAGGATCAGGGATATTGGAGCTTCCCCAGCAGCTCAGGGCACAGGCAGGACCCACCCTGGACAGGACACTGCCCATCACAGGCCACTCACACCCACACTCACTGGGGCAGTGATAAGGCAGACACCCATCCATCTCCCGTGCACAGGTTCAGCAAGTGGAAGAAAAACTGGGTCCCCAGAAAAAATCCTCCTGTGCAGATGTGGGCCAACACTACAGACCTGGCCAGGCTCATAAGCATTTTTTTTAAATCAATGTTATACCTAAAGGATGTTATTCCAGGTCTCCCTGCACTCAGGGAAGCAGAGAGCTGACCCCTAAGTTGTGCTCTGTGAGGCAAAGCACTGAAGCTCAAAGTCATCTGAAAGCGGTTTGAGAGCAGGCTGACCCTGAAGGCTCCATGCACTTTCCCCTCTTCTGGGACATGAGGGGCCTTCTGCAGCGGCTCCCCTGGGGCTGAGGAACATGGTCAGGTGACTCACCCCAGGCACTGCTCCTAACAGCAGTTATAGTCAGGGCCCTCTGTCTTGAACTAGGATCCCACAGACGGGGGCCTCTAGGAACAGACATTGACTTATCACTCTTCTGGAGGCTGAAAGTCCATATCCAGGTGCTGACAAGTTGGGACCACTTTCTGGTTGCAGAGATCTAGACTGTCCTATGTCCCAATGCAGGTAGCAACTTGGAAGAAACAGCCATTATTATAGCGGTTGTGCTAGGATAAACCAGAGCAGCTCTCACATCTGGGTGCAATGAAGCAACAGAACGATTTTTACAAGGTGGCCTCTCATAACTCCGTTTTTAATCTTTTCCTTGAAAAACAAGGCAACTAGACCAGGGCTTCCCTTTTACCCTAATTAAGCAATTGTTGTCCTTTGTGATTTTCAAGCATAATTTCAAGGATAAAAATATCTGCATAATTAAAATTCAAAAGCACTATACTGATCAGCCCCCCTCTTCTCCCCAAATGATGTACAGCAGACACAATTTCATGTTGGAAATTTCACTTGGATATATTTCCACATATTTCACTAAATTGTGTTGACTTAGAAAAATACATCACATTTGTGATCAGTGAAGACATCTTTGTACCATGGCTGCAGTTGCTAAATTGAAATATATAAAATGATTAAACATATTAAATGAGAATTTCTAAAATGAATTTTTTAATCCTGATTGCATTTTAGTCTTGATTTACTGCAAACAGTCATGAAAAATCTTTGATTTTTAGATTTACCAGGAAGCAGTTCACCTCTGAATGTAGTTTCATCCTTGAAATTCCTCAAAAGATTGGGAGTTTTTTCTGTTCACTAGTTCAGCTATTTATGAGCTCTGCTTTCATTATTAACATTTTTGCTGAAATTGCCAGATCTGGATTCTTTTCATGATTAATTTAGATTCGTAATTGGAGCCTAGATGGCATAGTTGTGCATTCCTAACTGAGCCTCTATTGACAGCTGTACTCAGAACAAAGTACAAATGGAAACTGCTTAAAACAATAGCCTGAAGCAATTATGTACCAATAACATCCAGAAACTGCCACACCTGCCTCCCATCCATCCTTATTAACAAGCCCAATTCAAAATCACAAATGATGGGAAACAAACTAACCATTGCCAGCTGGTCCATGCAGATGCCAAAGCTGATGTCTCTGTGATGGGAGACCTGAGTTCCCTACAACCTGTAAATGATGTGTGAAAGTCCAGAACTTTCTTTATCTGTTCTGTTGAGACCAAAATGGTTTTATTTCTAACATGCAAAGATTCAGTATGGTTTTTAAGGTGGGAGAAGAAAACTTTATAATACAAATTAAACAGTTCAAATAAGAATTTTTCGTATTTTGGAGACTTTTCTTTTCATTCCTTTTTTTTATAATCCTTAATCCTGTCTAAATAGAGACATGCAGAAAAAAACAACAAAACAAAACAAAACAAAAACCATCCATCAGTCAAACCTGAACTAAAAGAAGCACACATAAAAACTACCATATAAAGACATTGAAACAATTATAACTATTTCATATATTTAATGGAGATACAGAGGACAAGAATGAAAGAACTCACACGGAACAAAAATTAGGTCAAAATGGGAAAACATCTCATTTTAAAATCAGTAACTATAAAATTCCTAGGAGATAGCATAGGAAAAAATCTTTTAAATCTTGGTTTAAAGATTTTTAAAAATCCGATAGCAAAGCGTGGTTCATAATATTTTTTAAAGCAAATTAGACATTATCAAAATTAAAAAAAAAATTCTTTGAAAGAATGTTAAAAAAATGAAAACACAAGACCTGGAAATATCTTGCAAAGAACAGATCTTATAGAGGGTTTGATTCCAGGATGTGTAAAGATGTATAAATAACTTCCAAACCTCAATAATAATAAATCAGACAATATGGTTAATCAATATACAAATAATTTAACAGAAACTTCACCAAAGATAGAGAATGCCAATATAAATGGGAAAAAAAGTCATAGTTATCTGGGAAATGCACGCTGTAGCAACAGTGAATGTGCCTATTAGAATGGCTAAAATATTAAAAAGACCGATCTGGCTGGCATGGCTCAGTGGTTGAGTATTGACCTATGAAACAGCAGGTCACAGTTTTATTCCCAGTGAAGGCACATGTCCAGGTTGTGGGCTTGATCCCCAGTGTTGGATGTGCATGAGGCAGCCAATCAATGATTCTCTTTCATCCACTCTCTCTCTCTTTCTCTCTCTCTCTTTCTCCCTTAATCTTTGAAATCAATAAATATATATTTTAAAAAATACATTTAAAAAATTTAAAAAAGACCAACCAGAGCAAATGTCAATGAGGACATAGGTAGGGAGTAACTGGTTCTCTTCTACATTACTGGTAGGATTGCAATATAGTACAACCACTGTGAGAAACAATTGGGCATTTAAAAAAAATTAAACATACACTTTACCATATGATCTACCTATATGTCCTTGCAATAAACATGGATGTCCAGAGAGGCTTTATTTGTAAGAGCAGAAACCTGAAAATAACTCAAAGGTGCATAATCAGGTGAAGGGAAAAACAAAATGGGATCTATCCCTACAATGCTACTTAGCAAAGAAAAGGCATGAACTAACAATATATGCAACACTGATGAATGTCAAAGTAATGATTCTGAGCAAAATAAGTCAGAAAATAAAGAGTGCAAACTCTGTTTCCATTTATAAAAATATCTAAACGGGAGATGTAGATATAGTGGCAGAGAGTAGGCAGTGCTTGCCTGAGTTTGGGGCATGAGCAGTGGTGGAAGGGATAGTTCTCAAAGGAACTCCCCAAAACTTTGTGTGTTAATGTGCTTTCTATCTGGATCATGATAATTGTTTCACAGATGTGTATGCATAGCTTACCAAACTGTACACTTTAAATGCATGTAGTTCCTTTTATGCAAATTATACTTCAAGAAAAAATAATTATGTATTTAAATGTATGGATTGTAGGTATAGATTTTTATATCTGGAATTTGCTCTGAATCAGGACAATGGGGCTCTGGCGTCCTTATCTGTTGATTAAATATCAGAGCTAGGTGTTTTGAAAGTCCTCCAAAAATGTTGATTTTGAGGCATTTGTCATTTTTTCCCCTGAGGTTCATCTGATGGTTATTTATTCACAATAATGGCTGGTTATCTTTAAATTGTGAAATATGAAGTTTGGCATCATCTCCCATGCCTACAACCCCCAAAAGCCATTGAACTCCTTTTATCCCATAGAAGTTTCACTACAGTTAGTACAAATGTACATTTAAAGGGGGCTGAGAGAAATGAGAGAGTCAATTTCTGATTTTATCCTATTGAAAAACCATCTCTAAATAGCAATGCTCAATCTCCCACTTGACAAATCAGTGTAAGGGAGGGCTGATAATATTTCTAGATGACATATCAGTTTTAAAAAAAATCTCTAAATTGCCCTTTAATCAGAGTAATAGTCAAGGAGAGGAGTATCCAGGCAACCACACAGAGACAGCAGGAACTGATAGCAAGGCTTCCTCAAACCCTGGGGAGAAAATCAATCCATTCTTCCCTTTGCAATAAAAGTATGTTATGTGTGATCACATGCATTTTGGGTGGTGATTATAAATGATGGGAATTGCCTTTTAAAAATCCTGTAATTTTTCAGTATGCTGAGATGTTACATGAGCTTCCCCACATGCATAAGCCTTTATAGCATGACCCATGGTCAGAAGAACTCCCTAAAACATCAAAAACTGGCCACTGAGAATCTATCACTGAAGATCTCTGCACAGACCTTCTCCATAGGTAATGACAGACCAATGTTGGTGTGCACAGCATTGGAGAACACAGAAATGTGGGGGGAACTTGTAAAGCAAAGTAGACAAAAAGATTGGGCTCGGAGTGAAACCTGTGAAGTTCTCTGCTTTAGCAGCATTTGTCTTACTTGGTTTTTGTTGTTGAGTTTTTACTACTTTTATGTGACTCACAATATTTTCTTCTTTATTAAGCATACATTTTTTTTTTGAGGCTAAAATCACTCACTCCCGAGGCATTCATACATATTCCCATTTCTGTTGTAAGTTAATGAATTCCTTATCCTTGAAATGCATTAATTCTTACCAAAGAGATATTAGCCTCCCACAAATACATACGTTGAACATAACCCCCCAAGTGAAGGTATTTTGGAGATGAGGCCATTGGGAGGTGATTTGGGCTCAATGACGGAGTTTATGCCCTTGTAAAAAGAGGAAGAGAATGTAATCTATGTGTGCTCAACATCCACATGAACTAAGGAAGGGCCTGTGAGGACATCACCAAGAAGAGACTTAGTTAAGAATCCTACCAGGCTGGATCCTTGATCTTGGAATTTCAGCTTCTAAGTGATTAGAAACTAAGTGTGTAACAACTTGTCCCATGCACGCAGACTTCAGAAATTTATGAGAGGTTGCATGACCTTTATTTTAATGAAATCTATTTTTCATTCTCTGGAACACATATTCGTGATGAAGGCATTTAGGAAACCTATCACTTTCATCCTTCCAGGTAATGTCCGCATATGCTCATATGAAAGATCACCAGTATGCTCTGTGGACTTGCAGAGTCAGTGAAGTCCCTTTGGAATTAATTATGACACTGAGCCAGAGATCTGAGTCACACCTCAGGATCCCACATTTATTGGAATAGAAAAACAAAACAGAAGTATTAGCAGGATAAACAGCTGCTTACCGCATGTCAGGGCTGCCAGTAAATAAGGTAAAATTGGAATACCAGATGCAAATGAAGCAACCAGTTGATAGATCTGTCTTCTAGAGCAGACCACAAAAGGTTAGTTAAACATGGTCAATAAAAGTCAACAGGCCTGCTGCTTTTAAAATTCTTTGAGGATACTGATCTTCATGGGTTCTCATAAAATATTTATTTATTTATTTATTTATTTATTTATTTATTTATTGTTACTTTTTATTTTCCAAGAGAAGGGGCTTCCACTTTTAATTTGCTATCAAGCTATTCTTTGTGGTATAATAGTGAATATCAACCATATATGAAGTATTTATTTAAATGTCAAGTTATTCTTTGTTTCACAGGTCAGTAAGATAAAAATGGCAGTTCTTCCATTTACTGATAATTTATTCAAACTCTCTCTGAACTGAGAATAGCCATGACATGGGTCAGAGAATATACTGGGTCTGCAATGAGCAAGACCTAAGAAAAAACGTGTCTTCTATCGATAACCTAATATTCTGACAGCCAGACCACAGCTGTATTCCTTCCCTATTGTTCAGTTTATTTTGAAGTCTGTGTGCAGTTAGCCCTGGAATGCTAGATGTTTCTCTTTGATGATTCCATAATTTGTACTTTTAATATATGATGTTAACAGGTAACTATATAACTATTGTGTGTTTACTATAACCCAGGTAAATGGGCACAGGTATGGAAACCTGAATGTTTATGGTGCTATTTGCAGCATTACTCCCCAAATAACACTATTTTTCATTAATTTAATCAAGTTTGATGTGTAATAAAACTTAGGACTGGAAATTAGATGAATGACAGGCGTCCAGAAACCAATGTGTTAAGGTGTAAAAATCAATTAGGAATGTTAATGACATTCCCACCTAGTCTGATCAAACTACTCATCCCCATTGTTTTCCATTGTTCATAATTATTGGTTACATATTCTTGAGTGATTAAATACAAGCCATGATCTTGGTAGCCCCTTTTAAATGATCAAACCCATTTCAACTGGGTGTTTGTCATCTGCATCATCTACCTTCATTAAATAGCAGCTAAAGCACATTTCAAAGATAATGCAATGTCCCACCGGAAACAACATTTTATTATCAATGTTTTCATAAAAGAAGCACATTCTGAGCTCTTTTGGAAATAAGAGATGGATTTGCGCATCACAAATGAATCATTCCTGTCTAAGTCTTTAGGCCACTTTCTACACTTCATAGCAAGCCATTTCAAACATTTCAGGTTAATTTAGCTATGAGTAACACAGATTACATATTCCACAGAGTCAACTGAGCCAGAATTTAAAACCTCATGAAATTTGATTTATCAGATTTAATCTTGAATCTCTTGAAACTTCATTGCCATAAGCAATTTCTGCCTAATCTAAACTCTCCTCTTTGCCCCTAAGATTGCATGCATAGGATACAGTTCTATGCACATTCTTCAGCAATTCACTGATCCACATTCAAAACATTTTCCACTTTATTTGTGCATAACAATTTTGAAGAATTAGTATAGTTGGAAGCCATATGGAAGGATGTAGGATATGTAGAACTCGGAAACAGCAACAGGGGAACAGCTGGAATGCAGTGTGGGCTCTGAGGGTTGGTTATTTTATTTGCCTTTGAATTTTAAGATAAAAATCTTCAGTTTATTTTAATGATAAAGGGAAAGGTTATTTAAGGAGAGAGAGAATGAAATTAAAGAGATAAGAGGGTATAGTGATGGAAGGGATGGAGAAGAAGACATTGGTCTTTCAAATGAAACCTTCATGAGTCAGAGTCAGTGCTTGTTTGGGGATTTTTGCAAAGAAGTGGGAGAAGGATGGACTGATAGTAAATTGGTTACATCCTGTTATATCCTGGACAATCATAACTCCATGTCAGTCTCTGAGTTACATGAGGTATGAAAGATAAAAAGGGCTAAGAGTCAGGGTTTCAGACAGAACACAGGTTGCTTGGAAGGTATGGGAAGGCTGGCAGGAGCTTTGGGTTTAAGGGGATTAGAACAGTGGAAATGAGAGAAGATTAGAGGGGTGATTTCATGTAACATCCCCATGGATTGTCACCACTTTGAAAAGATCAGCCTGCGGACATAGATGTATTGTGCGGATATCAACTTTGTTTTGGCATAAGAACTTGATGTTGCAGTCACACTGGGTTTCTGTGTATTAACCTCCCAGTTTTAGGGGAGAATTAAACGTTCCTGTAAGATGTTACAGCTGGAATGTATCTTGGGTAATGAGAAACAGACACACATATATTGACTTAGATCTGCATTAATAACCATAGCTCTAGTCAGTTCATTGTTATTTTTGTCAAAGTAGCATGAATAGCATACTTGGAAACATGAGGACAAACACAATAGGCACTACCCCAAAATGAATACAATTTACTGTGGAAGAAAAATAGTTGGGGGATAGGTGGAGGGAGGAGTGTAAGGAAGAAGGGGGAAGATAACTGCTTTTTTTGTAAGACTCTAACTAAACTTTTAAATATATCTACATATATTCTAAGGACAAAAATAATAAACTAAAATATAAGAAAGTAAAAAGAAAGAATCAGAGATGTCACATCTGTGTGTAAGGTATATAAACTGAGAAAGTTTGGGTACAGGGAAGGCAGGCCATGTGTGGGTGCAAACACAGTAGCTGGTGACATAATATAAAGACAGTTGGCTCCTGATCTCACAGAAATCATTATTTAAGACAAATAAAACAATTAAGCATTTCTGCTTCCATCTATATTGCAGTAGCTTATATTGGACATTTTTTTCTTTTATCAAGAACAACCAAAATAACTGGATAAAATACACAAAATGTCCAACTACTTGAAAGGATTCAAAAGCAATCAGTGTAGCTAAGACTTGAGGATGCAAGACCCTGGAGAAAAGAAAAGTACAAAACACTGAGCTTGGCATTCTTTGTGCAATGCCTCTCTAAACATTTGCCAAATTGTGAGCTGCTAAGGGGTAAATGATCAAGAAATCAGAAATAGTGACTAAGAAGCTGAACCCTAAGCAGAGCAAAGTAGGGACTTTGGTAAATACCACAAGCTTCCCGAGTACAACTGTAATGGACTGCACCTCAAGAGTAAGCAGCAACGCTTAAAAGAGACCAACTCTCACTAAGCCACTTCAGTCTCAAGTGCATCAGAGTGAGCCCCGGCCACTATAACTGTGACCTAGAAAAAAACCAAATGTGGTCCAAGGAAAGACAACATTATACATGGAATCCACTATGTTTCGTGTCCAGCCTTCAGTAAAAGTCACATGATATTCCAGGAGTAGACCCCCAGGTAAAGCGGATGTTATCTGTCTGAAATGCTGAACTATGATGAATATGTTTAAAAAATTAGAGAATGGGAAAATTTTTACCAGAGAATAGAATCTATAAATAAAATTTAAAAGGAAGTATAGATCTATAATTAAGTTGTATTACTATTATTATACTAATAATTCCGTTGAAGTGGTTAATAGCATGTTAGAACAGAAGAGAGTATTAGTAAACTGGATGGGAAAGACCTCAGCAAATAGATATAACATACATGTAACCTGAGTCCCAGCATAATAAGGAAGGATGAAAGAGAGAGAAGGACAGGCACAATATTTTAAAATGGCTGTTCACAATTGTTCCAGATCTGACAAAATAAATTCACATATTGAAAAACTCAGATTCAGCATCAAGTCAAATAAATATAATGCAATCACACCTTGAGAAAGAATGATTAACTGCCATAAAACAAAAAAGGGGTAAAAAATAACAAAATGTATAACCATCCATCAATTTATCTTTAAAAGTATCCAGAACATTTATCAGCAATTATTTTTAAAGAGACTAAAGCATAAATGATGGGAGTATAATGACAATGAAATGGCTTCTTTAAACTGAAACTCATATAAAAGTAATTACGATTCTAGAATTCTCAGTGAAAATAGACTTTAAAAAAATGAATACTAAATAAAGACATTTTCAGGCAAACAAAATCTGAACCACTTGACCTATCAAAATAAGTTTGTTCATAAAAATACTAGTAAAGTGATTCCAGAATCTTGGTAAGGCAGGAAGAAGGGCAAAGCCAGGAAGGACAACTTTGAATTAACAAAATGTTAATTATTTCAAACTACAATTGCATTAGTATATAGAGTTCAAAATCAGACTTCCATCCCTCTTGCGGAGGAAAGGAGGATGAGGGTGGGCCTCACAGCTGAGTCAGGCTCCTGTCCTCCCACAGTTAATTTTCTCGGTGCCTCCTTGAATCCATGCTTCAGTGTTTTGGGAATGGTTCTTCCTCTGAACCACCACAAACCTTCTAACTTGGCTGAGTAGTTGAAGAACAAAGAAAGGACCTGGAAATTATGTGAAACCCCTAAACTCACAAGCTAACCTCCGGTCCTGCCCTCTGACCTCTCTGCCTTTCCTGCCTTTAAAGATGAAATTGAACTTCTGAGCTAAAAGCTCCTGCTCTCATGTCAAGTCTCAGTGAATTTTTATTTCTAGTCACTGAGCTGCCTTTGCACCAAAAGGAGACAACAGTCAAGAACTGCTCTCTATTCCCCCCAAGTGTCCTGTTTCTTGCCATGTTAGAGGTACATGACTAGAATAAAAGTCTTAAACCAGAAAATTGTATGTACTTAATGATCTCTCATCTTATTCTTTTCTTTTGGGTCTCGCGGTATCTTTTGTCTTAAGATTTGTTTGTGTTATGCAAAACGGTAAATTTAAAATATGACAACTTGATTTCTAGTTCCAGACAAGATGGAGTAAATGCCTTCTACCCTATTCTTCCAAATTACAACTAAACACCTTGGACAATATATAAGAAACAAATATCTCAAAACTGAAATGATGGAGAAAGGAGAAGTCAGACTGGTCAAGGGTATTGAGATATGAAATATGAGTTCCTTTTATCCTGTATGTGGGAAGCGCTGCCTCCTGTGTGTCCAGACTGGAGAAACCCTTGACCTTGAAATGCAATGTATAGGAATGGGGAAAAAAGGCCTGAGAAATGTCCATCAAGGAGTCTGGAAGGAGTGACAATCAGGATGAGTCATTGACAATACCCCGCCGACCCCAGCTACGCACTAGGAAATGTCCACACTCACCCCCTTCCTCAAGGGGCTCATGGCTGGCAGGGAGCTAGTGGAGCCTCCATCTATGCCTGCTTTGCAGTGATAAAGGCAGAGCTTTCTTCCCTTGCAGGCAGAGTACGAGGAGGAACTGGGAGAGGGCTTCTTTAAGGTGATATGTGAAGTCTGAGGAAACCCCATGATGTGGACCTGACAAGTACCAACACAGCCAATGGCTTGAGAACTGAACTAGAGTGACAAGCTCTGCTGAGATTTCAGATCAGCCTTGGTGAGGCATACTAGCAGGGTGACCAGACAGAATTCAACATAGCCAGGACATATGCGCCAGAACTAAACAGGACACCTACCTGCTACAATAGATGATTTAAAGAGGAATCAAGGTCTCATAACACAATACCATTTGTTGATTTGTTGATGATAGCCAGTCTGACAGGTGTGAGATGGTACCACATTGTCATTTTGATTTGCATCTCTCCAGTGATTAGTGACTTTGAACATGTTTGAATATGTCTCTTGGCCTTCCTATGTCCCCTTTCAAAAAGTACCATTTAGGTCCGTTTCCCTTTTTTTTTTTATTGGGTTGTTTATCTTCCTTTTGTTACGTTGTATGAGTTCCCTGTAAATGTTGGAGATTAAATCCTTATCGGAGATATCATTGGCAAATATGTTCTCCCATGCAGTGGGCTGTTTTGTTGATGGTTTCTTTTGCTGTGCAAAAGCTTTTTATTTTGATGTAGTCCCATTTGTTTATTTTCTCTTTAGTTTCCAATGCCCTAGGAACTGTATCAGTGAAGAAACGACAAGTGCTGGCTAGGATGCAGAGAAAAAGGAACCCTCATGCACTGCTGGTGGGAATGCAGACTGCTGCAGCCACTGTGGAGAACAGTATGGAGTTTCCTCAAAAAACTAAAAATGGAACTCCCATTTGACCAAGTGATCCCACTTCTAGAAATATATTCCAAGAAACTAGAAATTCCAATCAGGAAGGATATATGCACCCCTATGTTCATAGTAGCATAATTTACGATAGCTAAGATTTCGAAACAGCCTAAGTGCCCATCAAAGATGAGTGGATTAAAAAAACTGTGGTATATCCACACAATGGAGTACTACACTGCTGTAAAAAAGGAGGAATTCTTACCATTTGCAACAGCGTGGATGGAACTGGAGAGTATTATGCTAAGTGAAATAAGCCAGTCAGAGAAAGATAAATATCACATGATCTCACTCATTTGTGGAATATAATGAACAACATAAACTGATGAACAAAAACAGATCCAGAGACAGAGAAGCATCAATCAGACCATTAAATCTCAGGGGAAGGTAAGGGAGGGTGGAGGGAAGGGGAGAGATCAACCAAAGGACTTGTATGCATGCATATAAGCCTAACCAATGAACACAGACAACTGGGGGGTGAGATCATAAGTGGGGGGGGGGGGGCGCAATGAGGGGATAAGGACACATGTGTAATACCTTAAGCAATAAATAAAAAATATTAAAAAAAAACACAAAAAACCAAAACCAAAAAAAATTTACAATACCCAAAATATCCAGAATGCCAGCGAAAACTAGTTGAACACCAAGAAACAGAGTATCTCCACTATAATGCGACCCCATAAATGGCACGTACTAACAAGGTGATAAACAGATGCTGTAATATCTAACAGGATTTGTTGTCTTCAAGTAGTTACTTGGTGACTAAAAAAAATACTCTGAATAAAAACGTGAGCTAACCAGTTTGGCTCAGTGGATAGAGCGTCGGCCTGCGGACTCAAGGGTCCCAGGTTCAATTCCGGTCAAGGCCATGTTCCTTGGTTGCTGGCACATCCCCAGTAGGGAGTGTGCAGGAGGCAGCTAATCGATGCTTCTCTTTCATCGATGTTTCTAACTATCCCTCTCCCTTCCTCTCTGTACAAAATCAATAAAATATATTTAAAAAACAAACAAACAAACAAAAAACCTCATGCTGTTTTGCTGTGAAGAAAGTAACCTGAATATGTAAAATTGCCCTTGTGGACTCTTGATCGAAGATCATATAGATAAACTGAAAGGCTCTTGCAACTTGTGATGAGTGAACACTATCTGGCGAGTGTGACAGACCGGGTTGGGATGTAACAATCAGGGACAGGGTGGCCCCTCTCGGGTGGCTGTTATGCTCTCAAGGAGAGTCCCCTGAACCAATAAAACACAGAAGCATGCATTGGTCCCAGGAGGCTGTATCTGCACCCTCCTCCCCACATTCCCAGGTGCCTCATGTGTTGCCAGAGGCACTCGGAAGCCACCAGGTCTAGCACTCCTCTCTTTAAAAAATGTTTATTTATGAGCAGACGGTGACACCACCCTTCTGAATAAAATGGAATGATTAAGGCTTACCAAATGTCCTAGCAGGAGTGGACACCTTGGCCAAGAATGCTGTTTTGTGACTTCTCAGCAGCCCTTGATTTCTTCTCTTCACAAAGTATCTTCACAGCATGACTTTGTCTCATCCATCTTCTTATTACTTTTACTTTGAGCATAGGATGTACACAAAAATAAGTATTGAGATATTAAAAAAAAATGGTCATCAAAACCAGAAGCTGAAGAAATCATAGCACTAAACTAATTGATGAAAAACTAAGAGAATGAGAATGTGACAGTAAACAATCTCCACAGCACTGAGTTCCATGCTGTTGAATTATAATTCATTGTTGTTGTTTTATGAAACATTAAATCCAACAGAGGATTGCTTAGTGACAACTTAGAAAAGGCTTAGGTTTGGGTAAGAGTGTAAGTTGGCCCCTTAAGTCCCTTGCCCTACAAACTTCATGCACAGCTGCTCTTCAACTTTAGTCATCTGTTGTGGTCTCACCACATAGTCTGTGACAGGGACAAGGTGAATAAATGAGTGAATGATTACTATACATGAGATGTAACTAAAAAGTCTTAGCAATTACTAAAGTCCTATCGATGTCTTTGGGCAAGCAGTATTTACTCCGTGGAGCCACTCAGAAGCAGCCTAGGCTGATGGCCGTCTGTCATGAGTACCACTTAGTCCTGACGCTTAACCTGGTCAGTGACACTCAGTACCCAGGGGGAAGAGGATGGAACTGTGGGGGCCTAGTGAGCCTGACATACGATGGTGCATAATACTTCACGCAACATCCAGGAGCCCAGCTCTGCCTAACTGAAGGGGCTGTGGGACCTGGCCCCTCCTGGACAATCACTTCCCAGTAGTAATGGAACAAGAAAGAGTTTGGGTGAACATCTACATATTAATTCCAAAGTTTATAAGTAATTATTTGGAATTAACATGTCATGGGTTATAATTTTTTTAGGTACATTATTTCCTGATAAATTATACTGACTGGTGTCTATAGCTTCCCTGGACTTTCTCTAAGTTACTGAATTAAATATAATTTCTATGAAGTTTTGTATGAGATTCTTCCAGAGCAGCCCATGCTGGTAGGTGGGTTTCAAGCTTCCCTCATGGAGTGGACCTCTTCCTGGGTCTTTGTGTCTGTGGTCTCACTAACTTTGTATTGATTACTTTTTATAAATCTGGAGTTATGGACATTACCAATTGCTTGCCCTAAAACCTCTATTTTTCTGACTACTACAAATAAAACGAAGTCATTTATATTTTATCCAATTATGACTTTTCCTACAAATGTCTCTAAAGTATAGCAGGTTATTTTGTATTAATATAGATGTCAGATTCCAATAATAAATGCAGGCAGGTAATAATAAGTTTTTACAAGCTTATAATCCTAATTTACCATTTATACCCAGAGTCCCAAAATTATAAAACCATCCTGATGTGGGATATATTTTAGAAAATATTATGAACAAAAAATTAATATAAAGCCTAAAGAAAGACATGTATAAGAAATGAAGTTTTCATGAAGAACATTTGACAATTTTTCAATATAATTTTTACATATTAAAAATTCTAATAATATAAATTATCTTGGAATTGTGTGCATAATGTAGGATGATTACATTTATGGGGAAATGATGTACACTAGTAGTGTCGCATGTTCAACTTACACCAAAAATCTCTATATTTACATATAAATCTTTTTATCAGCCTATTTGTTCCTGTGTGCTTATATTTATGTTATTTACTAGTGGCCCCATGCACAGATTTGTGCACATTGAAAGGAAATTAATTAGAAGAAAGATTTGTGCGGTAATTACGTTACTGCAAAAAATCACATGTCGCCGAAACCGGTTTGGCTCAGTGGATAGAGCGTCGGCCTGCGGATTGAAAGGTCCCAGGTTCGATTCCAGTCAAGGGCATGTACCTGGGTTGCGGGCACATCCCCGGTGGGGGATGTGCAGGAGGCGGCTGGTCGATGTTTCTCTCTCATCGATGTTTCTGACTCTCTATCTCTCTCCCTTCCTCTCTGTGTAAAATCAATAAAATATAAAAAAAAATAAATAAATTTAAAAAAAAATCACATGTCAAAATAGTATATGTAATATAATATTATAAAATTAAAACACACATATAATTGGTGCCAGTGAGAACTTTATATGTATTGTGCATGCATAAGTCAAGGTTTATTTTTAAATTGCCAGTGCACGTCATATGTACCGGCCAGTTGGACAGTCAGACAGATATATGTATGGTCAGTCATTTAGCTTTTTATGTATATAGTTATTATGTGTATCTGATATTTTAGCAAAATAAAAGAATATTTTATATTTAACCCATTGTACGCCATAAGTGTCTGTAGATGCAAGCAGCGCACATTATTTAAAAAAAAATATTTTCCTTAAGTGGTAGCTCTGACAAAATTTAAAATTATTTTTTGTGAGAATTTTCAGCTGAAAATATTCAAGAATACTCAAATTGTGAGTAACATATTTATTTTTATAATATTCATTAGAGGCCCGGTGCACAAAAATTTGTGCACTCGGGCAGGGGGTCTTCCTCAGCCCGGCCTATGCCCTCTTGCAGTGTGGGACCCCTTGGAGGATGTCCACCTGCTGGCTTAGGCCTGCTCCCTAGGGGATTGGGCCCAAGCTGGCAGTGAGACATCCCTCTGGAAGCCTGGCAGCCCTTGGGGGATGTCCACTTGCCAGCAGGGAGCAGACCTAAGCTGCAGTCGGACATCCTTAGTGATGCTGAGGAGGCGGGAGAGGCTCCCGCCACCACCGCTGTACTGGCAGCCATCAGCCTGGCTTGTGGCTGAGCAGAGCTCCCCATGTGGGAGCGCACTGACCATCAGGGGACAGATCCTGCATTTAGCATCTGCCCCCTTGTGGTCAGTGTGTGTCATAGTGACCAGTCATTCCCAGTCGTTCTGCTGTTAGGGTCAATTTGCATATTACCCTTTTATTATATAGAATAGAGGCCTGGTGCATGGGTTGGGGCCGGCTGGTTTGCCCTGAATGGTGTCCCAGATCAGGGTGGGGGTCCCGCTGGGGTGCCTGGCCAGCCTGGGTGAGGGCCTAATGGCTGTTTGCTGGCTGGTCAAGCCCCCCCTCAGTGATGACCCTCACCCCATGGAGGTTTGGCCAGCCTGGGTGAGGGGCCGATGGCTGTTTTCAGGCTGGCCACACACCCTTTAGGGTGGGGGGTCCCCACTGGGGTGCCTGGCCAGTCTGGGTGAGGGGCTGAGGGCCATTTTCAGGCTGGCCAAGCCCCCCGGTGATGGAAGCTCCCAGCCTCTCCTTTTTTTCATTTTTTTTTAATTCTGGGATTTACTTACCTTCTATAATTGAAACTTTGTAGCCTTGAGTGGAGCTCAGAGCCAGCCAGAGTGGGTGGAAAGCTTGGCTCCCTCCATTTCCAGGGGCAAACCAAGCCTCCTGCTCGCTCTAGGTCTGTGGCCATGGCCGGCTGAAAGCAGGTATCTGGGATTTATTTATCATCTATAATTGAAACTTTGTTGCCTTGAGTGGAGCTCAGAGCTGGCCATGGCAGGCAGGAAGCTTGGCTTCCTCCATCACTGGAGCAACCAAGCCTCCTGCTTGCTCCAACTCTGTGGCTGCCGGCCGCCATCTTGGTTGAGTTAATTTGCATATAGTTACTCTGATTGGCTGGTGGGCGGGGCTTAAGGTGTAGCGAAGGTACGGTCAATTTGTATGTTTGTCTTTTATTAGTGTAGATTGCAAATTGATTTTTTAAATTAAATTCAAAATATGGTGTGTGGGGATGGTTTCCATTTTGGGCATGTGGCAGGTAACTGGTTAAAGATTTTATGTTTAAAGAACATTTTATATAAAATCACTTTGTATATATAAAGAACATTTATATATCAATGTGAATAAAATGTTATTATTTGCCTGATTACAGAAAGCATAGTTATTTTAGGAAATACTAAAAATATATAATAAAGAACACTACATATAAAAGTATGAGTAAATACTAAAATCACTTATAATTTCTACATATCTGTGTTTCCATCCTTGATTTTTCTTTACAAATAAATTTACAAGCTCTAACTTTTATTATATGGGCACTTTCTCCTAAAAATTCTTATTATTCTAAATTTTGAGGATCCGTGCACTCATACACCTACTGTCTTGCCCACTGTGCTCTTTTTAATGTCATTGTTGGAAATTGGTTATAAAGTCAGGAAAATACATCTTCCTGCTATTCTGGGTAATATACTAACACATACAGAATCCAAAGTGATAAATGTTATATCTTATCAATTTAGTGATTTACCTGATTGAAGCAGGTTTTGTAATTGCAACTCCCAACCAACTGTATCTTTGCCTTGCATCCAATCTCAAGCAAAATGCCTCTGAGAAACAGAAAAAGAAAGGGCTTCTAGCTCCTTTGCCCAGTGGCAGGCTTGATGTGATTTGAGTAGTGATAGAAACCTGAAAGTCATGATCTTTCCAAGATAAGTTCAATGTGTTTTTCCAAAATGTTATTTTGTCATTAATTATGGACAGTGCAGTTCCAAAATCTGATTCATTCTATTGGTGTCACCTAAAAGTGAAAAATGTGGTCCAGATTAACACCTGCCCAGGAGAAACACCACGTGGGTGTCATGAGATGCATTGTCCAGTGACAGTCTACAGGAAGCAATTAGAAACAGTGAGCCTGATGTTTATTACTTTTAAAAAGTAAATTATTTTTAGAGCTGTTTTAGGTCCCCTTACTGGCACAGCCTCCTTCCTCCATTAGCAACACCCCCACCAGATGTAACCTTTGTTACAATGCATGAACCTACATTGACATGTCATCATCATCCAGAACCCATAGTTGACATTTGTATTCACTCTTGGTGTTGTACATTCTATGCATTTGGACAAATGTATAATGACACATCTCCACCATTATAGTGTCATAGAGAGAATAGTTTCACTGCCATAAAAAAATCTTCAGTGCTCTGCCTACTCATCTATCCCACCCCCTCAGCCCTTGGAAACCACTGGTATTTTTACTGTCTCCAAAATTTTGCCTTTTCCAGAATGTTATATAGTTGGAATCACATAGTATGTAGCCTTTTCAGCTTGGCTTCTTTCACTTATTATACGCACTTAAAGTTTTCCCATGTATTTTCATGGCTTGACAGCTCATTTCCTTTTAGCGTCGAATGAGAGTCCACTGTCTGGATGGACTACATTTTAGTTGTCCTTTTACCTACTGGAAGGTGTCTTGGTTGCTTCCATGTATTGGAAATTATGGATAAACTGCTATGTTGTTAGCCATGTGCAGATTTTTCTGTGAATATACTTTTCAACTCCTTTAGATAAGTACCAAGGAGTACAACTGCTGGATCATATGGTAAGACCATGTTTAGTTTTATAAGAAACGTCCCAACTGTCTTCCAAAGTGGCTACACCATTTTGCATTCCCACAAGCAATGACTGAGAATTCTTGTGGCTCCACATCTTCACCCATATTTGGTGTTGTTATTGTTCAGGATCTTTTTATTTCTAATAGACGTGTAGTGGTATCTCATTTATCTAAATCTGCATTTCTCTAATGACATGATGGGAGCATCTTTTCATGTGCTGCATAGGAACATCTTCTTTGGGGATGTGTCAGTGATTTGTTAATCAGGTTTTTGTTTTCTTATGAAGTAGTTTTAAGAGTTTTTAGTATGTTTTGAAAAATAGTCCTTTATCAGACCTGTTTTTTGTAAATGTCTTCTTAGTCTCTTGACAATGTCTTTTGCAGAGCATAATATTTTCTTTTTAAAAAAATATATTTTATTGATTTTTTTACAGAGAGGAAGGGAGAAGGATAGAGAGTTAGAAACATCGAAGAGAGAAACATCAATCAGCTACCTCCTGCACACCCCCCACCTAGGGATGTGCCAACAACCAAGGTACATGCCCTTGACCAGAATTGAACCTGGGACCCTTCAGTCTGCAGGCTGATGCTCTAGCCACTGAGCCAAACAAGTTAAGACACAGAGCATAAGATTTTTATTTTAATGAAACTCAGCTTATGAATTCTTTCTTTCATGAAGGTGCCATTGATGTTGTATCTAATAATTCATCACCATACCCAAGTTCATATAGGTTTTCTTCTGTGTTACCTCCCAGGAGTTTCATAGTTTTGCATTTTACATTTAGATCTATGATTCATTATGAGTTAATTTTTGTGAAGGATTAGGACTGTCTCTATATTCATTTCTTGTGGATATCTAGTAGTTCCAGCACCATGTGTAAAAAAAATAAAATTCTTTGCTCCATTGCATTGCCTTTTCTTTGTGGTTAAAGATCAGTTGACTACATTTACATGGGTTTATCTGGGGCTCTCTATTCTGTTCCAGTATTGCATTTATCTATTCTTTCACCAATACTACACTGTCTTGATTACAGCTTTATGTTGTCTTGAAAATTTATTGCTTTTAATAATAACACAGTTCTGGAACTAAGAATTTTAAAGCCCTGAAATACATCTTTTCTAAAAATTTGAACTGTTTCACTATTGTTCTAAGTTTCATGTTCTTGAAGAAACTGGATGCTGCAGGGACTCTCCTCTGTGTGGCTGGTGCCAAGGGCAGGATTAAATGCATGTTACAACCAATCACCAGAGACCAGTCACTGACAGGAGGTTGCAGGAAATATGATGTGATTCAAGTCCATGAAAATCTGTGCATTATCTGTTCTTACAAAGGCCACGGTATTTGGTTTGCTTGATGGGATGATGGACTCTGTAAATGTGAAATGAAATTTTATTTCCTGGCAGCATGAGGAGTTGGAAAAGGTTGTGAGTTAGAATATGACTCAAATGAAATCAGGAAGAATGCATTCAGCTGATGCCCAGCACAACACCAGACATTTCAGGAAATTCAAAGCAGATACTTATTTGTCAAACCTAGATTTCTTCATATTATTTTACTAGAGGCCTGGTGCACAAAAATTTGTGCACTCGGGGGGGTCCCTCAGCCCAGTCTGTGCCCTCTCTCAGTCTGGGACCCCTCGGGGGATGACCACCTGCTGACTTAGGCCTGCTCCCCAGGGGATTGGGCCTAAGCTGGCAGTCAGACATCGCTCTGGCAGCCTGGCAGCCTTCGGGGGATGTCCACTTGCCAGTGGGGAGCAGGCCTAAGCTGCAGTCAGACATCCTTAGCGCTGCTGAAGAGGCAGGAGAGGCTCCCACCACCACCGCTGTACTAGCAGCCATCAGCCTGGCTTGTGGCTGAGCGGAGCTCCCCCTGTGGGGGTGCACTGACCACCAGGGGAAGCTCCTGCATTGAGCGTCTGCCCCCTGGTGGTCAGTGTGTGTCATAGTGACCAGTCATTCCCAGTCTTTCTGCTGTTAGGGTCAATTTGCATATTACCCTTTTATTATATAGGATATGCACCTTTGGAGAGGCACTGTGCTATCATGTAACCCTGTAGGGCATATCAGGTAAAGGGCATGAGAAATTGATGTTCAAGTTCCTTAAAGAAAAGAACATGGAAGTAGTTTCTCTTCTCAGTTGGTGAGACAAAAAAAAAAAAAATCGAGTATTATTTTTCTTTTAGAAAAGATTTATTCATCTGATACCATTCTGAACTTCTAAAACATAAAGTGACAAATATAAGTCTCATAAAATACCCTGGTTCTGATGAGTAAGACAGCAGAACTCGATAACAAATCCTGGATGGGAACCGCGGTAGCAGAACCACTCAGATGGAAATGTGAACCTGCCAAAACATCCTTTAAAAAGGAAGGTAAAGAAACACTCTTCAGAAAAGGGCCCTTGAGCAGCCAGAGGCCATCCTGCTTTTCTGCAGAAATGCATAGAAGACAGATTGCGTTCTCACGCATGGATGTGCCACACCTCTGCCCAGAGCACTGCTGAGCTATCCTTATTTTTAAAGGTAATTTTATTTTAAAATAAAAATATAATTAGTGTAAAACAGGAACGGATGTTAATAGAT
The DNA here is from genome assembly GCF_964212035.1 of Myotis nattereri. Taxonomy (NCBI): domain Eukaryota; kingdom Metazoa; phylum Chordata; class Mammalia; order Chiroptera; family Vespertilionidae; genus Myotis; species Myotis nattereri. The sequence continues at coordinate 151,763,396 of NC_138075.1, forward strand.
CTTATGAGTTCATTTGCATGGTCTCAAAAAGCCAGAAAAAGGATCTATTTTTTTTTTTTTTTTTTTTTTTAAGAATAGGAGCATTGCTTTTTCCAAAATTTTCTTCTAGGTTTTTTTGTTTTGTTTTGTTTTGTTTTTCCTGTTAAGAATGTCTTCTTCCTATTTTTAGAAGAAAGTAAATGCTAATTTGTATACCAATACATAGATCTCAATCAGAGATCTTTCCAAACACATTCACCAACTGTGTGCCTGAAAGATACTGTGGACCTGGGAGTGCCTTGTGGTGACAATTAATATAAAGCTGACATTTAGCACCATGCCCTTCAGGAGACCTCCCTCATCAGGAATTTGTCTTGTGTGTATATTTTTGGGCAGAGAATAAAACTTGCTGTTTCTATTACTACAAACACCTTTAAGTTTTCTACTTGTGCCCTAAAAGTTACCATTTCTTCCTTAGCCCTTACCATGGCTTCTCTGTCCTGACACACAATTTACAATCTTAATTCTAGACTAGAGGCCCGGTGCACAAAAATTTGTGCACTCAGGAAGGGGTCCTTCAGCCCGGCCTGTGCCCTCTCGCAGTCTGGGACCCCTTGGGGGATGACCACCTTCGGGCTTAGGCCCACTCTCTGGGGCATTGGAGCTAAGCTGGCAATCAGATATCCCTCTGGCAGCCCAGGAGCCCATAGGGGATGTCCACTTGCTAGTGAGGAGCAGGCCTAAGCTGCAGTCGGACATCCTTAGTGCTGCTGAGGAGGCAGGAGAGGCTCCCACACCACCAAAGCTGTACTGGCAGCCATCAGCCTGGCTTGTGACTGAGCAGAGCTCCCCCTGTGGGAGCGCACTGACCACCAGGGGGCAGCCCCTGCATTGAGCGTCTGCCCCCTGGTCATCAGTGTGTGTCATAGTGAGCAGTCATTTCAAGTCGTTCTGCTGTTAGGGTCAATTTGCATATTACCTTTTATTATATAGGATAGAGGCCTGGTGCACGGGTGGGGGCCGGCTGGTTTGCCCTGAAGGGTGTCCCGGATCAGGGTGGGGGTTCCGCTGGGGTACCTGGCCAGCCTGGGTGAGGGGCTGATGGCTGTTTGCTGGCTGGTCAAGCCCTCCCCCCCCAGTGGGGACCCTCACCCTATGGAAGTTTGGGCAGCCTGGGTGAGGGGCTGATGGCTATTTTCAGGCTGGCCACACCCCCTTTAGGGTGGGGGTCCCCACTGGGGTGCCTGGCCAGTCTGGGTGAGGGGCTGAGGGCCATTTTCAGGCTGGCCAAGGCCCCGGCGATGGAAGCTCCCAGCCTTTCCTTTTATTCTTTTCTTTTTTTATTCTGGGATTTATTTACCTTCTATAATTGAACCTTTGTTGCCTTTTGTGGAGGCTGCAGCTGGCCACAGGAAGCTTGGCTTCCTCCATCACTGGAGCAACCAAGTCTCCTGCTTGCTCCAGCTCCATGGCTGCTGGCCGCCATCTTGGTTGGGTTAATTTGCATATAGTCACGCTGATTGGCTCGTGGGCATGGCTTAAGGCATAGCGAAGGTATGGGCAATTTGCATGTTTGTCTTTTATTAGTGTAGATGGTCCCAAACATTTATTTGCCCTTGAGAATCTGAACTAGTTAAGCTTTGCTTTAGTCTTATAATTACCTTTTCCAATAGTGCAGAAATCTCAACTGCGGAATAACCTGATCAGTACAGAGGTGGGAAATGTAGGTTTATGGTTGTGAGTGCACAAAACACAGCTTATTCTTGTACTATTATTTATTAACTAGTGTCCTGGTGCACGGATTCATGCACATTGAAAGGAAATTAATTAGAAGGTGGCCTGTGGGGTGGGACTGGGTGAGACAGCCAGACAGACCCTGGAGCTAACCTCCCATAGTGCCTACCTGGCCAGCCACACCTGGGACAGCACTGCAGCTGAATGAGTGTGGTCCCTCTAGCAGCTGGGGTTCTTCAGCTTGGCTTGTGGGGATCAGACCAAAACTGGCTCTCTGACATCCCACAAGGGGTCCTGGAGTGCAATAGGGCCCTCTTAAAAGTTGCTGTCATACAGGGTGTGGAACACAAATGCAAATGTGCAGTAAAACAGATTGGGGCCGACAGTGCCCCAGCAAAAACATAACCCGGGGCTGAAGATGGAATCACATGGCCCTGCGAGGAATCGGCTCCCTCTTCTCTGGTTCCAGGGTGCATCACCTGAGAACCGCCTCTGCCAAGTCACTGCAGCTCGGCAGCTTCTTTTTTGAGTAGTCAGTGTGAATCATAGCTACTGGTCCGACAGACAAATATATATATATATATATATATATATATATATATATATATATATATATATATATATATATACTAGTGGCCCAGTGCATGAAATTTGTTCATGGGAGGGGTGTCCCTCAACCCAGCCTGCACCATTTCCAATCTGGGACCCCTTGGGGGATGACTGACTGCCGGGGTGGGTCCTAAACCTGCAGTCAGACATCCCTCTCACAATCCAGGACTGCTGGCTCCTAACTGCTCACCTGCCTGCCTGCCCGATTGCCCCTAACCTCTCTTCCTGCTGGCCTTCTCACCCCTAACTGCCCCCCCACTGGCCTGTTTCCCCCAAATGCCCCCCACCAGCTTGATCACCCTCAACTGGCCCCCCTGCCAACCTGCTCACCCCCAACTGACCCCTGTGCCAGCCTGATCACCCCCAACTGACCCCCACAGATGGCCTGCTTGCCCCCAACTGCCCCCCCGCCCCCTGCAACTGGCCTGATAACCCACAACTGCTGTCCCATCCTGGCCTGATCACCCATAACTGCCCTCCCCTCTTGGCCCATACTGCCTCTACCTCAGCCCCGTCACAATGTCTTTGTCCAGAAGAATGTCCGGAAGGTCTCCCAGTCTAATTAGCATATTACCATTTTATTAGTCTAGATAGAGACCTGGTGCATGGGTGGGGCCGGCTGGTTTGCCCTGAAGGGTGTCTGGATCAAGGTGGGGGTTCCCTTGGGGGGGGCGAAGCAGCCTGGGTGAGGGGCCTGTGGTGGTTTGCAGGTTTGCCGTGCCTGCATTGGGGTGGGGGTCCCCACTGGGGATGGCGCTGGCCTGGGCAAAGGGCTGGGGCAGTTTGCAGGCCATACATACCCCCATGTGGTGAGGGTCCCCACTGGCCAGCCTGGGTGAGGGGCTGAGGGCTGTTTTCAGGCTGGCCATGCCCCCAATTGGGGACCCTCACCCCGATGGTGGCATGGCCAGCCTGGGTGAGTGACTGTAGGCCATTTTTAGGCCCCTCCCTCAGTGCCCAGCCAGGGCAACCCAAGCCTCCCACTTGCTCTGGCCAGCTCCATGGCCACCACCCACAGGCCCCTCCTTTGGCAGCCAACCCAAGCAGGCGGGAAGCTTGACTTCCTCCATCGCTGGGGGTGACCCAAGCCTCCTGATGGCTTGTGGCCGCAGCCATCTTTGCCCTGCTAATTTGCATATTCCCTCCTGATTGGCTGTGGGGTGTTGCAGAGGTATGGTCAATTTACATATTTGTCTATTATTAGTATAGCTAAATGATTGTATCATATTCTATATGAACAGCTGCCCACCCTTGTATATTCTCTATACAAAATGTCCCTTTATTTCAATTTTCTATAAATATAAAAGTGACAATAGAAAAGTTTCTGTGGCCAAATTGCAAAATTTTAAAACATCACAACTTAAATAACTTCAGATAAAGATCCCACTGATCCCATTTCAGCCACAGGTAAAAGTTTTCCTGTTCAAGGTGATGATATCTGTGCCTTGGTTTGTGGGGTGGTCTGTTGACTTCTTGTTCACAAATATCTTCAACAACAGGGGCCAGGGCCACCTCTATTTTCATATCTCCCACCCACCAATCCCAGGGAGGACACAATATACAGCACACCTCTTTGAATTGCCTTCCAGATTTAATCTTTTGCCTCAAAAGTGAAATGCAAGTACCTGGGCTAAATCTAAGTAAAATGGATTTCAGAAAGTTGAAGTCATGACGTCCTCTCACCTACCTTGACTATCCATTTCTCCAATGATTCTTTTCTAACAAGAAGGATAAACAATGCAGTCCTCACCTCAAATTCTGAAGTTATAGCTGGTCTCTTTACTAACTGTTGGTGCAGGTCTTCCAATAGCTCTTGACCTCATTCTCTATGTGATGTAGACTCTGTTCACCTCTCAGCCACTATACTGGCAGGTGAGCCCTTCCAGACCCTTCCTTAGCATTGCAGAGGCATCACTGTTGCTTGTTTTTCCAGTTCATTTTATATTATTTGGTTATTAGTGATATTTATAGTCTTCTGAATTATCTGGCACTTACCAATGCCCAGTGACTTCCTCCCTGTTCCAACATTTTTGTCCCACCTGCCCACACTGGAAATGACTGCTGGTAGGACACCTGTAGAGCTGCTCTTCCAAGTTTCTTTTCATGCACCTTCATGTTATAATGGTGCACAACCCCCTTCTTTCATTATTGTCTAGTCCTTGAGATCTTAGACTCTTAGCTCACCAGAGAAGTCATTTCATGGAGTTGATCCAGAATATCTATTGCAAAAAAATTGTACTATATGGTAAAAAATGTCAAGTACACTTGAAAACAGTAGAAATAGAATAGTACAAATTTACCACATATAATCCTTCCTTAAATGCTGAGCTTTTAATGGAAAAGGGCAATTGAGATGTACCAGACCACAAAGGACATACAACTAGCTATCAGTGAGTCAGTATATGCAAGGGGAACTCAAGCTCAAGGCAGCCAAGGTTACCTAATGACAAGCAAGCTATTTAATGACCACTAATCTTACTACCATGTTGACCAGTTGTTGAATTGTGGTGCGGGACCACCAGCTTAATAAAACCTTGACCAGATCTTACTGAATACATTGGAATTACACATTTGTGACAGATCTTTAGCAAAGTTGTGAACCCCACCTCCCAACCAAGATTAATTTATTTGCTCTAATTTCTCTACTTTTAAATACTTGGTGGATTTCTAATGCTTGGAGGTGTTGCTGGCCCTGGATCAGTATTTCCTTCTCCTGCCCTCTGTGTCTCCAGTTAATACTTACAGTTTTCGAGAACAGTATGATGATGGCTATCTTCTCAGCTGCACAGGAATGAGGGGTAGAAAATTATTCAGAAAAACCTATCTCCGCTAATATCTTCATACAGTACTTGTGCTTTCATGGGCTCACATGTCTCATAAATCAATTAATCTAGCAACAACGGCACACCCAGTAGGTGACCTGTAATTGCCAAGGGAGAAAATAATTACGAAAATCTTCCCATGGTTCAGGAGTTTAAATTATTTATGAATGGACAGACTAATACAATGGAAAATATGGCAAAAATGGAGTTGTCTCGTTTAAGTTTGCAATTCTCTGACTACTGGTATTAAATGTGAGGTTCGGTGAATAAGGGAGATTCACTACAGTTGGAAAAAACTCACATGTAGAGTCAACAAAAGGTCCAGTTAAACTTTGCATACATAATTTGGAGATAAAGACCTTGAAGGCAGGTGAAGGGGTCACAAGCCAGAACTGGATTCTAACTCAGGTAACCTAATACTAAATAAGTTCTTTTTCTTCTAACCAGTAGACAGGCAGAGAACTTGGCTTAAAAAAAAAAAAAAAAAAAAGTGAGATCTGAGCTAAGGTTAGACCATGGGAAAGACTTAGAATGTAAGATTATAAAGTCATTAAAAAGCAAATGCAAGCCCTGAGAGTTGGCAGTGACTGAAGTCTAGTCAAAGAGGAGGAAAGGATACCACAGGCCTCTGGACACAAACAGTCAGTTGTGTCAGTGCCCCAGACCACCCAAAATGTCAGAGGCTTGCCACAGACGACTTGTCGAGCTCATTGGGATCACACATGGGCTATGTGCCAGAGTGGTTCTGCTACTCTGCCCCTGGGCTTCTCATCCAGAACCAGGTAAAAGCATCCTTTATCTGGAAGTCATTATTCTCATGGCAAACACTAAAGATCAAGACAAACCAGACATCCCTGGCCGGTTTGGCTCACTGGATAGAGCATTGGCCTGAGGACTGAAGGGTCCCAGGTTCGATTCCGGTCAAGGGCATGTACCTGGGTTGCGGGCACAACCCCAGTAGGGGGTGTGCAGGAGGCAGCTGATTGATGCTTCTCTCTCATCGATGTTTCTGGCTCTCTATCCCTCTCCCTTCCTCGCTGTAAAAAATCAATAAAATATATATTAAAAAAAAAGACAAACCAGACAATCATAGTTTAAGGGTATGTTTTAATATCACAGAGACTCCCAGAAGGTCACACAGCCAACATGACAATGGAACAAGGAGATGTATTCCACTTCCAGGGAGGAGTTGCAGGTCACAAGATAGCTGGTGGGGTGAAGGGTCCTCTCATGGAACTGGGAGCAAACAGTCACACCACTCTAGTCTGAAATACATCACCTATATGTTCTCCTACTTCACTTTTAGTCACCGGCTTCCCTGATTAGATCAATGGAATAAAATATTAAAAGTGCCTAACACTTTTTATCTCTCTGCAATTCCAGGCCAACGGCAGTTGGTAAGAAAATGTACAGTCAGACATTGTTTTATAAGTTTGTTTCTAAAACTAAATCATTCACAGAAAATTTTTCCTAGTGAATTTCTGTCACATTACTGGCAATTTTGAAATGAAGTTCTCATAACATAGTTTCACTTTAACAGTCTACTTGAATTTTCTGCATTCTCCCCCAAAATAAAACATGCATATGATGTCCATCTTTTCTAGTGTCACGGGCAGCATGGAGGTCAGTGGATTCTGAGCTATGTTAGACATTCAAATTTAAGGTCCATCTGAGTTTAAACATAGTTTAAGCAGTGATTGACTCAAGCATGACTGGACTCACAACCAAAGCAGAAAAATCTGAAGTCTAAGTTTACAAATTTTTGGAGTAAATTATATAAGAAAAAACAAACATAAAGTCCTTCAAGTTAGGGGCATTCACTTTTGCAGCTTCAGGCCAGCGGGATGGAGCTGCAGGAGTGACCTTGGACAAGGCGTGTCATTTTTCTCAGAGTTTCATCTTCAGAGATGCTTCTATATGTCAAGACACTCAGGATCTTGACAACCACCACTCTTGTGGTTGCCTAGACAACATAATCAACAATAGCCTTTTTGGCAATCAAGGAAATAAATTTATATTAAAAAAATAAATACTTCTGCTGCTCTTGTCTAAGCAATTATACTAATTAGATTGAAAAATCTTGACATTTCCAATTAGGATGTCCTACCAAATGTATATCTGTAAATGGAACAGAAGGTAAATACTGATTTGTGAAACCAGAATAATTGCATGATGGCATGCCTCAGGCATGGAATTAGACAACACAATATGTTAGCATGATTATCTATTTTTTACTATTTTTGAGTTGAAACAATCATTTATAAAATACAAGTGTTAGGAAAAACATCAGTAAAACATTTGGAAATGAAATATGTCAAGATGGGCTCAAAGCAAATAGAAAGGAAACAACAGAAAAGGTTTTCTTTCAACTAAAAAGGTCATAAAACATGCTAACTTGCAATCATCAGTAACTCCAGAAGGATATTTTCAGGTCTCCACTCCTTGCCTACTGCCATATATATTTATGATTTTAAAAACAGAAAGTCCAATGGATTTGCTTCAGTCTTGTGGACTTACAACAGTCACAACTCAGGGAATGCAATTGCGGCCCATTCCTAGGTTTAAGGAGCCCCACGTACAGATTTTCACTGAGGAGTTCTATATAGGTTGCACAAGTATCCTGTGTGTTTCCTCTTTACCTTTTCATGCTGAAACTCTCAATCTCCCATGTATTTTGTTGGTTATAGAGATGTGGATCATACCCTGGTCAGGTGGAGCTGCAGGAGTCACCAATCCTCACTTTCCCTGCAAATTCTTCCATGTTATTTGCCTACTGTGTTTCCATGAGCCCACTCAATTCCTCTAATAGTACGTGGTATTTGCACACACTTCCCTGGTTTGTTAACTATCAATTTATGTGTTTCTTTTAACCTAGTTATGAAACACAGGACCTGAAACTACCTCTTACCTATATCATTTTTCTAGCTATAGTGAAAGTTTTAAAAAAATACAGTTTCAAAACTCTGGTTCCCAAGATTGTCTATTCTGATAATCAGACACTTGCTACAATAAAGACTGTGTTTGTTCTGATAAAGCCGTTTTTAAACATTATTTTATAAAATATTTTAATTTTTTTAACCTGAACCATAGCAACCAGTGGCCTGACACCTCTGAGAACCATCCCAGTTGACCTGTCATTTTGCATATAGTCATCTCAGTCTGTCTAGAGTAGAGGGTGTCTAGTGGTTGATTCTGTAGAGCAAACCTTTTCCTCCAGCTTCCTTTCCAATCTAGAGATTTTGTTCCACTCTGCACAAACAGACCACACCGCCCACAGGCACACAGAAATTCACAGAATCACTCACACACTCACACTCAATGCGCCTGTCAGTTATGATTAGGGGAAGTTGCAGTGATAAAGTCACCATGGTGTGACACAATGGGGTGAGTACCTCCCTCAACACATGCCAAAGGCCCATGGCACTGTTTTCTCCACACAGTCTTTGAAGGACCTGACTGACAGATGCCCCATCCTCTTTTGTTTCAGCTTGATCATCATAACATGAGAAGAGAAAGCTGAGGGCCAGACAAACAGGTGTCCTGTTCTGGTTGATTGGCTAAAACTAGTTAGAATGCTCCACCTAACTCCAAGAAACTGTACTGTCAGCTAAGAAGTGAGCCACTAAAATTCTCTGTTTAATCAAGCAACAGTGTCTGGAGTTTTTGAACCCTCCACGGGGAAATGGAAGCAATTCAGAACAAGTGCAATGGACTTGGATTCCAAAACATAATGGTGTTGGCTGACCTCATCATTCCTTTTTTTTTTTTTTTTTTTTTTTTTGTATTATCAGGGAAAGGGAATAGTTTGAGTTAAAATTAGAAATTAATTCTGGAGAGACAAAATGACTGTGGAATAGGCAGACATGTCACAAGCCTTATCCCAGAGCAGATAGAAGGAGAAACTAAATCAAATAACATCCACCCGGAATTGACGAAGTAGACACAGCTGGTGAGACAATTCACAGCCAGGAAGGTCAGAGGATGCCTGGAGAATGGTAAAATCAGGGATCTGGACTAGGTAGAATTGTGAGACCTTCAAGCCAGAGGGTCAGAAGGAAGCCACACGGCACCGAGGCTACATCCCTTGGGACAGGAGTAACTTCTGACTGTGGAAAAGAAGTCTGTAGGGCTGCTGATGGCAGAGGATTCTAGATCTAAGCCCACAGCTGTGAGAGGCTGAGCCCAGAGGGAGCAGCCTGAACAACTGCCCAAACCACGCCATGCTGGGGTGAGAGAAACTTACAGTGGTGCAGCTCTTTCCTCTCTTTTTGGTCCTTGTTTTTATTCTCTAAACCCAGTTCATAGGACCTTTCAAATACACTCACCTGGGGCTAAGGTGCAGGCAGAGATGTGGACTTGTAGAGCCTGGGGAGAGGCTGGGGAGAAGAGCAGGTCGAGGAGTAGTGGCAGGGAGTCTGACAATGAGACATACCTGACACACGGGACCTAAGCAGCCATTTTCTCCTAAAGAGATAGCCCCTCCCTGCAGTCTCCAGGCAACCAATACAGCCACACCTAGTTTACACCCTGAGTGTTACAAAGGACACACACAAAAAAATCTGAATAGTCCCTGAGAGCCCTCAGGGACTGGCCTGAAGAGAGGTCGTTCAGTTCCGGAAAGCCATACAGTAACCTATCCAACTTAACCCTGTCAGAAACAGCTGCTTGAGAGATTAAGATTGAAAGTGGGCAGACAGGCTAAGTGGGAAGATTGGACCCTCTGCTGGCAGTCAAGGCTATGGAGATAGACACAAACAGAGGAGCAGTGGACTGCTTGGACCTTCAACAACCTAAAAGGAAACTGAGAAGTAGCAGAAAGTACAGAAGAGGAGATCTTAAACCAGCCCTCATAGGGCATTAAAATTTGGCAGAGCCCTAACTGGTTTGGCTCAGTGGATAGAGTGTCAGCCTGCGGACCCAAGGCTCCCAGGTTCAATTCCAGTCAAGGGCATGTACCTTGGTTGCAGGCACATCTCCAGTGGGGAGTGTGCAGGAGGCAGCTGATTGATGTTTCTCTCTCATTGATGTTTCTAACTCTCTATCCCTCTCCCTTCCTCTCTGTAAATAATCAATAAAACATATTAAAAAAAAAAACTCAGCAGAAATGAATGACACTTCACTTTTTCATTTTTATTTTATTATTATTTTGTTATCTCTCTTTTTTCTTTATTTTCCTTTTTTTGTTTGTTTATGTTTTTATTTCTTTTCAAATTATTTTTTCATCATTCTATTTTATCCTATTAATTTTTTTAATTAATTTTTTTCTTTCTCTTTTTCTTCTTATCCACTCATCCTCTTTCTACTTTTTCTGTACTGAACTGAGGTCCTCCCCATATACATCCAATTCCTTAACCTTACTTTCTGTATATAAGCTAGGCCTCTACAGATTCTGCCCCCACCCTCTCTTCTGGGTGTTTGGTGTTTCCATTTGTTGGTTTATCTGTTTGTTCTGTGAATATATATATATATATATATATATATATATATATATATATATATTTTTCTTTTTCCTCCTTTTTCTACTTGTTATTTTCTCTCTTACAATTTTTTCTCTCCTTGATATCATTTGTGCTCTCTTATCTCTCCGCTAATTTCTTTTCTCTGGTGATCACTTATATTGGGGTTATAGGTGTTGTGAGTGCATTTGTGTTTTGTTCCCTTTCTGTCATGTCTTGTCGAGTTGCATTCTGTCCTGTTTGGTCAATGTAGTAGAGAGTGAGCCACATAACCAGACACCCAGAGAGGAGACTCCATCCACGAATGCGTCAATAATACTCCAGGCCCAACTACAGAGGCAGGAAGATGGCAGCAGTGAGGGAGAAAGCATGAGTAAGTGAGGGAGCATAAGGGGAGTGTGTGGACATGTGGTGTGTGTGTGTGTGTGTGTGTGTGTGTGTGTGTGTGTGTGTGTGTGTGTTTGTGAGTGAGGGACTGTTAGATCTTGCAGGACTTTCAGGGGAAGGAGGACTGGGCTCACCTAGCCAGGCAGCCTTTGCAATGATTGCAAACAGTCCCAAAGTAGCCCCAGGCTACTTCAGAGGCCATGCCTTCTTGAAGGGGAGAGCTTCTGTGACTGGGAGCCCAGCCTTGCCTCCACCCAGGGTGCCCTAAGACACCACCTGGGACTCTACAGCCACCCCCGCCAGGGACCTGCTGCTTTGGCTGCAGTCCCATGAACACCAAGACTCCAGCCACTCTAGCCACTGATTCCTGTGAGTTCTGAAGTGCACTCACCTCTGGCCGATCCAAAGGCTTTAGTCCAGGGTGCCACAACCACATGAGCAGCAGCCATGTGAGCAACCCACTTCTTTCTGAGGAGAAGCAGTGCATGAGCTGCCCACCCCTGTCTGAGGAGCAGCAGCTTCACATGCAGCCCACTGCCATCTGAGGAACAGAAGTCGCGTGCAGTCTGTTCCAGTCCAAGGAGCAGCGGCTTCAAGCAGCCCAGCCCCATCCAAAGACCAACAGCTGTGTGAGCAGCTTGCCCCTGTCCTAGGAGCAGCAGCCACACCAAGCAGCCCACCCCTGCCAGCCAGTGGAGCCACCACTGCTGCAAGCAGCTGCATGAGCAGCTGCATGAGCAGCTGCACAAGCAACACCCATCCAAGGAGCTGCCACCAACTGAGGAGCAGCTGCTACTGTGACCACCTGAGGAACAACCGCTGCCTGAGTAGCCACTGCTGCCAATGGAGCAGCCCCCACACAACTGGACACCTAGATCCTTCAGTGAGAGCAAAAATGGGGAGACAAAGAAACCCCTGAAGGAAATAAAAGGGGGAATCACCAGAAAAGGAGGTAAGTGAAATGGAGGCAAGCACTATGTCAGAAAAAGAATTCAGAATAAGGGTCATACAATTCATAAACCTGATGGATGAAAAAAATCAACTTATATAAAAATTAAAAGAAAATAAAGAGTGACATAGCTACAATAAAAAACACTATGGAACGTTTTAAGAGTAGACTAGGAGAAGCAAAGGACCAAATTAGTGAATTAGAAGTCGAAAGCAAAACACACCCAAACTAAACTACAATTGGAGAAAACAATTAAAAAAGATGGGGAGAGCCTAAGAGAGCTTTGGGACAACATGAAATAAATCAACATTCAAATAATAGGGGTGCCCGAATGGCAAGAAGATGAACAAGGGTTATAAAACCTATTTGAAGAAATGTCAGAAAACTTCCCTGACTTGGGGGGAAAAAAGTCACACAAGCACAGAAAAGTGTCAAACAATATGAAACTGAATAGACCCATAACAAGACACATTGTAATTACAATGGCAAACATTCAGGACAAAGAGAGAATCTTAAAGGCTGCAAGAGAGAGAGACAAAAAGTTACATACAAGGGATCTCCCATTAGATTATCAAATGATTTCTCAACAGAAACACATCAGGCCAGATAGGAATAGAAGTAACTTAAAGTGATACAAAGCAAGGGACTGAATCCAAGAATACTCTATCCAGAAAGGCTATTATTCAAAATTGAAGAGAAAATAAGAAACTTCACAGACAAAAAAAAGGGGTAGTGGAGTTTGTCAATACCAAGCCAGCAATGCAAGAAATGCTAAAGGGACTGGTGTAAAAAGAAGAAAAAAATAGAGTAGGAACACAGGCACAAAAAATAAAAATGGCTACAAACAAGTACCTATCAATAATAACTTTAAATGTAAATGGCTTATTATTTATCTAAAGACATCAAGTGGCTGAATGGATAATAAAACATGAACCATATATATGCTGTCTACAAGAGACCCACCTGAGAACACAGACTCACATGGACTGAAAGCAAAGAGATAGAAAAATATCTTCCAGGCAAATGGAAATGAAAAAAAAAAAAAAGCTAGGGTAGCAATACTCAATACTTATATCTGACAAAATATACCTCAAAGCAAAGGCCATAACAAAAGATAAGGAAGGTCACTATGTAATACTAAAGGGGTAGATACAACAAGAGTTTATAACCCTGGAAAACATATATGCACCTAATGCAGGAGCACACAAATACATAAGAAAAACTCCTGGAAGATATCAAGGGAGAGATTAACAACAATACAATCATTGTAGGGGACTTTAATTGCCCACTGAAATCACTGGATAAATCATCTACACAAAAAAATCAGCAAAGAAACAGCAATCCTAAATGACTCACTAGACTGGATGGACTTAATTGACATCTTCAGAACATTTCACCCCAAAGCCACAGAATATACATTCTTCTCAAATGTACATGGGACATGTTCAAAAATAGACCACATATTGGTTCACAGGCAAAGTCTCTCCAAATTCAAGAATATTGTACTCATATCAAGCATCTTCTCAGACCACAAGGACATAATATTAGAAATAAATGACAATAAAAACAATAAAATTTCAAACACTTGGAAGCTAAATAGCATGCCATTAAACAATGATTGGGTTACCAAAGGGATCAAAGAAGAAATTAAACACATCCTGGAAATGAATGACAATGAAGAAACAACAATCCAAAATTTATGGAACACAGTGAAAGCAGTCCTGAGAGGGAAGTTTATAGCTCTACAGGCCTACCTCAAAAAACAAGAAAAAAATGGTAATAAATTATCTAACTCTACAACTTAAAGAATTGGAAAGAGAGCAACAAGAAAAGCCCAGAGTTAGCAGAAGGAAGGAGATAATAAACATAAGAGTAGAAATAAATGACATAAAGACACACACAAAACGAAAACTAACTAACAAAAAAACAATATGGAAGATCAATGAAACCAACATCTGGTTCTTTGAAAGGATAAATAAGATTAATGAACCTCTAGCCAGGCTTACCAAGAGGAAAAGAGAGAGGACCCAAATAAACAAAATTAGAAATGAAAGAGGTAAAATAACAACAGACCCCACAGAAATACAAAGAATTGTAAAAAATACTATGAATAACTCTATTCCAACAAACTAGACAACCTAGTGGAAATGGACATATTCCTAGAAAAATACAATGTTCCAAAACTCAATCAGGAAGAATCTAAAAATCTCAATAGGCCTATAACTATGGAGGAAATTGAAGCAGTCATCAAAAAGCTTCCAGCAAACAAAAACCAGGAGCAAGACAGCTCCACAGGAGAGTTTTACCAAACATTCAAAGCAGAACTAAAACCTATCCTCCTAAGACTATTCCAAAAAATTCAAGAGTAAGGAACACTTCCAAGCTCATTCTATGAAGCCAGTATTACCCTAATAACAAAACCACAAAGAAAACACAAAGAAAGAGAATTAGAGATCAATATCCCTCATGAACATATATGCCAAAATCCTCAAAAAAAATTCTATCAAATTGGAACAGTACTAATTCAGAAAGATCATACACCATGACCAACTAGGATTTATCCTGGGGATGCAAGGATGGTACAATATCTGCAAATCAATAAACATGATACATCACATAAAAATATTGAGAGCTAAACATCACCTAGTCATATCATTTGATGCAGAAAAAGAATTTGACAAAATCCAACACCCTTTCTTGATAAATACTCTTAGCAAAGTGTGAATAGAGGGACCATATCTCAACATAATAAGAGCCTTATATGACAAACCTACATCCAACATCATATTCAATGGGCAAAAACTAAAACCATTTCACCTCAGAAGAGGAACAAGGCAGGGATGCCTACTTTCACCATTCCTGTTTGACATAGTATTGGAATTGCTAGCCATAGCGATTAGACAAGAAGACGAAATAAAAGGTCTCCAAATTGGAAAAGAAGATGTAAAACTGTCATTATTCTTAGATGACATGATATTGTATGTAGAAAACCCTAAAGATTCCATCAAAAAATTATTAGACTTAAGAAATGAATTTGGCAATGTAGCAGGATACAAAATTAATACCCAGAAATCTATGGCATTTTTATACAACAATAGTGAACTTACAGAAAGAGAGATTAATAAAACAATCTCATTTACCATTGCACCAAAAAAAAAATTAAGATACCCAGGAATAAACTTAACTAAGGAGGTAAAAGACCAATACTCAGAAAACTACAGGGCACTGAAAAAAAAAGAGATAGAGGAAGACATAAACAGATAGAAGAATATACCATGTTCATGGATTGGTAGAATCGACATTATTAAAACATCCATACTACACAAAGCAATCTATAGACTCAATGCAATCCCAATTAAAATGCCAACAGCATATTTACAGACCTAAAACAAACTCTCTAAAAATTCATCTGGAATAAAAAATGTCCCTGAATAGCTGCAGCAATCCTCAAAAAAAGAACAAAGTAGGAGGAATCTCAAGATAAGATATCACACTGTATTACAAAGCCAATGTTCTCAAAACTGCCTGGTACTGGCACAAGAACAGACATATAGACCAATGGAATAAAATAGAGAACCCAGAAATCAACCCAAACCACTATGCTCAATTAATATTTGACAAAGGAGGCAAGAACTTACAATGGAGTCAAGATAGTCTCTTCAATAAATGATGTTGGGAAAATTGGACAGATACGGATACATGCAAAAAAAAAATGAAACTAGACCACCAACTTACACCATACACATAAATAAAGTCAAAATGGATAAAGGACTTAAATATAAGATGGGAAACCATAAAAAATATTAGAGGAATCAATCTGCAGCAAAATCTCAGACATATGCTGAAGCAATATCTTAACCAATACAGCTCCTAGAGCAATGGAAACTAAAGGGAAAATGAACAAATGGGACTACATTAAAATAAAAAGTTCCTTCACAGCAAAAGAAACCAGGCCTCCTGGTTCTTACCACAGGCTGTTTTCTTACACTGACTGTACAGAAATAGGAGGCAGAGTAAACTTGCCCCATATACACCTCAGCTCAGGCTCTTTGCCTGGTCTGTATTGTGAATGGGGAGACATTGAAAAAAAGAAAGAAAGAAAGAAGAAAGAAAGAAAGAAAGAAAGAAAGAAAGAAAGAAAGAAAGAAAGAAAGAAAGAAAAGAAAGGAACCATCACCAAAACAAGAAGTAGGTTCACTTTATGGGAGAACATATTTGCCAATGTTAAATCCAAAAAGGGTTTAATGTCCAACATTTACAAGGAACTCATATAACTTAACAAAGGGAAGATAAACAACCCAATAAAAAAATGGGCAATGGACCTACATAGATACTTTTTGAAAGAGGACATACAGAAGGCCAAGAGGCATATGAAAACATGCTCAAAGTCACTAATCATCCAAGAGATTCAAATGAAAACGACAATGAGGTACCATCTCACTCCTGTCAGAATGGCTATCATCAACAAATGACAAGTGTTAGTGAGGATGTGGAGAAAAAGGAACCTTCGTGCACTGCTGGTGGGATTGCAGACTGGTGCAGCCACTGTGGAGAACAGTATGGAGTTTCCTCAAAAAACTAAAAATGGAACTCCCATTTGACCCAGTGATCCCACTTCTCGGAATATAATCCAAGAAACCAGAAACACCAATCAGGAAGGATATATGCACACCTATGTTCATAGCAGCACAATTCACCATAGCTAAGATTTGGCAACAGCCTAAGTGCCCATCAGCAGATGAGTAGATTAAAAAACTTTGGTACATCTACACATAGGAATACTACGCTGCTGTAAAAAGGAAGGAACTTTTACCATTTGCAACAGCATGGATGGACCTGGAGAGCAGTATGTTAAGTGAAATAAGTCAGTTGGATAAAGATAAATATCACATGATCTCACTCATTTGTGGAATATAATGAACAACATAAACTGATGAACAAAAACAGATCCAGAAACAGAGAAGCATCGATCAGACCATAAAACCTCAGAGGGAAGGCATGGTAGGGTGGGGCTAAGGGGGAGAAATCAACCAAAGGACTTGTATGCATTCATATAAGCATAACCAATGGACTCTGTGACTTGAGGGGGGTTAGGGAATGAGCAGGGAGTTGTGGGGGCCATGGGAGGATAAGGAACATATGCAATACCTTAATCAATAAAGAAAAAAAATAATTAAAAAATTTAATTCTAACAGGTGTGGCCCAGTGGTTAAGCACTGACCTATGAACCAGAAGGTCCCAGTTGGATTCCCAGTCAAGGCAAATGGGCAGTTGAAGGCTCCATCCCCAGTAGAGGGCATTCAGGATGCAGCCGATTAATGATTCTTTCTCATGGATGTTTCTTTTTTATTTTTTTAATATATTTTATTGATTTTTTACAGAGAGGAAGGGAGAGAGATAGAGAGTTAGAAACATTGATGAGAGAGAAACATCGATCAGCTGCCTCCTGCACATCTCCCACTGGGGATGTGCCCGCAACCCAGGTACATGCCCTTGACCGGAATCGAACCTGGGACCTTTCAGTCCGCAGGCCGATGCTCTATCCACTGAGCCAAACTGGTTTCAGCACTCATGGATATTTCTCTCTTTCTCTTCCTTCCTCTCTGAAATCAATAAAAATATATTTAAAAAATTAAAAGTAAGTTTAAAAAAAGGTGAAAGACTTTGTCAATTTTTCTCTTCTATATGTACCCTGCTTTATGGACATTGGAGATTATCAATGGCAGTTTTCTGTGTTGGTTCTTTGTAGCTGAAACTCCAAAGCCCACCTGAATTTATATGTCTTTTTACTGCCATTTCAAAGTGAGAGACTTATTTATAAGGATGTGTGTCTCTATCTTATCAAGTAAGTCAGGATGTCTTTCTGAGCCATAGATTAAAAATCTTCCAGTATGTACTTTTACTTTGTACAATATGGTGATGAAAATAGCTTCCTTATTTGGGTTTAAATCCTCTATACTAATAAAAGGGTAATATGTTAATTAAACCGGGTAGAGTGGCCATCTTCTGGATGTTTGATTTCCTTTCGGACAAAGCATGGTGGTGGGGGCCGAGGCAGAGGCAGTTAAGGGTGTTCAGGCTGGTAGGGGAGGGCAGTTGGGGGTAAGATCAGGCCAGAAGGGGAGGGCAGTTAGGGGAGATCAGGCAGGTAGAGGCATTTAGGAGCAATCAGGCCGGCAACAGAGAGCAGTTAGGGACAAGTTAAAGCCACAAGGGGAGGGCAGTTGGGGGCAAGATCAGGCTGGCAGGGGAGGGCAGTTGGGAGCAAGATCAGGCTGGCAGTGGAAAGCAGTTGGGGGTGAGATCAGGATGGCAGGGGAGGGCCATTAGAGGCGAGATCAGGCCTGCAGGGGAGGGCAGTTGGGGGTGATTGGGCCAGCAGGGGAGCAGTTAGGCGTTGATCAGGCTGGCAGGGCCTAAACCGGCAGTCGGACATCCCCCAAAGTGGTCCAGATTGATGAGGTTGCAGGCTGGGCTGAGGGACAACCCCTCCCCAGTGCACAAATTTCATGCACTGGGCCTCTAGTATATAATAAAAGGGTAATATGCAAATTGACCAAACTGCAGAACAATTGGTCGCTGGAACAACCAGTCACTATGACATGTACTGACCACCAGGGGGAGACCCTCAATGCAGGAGCTGTACTCTGGTGGTCAGTGTGCTCCCACAGGGGGAGCTCTGCTCAGCCACAAGTCGGGCTGACGGCTGGCCAGTGCAGTGGTGGTGGTGGGAGCCTCTCCTGCCTTCAAGGTAGCACTAAGGATGTCCGACTCCCCCAGGGAGGAAGCCTAAGCCGTCAGTCGGACATCCCCTGAGGGCTCCTGGACTGTGCAAGGGTGCAGGCCACGCTAAGGGATCCCCCCAAATGCATGACATTTCATGCACTGGGCCTTTAGTATTTTAATATTTTTAAAAAATATGTAAACAGTGGATGTATCTGACATTCCATAGCTCTTCTATATCTTCATCATATATACATTAATATTCACTTGCCTTTCATATGCATATATCCCAACTGCTAAAAGAGATTCTAAACTTATGGAAGGTGGGTCTCCTTTACCAGTTGCTATCTTCCTAATACCTATGCAGAAATCATTAAGAGCTTGAATGCTCAAGATAGGTTTTGTGGAGAAGGCTATGTGTGCCTTGAAAATTAGACATCAGTTATTCAAGAGAGGTTACAAGAAAAATCATATGCATTTTGTGATAATCAAGGCATTGAGGAGGTAACAGGAAGACTTGAATATTTAAATTAGGAATAATTTGGCTAAGTAAAGTAGAATCATGTTACGAGGTTTTGAATGACAGAATAAGGCATTTGATTTAATTCTTAAAATCTTGATGTGGCGATTAAATTTTCATAATCAGTATTTTGGGAAGGTTCCTCTAAATATGGATAATAATGCTTGAGCAGATGAGTTGTGGGGAAGGAAGGGTAGAGAAAATAGAAGGAGATTATCTGTTATATGAGTTAATAAAACCCTAAGACATGTAAAGCTGGACTTTTTTCATTATTCAACAAACAAAACAATGGAAAAGGAAGTGGTTAAGTGATTTGAACAACAACAACAAAAACTATTTCATAAACTTTTAAATGCTCCCAGTAACTAACTATTCCCCACACATGATTAGTTAGACATACCAAATGGATATGCTATTGAACAATCTGTTTAAAATGTGTTTATTTTAAATTTAAAGTAATTGGCTTTTAGTGTTCAGTATTTCACCACTTTAGCTATTCTCATTTGCTCAATTCCTTAGGGAACTTAGCTACTCTAAGTTGCAAAATGTGTGTGTATGTGCTTTTTCTAAAAAAAAAAAAAAATAGCTTACATCCAATTTTTAAACATCAACACAATCCATTAAAGATGATGCTAATTTAAGTTGATTTTATTTTTGACTTTCCAGTACTTTTCCATCTCTAATTATTCATATGTTTTGGTTTCTCTAAAAAATAATTGTGCTCTGAACTGATTTCATTAGTCAAATTTTACTCTAGGTATCTACTTTTTACAGTCACTTACTTCATAGTGCCTTGGATTTGCCTTCCTTCCTTCCTTCCTTCCTTCCTTCCTTCCTTCCTTCCTTCCTTCCTTTCTTCCTTCCTTCCTTCTTTCCTTCCTTCCTACCTTCTTTCCTTCCTTCCTACCTTCTTTCGTTCCTTCCTTCTCTTCTTCCTTCCCTTAATGCCTCTTCCGCACATTCTTTTCCCCCCATGCTAATTACAGCATCACTATTGAAACAATAAAGAGACAGTGGTGCTCTGGAGCTCTGGAGAAAAGAACACCTTGCATTCCTCCATTCTGATGGATTCATCAATTGCCTTATTAACGCCCAAGACAAAGTAGAAAAGCCATGCTACCGAACTGTGATGGAGTCCTTTTGTGATTCTAGGAGATTCTAAGACACAGGTTACAGTATTTTCAACCTAAGGCACATTTCAAGAAAAATCAACAAATCTGAAAGTAGAGAGGGAAAATATTAATATTTCAATTCATATATGAAAAAGGGGATCATGAATCAATAAAAAATCTGAACAGACTAATAATGAGTAGAGGGCTGAATCAGCAATAAAAAATATCCCCACAAAGCAAAGCTTAGGACCAGGTAGCTTCACTGGTGAAGTCTAACAAACATTTAAAAAAGAATCATATACACATAGACAGAGCAGTGGACCAAAACAGCGTCCAGAAATAAACCCAAGGATATATGGGAACGCAATATAATAATATTCTAAGACAGTAGAAAAGGTATATTTGTTTACAAGTGGTATTAGCAAAACTGTCAATACAACTAGAGAAAACAAGGTAAACCTATATTTTATGTAAAAATAAAGAATATGTAAATTAAATATTTAATGTAAAATGTAAAAGAATACAAATATTGAAAGAACCTTTGAGGTGACTTTTAACTGGAATGGAAAAACTTTCTTATGGAAACTGAAAAACCCAAAATCCATATAATAAAAGTCACATAAATTGTGTGAGTTCTTATTTTCTTTGGCTAATAAAGTGCTTTTTATTTCCAGTTGAATTTCAATGTCTTAGGCAGGACATGCATTATCCAGTTCCATGGTCTGCCTTTCTCCCTACTCGCTTACATAACAAACCTCTTTATCTTTATACACATTAACTACACTAAAATAAATCATTTTTTACTGGTACAATAAAGAAAAATATCTGTAGAAAAATAAATAAAAAAAGAATCAATTCTCAAACTCTTTTTTAAAAATTACAGAACATACAATGGAGTCAAGACAGTCTCTTCAATAAATGGTTCTGGGAAATTTGGTCAGACTCATGCAAAATAATGAAACCAGACCAACTTACACCATACACAAAAATAAACTCAAAATGGATAAAGGGCTTAAACATAAGACGGGAAACCATAAAAATATTAGAGGAATCCAAAGGCAGCAAAATCTCAGACATATGCCAAAGCAATTTCTTCACTGATACCACTCCTAGAGCAATGGAAACTAAAGGGAAAATAAACAAATGGTACTACATCAAAATAAAAAGCTTCTGCACAGCAAAAGAAACCATCAACAAAACAACAAGAAAACCCACTGCATGGGAGAACATATTTGCCAAGGATAATTCCTATAAGGGATTAATCTCCAGCATTTACAGGGAACTCATACAACTTAATGAAAGGAAGACAAACAACCCAATAAAAAAAATGGGCAAAGTCCCACCATAGATACTTTTCAAAAGAAGACAGAAGAAAGGCAAGAGACATATGAACACATGTTCAAAGTCACTAATCATTCAAGAGATGCAAATCAAAATGACAAAGAGGTAGCGTCTCACACCTGTCAGAATGGCTATCATCAAACGACAAATGCTGGCGAGGATGCGGAGAAAAAGGAACCCTCATGCACTGCTGGTGGGAATGCAGACTGGTGCAGCCACTGTGGAGAACAGTATGGAGTTTCCTCAAAAAACTAAAAATGGAACTCCCATTTGACCCAGTGATCCCACTTCTAGGAATATATCTCAAGAAACCAGAAACACCAATCAGAAAGGATATATGCACCCCTCTGTTCATAGCAGCATAATTCACCGTAGCTAAGATTTGGAAACAGCCTAAGTGCCCATCAGCAGATGAATGGATTAGAAAACTGTGGTACATCTACACAATGGAATACTACACTGTGGTAAAAAAGAAGGAACTCCTACCATTTGCAACAGCATGAATGGACCTGGAGAGCAGTATGCTAAGTGAAATAAGTCAGTTGGATAAAGATAAATATCACTTGATCCCACTTATTTGTGAATTTTAAACCAATGAGCAAAAATAGATCTAGAGACAGAGAAGAATCGATCAGATGCTCAAACCTCAGAGGGAAGGCAGGGGAGGGTGGAGAAATCAACCAAAGGACTTGTATGCATGCATATAAGCTTAACCAATGGATACAGACACCGGGGGGTGAGGGCACGAGTGTGGGGCTGGGGGGAAATGGGGGAATAAAGACACATTTATAATACCTTAATCAATAAAGGAAAAAAAGAGAAAGAAAATTGCTAAAATTTTCAGAAATTGCTGAAAAGAGATACAAAAATCCTCAGCAAAATGAATAAAAATAAACTTAATAGCACAAAAAGGATCATATTACATGGTCAAGTGGTATTCATCCCAAGGATGCAAGGATGGTCCAACACATGCAATTCAATAACTGATATGTCACATTCACAGAATGAAAGGTAAAAATCATATGTCCATCTCAATAAATGCATAAAAGATACAAGAAAATTATCCAGAGCTGAAAGAGACATTCCTAAATATTGAAAATGAAAAGAACTCTGAACATTATGCCACATTTGAGCAGAGGGGGAACCCTTACTCAATAAGATATTTTCTTTATGGCCCCAAATCTTCACCCTTACCACAATCCATGATATTTCCCACTTGTGCTTGCCATTCCTGCCATTAAAAGGGTTAAGTGTCTGTTCCTGCTTCTTAATTTTAGGTAGTGCCATGACACTGACTTTGGCCAATCTAACAGTGGTATGTGCAGCATGTCTTATGGCTTGACAAAGAAATGCTATTTTGTGCCCCTGGCAGTAGCATTAGGAGAGCATATCCAGAGACGTTAACTCACCAGGAGGAGGGAAGGCACATGGAGCAGAGCAGAACCATCCAGCCAAACATAGTATAGAAGAGCGTTCCCTTAACTGTACTCCAAAACCATGAGAATTCTGACCCTTGCTTTAAACAGTAAAGATTTGATGAAGTTTGCTACAGGACACTTTTTTGGTAATAGCTAATTGATATTCTTGGTGTCAGTCATTATCATTTTAAAGAAGATTGTATTTAAAATGCCCTAAATGCTTTTAAGGGTGGGAAGATAGAATTTTTAAAGATACCCTCACAAATAAAAAAGGAATGCAATGTTTTATTGGTAAGAATGTGTTCTAGACTTCAGAGGAGGTTGACCTTCAAAGGTGTGAAAGAAAATGGATTTTCTCCTAGAAGTTTATATCAAGAAAATCCATCAATCAAGTTCTAAAGATAAACTCATATTCAGTTATGTAATGGGTCAAAATATGATCTCATATGTTTCCTTTCTGGAAAATATAAAAACAAAACAAAACAAAAGGTTGATTTAATCCTGCGAGAGGACAAAAAAAAATCACAACACACACACACACACACACACAAACCACAAAACAACAAACCAATAAAAAGAAAAATGTGACATATCATAAAATGTAGAAATAACTTAAGATTCATTGAAAATCAACTTTAGTATGAGAGATATTGTGTAGACCTGAAGAGCAACTGATCGATATGAGAGTGACAATATCTTCTAAAAAAAAAATGCCTTCAAAAATAAAAAGGAAATAAAAACTCATGCACATAATTGCATTAGTGATGATAAGTAAGAAATGGGAACATAATAGAAATAAGGTTAAAATGTATATACTTAGGGGCCATATAGAGCTCCAGAGAGAACACAAAAGATAAAGAAAATCCTGTCTTGTAAAAATAAACCAGTATAAGTCATGGGAACTTTCCCTTTTAAGTGGCATAGATTTCATGTTGGAAATATAGTCAGACTTCACCACATAGCTATGTATAAATAACACTAACAACCATATCAATATAATCTTTATTGTTCACCAATGTAAAGTTCATCTTCAGTCAAATGGAGAAAGAAAATATGATAGGACAGAATAAAATGTGGTCAATGGTGACAATATATAAATAATTTACCTTCTCATTATATCTAAAGTCCTTTCACTTATATTTCCCAGTGCAATTGCCTCTTTACTGGTACCCAGATGAGTGCTACATTTGGTGGAAGCTCAGGAGAGATTTCTAGCCTAGAGATTAAATGCACACAGATTATAATTTATATAGCATGTGTCTTCTGCCCTTTGAGGTCTGGCTATAATTTCGTTAAGCCATTCTTCAATGTTCTAGCCTCTGAGGAAGGAAAAGTCTACCTCAGAGTCTGCAACCTCATCCCCTACACCAGTGGTCGGCAAACTGTGGCTCGCGAGCCACATGCAGCTCTTTGGCCCCTTGAGTGTAGCTCTTCCTAAGCCTTAGGAGTACCCTAATTAAGTTAATAACAATGTACCTACCTATATATTTAAGTTTTAAAAATTTGGCTCTCAAAATTTGGCTTTCAATCGTTGTACTGTTGATATTTGGCTCTGTTGACTAATGAGTTTGCCGACCATTGCCCTACACTAACCCGAAGCTGCTGGTAGTGGATTACTCATAAAACTTGCTTTCTAGCAGTTGTATGGAAAAAAATATGGGGATAAAGAAGAATATGGAAGGTAAGCTGTATTTACATAACAAAAATGCATTTGAACAATCTATATTATAAAAACCCAGTGGCCCTAACGCCGTAACGACCAAAGACCGGTCTCCAGGGGGCTGAGTGCGTGGTGAGGTACATGCGGGTGGGCAGGAACTTTACTTTGGGTCTGGGGTCCTGGGTCTCGCATGATTTCATGCACTGGGTCACGAGTAAAGATATATAAGTAAATAAAGGAATAATCTGAATAAGGGATCTGGTGACTAAAATAGTCCATTTACCTGGGTCAATGAGCTTCTTCACAACCTTGGCACAAAGGAAAGACTGTTCACTATGGAATCATCATCGAAAAGACAGGCAAACAAGCAGTTTGGTGGAGACAATGCTATTATCACAAATAAATTATAAAGGAAGAATTTGAGGGGACATTTGTGAAGAAATAACATAAAATAATTTTTTGAAATAATAAAATTAGGTATTTTTTCTATAGACAGTCTTTGGTACTTCAATTTTATATTCACTTGACTAAGATGTCACAGAAGTTGAAAATCTGAAGTTTTAAAAGAAGATTCATGTTTTAAGTACAATGAGAGTGTTTAGTCATTTCTGAGGATCTCAGAAGATTTAACTGATCAGGGAGTCTTAGTCTCAAAAACTACTGTTTATTTAAGTTGTTTTCTAAATCATCTACATGGATATTCAGAGGAATGTGATATATTTCATATTTAAAACAAACATGAAGGGGTCAGTCTCCACTGGTTAGTGTATGTTTGTATATGTGTGTGTCATGTGTGTGTTTGTGTTGCAAGAATAATAGTTTTTTAACTTCTGAGTATTTAGGTTAGCTTCCATGTAAGCAAAAATTGTGGAATTTTTTCTTAATTTTTAAGAACTTTTAAATTAATTAATAACCTGTGAAATGTCATCAATAAGATCATGTGGACCAGGCATTTCATAGGTAATAAATTAAACCTTGTCTATCAGATGCTTCTAATGATTAACTGAAGATTAAACAGATTTGAGAAAATATTGCTTTCTGGGTTAAAAGGTAGCATGAGATTTACTTGGCAATATAATTTCCTGAGAACAGAATTTGTACATGCTTAATTATGTTTAACGAAATCAGTTTGCTTCCATTCTCCTGTCAAAGTTTCAAGTGTCACAAAAATGTGGAAAGAAATAGAGGTTGTACTTATAAAGCAAATCATAAGGTCAGTAGACCAGGCAAAGAAGTGGCAGTCTTGGCTCTGATAGTAAAGAAAGGGTATTAGGTAAAATCAGTAGTTGCAGTAGCATCAAATATCTAAAGAGGGTCCTGTGTGGCTAAGCCCTGGTTCTCAAAATTCTTAAAATGTTAATTCTCCCCAGATTATCATATTAAGAGGCTGATTCTAAAATGAGTATAGAAAAAAATAAGTTAAATAGTCATAAAACTTTTTGAAAAGCAAGAAATGTGTAGAACAATTAGTCATTTATTTTAAAACTCAATAGTTAAGCTGCCAACATTATGAAATTGGGATATTGGGATATCGATAAAAGCAGAGACACAATGATCAAGTAAAAAATGGCTGTGTGTGTGTGTTTACACATTTATTCAATTCACTTACAACATAGAAATTTAACCAAGGAAAAGATACTGCTTTTGACGTGTGGAACAACTGAACAACCATATGCAAAAGAATAAAAATAAACTTTAACTCAGATCTTCTACGGTATTAAAAAATATCACAAAGACTAATAAACATTTAAAACTTTAAAAATAAAATGTAAGTTTAAAATTTTATGATCTTGGACTTGGCAGAGATTTCTGTGGTAAAACACAAAAAAAAAGCATATCCCTTCCCTAACCGGTTTGGCTCAGTGGACAGAGAGTCAACCTGGAGACTCAAGGGTCCCAGGTTTGATTCCGATCAAGGGCATGTACCTTGGTTGAGGGCACATACTCAGTAGGGAGTGTGCAGGAGGCAGCTGATCTATGTTTTTCTCATCGATGTTTCTAACTCTCTATCCCTCTCCTTTCCTCTCTGTAAAAAATCAATAAAGTATATTTTTTTAAAAAAAGCATATCCCATATCTGATAAATATTAATAATGAAAGTCATTTGGTCTCACAATGGTGTGCAGCTTTGAAACCAACTCAGCAGCTCGTGCTATTGTTGGTCCTGGAGCTTGTCAGCCTTTCCTGCCCTTCCTGGGCAGCTTTTCAATGTGCCCTGCACTTTGGTAATTTGCTTTACTTCTTTTAAGGAAGCAAGTGTGCCATTTAGTAAATTATTGGTATAGTCACTAAGTGGCAAATGACTGGAAGAACTAATGCAGTTCCCTAACATCCCTAATTAAGAAGCCCAAGAGGAGACCTGGCTGGGTGGCTTGATTGGTTGGAGCATCATCCTGTACACTAAAAGGTTGTAGGTTCAATTCCTGGTCAGGGCACCTACTTGAATTTTGGGTTTGATCCCTGGTTAGGGTGTTTACAGGAGGCAACCAATTGATGTTTCACTCAAACAGTTTCTCTTTCTCTCCCTTCTTCTGTCTCTAAAAATAAGGCTGGTCAGTGTGGCTCAGTGGTTGAGCATAGACCTATGAACCAGGAGGTCATGGTTTGATTCTAGTCAAGGCACATGACCAGGTTGCAGGCTTGATTCCCAGTGGGGCTGTGTGTGTGTGCTCACGCATGTAGAAGGCAGCCAATGGATGATTCTCTCTCATCATTGATGTTTCTATCTCTCCCTCTCCCTTCCTCTCTGAAATCAATTTTTTAAAAAAATTTAAATCAATAAAAACAAAAAAAAAAGTAAGAGGACCTTCTTATCAGGAATATTTACTAATTACTTCCAAACCTATTTGTTTACTATTGAATTGAAGCTGACAGCTAACAGTGAACATGTGTAGGTGTTAGATTACAGAGTTTAGAGATGTAGGTATAGGCTTTAACTAAATGTTTTTCTAAAATATATTTTATTGATTTTTTTACAGAGAGGAAAGAAGAGGGATAGAGAGCCAGGAACATCGATGAGAGAGAAACCGATCAGCCGCCCCCTGCACACCCCTCATGGGGATATTGCCTGCAACCAAGGTAGATGCCCTTGACCAGAATTGAACCTGGGAACCTTCAGTCCTCAGGCTGATGCTCTATCCATTGAGCCAAACTGGTTAGGGCTAAATGTTTCCTTTTTTTCTTACTCCTCACCCAAGGATATGTTCTTATTGATTTCAAAGAGAGAAGGAGAAGAAGAAGAAGAAGAAGAAGAAGAAGAAGAAGAAGAAGAAGAAGAAGAAGGAGGAGGAGGAGGAGGAGGAGGAGGAGGAGGAGGAGGAGGAGGAGGAGGAGGAGGAAGGGGAAGGGAAAGGGGAAGAGGAAGGGGAAGGAGTAGAAGGAGGAGGAGAAGGAGAAGGAGGAGGAGGAGGAGAAGGAGGAGGAGAAAGAGAGAGAAGGAGAAGAAGAAGAAGAAGAAGAAGAAGAAGAAGAAGAAGACGAAGAAGAAGAAGAAGAAGAAGAAGAAAGAGAGAGAGAGAGAGAGAGAGAGAGAGAGAGAGAGAGAGAGATCAATGTAAAAGAGAAACATCAACTAGTTGCCTTCTATACCTACCCCTACTGGGGACTGAATCTGCATTATGTGCCCTGACTGGGAATCGAGCCCAAAACCTTTTGATGTAGGCCCTACACTGTAGGGGATGACACTCCAACAAACTGAGCCATACTGGCCAGGGCACTAAATATTTCAATTCCTTCAGCAATTGTCACACATCTAACAGTCAAAGATTATAAAGTATGTTAGTCATGTCCCTGGAGGCCTTCCTGTAAAGCAAGTTCCAGGAAAAGCATTTTAAAGTACACTTTGCTTGAGATAATGGAAAAATATAGCTAGCTAAGCACAAAACAATGATAGCTCAAAACATAACAATGGTCATAGAGTTTAGTTTCTGCCTTTTTGCTTTAAAGATAATGTTATGATATGTCTTGCAGAAACTTTTTTTTTTCAACCTGGTTAAATCACCTGACCACAGTGACAAAGGCATCAAGCAAGATGACATCAGGAATCGGACTATTCAGACCAAGGGAAACCACTGAATCTTGCACAAGAACTAACCAGTGAGCCTCATCCTCGACCCCTGACTTCTAAACCTCAATCTCGGCCTTTAAAAATCCTTGATCAAAAGCCATCAGAGTTTGGATTTAAATCAATAACTTCCCATCTTGTTCTCCTGGCTCTCTAATAAATGACTCCAATTTCTCCACTGCAAAACTGGGTGTTCAGTATTTGGCTTTGCTGTGAGTTGAGTGGACAGACGCCCTTGTTCTGTAACAGAATGCATTATCATACAGCTAAAATCCTATCCTCACTTTCATCACAGATTTTGTGAAACCCTACAAGTCTTTTTCTTACAATCTTTGAATAATGATCTGTTGATTTGAATCTCAACATACATAGTCAATTGAACAGTCATCTGGAAAGTTATGTGGCACTGGGAAAAACATGTAATATTGTAATGTGAATATACTCACAACAGTGCCTTAAAGAACTTCAGCTATATTCCCTCAACATCCCACTTCTTTTGTAGAAGAAGAATGATTCATCTCTATACAGGTAGGTACATCAATAAATTCAATATACACAAGAAAATCCAGAGAATTAGCGGGCATTTGCTGGACCGGGTAAATTGAGATCTGGAAAACGTAATGAGGGAGGATTCACAGGGGGCAGAAGCCAGGCCAGAAGGCCCAGACCACATGCTTTGAAGTCGTCAGCAGACATCAGCAGATATTTGCGATAAGGGATGACAGCTATAGAGAGTTCTTGAAATTATAGGAGGAACTAATGACATTGCTCATTTTTGAAATGAAAAGTTTTATCTTTATAATCACTAACTGGTCAGCTTAAAATTTTAATAGTTGTGAAGAAATTGGAACAAACTGTGGAGTAATCAATTTGCAATCACCCAGATGAGGACAAGGTGGTGGAGGACAGTCAGATGTGCTTTGTGAGGACACACGATCCCAAGTCAATTTCATTTTCTTCCCTAACGAAGTGCCAGAACTTTAGACAGGGGAGAACAATAGATATAATCTATCTGTGCTTGAGAAAGACCTTTCACTGTACTGCACAGCAAAACCCTTACCAAGGAGATAGAAGGCTGTATCTGGTGGGTGGGCGGGCAGTGATGAGGAAGGTCAGGAGGCATCACAGCCCAGGGAAGAGCTGAGCCCACCTCGGCTTCTCTGAGTGTCATCATTCACAAGCACGCAATACAGCCCTCAACATTCCCAAGCAGCCAGGAGATTCGCTAAAGTGGG
This sequence comes from Myotis nattereri, assembly GCF_964212035.1. Taxonomy (NCBI): domain Eukaryota; kingdom Metazoa; phylum Chordata; class Mammalia; order Chiroptera; family Vespertilionidae; genus Myotis; species Myotis nattereri. The sequence continues at coordinate 151,793,403 of NC_138075.1, forward strand.
TTGTTAATGACTTAAATTTATATTATAAAAAAAGTAGCCAAATAGGTGAAAAAAGGATTTTCTGTCTGATTTATAAAAATATACTGTATTTTTAAATGGGAGATATCTATAATACTATCAATAATAATAAGTACATATAAAAAATAAAAATCATATCATCTCTATAAGTATACAGTTCTAAGTTCTGGTCATTTTTCTAAATCTCCAGAAAATATAACATGTTTTGATTCAAATTATGTAAGACCTAGTAAAAGTAAATTAAGATAGCTAAAGTCTTCTTATATTAAGAATAAAATAGTGACTATTACTAATTTCCAAAGGTGTAATTGTCAAGTAAATTAGAGAAATAAGATATTTAGATATTAATATCTTATGTTAATATAAGATATTAAAAAGGGTAATTTCCAACAAATTACAAAAAAATAAAATATGAATAAAAATGCACGTAATATTGTTAGTATTGTTTTTATTTTATAGCACTCTTCTTTTTGGTCATCCATCCCAGTCTGAACTGAATTTAAGCTCAATTTTGCAAAACATTGCTAAAAAATTCTTAAATATTATTGTGAAGCATTTACCTACAGGCCTTCCAAACACGTACATTTGTGATCAGGAAAAGTTTTTAAGGGTTTCAGGAAAGTTCCCAAACCACTTTATCAATTCATCTGTGTCATGCATCTTATAGCAATCACATCACTTCCATTTCCAGTCATATTTATATCCATGTGCCCTGACATTTAATAAAATAAATAATTTGACTATTTTAAAAGCCTACAGAAAACCCACACAAGGGGAAACAGAAAACGGAACCATCCATGGTAATTACAGAACTGCAATTGAAAGCAATCCCGTGGAAGTGTTTGTACTTGCTACATTAGTGTTTTCAATTACAACACACAGCGCTAGCTTCACAGCACATATACTAAAACTGGAACACTACAGAGAAGATTAGCATGGCCCTTATGCAAGAATGACACCCTGATTCATGAAGTATTCCATATTTGAAAAAAATAAAATAAAAATAAATCACAACACAGATGGCAGGTTAAGGGGGTACTGAGTTACACATAAAGTATTGAGAGCTTCCTAAAATAGTGTTCATGTAACAACTATCCAAACCTCTGGAGAATTTTCATAAGAGTTTATTTAAGCCAGAATTGCAGACAATTGCCAGGAAGCAAGATCTCAAATGCTCTAATGAGTGATAATTTGGCAATTTCTGTTATGCATTTGGAATTAAGGAGGGAAAGTAAGGAAGATTACATGGAGGTGGGAGAAAGTGAGGATTGCATTACAGGATAGTTAATAAGATTAAGTGGTGGTCACACTTATTCCAAAGGTGTGTTTGTTAACCTAGATGCCCAGAAACAATAGACAGGGCTGCTTAAGGCAAAGATAAACCTTTTACTAAAGAAGTTATATGCCTGGGGTGTGACTACCCACCATGACCTGTCAAGTCAGGAATTTATGATTAGATCACCCTGTATGGTTACTGTTAGGTCGGAGAGAGCCCAGGATCGGATACATGCAGACATGACAAGATAATGGACTTCCCCTGGAATTTCTCACAGATCAAGGTGCCAGACACAGATACCAGCTTCTTCTCCCTGAATTCACATACCCCCACACAGATAAGAACTTCGTCCTGAATATTCCGCCCATTCCCTGCAGCAGAGAATTCCTCAGCTCATGTCCCCGCCCCTCACCCAACCCCAGTATAAAAAAAGCGCCCCCCTCCCTGATGGCGTGAATCCACGTGCCCTGTCCTTGGGGTACGTGGGTCTCCCGGGGACGCAGAATAAACCTTTTCCTTTCCTTTCTTTTCTGATTCACTGGACTCTATTTCTTGCGCTGCCTCCTGAGCCACCTAACCTAAGAGTTACTTTCCACAGAACCCCTTTTTCCTTTTTCATTCATAAAATGAGTATTTAATATTATAGCAACCATAAAGATACATAGATGCTGGATGTATTAATCTCTCTCCTAAAATTTATCTCAAGAAAAGAATACCACAGAAGTAATAGTGTGTCCTTATCTATAATAATAAAAGGGTAATATACAAATTAGACTGGATATCCTCCGGACGTCCTTCCAGCATCCTTCCTGACCAAGCCAGGGGCTGGAGGGAAGCCAGCTGGGTCCTGGGTGCCTGCGGGTGGCTGGAGGAGGGAAGCCAGGGTCCCGGGTGCCAGAGGGAAGCTGGTGCTGGCAGCCAGGGGAAGGAAGACCTGCTCTTGCACGAATTTTCGTGCATCGGGGCCTCTACTATTTATTACAAAAGCAGTCGCCTGAGCCAGGCCTACCAGGCACTTTGAAGGGAAATGGTTAAGTGAATTTCATCAACTCAGTGGGATGGTTTGCAAGCACAAAATTCAACATTATAAAAACTGAAGCAAAATAATAATAATTGTTAAAGTGGGTAAAAGTCAAGGTGGCATAGAATAGTGAAAAAACTCTAGGAAGTAGAAGACCCAAAATATAAATCTTAAAGTGCCTCCAAGGTATTGTGCATTTTTAAGAGGCCCTCTCCTTGATGAAATTCTGGTCAGGTTCAGTGGTCCTCAACCTTCCTAATGCCGTGACCCTTTAATACAGTTCCTCATGTTGTGGTGACCCCCAACCATAAAATTATTTGCGTTGCTACTTCATAACTATAATTTGTTACTGTTAGAATCGTAATGTAAATATATGATATGCAGGATGTATTTTCAGGGGTCATGACCCACAGGTTGAGAACCACTGTAAGCCATCTTTTTGAGTAGGCCTCAGACTTGGGCTGTGACCTGGGCTGCCTCAGTTTTAGCAAGAATCCTTTCAAATGAGTTCAGGGAGAATCTGAATCTTTGACATTGGATCACTGTCCATATATGATCAAGGTCCTCATCCCCCACCATTGACATCTAAGTCCTTGGCCCACCTTAAGCAAAAATCCCAATCCTATTAGGCCAGACTAGCAGACTGTCTTCCCACCTCCTCTCACTAATTTGATGTCTCTTCTTTGTAATTTTCCATCCTGGGACCGCTCTCTGCCCCCTGGCTATAAATACTCAGCAATCTTTTCTGTATTTGGAATGGAGCTGGGTTTTATACCAAAGACTCCTTGTATTGCAATAGAACTGAGTAAAATATGCCTTTATTGCGTTTACTCGGCATCTGGCTCCATTTCTCTTTCACAGTACAGCCTCCAACTTCTTGTAAAATGCGGTAATTTAAATAGTCTTTACCATTCATGACCGGCTTCTTGGCCTCCAGCAATGTAATTCCTCTCTTAAAAGCTCATCATGGAGGGGTGGGTAGAGGCCTGCATCTGGAGTGACTAGACTTGCAGAAGGTGATATACATCCTGGTAGATTTGATCAAAGCCCAAAGAAGAAAAACCACAGAGATGGCTTGCTCATTTACAATGTGAAATAGAATTGTCTTAGGGACAGCATGTTAACATGGACAGCATGTTAACAAGCACAGCCTGTCCTTGGAGAAAAGCTACACAGAAAGTCAAATTACAGGATGATTTCTTCCTAAACATGCTATCAGAGCAAAGGGAGTTAATTATGTGGTTTGAAGTTTTAATAGCATGAGATTTTGTTAGGCTGATGCTTTCTCCACGCTGGTTGAATATGTACTACACAAACCCTCCGTTTCTCTGCAAGGCGGAACGCAGACAACTGGAATGGACACAGTTTACATAGCTCATTCTCATTGACACATTGTCTTTCCTTTCATATGCTAATCCTTTTAATCAGATTACAGTCAATTGGGTTTTGCTGAGGGCATACTTACTGTTAAGGTGACTTTGCATGTCCCCTGCCAATGGGGTTCAGACTGTAGGATTTCTTGGCAGGATATGAATTTGTATAGTTCTTTCTGTGTATTGCATATCACAACAAGGCTTCTCTAGTGTGTTTTATAGTCTCGATATTTGAAAAGGGACACCTGTGATTGAGGCTCAGCTTTGCCACCTACTGTGGTGTAGACAAGCCTCACTGACATTGTGGAAACAAATAAGATTGCATAGTTGAGCGACCTTTGCAAACTGTAAAGGGCTATAGAACGTAAGTTTTTTGACCCCTGATTCTGTGTTTATACCATCTGAGAAGTCACAGAGGTGCATACACTGCAGGAAAGTCTTACTCATCCCCCACTGTGTGTAGCAGAGTCCTGAGAAGAAGGTAAAACATTTGTTTACTTTCCCCTTGAGCCATCTATTAATTGAAGTCCTCCTTCCTAGGAATCAGATTCCTCCTCTTTTTCTCTCTGTTTACTCTTTCCCCAAGCCATCCCCATTTTTCCTCTCCCCTCTGCTTAACTCTCAGGGTACTGGGGTGTTGGGAGTAGATGGCTCAGATTCTAAAATTCTCTGCATTCCCCCAAATTTAGTATCTTAATAAGAATGGACTTAATAAGGGAAATACTAAGAATTTGTTTTATTTCTCACTAAGTATTGAGCAGCCAGAGTATCACTTTAGAAATACTGTATGTTGCATTTCATCCTATCCCATCATCTCTAAAGGAGAAGTCTACAGGACACCCTCAACTGTGGATTACACTACATAGCAAACATCCTTCACCACAGCCCGAGGAACTGGCCTAAGTGGTTACAAGCTGTGTGCCTAATTATGAGGGCATTTCCTTGGCTGGTATTAGGAAAGAAACTCCTTCAACCATATATGAATTTACAAGTAAAAATTACCAGCTTCCAGAACCTTGAGCAATAAATGTCTGTTGTATATAAACTCCTCTCCCCCCACCCATCTGTGGTTCTTTATTATAGAACCTAAAGTTTAGAGTCAAGCATTGAAGATTGACTTATTCAGCCAAATGTGGAGTTGAAGAGCAGACCTGGGCCTCTCTGTAGGTGTGTGTTATGTCCGTGCGTGCACAGGGCACTGTGTATTTATGTTAAAAATTTTAAAGATGCATTAGAGGTTGTTGCAGAAGAGGAGAAGGGGGAGCAGGAGGAGAAAGAAAATAATAAGAAGACAATGAGACTATTGAGAATTCTTCCATGGCCTAAAGATCATAAATCAATTTGTGACATGGACTTTTCTTTCTTCCAAAAGCTTCCCCTGAATTTAATATGCAACATGGCCTGATGCTTGTCCCTGAGTCTCAGACACAGGCATTTAATTTGGTAATAATGTGCAAGTTTTTCTCCGCCCTGCCAATATTTCATTCCAGTGGAAGGGTTTCCTCCTGAGCTACTCTTGGCTGCAAATGAGTGAGCAAGTGAAATAAAGGAATAAAGAAGCAGTCGACTATTCAGGCAGGAGAAGCAGTGCCAAGGTGGAGAGACGAACGCCTTCCTATACCCATGGGACGTGAAATCACCCATCACCTGCTCAGCCCAATCAGTAAAGACCAGAAAACCTCAAATGAAGAAAAATGACCGCTCAAGAGAAAAATATTTCTGGCTCTAACATTCTATGGATTAAGCCAGAGTTTGTACCAATTCCTTATGTTTGATCTCTCCTTGTGAGTAGTTACAGGTAATCAGAAATGGTTTGTCTACCTCTAATAGTTGCACATTGAAACAATTTGAAACACTGAGCCTACCTTTGAAAAGTTAACCCACATTTTTGCTATGAATAGCTTAAGGCAAAACAGACAATATTTCTAACAGCGAGTATAAGCTTAACTAGAATATGTAATCATCATAGAGTGTTTTGCAGAAATTTACAATAAGATACTACACATGATTAGGATCTCACCTAGTCTTTGGACCCTCCGTGTTCATGTGACTGTAGATGAGGATGATACCTGTCCTACTGGCATTGTGAGGGGCACAGAGTTGATGTGCGGGGTGAGTGGCAGCTGTCAGCATCGTCCCCCTTTGGTCATTGGAAAGATGACTGTTAGAAAATGCTCTCTATGAGAAATAACACACAAGCATCTGATATACACGTTTGTTTGTTTTTAACCTTGCCAAAATTATATTAAGGGAGCTATTATAATCTCACAAAAGAAGGGATTGGGTCCATAGAAGATCACAGACAGTGTCCACCATCTTATCTGACTATGAATTCCTATTATGGAAACTATTCCTATATTTCCTATAATGGAAATTATTATGGGGCTTCTAAATATTTGTCAAAATATTTCAATTTACTTCATTTTATTCATTCTCAGGGCAGGATGTATATATCAAGCTATGTTGATAGAAAACAGTATAAGTTTTAAACTTAACATCTGAAACAAACAACAGTAGATGATGAAGATTTATAAGATATTGGTGAAGTATCACTCAAATAAATTGAAACACCAAGGAAGGTCATATTTACTCCAAGTCATTTTGTTGATTTAACTATTCCTATTTTGGAGTAGAGAACTATTTTACCAGGCACTAAAATCCAGCTGTTTCTTTATGTTCCTCTCGGGTACTCTTTCTATAATATTAACCCACCGATCAGTACTTTGATTGAAATTTTTGATATGAAAGATGGCCATTTACCAGACTAGCACCAAATGAACTAAGATTGCAGGCGATAATGTCTCTTAAACAAAATTGCAGTGTAAGCTACAAAATTTGTAGCATTCATGGTTATGAGGAGAAATGAATAGTTAGTTTGTTCAAAAACTGGCAATTTGACACAATGCAAATATATATTTTTTAATATGCTTTTAGCCCACTGCCTATATTTCTAACCTATTTTCTTACAGTGAGTATAAACAGGAAATCTAATGATGCTTCAGTAGGAGCTGGAAGTGGTGGGAAAATCTCTGTCAGGTCACTCATATTTAACACCAATTAAGCATAATGAAAATGTGTCCACGGGAGAAAGAGGAAAAGTACCCTCTATGAATGTTAAGAAATCTGACAAGAGCTTTCAAATTGAAAAATCAGGGGCACAAATTACACATAAAGCCTTGACTCTCAAGTTCTTGGTCCAGCTTTTAGACAATTATTCAGGGAGTACTTATTATCCTTATTATTTACTTACTAGAGGCCCAGCAAATGAAATTCGTGTGCAGGTACAGTCCCTAGGCCTGGCCTGTGATCAGGGCCATCTTCCCCAGCTGCCTGCAGCTGGCCCCACCCTCCGATGCCTCCCACCTCTGGTTCCCCATTTGCAATCGGGTGATTAGAGCCTGACGACCAGGGAAAGGGACTGAGAGGAGGTCAGTGCACCTCATAGTGACTGGTCGAGCGGTCGTTCTGCTGTTATGGTCAATTTGCATATTACCCTTTTATTACATAGGATGGTTCAGAAGTCTTTAGAGAGAGAGTAACTGTTGTAGTCATGAAAGCTGATCTTGTGGGAGAATGTATACAGGTTATATAATTCCATAAGGAAGGTAAACTGTAAATTCAGAGAATGCCATGTGGGTCCAAAATTAATACTCTCAATAAGACCAAAAGAGAGAAACATTTATCTGGAGAGTTAAAAACTATAATTAGAGAGCATAGGACATAAAAATGTAATCCTGAGAAGTGCCTCCATCCTGAATGAGTTACCTAGACCCAGCTTCTCTGTGCAAGGCAATGTCTACCTGTACAATGGCTACGTTAAGTAAGGCTACATGTCTCTGGTGCACAAATGTCCATTTTTGGAATGTAAACATTTATGAAGTTACTAAGATGGAAATTCTGTATAGAAGAGAGTTTTTGTCTGTTTTGTCCAGAATGAGATACCCAATCCTAGAAGTGTCTGCCACCATCTGCCTCCAATAAAGTCATGTTGAAAGAATGTCAATAGGGACACAGTAGTGAGGGGAAGGATAGCCTCACAGATGTCCCTGGCACTTCAGGATGAAACACAGTTCTCCTTTGTAATTTCATAAGGGACATAACTTGATTAAACAAAATCCCTGTAGTAAATGGAGTACTTACATCGATATGGTCATTTCACGAGGAATTCTGCATTAAAAGTTCATGAGAGAATAAAAAACCAAATCTACAGTTTTATAGTATTAAGGACTTTTGAAAGCCATGAAGAGTCTCTCCAGAGAAGGGACAGTTCAATATACTCCAAATTTATAGAGTATTTCCGGGGACCATGATTCTGGATTAAAGCAGACACTTGATTTTGATTACTTTGCAGTGAACTGTGCTCTAAATAACTAGCCCTGATATGGACAAATATATTAATGTCAAGGGCTTTAAAAAATTACCCACAAATGTCATTTCCACAAACTGGATTCTAATAAGTCTAGTACAGCATAGATATGAATATCATGTTTTCTGGCATGATTGCTGTAAGTACATATCTCAGGATTTTGATTAAGAAAACTGTTTGACATTGACAATCTTATCACATACATTTTTTTCTCAACAAAATTGGAAAATTCTAAATAATAAACTTCTTTGAAGTCAGGAATTTTTTAATATTATATATATATATACATACACACACACACACACACACACACACACACTAGTAGCCTGGTGCATGAAATTTGTGCACATTAAAAGGGAAGTAATTGCACTAACTGGCTTGGCTCAGTGGATAGAGCATTGGCCTGTGGACTCAAGGGTCCCAGGTTCAATTCCGGTCAAGGGCATGTACCTTGGTTGCAGGAGGAGGCTGATAGATGTTTCTCTCTCATCGATGTTTCTAACTCTCTATTCCTCTCCCTTCCTTTCTGTAAAAAAAATCAATAAAATATTTTTTTTAAAAAAAGGAATTAATTAGCGGAGACATTTTTAATATTGCTATTTTCCCTTTCTCTATAATAGAAGTGTGAGAGATGAAAGGAAATTAGTAAAATGTATATGAAAATCATATATCAATTTACTAATAAATAAACAGTAACAAAAGTATATAGCAACAACAGAGGCATGATATGAAAACAACAAAAACATGATATGAAAACAATAAAAATATGATATAAAAACAACAGTGATGCAAACAATGACTGATAAAGTGATTAAACTTATTCTAATATCTCCCTGTATACCACATTAAGAGTGAAAACACTTTCAGAGTGCTTGACTAATTTCCCTTGTGATGAAATATTTAGAACTTTAACTGTAACGTCACATGCTCCTCAAACTCGAGAGAAAGCAACATATAACTGACCATGTGCGAAAATGGGTTCAGGTAGGAATATGCCTACTCTGTCTAGAGTTTGTCCTTGTGATTTGTTAATAGTCATCACAAATGCTGGCATCATGGGAAACGGTCATCAAATCAATTTAAATAGGAGGCCAGTGTCAGATGGGGACAAATTAATTCTTGGAATCAGAACAAACTCTTCCTCTGCAGATCCTGTTAATACTTTAGCTTCGATAATGTTAGGTCGTAATCTTTTGATAATAAATCTGGTACCATTACAAAGACCCCATTTACTATTGAGATTTCTCAATAGCATGACAATTGCACCCACTTTCAATTTTAATTTATGACGTGGCATTCCCAAAGGAGTAATACTATTAATAAATTCTATGGGAAAATTTTCCTTTTCAGCACATCTGTGGAATCAATGGGATCATCACTCAAATATGTGTGAAAATCTCCATCCAATATATCTAAATTTTCTTCATTTAATTTTTGAACATGCTCATTTTTTGACAAAGAATTGCATGTTTAGATATATTTTTAATATTATCTATAGCAGTGGTTCTCAACCTTGGCTGCACATTAGAATCACCTTGGAAACTTTATAAAATCCTGATTCTTGGGACTCATCCTCTGGAAATTGTTTCTTTGTTATGGGGAGGGGCCACAACATTAATAACAAAGAAACAGAATTTCTGGAGGATGAGGCCCAGACATCGGGATTTTAAAAAGATTCCCAGGTGATTCTAATGTGCAGCCAAGGTTGAGAACCACTGATCTATAGATATAGTATTTCCAAAGGTAGCTTCTGGCTGTGATGTTATACCCAGGATATATATATATATATATATATATATATATATATATATATATATTTATATATTTATATATTTATATATTTATATCATATATATATCATATATATGATATATATATATATTCATTTCTATGCATGTGCAAATGTATTTATGTGTAAATATTTATGTGTAACATATACAGTTATGTGTATGTCTATATATACCTAATATGCTAAGTGTCTGACCAATTGGTCCACCATTTGGTTGAACACTCTACCAGTTGCTACAATGCACACTGGCCACCAGAAGGCAAACGCTCTGACTGGTAGGTTAGATTGCTGCTGGAGTCCAGCTGATCGGGACTGGGTGAGACAGACCGGACACACCCTGGAGCTCTCCTGTGGTCTCCCCCCCCTCCCAGCCAGTTGGCCCTGATCAGTCCAGATGGGGACTGGGCGAGACCGGCTGGACACACCCTAGAGCCAACCTCTCATGTCCCTCCCCAGCCTCTAAAATATTTCTTCTAATTAATTTCCTTTCAATGTGCATGAATTTGTGCACAAGGCCTCTAATGTATATATATTTAGTCAATTTTTAGCTCTGAATTTAACACATTGTATGCGGGAAACGTACTTATACGTTTTACGTTGACTGGTAGTAGAGCACGGGACACGTATTAATACGTTTTTTATAGACTAGCAGTAGAATGCGGGTAACGTATAAATACATTTATTTTTATACTTTTTTATTGCTCTAAAGGGATTGCTAACATGCAGATATACAAATTCCAAAGGACAAAATTTGGGTCTCTAACACATACAATGGTGAATTATGTATGTACTTCCAAGTATAATGGTAATCAATCTATTCAACTGCAAAAATGGCCCCCGCTAACTGTTAGCGCTTGATAAAAACTACCCGCAAACAATGTGTTAATAGTTTTTAAAGTAAGGATACTAATATCACTGAGGAAAAAAAAATACTTCTACTGATAATGCTATCAGAACAATTTTTCAGAAGAGTTTTGTGTGATTAGCTCAAATCCAGAGATCAGAATCCAGTCTTCTGAGTCTTGGTCCTAAATTTTTATGAAAGTTCTCAGAGTTATCTCCAAATATATGCTAAAATCCTTATAAAAGTACTAGAGGACTGGTGCACGAAATTTGTGTATTTGGTGGAGAGTCCCTCAGTCTGGCCTGTGTCCTCTTGCAGTCCGAGAGCCCTCAGGGGATGTCTGACTGATGGCTTAGCTTATAGTCGGACATGCTTAGTGCTGCTGTGGAGGTGGGAGAGGCTCCCACTACTGCCGCTGAGCTCACCAGCCATGAGCCTGGCTTCTGGCTGAGCGGTGCTCCCCCTGTGGGAGGGCACTGACCACCAGGGGGAAGCTCCTACATTGAGCATCTGTCCCCTGGTGGTCAGTGCACATCATTGCAATCAGTTGAGTGGCCTTAGCATATCATTAGCATATTATGCTTTGATTGGTTGAACAGATGACTGGATGACTGGACACTTAGCATATTAAGCTTTTATTATATAGGATTCATTCTAAACACTGTTCCTTATCTCTTTTCCTCCCCATAGCTCAGCATTATCCTATATAATAAAGAGGTAATGTGAAAATTGACAATCACTCCAACACACAAGATGGCCGCCCCCATGTGGTCAAAGATGGCCACCCCCATGGGGACACAAGATGGCCATCAGGGGAGGGCAGTTGTGGGTGATCAGGCCAGCAGGGAGAGGGCAGATGGGATGGACCAGGCCTGCAAGTGAGGGCAGTTGTGGGGGAGGGGGCAAAGCCTGCAGGGGAGGGCAGTTGGGGGGAACTAGGCCACCAGGGGAGGGCAGTTAGGCTTTGATCAGGCTGGCAGGGGAGGGCAGTTGGGGGCAACCAGGCCAGCAGGGGAGCAGTTAGGTATTGATTAGACTGGCAGGGGAGTGGTTATGGGTTGATCAGACTGGCAGGCAGAAGCAGTTAGGGGCAATCATGCAGGCAGGCAGGTGAGCAGTTGGGAGCCAGCAGTCCCAGATTGTGAGAGGGATCACAGATTGGAGAGGGTGCAGGCTGGCTGAGGGACACACACCCCTGTGCATAAATTTTGTGCACTGGGCCTCTAGTTTCTTATAAAAATGATCATAAATGTAGGTATTAAGACAAATTTGGTTTTATAAGTATAAAAAGGATAGATCAATAACCCGTGGTCTTTATTTATTAAAATTATTATTTTCATTTTATAACATGCTAATTTTTAATGTAATAACTTAAAAGATGATTCTTTTGTAAGAGCTCCCAAAGAAAAAAAAAGTATTTTCTACTTTATACCTAGTGTAAAAAAGTTGAAAATGGATTACATTTATAATGTCTACAATTTTTGAAATGATATTAAGTCATTTTACTAGGTCAGAAAATTGGTGTGTTCCTCTGCTTTTCCTTAGCCTCAATCATGAAAAATAGGAATTCTGATATATTAAATTCTCATCCCTCACAGCATTATTCAGCTTGACTGTGGTAAAATATCTTATTCTAGCAGAATTCTGTGGGTTTTGCCAGCGGGTTCCAATAAGTCAAGGCATTCATGGCAATGGATAAGTAACTCTCAGTGTTGCAATTGGATTTAACTCACTCTACATAAGTAGGACTAAATTTTAAAGCCAAGTTGATATCATCATTATGCAACTGTCAACTTTGTCCAGGAACAGGAGAGAGTCACCCAGTGGGTAGTACTGGAATAGTGTTTCCTATTAATATTATATACTTAGTAATGACTTGAAAGGTCTGCTTGTTATTCTTAATATTGAACATGGTCCTGGTCACATTGACTAATAAAAATCAACAAACTTGCCTGGCCAGCATGGCTCAGTGGTTGAGTGTTGACCTATGAACCAGGAGGTCACGGTTTCATTCCCAGTCAGGGCATATGCCCAGGTTGCGGGCTTGATCCTCAGTGTGGGGTGTGCTGGAGGCAGCCAATGAATGATTTTCTCTCATCATTGATATTTCTATTCAATGTTTCTAGAACATTGAATAGAAATATTCAATCAATATTTCTATCTCTCTAGCCCTCTCCCTTCCTCTCTGAAATCAACAATATATATATATATATATATATATATATATATATATATATATATATATATATATATATATTAAAAAATCAACAAACTTGGAATTCTAATGTCAAATGATATTAGACTTGCACTCTGTTTTTGAGTTGGGATACAAATGTGCACTATTTAAAAAGTCCATTTTTACATAAAAAGAACTCAGGTTTTGGAATCAGACTATGTGTAAGACCCAACTCTGATACTACACATACTCATCAATAACTGATTTACACTTCCTGATTTCGTTTCTCATTTTAATAAAAAAATAATTTCAGCCTTGAAGAACATTTGTGAGACTCAACTGAGATCATTTTTGCCTATACAAATAAAAACTATTTTTATTATTAGCAGCAAGAATCACAGACAAGAGGAAAATGTTTCTTACTTCAGTTTCCTATAGATAAAGGACACAGGCATTTTTCACTGAAGTTGTAAATAAAGGTGCATGTTTCAATTCTTTATTGTATTCTCAGCAAGTTAGATTTCTATACAAGAGTCCTTCTGTCCTCAAACATAAACTTAACTTCTATCGTCTAAGGAAATGAAGACATAAGTTGTCACTTGCCATAAGTAGAAAGAATGACAGAGCCAATTGCATCCCACTCTACTTGATTTACTTATCCTTCCAGTCCAGAGGATTTTCATCTTGTTCATGGTTTTCATATTTCTAGAACAAATTTTATATTTTATAGCAAGCATGTCAAACTCGAAGGCTAACAAGGGCCAAATAAACAAGGCATGTGGCCCGCAGGCCACGAGTTTGACATGCTTGTTTTATAAAATAACAGCAGATCAGAGTAATTTCTCAAGGTACACATCATCATAGATTCAGTTGCATGTTACAGAAAACCCAAAGTACCAGGATTTTCTACCTCCTGTATGAGAAGTCAGGAAGATCAACGTGGAGAGTATGGCAGTGCAGTGATGTGTTAAGGTTCCTCCCTGAGCTCCATATCATTGTGTCTAGTGTTTGGCTGTAGCCCTTATGATCCAAGGTGACTGGTGGATCTTCAGTAATTGCATTCATTTTTACACAGAAGAATGTTAGAGGGGCAAAGAAGGGTAAATCCTGCCCTCATCCATTGTTTAAAGGAGATGTTCTGATCATACCAAAAAGTACTAAGAGCACTTCAGTGTTCAGAGGGCAGGTGAAAAGGCAACTACTGCAGAAGAATAAAAGGAGAATAAAAATTGGGGGGCTGTTAGGTAGCCCCAGAGGCCACACTTTCCTTTAGAACAGAGCTGGTTCCGAGAACAAAAAGCTTTCTATGGAACACAAACAGCCTAGAAACCTTTTGTACCTCTCTTGCTCCTGTCACGACCTTGCATCTATGACCACTTAAGCTGAAAATAATGACAATAAAGGAAGGGGAAGAAGAGGGCTGCCCATGGTTGCTTTGTCTTTCAGTCCTTCCTTTCTCAAGAGTGAGACCAAATTTGAGAACTTTGGTACAATGTGGCCACCAAGAAGTGAAATAAAAACAGCTGAGTTTGTATATTTTGACTATGCTATTAATAATGAAACACATATGCACACATATACTATGAAATGCGAAATTTTAACCAAGTGGTGCATAACCTGATAGAAGGTAAAGCACTTGAGTCCTACCCATAGGTGCCAAAATAATTAGGAGATTACTTGAGAATCATTTTCGTTTTCCTAGGAGATAGCAATATAAATGAATTTGAGAAGGAGCATTGCATGCAGTAATATTTCTTTGACAAACTGTTGGGCAATATTTCATGTGCACATTAATAAAATGATGATTTTGAAGCACAAGATGTTTTATATGAACTATTAAATAATTATCTTCCCAAGTCTTTTTCATCAACTGTATCTCTCGTATCTAATTGTTTCATGTTGTCCTACAACAACTTTGACAATGGATCCAGGCAAGGAAAATGAGCCTGCTTAATCTTTTCTTTATTTCTCAGAAACAGTGCTTTTATCAGAACGTAGGCAAGATAGAATCACGACTGTAAAAACAATTGATAGGCCCTTTGTTGAGTGATCAGTTCTTGTTTCTTCTCCAACACAATGTAGCCTTGCTTTACCGTACTCAAACCCTGATAACAAAAATATTGAGGTACACAGTCACCAGTTTCCCCACAGTGAGAGCATCCAGTCTCAAATATTCTAACCTCCTCACCACTCTACTGTAAGAAGCTCTGCTCCAATCCCCCTTAGCAAGATCCTCCTAGTGCCAGGGACAGTTGGCTGCAGGAGATAAATGATCCTTATATGGACTGTGACTGTAGCTGCATTTTTGGTGGTTTCTGGTTGATCAACTTCAAAACTGATGTTTAAAATCTGCATCTAAAATGATATAAAATATGCTCAACTCCATCTTATGTATTAAATAAAATGGACTTTTGAATTTAATGCCTTCCTGCTTTCATTTTCACAAGCAAGTAGGATAAATAAAACAAAGGCCAATGTCACCTTTCTTAAAAATCACAAAAGTTGTACTGGGAGAAAAAAACACGGAGATTTGATTATTGTCAGTATGCGGTGTGTGTGTGTGCATGTGTGTGTGTGTGTGTGTGTGTGTGTGTTTCTCTATTTTTTGTTTTGTTCAGTTTTTTTCCCAGTATGCTTTGAAAACTAGCTTGCCTATCAGGCAGAAATTTGCCAACATTTGTTTTTAATTTGGGTTACTATTTAGCTTTGACTTCATCATATAATTAGAACAGTTCCTAGCCCATGGTAAAGTAGGATTAAATGTGAACTTCTGTTAATGTTACTACTTGTGCTCAAATAACTTTTATCTGAATTTCCCAGGCTGGAATTATGATCTCTCTTGCATGATCAGTGTTCCTTTGTAATAAAGAGCAGTGGTTCATAGTGTTTGGAAAAGAAAATCACAGGAAAAAGCGTTCTTAGGCTGTCTATTGGAAATGCTGGCTTTGTAGGGTCGATTTCATTATCGTGTTAGAAACACTTTTGCCCCAAGTGCTTCTCCTGGTCCTGATTCTTAATTGTTGTTGTTCTGTGGTGTAAAATATTGATGACATTGGTCAAAAAGATTGACAGCGGCATGAATTGTTATTAACCAGACTGTTGGTTGCGGCTTACATTTCAATACACACCAGGATGAAACAGGAGCCCTAGGGGAAAGTGTCCATTTTCATTCTCTCTTCCAAATGGACAGAAATGAACCCTTTCATGGCTTTCTTTGCCAGGTTCTTTTTTCTTTGAGCAATTAAAATGCCACTTATTGATTTTTACCTTGAAACATAAAATGATTCATTATTTACCAAAGCAGGAATTGTCATTTATCATAGTTGGAAATCATCTAGGAAGCTCAAAATAACCAATGATGTAACTGTTCTCAGGTCAAGAACCAAGGGCATGAACAAAGTACAGGCTGGAGAGAGTACCCAACCTCAAACCTCAGGGGTGTTAAGGTTGGCCTTGGAAAGATAAAACAAACACAAAACAAACACAAAACAGAAGCAGAGCAGGAGAAAGTTACTCCCTCTCCACACGCCCAGCACACACCCCCTAGCAGACACACTTGGAGAGGGAATGTTCATTGTGTAGTCAAAAGCTTTTGGGAAACATTCATCACTTTGTGTCTTCGTGCAGCAATGAAATCTGACTAGCAGCGTTTCCTCTGTCTTGTCATCCATGGCTCCTGTAAAAGGTTTATCCATATGGCACAAATTAGTATGGATTACATTCACATCTGTGCGATTATTTTTGTGAATGTCATTTATAATTAATACTGTGGACTGAGGAGCAATACGGGAGTGAAAGATGGAAATCACACATCCCAGGAGTGAAAAAGACGTGACCCTTCTACCTGACACTCCTATTTCTCCTTAGATGCCGACTCAGTCTTACAAAATAGAAGAGACCCTAGCTGGTTTGGCTCTGGAAGAGACTGAATCTTTCTGATGATATTTCCAGGAATATTAGTCAAGTCAATCATATGGTAAATTTTAAGTTACATGTTGATTTTTAAAGCTAAGCTGCCAACTGTCTCATGGACTGGTGAGCTAATGAGTTTTAGTCCAGCAACAACTGTGGGTCTTTGCATGTTTATTATAATGAGCTGTGCAGCAAAATCACTTTCAAGGGTGTTAAACTATATATTCTCAGGTGGAGTTGCAAACCTGCTGAAGAGGAAATGAGGAAGTGGCGTCAGAGAATCTCTCTGTAATAGGCTCTAGGAATGATTCTGATGGACAAAGCCCATCTAGAATTTGAGCCCCTCCCCCATTGCTAGCCCATTCACCAGTGACTAAATAATTAGCTGTGTACTATTCAGAAACATCTCATTTCCTATATCTGTTCTTTAAACAAATCATAATAGCAAAGAATACAGAGTATGTATTAAAATGCACAGTCCATCCTCATTTCCTCTAAGCCAGTGGTTCTCAACCTTCTGGCCTTTTAAATACAGTTCCTCATGTTGTGACCCAACCATAAAATTATTTTCGTTGTTACTTCATAACTGTAATGTTGCTACTGTTATGAATCGTAATGTAAATATCTGATATGCAGGATGGTCTTAGGCGACCCCTGTGAAAGGGTCGTTCGACCGCCAAAGGGGTCGCGACCCACAGGTTGAGAACTGCTGCAAGCGATCCATTCAAACCAAATGTCTCACTTTGTATTTCACAGACAGGTTACCATCTTATGTGTTCATAGTTAATTTTGAATTCCTCAACTGTAGGTATAGACTTCTTTCTCTGGTTGGTAAAAATATGTTATCCACACCTCTCCCCTCCCATTCCTTTCTTTTTTATTCCTCACACTATAACTACATAATTACGTTTAATTCATATTTAATTTGTTTGTAATTTATAATGTATTCTTAAACCCCTAGTCTTATTTCATAAACATTAACAATAGTGTTAGATTCCTAACTTAGTAAGATGAAAATTTTACCACATGAGTACAAATACCTCACCTCTGAGTCACTATGACCCCATCCAAGTTCCTATGAAATGTCTATCAGCTAACTGCTGGAATGGCTCCTCATTTCATGTTAAGCAAACAGTTGATACCACTTGTTGGCGTACAGTTCTTCACGGCATTTCCACATGTCCTGTGATAGCTTTGGTGCTAGAATATCTTGTAAAAGATACCCGTAGAATAAACAGCCTGGGAGGACAGAGGTGTCTCTCTCTAAGGCAGAGGGTAGATTTGTTTCTGACCAGCACAGTAAATATATTGTCTTCCTAGGGACAGAGCTTGGGCAGGTTTGCCAGCTGCTCTAATTGAGACTGGGGCTTTCCTAAGCTTGGGGTTCCCAGTAGTGTCCCATGCCCACTGTGTATGCAGCACCCACCTGGCCACTCCCTTATGACTCACACTGGACACATATCTAATGTGAAGCTTGGGTTACCTGCTGTGTCATGGTAATAACAACCTAGGAGTTTCATGGCTGCTATGGTCTGTTTGTATCCTTCCAGAATTCATGTGTTCAAATGTAACCCCCAATGTAATATCAGGAGGTGGGGCCTCTGGGAGGTGATGAGGACATGAGGATGGAGCCCTCATAATTAATACCCTTATATAAGAGCCCCCAAAGAGCCCCCTCACCCCTTCCACACATCCTGAGATCCACAGGTCAGAAGTGTGGGGTCAGGATGCCACGATGGTCAGGCTCTGCTGAGAGCTCTCTTCCGGGTGCAGATGGCCAGACAATCTATCATCACTTACGAAATTCGTGCATGGGACGAATTTAACATGGGACCCCTGTTAACTTTAATATAACTCTGTTTTGCGCCTTAACCTATGGAAATGTATTCTTTATCTAAATTATATAAGCGCTTGGCATGTCTTAATTGTGATCTAAGTTTTCCGTTTATGCTGACCTCTAAGTCAGGGTGTGGGTCTTTTTCATTCATCCTATTCCACATTCTATAAGCATTATTGAGCTTGTCCACAACAAAGTCTTTGAATTATGTTTGAGATTCTTTTAAATATAGTATATATATATATTTTTTTTTCAGTTGAAGTTGAGGTACAGTATAGTTTCAGGTGCACAACCCAGTGATTAGACATTTATTTAATTTACAAAGTGATCATCCCAATAAAGCTAGTATCATTGAACATACATAGTTATTATAATACTAGAGGCCCAGTGCACAAAATTCCTGCACTCAGGGGGCAGGGAGTTTCTCAGCCCGACCTGTGCCCTGTTACAATCTGGGAGCCCCGCCATTGATCACCCCACAGAGGGAGGCCCCGCCCACCTGCTGCAACCCACTGGTCAGTGGCCTGAGCCTCCCTCTGCAGGGCCATCATGGGGTGATGGCCGGGTCCCAACCAATCGCATCACACCTGCCTTGGCTGGCCTGGTGCCAGTGGGTGTCATAGTGTGGTCTTCCAGAAGGTCATCTAGATGGTTACTCTGCTATTCAGTTGTTCTGTCAATTTGCATATTACGCTTTTATTATTGTAGATATTTATCAACTATATTTCCTATTCTGTACTTTATATCCCCAAAACTATTCTGTACCTGCTAATTTAAACTTTTTAAAATTCTTTAGTTTTGAAAGTATTATATATGTCCCCCTTTTTCCTCCGTTGTCCTCTCCCAGCTCGCTCTTACTCCCCCAGCCCAGACCTTCACCCTCCTTCTGAACAGACCATCAAACCGCAGAGGGAAGGCAGGGGAGAATGGGCAGGCGATGGGAGGGGGACAGATGGTAAGAGATCAACAAAAGAAGTTGTATGCATATAAACATAACTAATGGTTCAGTTTTGTTTGTAAACATTAGAGCCAAGGTCCTTTTTGAAATATCTGCTTTTTACTAAGTGTTCTTTTTTTAAAATATATTTTATTGATTTTTTACAGAGGGGAAGGGAGAGGGATAGAGAGTTAGAAACATCAATGAGAGAGAAACATCGATCAGCTGCCTTCTGCACACCCCCTACTGAGGATGTGCCTGCAAACAAGGTATACATGCTCTTGACCGGAATCAAACCTGGGACACTTCAGTCTGCAGGCTGATGCTTTATCCACTGAGCCAAACCAGTGAAGACCTAAATGTTTAATCACACAACAAACAATTGATGGTTATATAGTTCTGTTAAGATAATGATACAATTTCTAGATCCAATGCTCCCAAAGTGCTAGAGTCCATCAGAAACACTGGCACTTGTAGAGCATACTCGCACTACTTACATAGCCATTGGGGTAAATATTAATATAATTATACATCAAAAAGAATCACAAAGGAATTTATTTAAATAATGGCTACAATTGTGCTTTCTCCATTTCCTGTGTCTCTACTACTTTAATTTCATTCATGATATTTAATCAATATATGCAAATCACTTTAGGGACTTATTATGTCCTGAATTCATTAATCTATTTTGGCAAAAGATAAGCCTATAAGAAGGTTTTCTTGGTTGAGATCATAAATGAGGATGGGTAGTATCAAGTTTCACTATCAAAAATCCTTGAGAGATTGTAATAATCCAAATAGTAAGTGGTCTTTTTGGTTTGTGTTTCTAAATCAAGAATTTTTTAATTTAGATATATTTTGTGTAAACTTAAGAATACATACATATTGCTTCTTCTTATTATTACAGTTTCTTTTCTGCATAATATTTTCTGAGAAAATACAAAATGAGCACATTTACTTTTTTCAGAAGTCAGATGCCTTATTTATCATGGAATATAGGGTCAAAGTAATGACAGTGAAATTGCATTTGTACCAGTCATCAATAGAATTTGGTTTATGCTTGCACAATTGGCTGTTTTGTTATGACATATCATAAAGCATTTCTTAATCCTTAGGCTTTTGCTAAGAGCTAAATTATTAGAGGTCTGAGATAGATACAAATTAAGTTTGAAGTAATGTGATGCAGGCCAATCATACTACTATTGTGTTAAATTTACATAAATGGAATAATTTTTTTAAATGAGCATGTCTCAGTGTTTTGGAATTTTGATATAATTCATAGCACAGAAAAACATTGAGACGTTCTTTGATTTGGAGTTATTTGTATCCCTTTGTCACAGACTCCATCTGTTAGACTATTTTTGAATTGCATAAATTTATTGGCATTATTGGTAGTCTCATTAATAAAGCTAAAATGAGAATATTCACAGGTATGCCTAAGTCACATGCATCTGACTTTCACAACACAGATCAAGGATGGTCACATTGTTGCTCTCTCACATATGTTGTGAGATTTTCCATTGTCTGTCTCACACACACCACTTTTCTAATAAAGTAGCACTAATTAAATGGCATGTCCAAAAAAACGGAGTTCTACCAGCATGAATTAGCTAATCTCTCTCCAATGAGTACCTAATAAGAGATGACTGAATAAATTATACTTCATCAACACATGGATTTCTATACAACTGAAAGAATGAGATAATCTATATGTACTAATATGGAGAGACAGCCAGTATATATTGGTGAGAAAAGCAAAGTATAGCATAGTGAATATGAAGTTATTATATCACACACTATTGTATATTATGCATATATGAAAAAGGAAATATAAATTAATAGATATTTGTATTTCCTTATAGCCACACAAAAAAATCAGAGATGAGAAAAAAACTCAATAAAATAGGTATGTCAAAGATAAAAATAAATGGGATGTATGGGGAAAGAGGAATAAGTGACACACTGGTTCATCCCTGTTAAATTCTTTTAACTTTTTTTAAAAAATATTTTATTGATTTTTATAGAGAAGAAGGGAGAGGGATAGAGAGTTAGAAACATCGATGAGAGAGATCAGCTGCCTCCTGCACTCCCCCTACTGGGGATGTGCCTGCAACCAAGGTACATGCCCTTGACCGGAATCAAACCTGGGACCTTTCAGTCTGCAGGCTGACGCTCTATCCACTGAGCCAAACCGGTTAGGCTCTTTTAACTTTTAGACCATATTAACATGGGTTATCTCTTAAAAAATGACACACAATGGTCTCCAAAGTAGATGACATTGGTGACCTGCTCTAATCTCCTGTAAGGAGCTCATGGTCCCAGCCCTCAGCTGCAGGGAGTGCTGGGTGCTAACAGCTTGTAGCTGCATCCTTTTTCATCCTAACCCAGACTTGGGCTGCCTACCCTGAAATTCCTGGGAGGTTATCTAACCTCACAATTAGGGGCACCCAATAGTTGATATGAAGGTACACAAGCACCTTACCTCAGAGTTGGACAACTCCATGCATATACCAGGGCTCCTGAGGACTCATACAGAGACTATAAGGTAGTCTAAATGCACTGAGATTCTTTTTGTCCCTTGCTCTATCCGGCTTCCCTTACTCCTTACAAGTTTCTCCTCTGAAGAGTCCTACAATATAACATACATAAGTATCTCCATTTCAAATCCTGCTTCTGGGGAACTGTCTTAAGCCACGTAAGAGAAGCAGAATACAAAGAAACAGCCACAAGATTAAAGGGCCTCCCCTGGAGTCTAACTCTTAAACCATCCATGTAGATCAAGCATGTCAAACTCAAAGGCTAACATGGGCCAAATAAATGAGACAGGAGGCCCATGGGCTGCTAGTTTGACATGCTTGATGTAGATGGTGCTATCCATTCACATTGTGTCTTCGTATTCCTAAATCACCATTATTTATGGATGTTCACCTGAGTAAAGCTAAGTAAGTCATAGGTGGATCCTCTGTATTGACAATTGGTAAAAAGATGACTTGGAATAGATCCACATAAAGTCCATGCATTTTTATTTGCCTCTACTATGGTACTCAATTATATTGAAATTAATTGTATCCACTACTTATAGTTAATGACCATAGTCCAGCAATTAGAACTTTACTAAAAGGAAAAAAAAAGCACTTTAAGATTTACTCAAATTAAGAAATTTCACTAAGAAAATAAAACAATAAAATAATGGTCACCCCCAACCATCAACAATGGTTATCCAGAAGGATTCAAAAGACTTCAAGGTCCTGGATCTTCTGGTTGTGTCAGGGAGAGAAAATTGTATTGTGATTCTAATGTTGGTTTTCATGATCCAGTATAAACTGTGAAAAAGTGGTTTTCTAAAGTCAAATTATCTCCTAGATTTTTTTCAATTTTCATATTTTTTTCTATTAAAAACAAATCACAATTTTCATAATTGTAATATTTTTATTTTCTTCACAAAGTGTATTCTACAAAACTGAGTGATCTACTTATATATAATCCAGGTTTTTTATAGTTCTACTAGAAGCCTGGTGCATGAAATTTGTGCATGGGTGTGTGTGTGTCCCTCAGCCCAGCCTGCACCCTCCAATCTGGGACCCCTCGAGGGATGTCCAACTGCCCATTTAGGCCTGATCCCAGCAGGATCGGGCCTAAATGGGCAGTCAGATATCCCTCTCACAATCCAGGACTGCTGGCTCCCAATTGCTTGCCTGCCTGCCTGCCTGCCTGATTGCCCCTAACAACTTCTGCCTGCCAGCCTGATCAACACCTAACTGCTCCCCTGCAGGCCTCGTGCCTCCCAACTG
Source organism: Myotis nattereri (assembly GCF_964212035.1). Classification (NCBI taxonomy): domain Eukaryota; kingdom Metazoa; phylum Chordata; class Mammalia; order Chiroptera; family Vespertilionidae; genus Myotis; species Myotis nattereri. The sequence goes on from NC_138075.1 coordinate 151,816,743, forward strand.
CCCTCCCCTGAAGGGTTGCCCTCCCCAACAGCCCTTTCCTGCAGGCGTGGGTCACCCCCAACTGTCCTCCCCTGCAGGCCTGATCATCCCCAACTGCCCTCCCTTTCAGGCATGGTCCCTCCCAACTGCCCTCCCCTGCTGGCCTGATCACCCGCAACTGCCCTCCGCTGCCAACCATCTTGTGGTGACCATGTGACCATCTTGTGTCCACATGGGGGTGGCCATCTTGTATGTTGGAGTGATGGTCAATTTGCATATTCTCTCTTTATTAGATAGGATATCAATCCATCCATTCACAGAAGGGATGCCAAAAGCCTACATTAATACAACATCTTATAGATTTAGGCAGGAAGGCATTCATTATTGGCTCTGTTAATACTCTGTTTTACATATGTCATTTGTTTGATTTTGGGGCCAAAATCAGTCATTGTCATGTCTGCATATTTCACATATATTAGTAGCTGGTGGGTAGGCACCTAAAACTATTAATAATACTATAAGTTTCTGCATGCACCTCTGAATAGTTTATCAGCACAACCAATAATATAATCTATTACATTGCCCTTAACCTATGATGAAATGTATTACATAAGGACTGTGTTTGACTATGAGAAGCAGAGAGTAAATTAAGCAGATTAGGTGATTTAAAAAAAATTCAGCAATGAGAAATCTGCAAATAAATTGTTGTTTATATCATTTAATCAACTCATGCTTGAGACCTCTTTTATTCATTAGATCTTTTATCATCTCTAACAATGCTTGCTCTTTGTCTAGAGTTGTGTTAAAATGGTCATCAATAACTTCAAAAGAATTAGGAAATATAATTTTTTTCTATGCTGGCCACTTTGCTGCCCTGGACAAAACTCATGTTCAGTAAATAAGGAAAAGAGGAGGATGGATTTTCAGTAGCCAGCTAATGAAATCTTCTACAAGACACAACAAAAGAACCTAATCTAGAGTATTAGTTGTATTTACACATGTGAGGTGCATCGCCTGGTCTGAAAGAAGAGATATCTGAGGAAGAAAATGTGACATCAGTCTCTCTTCATCAGCAAGCCCTTATTTTATGCCATCCTCTCATCTTTGCCTTTAAAGAACTTACTCAATTTTAAGGAAAAATTAATATACCATCATCTTCAATGTAGTTTTCTTTAACCCGAGCTGTAAAAATATGTTTTATGGCCCTCTGTAACAGTTTATACATTTTTATTAGGACAATTATTTGTATAATACACTGCTGAACATTTACTTTTCCACAGACAATATTCTGGACAGTGGAAAGTTTACAAAGATGAAGGAGATGTTTAAACAGATAATTAAATTACTCAATCTACAAAATCAGAGATGCCCATAATTAACCAAAGAAGGTGTATGCATATATGTAACCCATTGACAAAGACAATAGTGTGGTGAAGGCCTAGGGCAGGGAGAAAGGGCTGGCTAGGAGGAGTAAATGGGGGAAAAAAAGATGATGTTTGTAATGCTTTCAACAATAAAGATTTTTTTTTTTAAAAGTGTGTGTGTGTGTGTGTGTGTGTGTGTGTGTGTATTATGAGTACTTCTGAGGAAGGTAAGAAGCTTGGAGTAACTGGAAAACAAGTTTATTCATGGAGGTGGCAGGATATGAGGATGCTATGGGTATAACAGAAGAGGTTATGGGATGTCTACTTAGCTAAGCATTATCCTGAAGCCATGGAGAGAAATTTGAGGTTTAACATCAGGATGAAAACAAGATTGGGCTTGTGTTTTAAGAAGATAATTCTTGCAGGTGATGTGATGGAAGCAAGAATTCAGAAAAAGAGATCCACTTGTAAGTTATTGCAATATTCTCAGCGAGGAATGATGAAATCAACTATAATTGTGACAGTAAGAATAGGTAAGGAGAAGATACATTCAAGAAATACAACTAATCATAGTTTGCCTTGTATTCTTGTTGACTATCTGTGTGTCTGTTTTCTCACTACATTATGTGGATGAAAATGTGGCCACGTACTAAACTTGACAAGCTCAGGGAAGGCCTGCATGGTTAGCCTTACAAACTCAGAGACTGAAAGTAACCACATAGAATGGTCTGAAATTAAAACTTCCTAACCGAAAGTGAGTCATGGGGGGTAATCATGTCCTAGCTTTGTATCTTCTTTGACAAAGGTCAACTGTTATGTTAACGGAGCCTATTGTCTTTTTGCATCTATGATAACATACCTTTGTAATGTCAGAGTAAACTCCTCCGTGTACATCCATCACATCAGAGCATGAGACCACAGAATCCTTCATTGTTATCTTTTCCCCACATACCATCTCCCTGTGCTGTAAATGTTAATTGTTAACTATCCTATACCACCACTGTAAAAGAGTATTTGTAATTTCATTTTACTCTTTATCTAATCTCAGAATTTCCATGTTTTATTTTCTTCTGCCTCCCTAATCTATCACCAGTGGATTTTATATAACCCACTTACATCTCCTCCTTTAGTTATAATGTATAAAATAAACTGCAAAACTGCCATTCTCTGGAGCATTTTCTTAATCTGTTGAGATTTTGCTTCCTGGCAATTGTTGTTAGTTTGGCTTAAATATACTCACAAAAATTCTCTATGGGTTTGGTTATTTCTTTTTTGTTTTAATCCTCACCGGAGGATATATTTTTATTGATTTTTTAGAGGGACAGGAAGATAGAAGAGAGAGATAAACATCAGGAGGGAGAGAGAAATATCAATGTGAGATCAAAATATCGATCGGTTCCTCCTGTATGCACCCCAACCGAGGTTCGAACTCATAACCTGGGTATATGCCCTGACCAGGAATGGAACCGTGTGACCTTTCCTTTATGGTAAGATGCTCCAAACAACCGAGCCAACCAGACAGCTGGATATTTCTTATGTTGACAGTTACAAAGGAACAATGGCAGAAAAAAAAAAGTTTTATTTTTTGTTTTGTTTTTTACTCCATAGCATACTGTGACCATGGAATATCCTTGGTATTTGATTGATTTCACTTTCATTGAATTTATTGTTTTCTATTGAATGATATGAGCAATTCAAATTAATGCAGATAAATGCATATCTTTCATCAGTATTTATAATGTACTTCAGAACTAAAAGTCAGTGACTTGACAGTGATCATGGATTCAAGCACAATTCACATCATATGAAAACTGGCTGAATTAAATGTAACAGCTGATCAGCCTGGCTTTCTTCCAGCTCCTTATCCAGATGGTTTGCCCCCTTGCAGGTAGAAAAATGAAAATGAAAAGTGACCATTCTGCTAGACTGGTGTCTCCATGCCAAATAGAATTACTTAGAAACCTCTTTGAGATTAAAAAAACAAAAAAGCATGCAAAGAAGGAAACCTTTTTTAAAGAATGAGACTTGGCTGAAAACAATCTTAGACAAAAATTTAAAGGAGCTCTGAAACCCTTACTTTCCTTTTGATTCTTTTTCTAAATGGCCTTCAATGGCCCCCAGCCCTTTGACTAGCTGCCCTACCATAAATTGTTATATTTTTCTTCTCGGAATAGTTTCTGTTACACTAAAAATTTTGAATGTATCTTAGTAGGCACTGTTGAGAGAAATAGAAAAAGAAGAGGCTTGTCATAGTCCAGGCATGAGATCCTATCAATATTGCATATGCCACGGTAAATGTCTAGTTCCATAGAAACACTAAGGCTAACTCATGATACAAGGTTAGTGGGTTTGTTTAACTTAGTGTCTTCAGGCTCACTAGACATTGTTTAGACATTACATATTATTATTATTATTAATCATATCTCAGTGAAGGAAAGAACTGCATTCCATTAAATATTTCCAAGTTAGTATTCATCTTAGTCCCTATTAATTTTATAAATGGAAAAACTAATGACCCACTATAAAGAATTATGTATATAATACTATTCATCTAAATCCGTATCTACATAGGGTTTTTAAAATAATTTGTCCAAATGGCTTAGAAAACACTTATATTTATTTAAGTATCAAGTTCTAACTAGACATAACAATAATGACTGGATACTGTGCAAAAATATTGATTTTCCTCTTTCTTTTTATCCAGTAACCACAGAATATCATAATAATTCAATGTAGCATTATTTTTCCAGCTTGCATCTAAAGATTCACGAACTTTAAAGGATATTCATCATCTGTCTTCTTGAACATTTATGTTCTAATCTATAGCAGTGTAATCTCCTTAGGAGTTTGGACTCATAATTTTCTCTTAGAAATTCTACTGAAACAGACCTGCTTTATCATCGAGCTTGAATCTTAAAAGAGTTTCTCTTTCAAATACTAACCATGGGTTATTAATTTAAAGGTTCCCTTTGTGGGTCCATCAGTGAGGCCTTATAGGTATGATTTATAATTATATAATAAAGTTGTTAATGCTTTCATTTGAGTAATACAATAAAATAACTCAAGCTTGACTTTTTATATTTAATATAAAAAAATTAGTGGGGAAGGTAACATTTTCATTACTCAGATGTATTTTTATTTTAAAACAAACTTTAAAAATATATGTATGTTTAAAGCATATTTTAGTGAAAGAAAAATATATTCAAATATCAGACAAGTAGGTTTGTATCTTAGATTATTTGCTCAATATGTAACCATTTAATTAAGTCATTTTCTTTCTCCAGATTATATTTTCCTCCTCCTTTATTTTGGAATAATAACAAAATTTGCATCTTTTGAATGAGATTTAAGTAAAAATACATATATGCATTATTGTATTTTTACAAACAAGCCTAGTATTGTATAGTGTGAATTGGAGTTACTCAGTAAAGATTAGAGCATTCATAATGCTTTACTCAGTAAAGCCTAGAGAATTTTAATAATATATATTTGTATTAGAAATATAGCTAGATTAATTTTTGGTTATGTATTCAATAGAAATAAATAGGCTTGTCAAACCTTTACTCAAAATCTAAAATGTTATTCTTATTCTAAATGAAATAGTGCTTCTTATCCCAGGTCACGTTTTCTATATTTTATCACATACTACATATTCATCTTAAGTTAGAATAAAATCTTCAAATGTTCTACCATCAAAAATGCCCAAGCTGAAGACCACTAGCTAAAATGAGGCAAACAGGAGCTAGATTTATTCTTCTGTCTAAAATTAGTAAAAAAAACATTTACAATTATGTTATTCTTGGATAAAAGTCTTTAAATTTTATATTTTAGTTCCCCCTCCTTTTTATAAGAAATAGTAATATTTAAACAAATTGATTTGACATCTGAGGCAATACACAATAATGGTGTATTCGAATCTTAAATATTATAATTATATTCATCATAATAGCAGATAAAGTGGAAAACTGGGAAAAACAAAATAGTTGATCTGTTATATTCAAAGAACACAGACTACAAGCTGGAGAAAGCATTATCTCCAGAAACTGGGAGAGAACATAAAGAGACTGATAAGGAAAAAATTCTGAGATGTTCTAAATTGAATTACAACAGCTGGAGAGTGAGAGAAAGAGACAGAACTGTTAGTCTGTTAATGTGCCGGGAACCAATTCCAGCATGCCATAATTTCAAGAGTTTCATCAAAAGGTTGATGAAACTTGGGAACTCAACAGGGTTGAGTCACATATGTTGTCACCTGTTGAGAATGGCTAAAGGCATTTCCCCAAACCTGAATAGGAAACTGATTGGGGCTGCCAGACAATTAAAGGGCATCTTAATCTACATGTTATTGCCTCCTACTGGCCAAACACCTGAACAGCCGTAGGCTATTCCCCAAACTGACAATGCTTCTGTATTGAAACCTTACCCTTTGAAGTATATTATCTCCACCTTGCCTTAGGACAAATTGTGTTAATAAAAGCAAGGGTCCTAGACAAGGAGGGACTCTTCAGTTCCTTTAGCTGAAGGTCCTCTGACCCCCAATGCCTTTCAAAATTATATCTCGTCTCCAGATTCTTTATTAGTCTCTGGATTCCTATGTCATCTACGCACAGCCCCTTTTCCAGATTCCTGAACCCTTCTTGATGCTGGGACAAGAACCCCGACATTAATGGTTGCAGGCCATCTAACAGGACTGTTCACATTCCTTTTGTCTTTTGGAACTTTGGAGTAATTTTGAGGTGACCATTTCTGAAGATCATGTTAGCCAGTCAGGATGAAACTCTGGGAGCCTCAGCTTCTTGTTCACACATCGGCTTTACAGACTGCTGCCCATAGCCAATCCACAGGAGCGGAGGTTTCTTTTTGAGATCCCATAGTTAGCCCAGGTCACTCCCTTCCAGCCCTTTGCCTATAGCGAATGTAAATTATTTCAGATGGCTTACGTCTTTCTCCCTCTTTCCCTTACTTGATGTATAAAAATGTGTGCAAACTCTGAGATAATAGGCATGTATGTCTTTTTCATCCAGCCATGCTGCTGGTGGTTTAGACCCCATGCCCCAAGATCAGTCTTCTTGATGGGTAGCATTTTGGCTTAATAAAACATTTCTTAAAAAATAATGCTTTTAGCCATAGATGCTAAAATTTTTCTTTAACAGAGCACAGGGAAAAGCTACAGAGAAAAAGGAAGAAATGAAAAAGTGTGGCAGCATTTGCATTTTATTGAGATGGATAAATATAACAGAACATGTCACAGGGTCCTTGCTATTGAATGACTGAGTATATCATAGGCATATGATTTTTCATCTAAAAAGCATATATATATATATGTATATATATATATATATATATATATATATATATATATATATATATGAAAAAGTGTGGCAGCATTTGCATTTTATTGAGATGGATAAATATAACAGAACATGTCACAGGGTCCTTGCTATTGAATGACTGAGTATATCATAGGCATATGATTTTTCAACTAAAAAGCATTTATATATATATATATATATATATATATATATATATATATATATATATATCCCTAATATACAAATAGACCAACGGCGGAACAACTGGGTCGCTATGACATGCACGGATCACCAGCAGCAGAAGGCAGAGCACGAAACATGGCAGGTTTCGGCCACGGTAGGATGGTGGAGCAGGTGAGCAGGGGTACCAGTCCAAGGCAGGGCGCCGGTTGCTGTCGTTGGGGCGAGCCTCTGGTGGTTATTGAAAATTCTTTGCTCCCGTGCGCTGGCGCTGGCCCCACTCACACCTGCTGCTGGCGCTGGAGCCGCTGCTTGCACCCGCTACCCGTGCTGGCCCTACTGGCACCTGCAGCCAGTGCCAGAGCTGCCACTTGCACCTGCTTCTGACACCCGGCGCCGGTCCCAATCTCTTGGCACTGTCAGCAGGTGCGTGCAGTGGCTGCTGGCCCCGATTGCCCTTGAGGGCTTCTCTACCTCCCCCTGCTCCTGAGGGGCAATAGACTTAGCAGTCGCCACTCTCACCCACTGCTGGTGCCAGCCCCAATCACTCTGCGTCATCAGAGGTCAGCGGGTGGAAGTGGGGCCGGTGCCATCAGTGCATGGGAGTGGTGGCAGCTGGAGCAGGGCTGCCGGCAGAAAGGGGGCCAGGGGCCATGGTGGGAGGGGCTGGGTGGGGGCACGGAGAATGGGCCGAGACCCGCCCCTGTGCCTACTGCAGCCTCACGGCTCACAGTTTCTTTCAAGGTGCACGAATTTGTGCACTGGGCCCCTAGTAGTTATATATAGTATCTGCTAGAAATTAGAGACCCTACTTACTAGTAAATACAAGAGACACTTGAAAAAAACATTGCATGTATTCAGCATATTATGTGTCACCTTTGGATAAACACCACTTGTCTTAGAGTCTATCTACACAGAGGAGCCTCATTCACAATTTCCAGGTGGCTAACCCTGCTAAATGGCATTACAAGCCATGAGTCATATACCCCAATTATGACCCATCATGTGCTCCATGCACAAGATGAGAAGTATTTAATATTCACCTCATTTCATTTTCACTGCCTAAATATAAAGGTAGTGTGAGGCACCCTACACAGCATCTTGATTGCAATGGATCCACAATTCAAGGGGAAAGATGTTCCACATGGATACATGAACTTATCACTGAGGTATAGCCCTGACAACTGCACAAATGAGGATTCTAAATAGAGAGGGGTCACTGCTGACTCAGCAAGCGGAAGGGCCACAGACAAAATGGGCATCTGCCAACTTGTGAGCTTCATTGAACACACATCAGAAAGCATGTGGCATAATTGTGCTGCTCAAAGAGAAGGCAGGGCTTGGGTGGCCATTCTCCTAACAGGAAAAAAAAAGGAAACATTTGTTCTCCTCTAGTATATTTGATCTCATGTCACCAAAGGAAATAGGAGATCGGTAGGGGAGCTATAAAGGCTGAGGTGCCTTCCCCTGGAGGCAGAGTATTTACACAATTTAATACATTTACAGAACATGGCCCACGTCATTTCTTTTTTTAAATCTAATCCTCTTTTTTTTTTTTTCTAATGTGGTCAGGACTCTGACTCTCTGTCTCTTCTATGGCAGCCTTCAGCTTGTTCTCTGTATGTTCTCTGTATCTATCGGCCTGTTTCTGTTTTCTTTTATTCATTTATTTTGTTCTTTTTTTAGATTCCACATGTAGTGAAACCAAATGGTATTTCTGATATTTGTCTTTCTCTGTCTGACTTATTTCTCTTAGCATGATACCCTCTAGGTCCATCCATGTTGTAAATGACAATATTGCATTTTTTTATGGTTAAGTAATATTCCATTCTATATATGTACCACATCTTCTTTATCCATTCATCTATCTATAGACATCTAGGTTGCTCCCAAGTCATCCTATCTAATAAAGAGGAAATATGCTAATTGACCCTCATGCTGTCACAAAGATGACGGTGCCCATAGCCAATAAGGAGGAAATATGCTGATTAATGCCCTGCCCTCAAAGATGGCAGTGCCCACAGCCAATAAGGAGGGAATATGCTAATTGACTGCCCCTCCCTCAAAGATGGTGGCACCCACAGGCAATAAGGAGGGATATGCTAATTGACTGCCCCATCCTCAAAGATGGCAGCACCCACAGACAATAAGGAGGGAATATGCTAATTGACTGCCCTGCCCTCAAAGATGGCAGCACCCACAGACAATAAGGAGGGAATATGCTAATTGATTGCCATGCTCTCAAAGATGGTGGCACCCACAGCCACAAGATGGCCAGCAGTGGAGGCAATTAGGGGTGATTGGGCCAGCAGGGGAGCAGTTAGGCATTGATCGGGCCGGCAGGGGACTGGTTAGGGGGTGCTCAGGCTGATAGGCAGAAGCGGTTAGTGGCAATCAGGCAGGCAGGCAGGTGAGCTGTTGGGAGACAGCAGTCCCGGATTGTGAGAGGGATGTTCGACTGCCGGCCATCTCCCAAGGGGTTCCAGATTGGAGAGGGTGCAGGCTGGGCTGAAGGACACCCCTGCCCCAGTGCATGAATTTCATGCACCGGGCCTCTAGTTTCTAAATAAGCCTATGTCTATAGAAGTATGAGCACTCAAGGATGGAATCATGAATTATTTTGCTTCTTTGATTATATCAATTGAGTGTCACACTTAATATGTGACTATTCCCTGGCATTTTGTCTATATTCCTATCTTGGTGCTTAGCTTTTTTTTTTCCTTAAAATATTGCTCTATGTACTATAAGAACCTTGTTAATTATTACTTAAATGCAATTAAAGATATCTAAATATCCCCTTTATCTCAAATATCTAACACAGCCGTGGGCAAACTACAGCCCGTGGGCCAGATCCGGCCCGTTTGAAATGAATAAAACTAAAAAAAAAAAAGACCGTACCCTTTTATGTAATGATGTTCACTTTGAATTTATATTAGTTCACACAAACACTCCATCCATGCTTTTGTTCCGGCCCTCCAGTCCAGTTTAAGAACCCATTGTGGCCCTCGAGTCAAAAAGTTTGCCCACCCCTGATCTAACATAATGAATATCTAAGAGACAGAAAATGGCTGATGAATATTCTTATTTATGAATTGAGTAAAATGATTTCAACCAAAAATAGCCATTCCATGATTCTTTGACTGATGTTTCTTCAATTTACCAGATATTATAGGGCTCTATATTGTAGCTACTTTAATCAAAATCATTAATAGAATAAGGCAGAAAAGTAAATTCATAGTCTCAGAAAATAAACTTTTGCAACTTGCACCATATCTGTAACATATACATATACATACTAGTACACACACACACACACACAGACACACACACACACAATTTGTCTTTTTTTTTCCTAGTCAGTGTATGAACATATTTAGGATAATGGTGGGCCAGTTCAAGTTCACACAATATGACTAAGCTTGGAAAATGAAAAGTTCTGACTTCTGTCCTCTTATAGCTCCAAACTATTTCTTTAACTCCTTTCCAGGTGAGAAAAGAAAGCCTGGCAGATGCCCCAGGGCATGTCAAAGCTGAGCTGGACTGTGGTCCGTATTTACCCTGTTTCCTCACTTTGGGCTATCAACACTGCTAAGACCTATTTCTGATAAGTGAAAGCTGTCATATTTTAAATACCACATGGTGATTCTGGGTTATCCAGGTGCTGATTTGTAGGGCCCTGCACAGAGTTTACGCTGGAGGTTATTATTTCAAAAGTGAAGTCATAAAACAAGAACTATGAAAAGGACACATCAAAAAAATCAACAATGGATATGACCTCAGTTACCGGCGCTTCATCCAGAGGGATTGATTTGAGGGGGGTGGGGAATTGACAATGACTAATACCAACAGGTGTGTGGGGAGGTGATTGCGGCAGTGTTAGCAAGGAGTGGCCACTTTGCCCCACCACCTACACTCTTTTCACATCTGTCTTCTCTACTTGGGGATGTACTAGCCAGCTGATAAATTCCAGGTTAGTCAGGGGAGGCCCAACCTGGCTGCAGGTAGGGGGACACTGACCTTGTCCCTCCTGTGTGCAAAATCAAATACACAGGTACATAGAGAGCAATTACTCTTGCATGACAGCTGAGCACTGATGGACAGCTTCTGACAACAAACAACAGAAAGACTGAATAGGGAGGCTGGGGAGCCGTGGGCCCTTGATGAGCTGCAGGAACTGTCTGGGCCAGAGGAGCTGTGAGTGCCGCTGTTCTGGCCCTTCCATCTCCATGGGGCAATGGGGACCTCTGTTTGGGGCCTTGGCTACCTGCAGCATCACTGCAGCTCAGTCCGAGCCACAGTGACTGGAGCCTTTGGCCTCCAAACAAAGGGAGCAGGAACAGCAGAGCATCCTCCCACACACCTCCTCTACCTGCCAGGAGTGACTCCAGGCAGCAGGCTAGTGCCCAGGCCCCATAGGGCCTGCAGATCCCAAACTCAGGAGGTGCCTGCCAGATGCCAAACAGCTTCCGAAGCACATAGAGCCTGCACCAAGGCTGCTTCTACACGGGATCACATTCTGTACAACCAACAAGAGAGAGACTTACAGAGAAGGCTGGGGAGCTGCAGAGCTCTCAGAGGTCAGTGAGCCTGTGGGAACTTCCCCTCCACCTCCATAGACGGGCGGGGCTCCATCCAGCAGCTCTGGCAAGGTTGCTGCAGAGTGTTCCTGGACAAATCCCTGGGCCCATTTTGGTCCTTTCGGGTATTTTCTCTGCAATGAGGAGCCAATGGCATCCAGGCCAGTGGTGTGTTCTGGAGGGGGAACACACCATCCCGATCAGAGGCAGGGGCCAGGCCTTCCTTTCCCTGGTGATCTATCTGTGGATACACACTCTCCAGAAAAGGCATCTTGGTATGACTCTCTCCACCTGGGAGACCCTTGAGGCGCTGCAGGAACTGACTGGGTCAGAGGAGCATGAGCATCTGACAGCTGAAGGCTGTGCTAGCATTATCCTCAGCTGATGGATATACAAGCCCATTATTCTTCAAAATGGACCTGGGCAGCATTTACCCATGTTGATCTCAGGGCCTGGTAGCTGCCATTAATTACTAATCATACCTCTCTTCCCCTTTTTCCCCCAAGTGCTCGCCTCACTTAATCTCTTCTCTTTGTTACGTGATTCAAGTGCCCTAATTGCTATGTGTCTTCATTATGACTCTTAAATCCCTTTGTCAAAATAGTTTCATGGTTTCACAGTTTCTCTCTAAACAACTCTCACAGCACATTTCCAGGAATCACCACCTTATTTTAAGTTATTTTTATTAAAATTATTTTTAATTTTTATATGTATATATGTACTAGAGGCCCAATGTATGAAATTCTTCATGGGTAGGGCTCCTAGGCCTGGCCTACGATCAAGGCCAATCTGTGGGATGACCAGCGGGGAAAATATGGGGGGGCCCGCTGGCACCCACCTTGGTCAGCTTGGCACAGCACACTTACCAGCCCCACCACCCACCGCCACTGGTCACCTCCCTCTGTGGGGTGACCAGTGGGGCAAAAGGGGGTTCCCCACTGGTACCCACCTTGGCTGGCCTGGGACCTGCAGTCTGAGAGCAGCTCCTGCATTGAGCGTCTGCCCCCTGGTGGTCAGTGTGCATCATAGTGACTGGTTGTTCGGCCAGTTGTTCCACTGTTCAGTCGATTTGCATATTAGGCTTTTATTATACAGGATTATTAAATTTATTGGCATAAAATTGATTAATAAACTTTTTAAAATAGTCATTCTTGTGTTTTTAAGGGGAGTACAATTGGTTTTATTGTACAATACTTATGTGATACATAATTTATTTTTTAAATGCACATTTTAAGCCTGTAGGAAATTTTTATAAAGCATTTTTATTATAAAGTGTAAGGACAAATCAAAATGAAAAATAAAAGGCTTAATTCTTTCTCTGGAAAATAAGAGAACAGGTTACCTTTCCCTCTTTTTTTAAATTTACTTTTTTATTAAAGTACTAGAGGCCCAGTGCATGAATTTGTGCATGGGTTGGGTCCAGCCAGCCCAGCCCCAATCAGGAGGAGGAAATGTTGGGAGGAGGAGATGGTAGGAGGTTGGCCAGGCAGCCCATCCGGATCAGGGCCCAATCAGGACTGGATGGGCTAGGGCAGCCGTGGGCAAACTACGGCCCGCGGGCTGGATCCGGCCCATTTGAAATGAATAAAACTAAAAAAAAAAAAAAAAAAAGACCATACCCTTTTATGTAATGATGTTTACTTTGAATTTATATTAGTTCACACAAACACTCCATCCATGCTTTTGTTCTGGCCCTCCGGTCCAGTTTAAGAACCCATTGTGGCCCTCGAATCAAAAAGTTTGCCCACCCCTGGGCTAGGGGAAGGGGCCACAGGGGATTAGCCAGCCAGTCCCACCCCCTATTGAGGTGGGGTGGGGATCAGGGATGGGGCTGGCCAGGGAGAGGGGCTGCAGGAGGTTGGCTGGCCAGGGGGAGGAGTTGCGGACTGATCAGGGTGGTGGGGGCTCATCGGGAGCATGGCTGGCCAGGGGGAGGGGCTGCAGAAGGTTGGCCACCCAGCCCCACCCCTTATTGGGGTGGGGGTGTGCAATCAAGGGCAGCCCAGCTGGGGGGAGGGGTTGCAGGCCTATCATGGTGGGGTGGGCTGATGATCAGAGTGGGAGAGTCTGATCATGGGCAGGCCGGCAGGGGGAAGGGGTAGTGAGGTTGGCCGCCGGCCCCACCCCCTGATTGGGCTGGTTCGCTGGCCACAGTGGGCATTATAGTGAGCAGTTGTTAGGTTGTTATGGCCAAGAGGTGCTCCATGCACCTCCTGGTGACTGGTTGTTTGGCCGTTTGGGTCGTGACACCTCTTGGCCTGTTATTATTATGACTAGAGGCCAGGTGCATGAAATTCATGAACTGGGGGTGTCCCTCAGCTCAGCCTGCACCCTGTCCAATCTGGGACCTCTGGGGGATGCCGGTTTAGGCCCGATCTTGGCAGTCGGGCATCCCTTTCATAATCTGGGACTGCTGGCTCCTAACCACTCACCTGCATGCCTGCCTGATTGCCCCTAACTGCTTCTGCCTGCCAGCCTGATTTTCCTCTAACTGCTCCCCTGCCTGCCTGATTGATGCCTAACTGATTCCCTGCCAGACCGATTGCTCCTAACTGCCCTCCCCTGCTGGCCTGTTGGCCCCCAACTGCCCTCCCCTGCTGGCCTAGTCGCCTGTAACTGCCCTCCCCTGCTGGCCTGGTTGCCCCCAACTGCCCTCCCCTGCTGGCCTTTTCATCCCCAACTTCCCTTCCCAGCTGGCCATCTTGTGATGACATGAGGTAGCCATCTTGTGATGATGTGGGGGTGGCCATCTTGTGATGACATGAGGGCATCACACGAGGGTGCAAGGGCCACCTACACTTTTATTAGTATAGATAGTTGACATATAATATTTTGAGATACAAGTGTGCAACATAGTTATTCAATATTTACATACCTTACAAAGTGATCACCATGATAAATTAAGTAAACATCTGTTAGTGCACAAAATACATACCATACTATTGTTTATATTCTCTATCCTGTACATCACGTCTCCATGACTTTCTTATTTTATAACTGTAAGTTTGTACCTCTTATCACCATTAAGTTTTTAAAGAGGCTGGAAAGTTTTTACTTAATGACAACTAAACATATAAGAATAGGTTATATAGTTTCTTATCAAGGAGGAAATTTAGTACTTATTTTACTATGGTGATAGCCTTAAAAGGAGGCCTATTTTCAGCCCATTAAGAGGTGTGCCCATTTGCCATTAGACCAACTTGCATAGATTGATGAAAACTTTTAGACCACTATGTCAAAATGACATTAAAACATGCTTGGACTAAATACTTACACAGTGAGCATCACTGGACACTAGCAATTTCAAATGATGCAACAGCATTGTGAAATTGATGTTTCGTTTTTTCTAAGCACAAGATTGAAATAAGCCTTGCGATGAGGTACTTTCAGTATAAGTTTCCCACTCTGTGGGAAATCTTCATGGTGATATCAGTATTTAGGGTATGTATTCAGAGAAATTGTTAATACTGTGAAGGCTTCTGGCCGAACTCTGGCTCCAGGATCATAAAACCTCTCCCATTTTTAGAAATAAATTACATCATGTTCCTTTCTTCTGGTTTATAGCTAAAGATTCCCAGTGTTTTGATAGACAAACATTAAGCCACCCCCCCCCCCATCCCAATTGGAAGTTACTGACACATGCTTGTTAACTGTGGCTATCACACATGGGAAGGATTGTGTCAAGATATCTTCTCCTGGGGGGCTATTAGTCTCTGATCCCAGATAGCCTGGGGGAGGTGGTGGTGGAAGAGAAGAAAATAAGCACTGACATTAGAGCCATTTATCACCTACTGCTGCGTGTAGAAGAAAAGGATCCTCTTTCAAGATAGTCTATTATCTGCAGCTTGCTGGCTTCGTGCTGTCATATGTTTTTTTCAGTAGTCAATAAATTGCTGAAGGCCACATTTACAGAGTAAGTACTGCTGTACATCTGAGTGTGTATAGTGTTCTGTTATTTACAGCAGCATTTGCCCATTTTCTAGAAGAGTCTAGTAGACCAAGAGGTATTTTTATACTCACCAGATAATTTCATTAATGATTGTTTACCAAATCTATTTTCATGATAAATAAACCATAAATATAATAAAGAGGTAATATGAAAATTGACCATCACTCCAACACACAAGCTGGACACTCCCATGTGGTCAAAGATGGCCACCACAAGATGGTCAGCAGGGGAGGGCAGCTGGGAGGGACCAGGCCTGCAAGGGAGGGCAGTTAGGGACAACCAGGCTGGCAGGGGAGGGAAGTTGGGGGTGACCAGGCCTACCAGGGAGGACAGTTAAGTGTGACTAGGCCAGCAAGGGAGGGCAGTTAGGGGTGATCAGGCCAGGATATTTTAAGTCATGTCCCTGCCTCAAAAATGCTAAACAAGCACACACACATTCATTTAGCTAATGTAGTGCTTACTTATTCCTTTCACTTATTCTCACCACTGTTTTAATCTATGCATTTTATTTCTTTCATCAGTATGTACACCATACAGAACCCTATAAACCATGCATTAATTGGTGCTAAAAGCACTGCTTTCTTTTAACACCAAACCCTTGCCTGGATAATGAGGAATTAGGTCCTAAGCTCTATTTTATAAAATCAGGGCTGGGAATCATCCAAGAGTGTTTACAGGTAAGTGGGGGAGGGCAGTTAGGGTCAATTGGGCCAGCAGGGGAGCAGTTATGCATTGATCAGGCTGGCAGGAGAGTGGTTAGGGGGTGATCAGCCTGGCAGGCAGAAGCAGTTAGGGTCAATCAGTCAGGCAGGAAGGAAGGCAAGCGGTTGGGTCCCAGATTGGAGAGGGTGCAGGCTGGGCTGAGGAACAACAACCCCCATGCACGAATTTCTTACACTGGGCCTCTAGTAAATAAATATGTTTACAGTATATACACTAGAGGTCCGGTGCACAAAATTTATGCAGGAGTAGGGTCCCTAGGCCTGGCCGGTGATCAGGGCCAATGTGTGGGGTGACTGGTGGGGTGATGAGGGGGTCTGCTGGTACTCAATTTGGCCAGCCTTATGCTGCCTGCTCGCAGACCCGCTGCAGACATCTCCATCTGTGGGGTGACTGGCTTAGGACAATGACCTCCCCACATTGGCACCCACCTTGGCTGGCCAGGGGTCTGTGGGCTGGGGACAGCTCCTGTGTTGTATCTGCCCCCTGGTGGCCAGTGCATGTCATAGTGACCGGCCACTCTGCCCATCGTTCTACTATTAGGCTTTTATTAAATGAAATATATATATATATATATATATATATATATATATATATATATATATATTAATTAGAGGCCTGGTGCACACAAAATCATGCATGGGTAGGTTCCCTAGGCTTGGCCGACTATCAGGGCTGGTTGGGGCCTTCCTTCCCCTAGCTGCCAGCTTTCCTTCATTTTGCGCTGCCCCCTAGCTGTCAGCGCATGTCATAGCGAGCAATCGAACTCCCAAGGAGACAATTTGCATATTAGCTTTATATTATATAGGATATTTTAAGTCATGTCCCTGCCTCAAAAATGCTAAACAAGCACACACACATTCATTTAGCTAATGTAGTGCTTACTTATTCCTTTCACTTATTCTCACCACTGTTTTAATCTATGCATTTTATTTCTTTCATCAGTATGTACACCATACAGAACCCTATAAACCATGCATTAATTGGTGCTAAAAGCACTGCTTTCTTTTAACACCAAACCCTTGCCTGGATAATGAGGAATTAGGTCCTAAGCTCTATTTTATAAAATCAGGGCTGGGAATCATCCAAGAGTGTTTACAGGTAAGAAATTTTCAGCCACCTTTGTTCTGCCCAGCCAGGCATTCACCCACTAATTTATTAGGGACAAGATCAATAGCCTGAACTAGATTGCTGTGCTTAACTTGAATCGAATTTATGCCATGTTTACAGCTGTTTTCTCTGATAGTATCCTTGGAGGAGATGAGCTGTTAATCTAATGGGTTTGCACCGCCATTTTGCATGTGCTGATTGCTTCAATGACTTCCGAGAGATTCTTTTATGTTAAGCCCAAACTCACAGGCAGAAATCAATCAGAGCAGCACTTTCTCTCTAAAGAATATAGAAAACTTATTAGAAACAAAATAGTGCTTCTTAACTATGGTTAGCCTTGGGCAACGTATGTCCACTGGGTATAAGCAAGTATTCACTCCAGCACCACCACAGATATCATATTAGTGTTCAGCTCTGTGTAACAGGTTACAGTAAATGCAGCTGCTTAGAACAACATACATTTACTGTCCCACAGATTTTCTGGGCCAGGAGTCCTGATGAGACTCAGCCGGGTCTTCTGCTAAACCACCACCAAGGTGCCAGGCAGGATTCATCAGGAGTTCGAGAAGGCCGCAGTCCTCTTCTAAGTGTACTCAGCCATTTTGGCAGAATTCAGGTTCTCGGGACTAAAGGACCTATGGCTGCCTGCTTGGTCAGAGTGAGTCTCCAGAGTGAGTCTGCTAGCAGCACGGAATTCTATATAAAGTAATTATGTAATCATGGCAGTGACAACCCATTATCTTTGCCATATCATGTAACCCAATGATGGTGGTGACTTCTGATCAACTTTCTCCTATTCTGTTGGTTGAAAGCGAGTCACAGGTTGCTCCCAGACTCAAGGGAAGAAGATATGCCAGGATGTGAATACCAAGAGGTGGGGATCATGGACATCACCTGGAGTCTGTCTGCCACAGTCCACATTCTGCCTCCAATGATTCACATCCTTTCTAGATGCAAGTATATTTATTCTCTTCCCCAGGTTTTCAGGATTCTCACCCCATTATAGCACAAACTCAAAATCCAAAATCTCATCCTCTAACTCAGGCCTCAGTGTGGACTCCTCTTGTGGTAAGTAGAGCTCATAGGGCACAATTCCTCTTGTTTGGTGAATGTGTGAAAGGAGACAAGCAAACTCCTCGTCCTACCCAACATACAGTAACGGCACAGGCATGAGATAAAGAGCTGTAACAGTAAAAGGAGTCACTGGTGTTTTGCAGCAGTTTTGAAATCCAGCTGGGCTCATGCTGGGAATTCCTTGATTAGATTTCAAGACTTGGGGAATAATTCTCCATGGTTCTTGACTCTTTCTTATGGAATAGGCTTCTCCCTCTGAGTCAAGTACAAACAAGTCAAGTACACATACACCTCCATGATATTTACACTGTCCTTCCAGGATAGCCATGAGGAATAGAACAATCATCGGTAGAAATATTTTTATTAAGTAACAGAATAAATTTAAAATAAATCATTTTTCAATATTCTGAGGTTCTTTCTTAGTATCCATGTCAAAGAATCTATGTCCTGTGAAAATGAGCCAAAATTGTAAACACCACATTTTTTCTAGAAATTTTATATATAAGTAATATATACATATATTTAAGAATTCCTCTGAATTATCATTTTCTAGAAAATTTCAGACAATTTAAAATCATATTTTTCAAAATATTTGGAGTGAAATAGTAACATGTACATTTAACTGGTTTTCTTAAAAAATATTTTAGATTCACAACTTTGAAATTCTTCCTATATTTATCAAGTATAGTGGAGAACAAAAAAATATTTTTATGTAAAAGAATCTAGAAAACTGTATTTAAAGAAGAAGGGTATTTCTTCCCAATGATATGGCTGGATAACAGGAATTTTCTCAATAGGAAAGTGGGTGCTGTTATCAAAAGAAGGGAAAAAGAGCAGATAAATCCATTGCCACAAAGGCACTTTGCACAGTGTGTGGACATGACAAAGTCTAGGGGCCATCCGACTCTTGAGTAGATGTGGGGAAATGTGAACTTGACATTACAGGGTTCAGGGCAGTGCTATCCTCAGCAGAAAGCCAGACTGCACATAGAGAGAATGTCAAGGGTTCCTGAGTTAGAGTAAATGGGAATATTCCCAGAGGGTTTGTATTGGGTATTTTGGGGAGTTGTCTCCAAGAATATAGAGTGAGAGTCTGGGAGGATTTGTATTTCTATCAGAGGCTGGGTCACACAGAGATTATGATGGAATCTCTGCTGGTATTTTAAGAAATGTACTCACAGGTTCGATGCCACTATCTGAAAGGCTTTCTGTGCTGCACATGTTCCCCCTATCATAGCCTCTTCCCCATGGAGGGTGAGCAGATACTGGACTGTGGCTATTTCAGGCTTCCCCAGAATTTAGGGATTTCTTTTCTGGTCTCTACCTCCTACTTTGATGTGATAGTACTATCCTTAAGTCTGAAAACTATTGGTTTAACAGGTTCCCAGATACCTGTACAATTCCACAATGCATAGAAATCAAAGCTTAAGAATTAACTCAAGATAGATAAGATCTGACACTTAAGTGTTATTCACAAAAGAAGAAGTCAACTAGAAGTACCATCATTGGTTGCTGTAGGATCAAGACTCCTTTAAACATCATTATGCTCATTCATAAGTCTTTTTCCAGTCACTTCGATATGCCCAATGGTGTGTGTGTGTGTGTGTGTGTGTGTGTGTGTGTGTGTCCATTTACAATGTTCTTTCCCTTACTATATGTATAACTGGTTTCTTCTCATCTTTCAGGTCTTCTTTTAATCCCAAAAGCCCTCTTTTCACCAATATATTATTAAATTCTACAAGTTTTTGAACTTTTAGAAAGGATGATGAACAAACTAAAAACAGAGGCATGGAAACATGGAACAGACTGACAGCTGTCAGAGAGGAGTAGAAGGGTGGGACTGAATAAAAAATGGTGAGGGGACTAGCTAAAGAGCATATATGCAAAGCCCATAGACACAGGCAACAGTGTGGTGATGGACAGAGGGGAGGGGCTAGGGCTGGTTGGAGGTGGGCAAAGGAGGGGGGGAATGGAGACATCTGAAATAGTGTCAACAATAAAAATAAAATTAAAAAAAAGGATGCAACACATATCTTATCCATTAGAATTTTTTTTTTTAATTTAGCGTTCTCTTACTAAGATGTATACAAATTTTGGCATGGAACTCTACTAGTAAATTATTTTAAACTAGAGACCCAGTGCAAGAAATTTGTGCACAAGGTAGGGTCCCTAGGCCTGGCCAGTGATCAGGACTGATCTGTGGAGTGACTGGCAGGCAATTGGTGGGGGGCCTGTTGGCACCCGCCTTGCCTGGTCTAGCACTGCATTCTCACCAGCCCCAACCCCCACCGCTGCTGCCTCACTCTGTGGGGTTACTAGCAGGGCGATTGGGGAGCCTCTGTTGGCACCTGCCTTGGCTAATCTGGGGCCTGTGGGCTGGAACAGCTCCTGAGTTGAGTGTCTGCCCCTTGGTGGTTAGTGCATGTCATAGCGACTGGTCAACCAGTCGACTGTCTGTCCCCTGGTGGTCAGTGCACATGATAGCAAGCAGTTGAGTGGCCTTAGCATATCATTAGCATATTATGCTTTGATTGGCTGAATGGATGACCGGGCACTTAGCATATTAGGCTTTTATTATACAGGATATTCTATAGTATTCTACAATGCAATTATATTTCATTTTTTCATTCTCTCTAAATAAAATCTTTTAGCATTTTGTAATTACAAATAGTACTTCTATAAATGTTCTATATGTTTGTCAAAGAATGAGTTTGTCTGGCCATACATTTAACTTAAAAAGACAACACCACATTTTATTGCAAATGCCTTCACAAAAGTTTACTATCACTAATTATGTATAAGAGAACTAACTGATTCACATCTTCTCTATAATAGTATTATCTTGCTTGTTCCTTTGCCAATGAAACAGGTGTAAATAATATATCCCACATTTTTCATTTCTATTTGTGGAATATCTATTCATGCTTTTTGGACCATTTTCTATTTTTTTATTTATATTTTATGTACTAATTTTGCTTATTTATATTTTATATACAGATGCTTTGTGAGTTATACATGTGGCAAATACTTTATCTTTTGACTGTGTTTTTAATTGTCTCTTTCTTAATGTGTGATTTTATGAATAAAAATTTTTAATTATAATTGATTTGTGTTGGTCAGGCTTTTCCTTAATATTCATACATATCCTTAAAGAAATAATTTCATGTCAAAAGTCACAAAGATTAATAAGGAATATATAAAATATAGAATAAATAGCATGCATATATAATGCATATATGACATTTTATCTATAATTCTTTTTTTTGCTTTTTACATTCAAATTATTTTTTCTAGTAAAAATTTGTATGTATGGTGCTACATATATGTATTGAGTAGGCATCTCATTTTCACTTTTCCCACATGGATATTTACTTTTTCCATCTCCACTTTAAAGAGCTTTTGTTCCTCAGTAATCCATAATGCTATTGCTGGTTTTTTGTTTTTTCTTTTTCTTTTAGGAAGTTTTAGATGTATTTCTGGTCTTCATATTCTACAATTTTTGTCTATCCCTGTGTACCAGTACCACACTGTCTTAATGCCACTTTTTTTTAAAGTGAGACTTTTTGTTCAACTTTTTTTTGAAGAGTCTTAACTATTCTTGACTTTTTGGCTCTCTATATAAGTTTAAGGTACAACTTGTCAAATTTCATGCAAACATGTGTACACAGACCATAACATATATGTACACAAACTAGATTTAGAAATGTAAAAAATCTAAATCTCAATTTGTGAAAATAACAACTTTAAGGAAATTATAATTTTATGTTCATGCATGTGTATGTATCTCTCTTTATATAGGCTTAAGTGTTGTTTAGAAAAGTTTTGCACTTTTCAGTACACAATCTGGCATATTTTTCAAATAAATACAATGTTTTATTTACTTTTATAGAAATACCTGCAAAGAAATATTATTTTCCCCCAGTCTTATTAGAAAATAAACGACATACATCATTGTATATGTTTAAGGCTGTAGCATTATGGTTTGGTTTATATATATTGGTTTACATATATTGTGAACTGCTTACCACCAAAAGTTTAGATAACATTCATCTTCTCATGTGGACACAATAAAAAGAAAATAAAGAAAAAAAGAGAATAAGGGAAAAAAAACACACATTTCTTATTCTCATGAGAACTGTTAAGATTAAATATCTTAACAACCTTTCTGAATATCAGACAGCAGAATTAGCTATAGTCACCATGCTGTACATGACATCCCCAGTACTTATTTATCTTACTAGTACATTTGGAAGTTTGTAGCCTTTGACCATCTTCCTGCAATTCCTGCTCCCAAAACTCTCTGTGTCTGGTAATCACAAGTCTGATCTCTTTTCTAGAAATTTTACATTACTATTGCAAATATTAACTTTGTTATTTTTGTTTTGTTATTGCAAACACATTTAAAAATTGGTTTCCACCACTTAAGCATTAGGAATTCACATACAGTCAATGCTTTTATTATGTTTAAAAGATTGAAAGATCTTATATTGGCCACCATTTCTACATCAATACAATTGTCATTTACATAGACATAGCTATCTCTTGAAGTAGGGTACATCTTCACATTGCAACATACCTAAGCTCATCCTTTTCATTTATTTCACTTTTATCTCTTCCAATAACTTTTTAGTCAGGCTATAGTGAAAGAGTTAAAAATAGGCAAAGAGGAAAAATAAGCTTTTAAAAACAGGAATGACTTTGTAGGTAACTTGTTGCTTTTAAAGACTTGTTTATATAAAGCATTTGTGTAACATTCATTTAATGCCATTTCAGAGTTGAGACGGCTAGGTTACCTAAAGGTAGCTTATGCCCTATAGCCAAGAAAAGGTGTTTTGTTTTGGTTTTGCTTTCAAAGGTTCTCTGTAGCCATGAGGTTCATTTTGCTTTTAGCTGCCTTGTGATATTAATCTGTCGGAATCTTCTCTCACATCCTGTCACCTACATACAGGAAGTGTTCCTAAAGCATGACAGTGAATCTGCAAATTCCAGGTTTTGGAGAAAGAATTTCTGAACTGGCCATCAATGAAGTTGCCAGGTAATTAGTGCTGTTGCTATTTTAACAAACTGGGGAGTTCCACAGAGGTTGGGGAACAGCTGTGTAGAGGTGGGGTCCATCATCCAGAATTTTTACAACCCAACAAGGAATACTAATCTAAACTCTTCCTCTTGGTTCTGCTACCTTAAAAAATCTGAAAATTTTCAATATTATTTACATTTCTTAGAAAGACATGAAACAGTAGAAAGCTTAGTAGTCAATGTTTTCCTTGGTTGAGTAATATTAGTCAACATTTGGTTATTAATTCCAATTTATAAAATACTTCATATTTATAAGTTTATGTGTGTGTGCATGTTCTTAAATTTTTTCATTTAATATATACAAAAAATATAAGTTTAAGAAGTTAAGGACCTAACCCAAAATAAGGTAACCTAGTTGGTATCTGATAAAACCAAGATTCAGTCATCTTACAAATTCCTTACTTTTTACACTAAATGTAATTTCCTAAATGTAATAGCAAGCTAGATTTTCACTGTAATCCTTGCAATAAATGACATTGAAAGCTAAATGCATCTTTGTATGGAAAATACAAGTACATATTTGCCATTTTGAAAAGAGAGTCAAATCCTCTCAAATAATAGATGAAACCAGATGTTATAAAGTATGATGCATGTGTATCATTCTTCTCATGGCATAATGCAAATCTTTTAAGTAAAGACCATTTCTAGAATGCTATGGTTTATGCATTTAAAATTTCACTATAATGCAGAAAAGTTCAGGTTTGCAAACATGACATTATCTGCAGGCTTAATCTGATTTTTGAAGCAGTTTCTGTTGGATTTTTCAGAGTGTTGGAAATCCACATTGCCATCCTAAAGCCTATTTCCTTTCAACGTGTATAGTATTGAGCCCAGGAAAACAGGGTACCAGGTAATTTAGGGAGTTAGGAAGCCATGAATTTTCAGCTGGAGCTCCTTTCAGTACTTGGCTCGCTCTTTCCTCATAAAGCTTGAACCCATCTTACTGAAACAAAAATTTAAAGTTATCAAATTCAAGAAAAATATGCATTTTTTAAAAATTCCCAAATGGTTCAAAGGGTAGTAAGTTTCATCTTTTGTGTTCACTCAATAATTTAGAATATGCTGTTTTAATAATGGGCTTATGCTCTCTCAGCCAATGTCACTCAAGGGAAAAGATGGTACAATATAAACACAGTAGAGATCTGGAGGTGCTTTGGCTGAGAGAGAGAGAGGCATTACCACTGTCTGTGCCTTTGCCAAGCAAAAAAGGACTTCTAAATGCAAAATTAAAGGATGCCATTATATATTACAAATAAAACGCCCAGAAATTTTCTTCTCACCAAGGCCAACCTGTTTTAATATAGCTCCCTGATCTACATTAATAGAAACCACAATCTTATTGTCAGCAAATTTATTAACAAAATTCAAAGGGTACATTTTTTTATTAAAAGTTACGTTACATAAAGTGCCTTTTTTTTAAACATGTTCAATGTTCAGGAGCTCAGAGGTGACCAATGTTCTTATCAAAGGAAAAAATAGCTACAGAACATGAAGAATGATATATCTGGCACCTCTGTGCCATGATCACTTATTTCTGAATTTAAAAAAAAGAAACTCATAGTGTTATGATACATTTTTATATTACTTATTCTCAAATCACTTCAGAATTATAGAAAGTTCCAAGATAGTACAAAGATGCCCCATATAATTTTACCCAGATCCCACAATTGTTAATATTTTTACTCAGCATATCTTTATCATTTCTCTTCCTAAATGTTCATATTATTTTTGTGAATCGTTTAAAGTAAATTGCAGTCTCATGTCTCTTTGCTCCTAAACACTAAATACTAAATATTTTTTCTAAGAATAAGAACATTACTATGCAATGAGCTACATCAGGAAATTAATATAAATCTATTACCTAATTTACAGACCTTAATTATATTTCTCAATTGCCCCCAAAATTTCTGAATAGGAAAAAAAAAGTTTCAATCGTCAGTCCAAGATGTCACATTGCATTAAGTGCTCATAACACTTTAGTTTCCTTTAGCATACAACAACTGCACAATCTCTCCTCTATTATAAGTGTGATATTTTATGATTAGAATGAGGTCACATATTTTTGACAAAAATGATGTTGTGTTAGTACATCAAAGCAACAAACATGTACAGTTTAAAGTAAAACAGATTTCAAAACATTCCCCAAAGCAATTAATAGGGAATTAAAACCTTCCTTTTACTAATTCACTAATCATGATAACTAGAATAGTGTTATAATGATCACAAATTGATCATTTACAATATCCTGTGCTCTATTGAATTTACATTTGTATTAAATCAGTCTTTTATGATTATTCTTTCTCACATAGTAACTAGGTATTACTATGTTAGAGCTGGAGACCAGTATTTTGTCATTTTCACCTAATTTATTAATTATCTTTTTTTAAAAAAAAATATATATTTTGTTTATTTTTTACAGAGAGGAAGGGAGAGGGATAGAGAGTTAGAAACATCGATGAGAGAGAAACATCGATCAGCTGCGTCCTGCACACTCCCCACTGGGGATGTACCTGCAACTAAAGTACATGCCCTTGACCGGAATCGAACCTGGGATCCTTCAGTCCGCAGGCCGACGCTCTATCCACTGAGCCAAACTGGTCAGGCTATTTTTCTTTTTTACAATTCAACATAGACAAAGGCAAAATAGGACTACCACATATATTAAAGTTAAGATATTCATGTGTGTTAAATTTCTTTCATTTCATGAAGAGGGTACATTTTCAGAAGAGTATTTTCTTAATCAATGTTCCAAATAATTTGCTAAATACTTTTTTAAAAAGCACTTTGGAGGAAATCCTATATAATAAAAGCCTAGGTGGCATCGCGCAATGCCCTCGTGCGACGTCGCCACAAGATGGCCACATGCACAGCAGAGGAGGGGCCCAGTGGCCTCTCCATGTCATGAGGCCTAGGGGTCCTGTGGCTCTGCTGGCAGGGGAGTGGTTAGGGCTCAATCAGGCTGGCAGACAGAAGCAGTTAGGGGCAATCAGGCAGGCAGGCAGGCGAGTGGTAAGGAGCCAGCAGTTCTGGATTGTGAGAGGGATGTCAGACTGCCGGTTTAGGCTCGATCCTGGGGATTGGGCCTAAACCAGCAGTCAGACATCCCCCGAGGGGTCCCGGATTGGAGAGGGTACAGGCCGGGTTGAAGGACACCCCCTCACATGCACAAATTTCATGCACTGGGCCTTTAAATTATAAAGCAGTTGCCTCTTTTAGAGATAATTTATGAAGACAGTTAGTATAAATTTTAGCATGCCCAGAAAACAGACAGTTGTTCATTATACTTTGCTCATAAAGCATAAAGTAGAGATAAAATAGAATTATATATAGTGACCAATTAAAACCAGAGAAGACAGAGAGAAGGCTTCTTTCAAAAGTGAAGAGAGCCTCACCACACAGTTAAAAAAAAATGCTCCTTGGTATTTGCCTGATTAACTTGTAAATGTATGTCAGCACAAAAAGGTACTCATATGTATTACAAGTGCCTTTCACATGAACACCACAACTGGAAACAACTAAGATGGCCTTCAGTAGGTGATTATATAAACAAACTGTGACATATCCACACACTGGAATATTATTCAGCGGTAAAAATAAATGAACTATCAACCCATGGAAAGACAGAGAAAAACTTTTAATGCATATTGCTGAGTGAAAGAGACTGGTCTGAAAAGGCTATATGGTGTATGATACCAACTATGTGACATTATGAAAAAGGTAAAATATAGGCAAATAAAGTGTCCAGTGATTGCTGGTTATTTGGTGGAATTGGGTGGGGATGAAGGTGAAGTACAGTTTGATGGATAGTAAAATGATTCTGTGTAATATTGTAGTGGTGGGAGCATGGCATTATGCATTTGTCAATCTCATTACTTTACAGCACAAGAAGTAAATCTTAATATATGTAAATTAAAATGTGTTTTAAGAGGTTGGATAACACCAGAAATGAATACAAACTATGACAAGATAATATAACTACAATACAGATGTATGAATCAACCTCACTGAAGTGGGTGATAGCAAAAGGTGCTGCTATAGGTAACTTCGGAAATGAGAGCAGTCTTTACAACTACAAGCAAAAGGAAAGACACATTGGTGTTGTACTTTAGTTGACAAAATGCAATTGGTGTCCTGGTGGGGATCCTGGATCAGAAAAGAGGACATTATATGTATAAACAAAGGTAGTCTGAATAAACTCTGGGCCTTGTTAATAATATAGTAGGTCCTCGAGTTACATCGGAGATCCATTCCTCCGGTGCGATGTAAAATGATTTTCGCCGTAAGTCAGAACCCACCTACATAAGGACCTACATCACTCACATGGAGCACATACACAGCAGTAATGAAGTGAAACAGTAAAAATAAATAAATAAATAAATAAATTAATTAATTAAAAAAAATAAAAAATAAAATAAAAGAAAGATAACAATTCCTGACCATTACTTGTGGTAAATAAATAATAAAAATCATAAAGCACATATGTACATATGTAGAAATGATGGAACTTTTTTTATAAATAAATGGGAGATGGCGTAACCATGAAACAACATACATCAAGTCCGACGTAACTGGAGGATTGTCTGTATTATTACTTAACTAGAGGCCCAATGCACGAAATTTGTGCAAGAGTAGGCCTTCCTTCCTCTAGCTGCCGGCACCGACTTCCCTCTGGCACCTGGGACCCGGGCTTCCCTCGCAGCCCTGCTTCATGTGGAAGGTCATCTGGAAGGATGTCTGGTCTAATTAGCATACAACCTTCTGGATGTCATTTCGGATGTTCTTCTGGACACAGCCACGGTGACGGGGGCCAAGGTAGAGGTGGTTTGGGGCAATTAGGCAAGCAGGCGAGTGGTTAGGGGCAGTCAGGCAGGCAGGCAAGTGGTTAGGAGCCAGCAGTCCAGGATTGAGAGAGAGATGTCCCCCAAGGGGTCCCAAATTGCGAGAGGGTTCTGGCTGGGCTGAGGGACCCCCCCAGCCCACTGTGCACCAATTGCGTGCACCCAGCCTCTAGTTATAGATATAGACAGTGAACATGGAGTATCTTGTAGTGCCAGAAATGAAGAAACTAAAACAAAAACAAAAGCACGCAACTTAAATTAAGAAAGCCATGATGATGATATGTCAGAAGACCACAGGAGCCAACTAGAAATGCTCCCAATAGTTGGGATAATTTGAAGCATAAAATAAATAAAGTAGTATTGAATTGTAGTTCAAAATGCAAAATAACCCTGTGTCCATACTGATATATATATATATATATATATATATATATATATATATATATATATATATATATAAATAATCTAATAAATAAATGTCAGGGACTAAATAAATATTTACACAAGAATGCTAAATAGTTTATGTAGATAATCCACTAGCAAAGAGATGGAGCATAACTCCTCACTCACTGAGTGTGGGCTGAGAAGACTGACTTCTTGCCAAAATCTACAGTAGAAAGGGGGGGGGGGGCAGTAATTTTACAAGAGAGAAAGTTGACAAACACAATCAGCCAGGTGATCAAGGTCACCATCAACAATAATAGTTCGTGTTGATGAAATGTGATGAAAATGACAGTTTGCCTCTGTTATCTTTTGCCCAAAGCCTAAGGACTACAGTGTAATCATGAAAAAGTTTGAGCCAAATCCCAACTGGATACATTGTACAAAATACCCTACTGCTGAACATTTTGAAGGTGACAGTGAAGAGGAGCCTAAGTAGAAATGGCCACTGAAAGTAATGTGGTTTCCTGGATGAGATCCTGGACCCGAAACCAGACAGGATATAAACACCGAGGAAATCTGGATAAAATCTGGACTTTACTTAACAATAATGTTCCACATTGTTTCATCAATTGTGACACATGTGCAATGCTAGTGTAAGATATTAATACAGGGGGAAATGGTTATAGAATATAAGGTGATTCTGTAATATCATTGCAATTTTTCTACAAATCTAAAGTAATTCTGAAAGAAAAATTTTGAAATCTACTTTAAAAAAGTGCAGAGCAGTAAGTAGTGAATAAAAATTAAGCTAAAATGAATAACTTAATGACTTTTCAGAACTCAACCAAGTTCCACACCAAGGACTCAGAAAAGGAGAGCCTTCATGATGGGAGGTCAAAGTTATCATGCGATAATGGGGATTAGTCCCTGTGCTGGGTTCCAAAGGCATAATTGGGGGAAACAGCAGCATGCTTCTAGCTCCCTGGAGCCAACACTTTGTTCCAGATGAGCAGAAATGCTGGGATAAACAAGTCACATAACTCTGATCAACAGAGAAAATGGGGTAATTTATCAGACATTTCTTCATCTCTGAACTAATTTGGTAACTGATTGTAATACATTCAGAAATCAATTAATTAAGACAGAGAAGTTACCTTCTTGCTGTTAGTAAGGAAAGACCTGTAACAAAGCAACAGTGTATTTAAGGTGAAATTGCTCTTTCTGTTGGTTCAAGGGAATATCTCATTGCCATATCTACACATCCTTTTCCTGTTCCATCTGAAAAGCGCTCACACCTGTATCCACACAAGTCTTTCCCACAGAAACTGCCCGTCCTTACTGTCACCTTTGTGCACCTGCTTCTATTAAATCAGCTTTGTATATTGAAACTTTACTGCCCCACCCCTCAAAGCCTCTCTCATGTTCAGCCCTTGTTCAGGAAACTCACCCAAATAATCCTCAGTGACCCAAACTGCCCTCTACCCGGCAATTAATATACCATCTACTTACCATTTTGGTGCTTTATGTAATTTTGTCTTTTAATTTACCCCAATTTCTCCCTTTTTATTGCATTTCCTTAAAAATTATGAGATTCTTGTTCACTGCCCTGAATAGACTATATCTGTCTTGCTACACTGCATGAATTGATGAAAAGAAGGCCGACGTTTTCAGATCATGTATTTTCACCTTCAGATATGTCAAATCTGGTCAAAATTTCAGAAACTTTAGATTTACTTTTATAACCTTGACCTTTTATAACCTTTGGCAGACTCCTGTCAGTATTCTCAAGTAAGAAACTTTAATACAGTTTGCTGGTGTAGTTAGCTACATGCGATTTTTAACAAAATGCTTTATGGCTGTTGGTGAGAGCATCCTATTGTTGTCAAGAGCTAATGTGATCGGTGTCCAAGTACCTGTCACCTACGCATGGAAGCAGCTGGCTCTTCCGTGATAAAATCTTACCCATGACCCACACTGTGCGGCTTCACTATACTTTCCTCTCCATAGTTGCACAACGTGACTGGGCTGCAGGTGACAAGCTATGCTATGTCCTCTAGTTAGACTCACTTCCTCTCTTAATGACTACACTTATTTATTTTTGTTCACATCCTACTTGCTCATTACTCATTTTCAATTATGAGTCAGATTTCTTCTGGAGCTTAATTACTCCTCTGGTTGAAAATGACAAACTAATTTGCTTATTAACTCCTTAACACCTTTAAGTTCAGCAACTTAGATGTCAAGAGAATAATACTGTAGATTCAAATTGTAGAAAGTCAGTTCTAATAAAGCATTTCTAGCAAAATGTATCAAAGGCTCATGCCTATTCAAACAGTCCTTGTCCCCCAGCCACAGAATAATTGAAATGTTATATATTTTGATTATTTTCTGTATTATCATGTACCAGTATTTCCTTGAAAAAACTAGTTTCTATATTTAAGACATGTGTGGATAAAGCTCAAATTTCATATTTTTTTGTGTAATTTAGTACCCCAAACAATAATAAAAATTGGACCATGTGATTTAAGCTTACTGCTCACTTTTTCATTATTTCCATCTTTTGATACAGGTAAATTCTTACTCTCAATACTGTAAATAATCTTATAGAAGATGGACAGATGAATGCTGAAGCCCGTTAAGAATTTATTTTTAGATCAGTTTTAATTTTATAGAAAAATAAAGTTAAATTTTATTTTATATCTACTTTTTGGCTGAAAGCAAGAGACAATTCCCACATTACACTTTCCCATACTTACCCCTATGGGTGACACTAATGTGGGGCATTTGTTTCAATTGCTGAACTAATATTGATACACTATTATTAAAACTCTATTGTTGATCAAGGAACAAATACAATGGACAAAGAAGCCTTTCCACAAATGGTGCTGAGACAACTGGACATCCACGTGGAAAAAAAATTTAATCTAGACACAGATCTTATCCCTACACTAAAATTAACTCAAAATGGATCATAGACCTAATGTAAAATTCAAAACCATAATATTATCAGAAGATAACATAGGCAGAAACTTAAGTGATGTTGGGCGTGGTAATGACTTTTTAGATACAATACCAAAGGCACAATATATAAAGAAATAATTGATAAATTGGACTGTTTTCAAATTAAAAAGTTTACCTCACAAAGACACTGGTAAGAGAATCAAACACAAAAACACAGATTGGGAGACAATATTTTCAAGGATAATGAACTCTTTTCCCAAATATACAATACACTCTTAAAACTCAACAGTAAGAAAATAAAAAACAAAAAATGAGTAGCCCTAACCGGTTTGGCTCAGTGGATAAAGCGTTGACCTGTGGATTGAAGGGGAACAGGTTCTATTCCAGTCCAGGGCATGTACCTTGGTTGTGGGCACATCCCCAGTAGGGGGTGTGCAGGAGGCAGCTGATCGATGTTTCTCTCTCATCGATGTTTTTAACTCTCTATCCCTCTCCCTTCCTCTCTGTAAAAAATCAATAAAATATATTTTTAAAAAATGAGTAAAGATCTCAACAGACACCTCACCAAAGAAGATATACAGATGGCAAGGAAGCATATGAAAAGATGCTCCACATCCTAAGACATTAGGGAAATGTAGATTAAAACATCGAGACGCCACACCTATTAGCATGGCAAATATCCAGAGCACTAACACCACCAATGCTGCTGATGCTGTGGAGCATGGGAACTCTCATTCATTGCAGGTGGGAATGCAAAATGGTAGTCACTTTAGAAGACAGTTTAGTGGTTTTCTTACAAAGTTAAATATAACATAGATCCAGCAACTCTGCTCCTTGGTATGTACTCAAAGGAGTTGAAAACTTATGTTCACACAAACACTGCATAAAGATGTTTATAGCAGCTTGATTCATAATTGCCAAAACTTGGAAGCAGCCACGATGTCCTTCAGATAATGAGATGTTATTCAGTATAACTAAAAATAGATGAACTATCAAGCCATAAAAAGGGATGAAGGAAACTTAAATAAATATTACTAAGTGAAAGAAAGCAACCTGAAATGATTTTAGTATGCTTTCAGATGAAAACTACTTGAGATATATTATGTCACATTGTATATGATATTATATGATGTTTGTTTTCATGTAAGTATTTAAATGAGATTGTATGTAATACATAAACATTTCTCTTCTACACTTTATTATATAATTCCATGTTCATTTGTAATAGTCCTTTAAGAATACTGGAAGAAAAGATGGAATTTTAGCATGAAACCTTTTGAATGTTTTATTCGGGTGGGTCTAAGAAGAAAATACTGATCAGTGATCATATGGTGAATTTAAAGACAATGTTTAAAAATTTGATTTTAGGATTACATAATATGTGATGATTCAATAATGGGTAGACATGGAGGCCTATAACACATGCAAAAAAAATGGAAAATATCAAGCTGGTTTCAGATATTTGCATTTCAGTGATCCCCTGGATTCTGGAAACTTCTTTTAAAAAACAAACATTTTATTGATTTCAGAGGGGAAGGAAGAGGGAGAGAGAGACAGAAACATCAATGATGCCCCATGCTGGGGACTGAGCCCTCAATTTGGGCATGTGCCCTGACTGGGAAATCGAATCATGACCTCTTTTCTAGTTCCTAAGTCATTGCTCAACCATTGTGCAACACTGACTGGGCTGGAAACTTTAAGACAAAATATTGTTCTGTGATTGCTACTTCACCTAATTAATGTTTATCTATTTGTCCCTTCCTCCTTTTTTCCTGCCTTCCTTCCTTTGTTTATACTTTCAGTAAATTAATATCTATTTGATATCTCTGTGTTGGAACCCTTGGGGATGTTCAACTTGCATAAAGATCTTTCTAGAAATATAAATTTCATTTGGTGAAAAGCTGGATATGGTGATTACTAAAGCACTCTCTTGTGCCCATATCCAAGATATTACGACAAAAAAATATCAATGTACTTACTAATTTATTTTTATCTTTCTGGCTCCATGTCAAATGCTTAGGTTGGAGGGAAGAACAGAATGAAATACTTATTATCTTGAGTAACCTCATAATGCAAACATATGGGAAATTTGCCTGATATAAATAAGATGATTTTTCAAGATGTAAACACTTTGGGGACAACTTTAACAGCTTCTCACAGCTCCAGCAACTGAAACATGTATGTCTCAAAAATATTGATCAAGTTTTTGTGAAATTAAGA
Source organism: Myotis nattereri (assembly GCF_964212035.1). Classification (NCBI taxonomy): domain Eukaryota; kingdom Metazoa; phylum Chordata; class Mammalia; order Chiroptera; family Vespertilionidae; genus Myotis; species Myotis nattereri. The sequence goes on from NC_138075.1 coordinate 151,850,487, forward strand.
AATGCACTTCTGACATTTTCCATCATTCTAGAACACCTTAACCTTACTCAAACTCTTTTAAAGCTAAAATAAGGATTTTAAGCACTCATTATGTCTCTTTCTTCTATATAATTATTGGGTATGTATACATACTCCAGAATTCTATAATAATTGCAATTAGTGAGTACTTTCCCAATAAGTTTATGAACCCATTGGGAGTACTTAGAAATATTTATAGTATTGATTTTTCTTCCTAGAATATAATTTATTTAACTTTTATCGTCACATCCTGAAGCCTCAGAGTCTACCGATACTTTATAACTTATGACCCATGATACTTGGGTGAAATTATAAACCTCAAAGGTGTGATTAAAGGAATCTATGAAATATACATTGAAATGACATAGGCCAGTACTGGTGAATGCACTTTAAAAACCCCCCACAAAAAACACTCTTCCTCTGACTATACCTTGGGATTCCAGTAAATTATTGTCAATAATGAACTGCAGGTACTTTTTGGTAAGACAGGGATGAGCATTTGGTTGTTTATCATTTTTCCTCTACCAATGTGACATCTCTGCTGATTACTTATATTATGGCTAATTTGCAGCTTATTATCCATCCTAGTTTCTTAATAAATGTCTCATTAAGTGACGGGAGCTGTCACTTTTCCTCCACGTCCCCACTTCCCAGTATAATATCTGCAAACATTTTGGGGGGATAAAAACTGCTGGACGTCACACATGTCATTTGCAATCATGTTCCATTGCTTCAGAGGGGGCATGTTAAATAAATGCCCTTCACAACTAATTACCACAAACTAGACATGTGTAATTAGTTACCATATTGTTGCTTTGTTTTCACATTTTAGGCTTTGAAAATGTGGCTGTATTGGGCAAATTAAGAAAGTGTGAGTTGTCTAAACTGAAAGAGATATTCTTATCTTGGAGGAATAGCCAAAGTGAGGAAGGTGACGATGGTTTATATACTGTATTAGCATACTAAGTTTACCAAGAGATGGACAGACATCAGAAAACCTGTGTGACCACAGAGGTGCACTCTCAAAGAAAGCTGGAAAACTCACCGGGAGAACCATTTCCAGAATGTTTAAGAATAATGGGTATGAAGAAAGAACCATGGCTTCTGTAGTAAATGAAAGTGATGCTCATAAGCTTCTTCCTTTTTCTTTCTCATCGATATGCATGACAAACCAAGATTAAGTTTGTAAAAATACAAATGAGAAATGACTTGCTTTCCTCAAAAACACCTGTTTCAGAATAGCATGCATTACTTTGCAAAGTGAGGTTTTTGTTGGTGTGTGATTTTGCAATAAAGTTGCGATAGTATCACCAATCTATGTAATAACTTTTAAAATAGACTTTTTGGAAATCAAGTTAAATGTAGTTATAAATAATATTCTTATTATATTTTAACTTTTTTTTCTTTATAACTACAAAAATCTGTTTCTCAGACCCAAATTATTGTCATAAGATGAGATGGGGAGGGGTAGGCACTCTTGTCCCTTTGTTGTAGGGTCAGAGGCACCCCTTCTCCCTGAGAAACCAGGCAGAAGTCAGTCATTTGACTACAATATTTTTAAGTGGAAAATGTTTCTTGACTTTTCAATACTTGTCAAGCAATTCAATAGGACACATACTCCTCTAAAGAAATATTTTTATTTGAGTATAAAATACATGTGGGAAACTGTACATATCATAAGTAGACAGCTTGATAAATATTTAGAAAATGAACATGCCTGCGTAACCACATTCCAGATGGAAGTACAGAGCACACCAGTGTTTTAGAAGAAACCCTGTGTTTCCATCTAGAGACTAGCCCTGCCAAGAATTGTGTCTCTTAATTTCTAATATCATAGATTAATACGCTTCCTTAAAACTTTTTGTAAATGAAACCATATGGTATACCTTTTTTAAATGTTTATTTTTTTTCAATATTTTTGTTAGATTTACATGAGATTTTAGTGTTAAATAATTTTTTTTCAGTTCCATGGTGCAAATGTACCACAACTCATTTATCCAGTCTCCTGTTGATGGCATTTTGGTAGTTCCCACTTTGAAGCTAATTTATGTAGTGACATCATGAGCGGTCTTATGTAAGTCTTTGGTTGGCTGGGATAGTGGGTACATAGATTCTACTAGATATTGTCAAATAGATCTCCAAACTGATTAATCAAAATTGTGCTCTCTTTAGCAATGTAGGAGGGTTCGGTAGGCTTCACACTCTCATTAATTATGTGTCTTTTTTGTTTTAGCCTTTCTGGTATGTATGCAGAGATATTTTCTCATGGTTATAATTTGCATTTCTATGATGATTGATGAAATTGAGCACCTTTTCATCTGTAGGCCATTTTAATATCCTTTTAATAAACTGTATATTCAAGTCATTATCCATTTTTCCCCATTGGCTTGTCTTTATGTAGTCTGCCTATAAGGCATGTGTTAATTATATAACCTTTTGCAATGACTGAAACATGCAAATACTTTGGCACTAATCTTAGGTTTTCATTGATGTGTGCCCACAGCCTGGTCATTTCAGGCACTTAAGATGCTATTTTGGCTAACTACAGAACATGAGACCAATTAATGGAGCTCAGAGCTTTAAAATTTAGATATTTTCATAGTCTTAGGCAAAGTATTATACTAATGTTACTTCTGAACTATTAAGAATTAATATATATGGTATATAAAGCACTCTTTTTAAATCATATAAGACTTAATTATGTATAAATAATGTTTAATATGTATATAAATTTTAAGATTTAAATTTGTACATGTTTTATATTAGTATTTTGATATTACTAATTGTACTTTCAAGATTTCAAATATATTATTTAAAATTCAAGCTTTTAGCTTCCAGCAAACAAAAGCCCAGGACCAAACGGCTTCACAGGGGAGTTTTACCAAACATTCAAGGAAGAACTAAAACCTATCCTCCTCAGACTACTACAAAAAATTCAAGAGGAAGGAACACTTCCAAGCTCATTCTATGAAGCTAGCATCACCCTAATACCAAAACCAGGTAAAGACAACACAATGAAAGAGAATTACAGGCCAGTATCCCTCATGAACATAGATGCCAAAATCCTCAACAAAATCTTAGCAAATCGGATCCAGCAGTACATCAGAAAGATCATACACCACGACCAAGTAGGATTTATCCCAGGGATGCAAGGATGGTACAATATCCGCAAATCAATAAACGTGATACATCACATAAACAAATTGAAAGAAAAAAACCACATCGTCATATCAATTGATGCAGAAAAAGCATTTGACAAGATTCAACACCCATTTTTGATAAAAACTCTCAGTAAGGCGGGAGTAGAAGGATCATACCTCAACATAATAAAAGCCATATATGACAGGCCCACAGCCAACATCATACTCAATGGACAAAAACTAACACCATTTCCCCTAAGAACAGGAATAAGACAGGGATGCCCACTCTCACCACTCCTGTTCAACATAGTACTGGAAGTGTTAGCCATTGCAATTAGGCAAGAAGAAGAAATAAGGCATCCAAATTGGAAAAGAGGAAGTAAAACTGTCCTTATTTGCAGACGACATGATATTATACATACAAAACCCTAGAGACTCCATCAAAAAGCTACTAGACTTAATACATGAATTTGGCAATGTAGCAGGATACAAAATTAACCCCAAGAAATCTGAGGCATTTCTATACACCAATAGTGAACTTTCAGAAAGAGAGATTATAAAAACAATCCCATTTACCATCGCACCAAAAAAATTAAGCTACCTAGGAATAAAATTAACTAAAGAGGTGAAAGACCTTTACTCAGAAAACTACAGGACGTTGAAAAAAGATATAGAGGAAGACATAAACAGATGGAAGAACATACCATGTTCATGGATTGGTAGAATTAACATCATTAAAATGTCCATACTACCCAAAGCAATCTATAAATTCAACGCACTTCCCATTAAAATACCAATGGCATACTTCACAGATCTAGAACGAACTCTCCAAAAATTCATCTGGAATAAAAAAAGACCCCGAATAGCTGCAGCAATCCTGAAAAAGAACAAAGTAGGTGGGATCTCAATACCAGATATCAAACTGTATTACAAAGCCACTGTTCTCAAAACTGCCTGGTACTGGCACAAGAACAGGCATATAGATCAATGGAATAGATTAGAGAGCCCAGAAATCGGCCCGAACCAATATGCTCAATTAATATTTGATAAAGGAGGCAAGAACATACAATGGAGCCAAGATAGTCTCTTCAATAAATGGTGTTGGGAAAATTGGACAGATATATGCAAGAAAATGAAACTAGACCACCAACTTACACCATACACAAAAATAAACTCAAAATGGATAAAGGACTTAAGTGTACGACAGGAAACTATAAAAATTCTAGAAGAATCCAAAGGCAACAAAATCTCAGACATATGCCGAAGCAATTTCTTCACTGCTATAGCTCCTAGGGCACTTGAAACTAAAGAGAAAATGAACAAATGGGACTACATCAAAATAAAAAGCTTCTGCACAGCAAAAGAAACCATCAACAAAACAACGAGAAAACCCACTGTGTGGGAAAAAATATTTGCCAATGTCATATCTGATAAGGGCGTAATCTCCAAAAGTTATAGGGAACTCATACAACTTAACAAAAGGAAGATAAACAATCCAATCAAACAATGGGCAAAGGACCTACATAGACACCTTTCAAAAGAGGACATTCAGAAAGCCAAGAGACATATGAAAACATTTTCAAAGTCACTAATCATCCGAGAGATGCAAATCAAAACAACAATGAGGTACCATCTTACACCTGTCAGACTGGCTATCATCAACAAATCAACAAACGACAAGTGCTGGAGAGGATGTGGAGAAAAAGGAACACTTGTGCACTGCTGGTGGGAATGTAGGCTGGTGCAGCCACTATGGAAGACAGTATGGAGTTTCCTCAAAAAACTGAAAATGGAACTCCCATTTGACCCTGTGATCCCACTTCTAGGAATATATCCCAAGAAACCAGAAACACCAGTCAGAAAGGATATATGCACCCCTATGTTCATAGCAGCACAATTCACCATAGTTAAGATCTGGAAACAGCCTAAGTGCCCTTCAGTAGATGAATGGATTAGAAAACTGTGGTACATCTACATGATGGAATACTATGCTGCTTTAAAAAGGAAGGAACTCTTACCATTTGCAACGGCATGAATGGAACTGGAGAGCATTATGCTAAGTGAAATAAGCCAGTCAATGAAGGAAAAATACCACATGATCTCACTCATTCATGGATAATAGAGACCATTATAAACTTTTGAACAATAATAGATACAGAGGCAGAGCTGCCTCAAACAGATTGTCAAACTGCAGCGGGAAGGCCGGGGAGGGTTGGGGGGCAGGAGGGAGGGGGGTAAGAGATCAACCAAAGGACTTGTATGTATGCATATAAGCATAACCAATGGACATAAGACACTGGGGGGTAGGGGAGGCTAGGGGACTGTTGGGGGGTGGGGGGAAGGACACATATGTAATACCCTTTGTAATACTTTAAGCAATAATAAAAAAAAAGTAAAAACTTTTGGCTTTCAGAAATATTTAAACTTTCAAATTCCTTATAAGTCATTCTTATCATTAATGAAATTTAAAATGTATAAACCGTAAGATAATTCTGATGAAGACGTACTATGCCTTTTAAACCCTAACTAAGAGTTTTTAAATCTAAAATGCCAGTGCATTTGTCTAGCCATTATCCCAGCATATCACTCAAGGCCATGAAAGCAAATCTGAGATGCAGCATCTGTGATATGGGTTGGAAGTGGTTGGTTCTAATTTGAGAAATCCCAAGCAAATTTCTCCAGAGCTTTCATGATGTTTACTGTGTGTGTGCTTATCCTGGGTCTGTGTTCACAATCCAAGCCTTTCTCTACCTTGCAAATGCCAGACTGCAGATCCACTTTGTAAGTGCAGCATTAATTTCATTGGAGATGAAGTCTATAAAGTTAATTGCTTGAGGTCGCACCACCCAGTAAGGGATAGAGCTGTAACATGCCCAGTATATCCCATGCTGGAACACATACCTGACTCTTACAAATGGAAATTTATATAAACACCTGTTGCAACACATGGCCGGTGGGGATACCAACTGAAACTAGGCTACAATTCTTCTTGGCATGTTAAAGGGGAAAAATCCCATATATCAGTAGAATAGAAAATACATTCTTGTGCTGATTCCCACTACAAGCAGATGAGGGCTCAGAAAAAACTGAGATATTAAATTCCTAAAGTTAGCCCCTTCCTCTCTTTACTCAGCATATTCTCCTATTTGGAATCTTCTTTCTTGTTGTCCTCAAAACCTACCCATTGCTCAAAGCACAGATAAGGCTCATCTCTGTCATCACCAACCTACCTTTCCCGAAAATACTTTATAACATAGAGGCTGTATAATACTAACTGGCATTTAAATTTGTGCTTAGGTGTAACTGACATGCTATTACAGTTATTAACTACAGTCGAAGTGCCGTGTGAGTATATATGTGCTTTACATACACTTACTTCACTCCCAAAGCCATCTAGCATAGTTGTGTAAACAATAAAATTCTTCAGCATAGGTTTGACCACCGGATGCCACTATTTTCTATTAACTGAATGACCATCTTTGGGACTTAAGAGAAAAATCACCCCTGCATTTAGAGTACCCCCTCAGAATGCATGCAGTTTCCTCTCATTTTAAATAATTCCCAAATCTGTACATTTAAAGACTTTCACCCTTTTTTTGACTAGCTACTTCTTGCCCAGATATAATACCTTTTGGGCCCTAAGAAATTACTTCTTTATTTTTCGACTACTTCTACTCACTTGTCCTATCTGAGAAGATAGTTAAAGGTGCCTAGAAGCTAGAGCCAGACCATTGCTGCTGAGCTGAGCTGTGTTTGCTGGGTGCCGGCCAGGGCTCGCTGGCACTGAGGAGTGGAAGGGCCGCTGTGCTGAACAAAGGCACCATGTAGCCTGAGAAAGGAAGGGCTGAGCACAGCCACACAGAAAGCTGAGGATTGGCAAGAAAGCTGAGATCTGAAAACTAAATTACAGGTGGGTGTCTCCAGAGCTTTCACAGTGTTTACTGTGTGTGCTTATCCTGTGTCTGTGTTCACAATCCAAGCCTTTCTCTACCTTGCAAATGCTGGACTGCAGATCCTCCTTGCTACAGTAAAGAACACTTGTAATTATACATTGAACTCCAGAGTTTTAGGGAATCGAGTTAGAATAGAGATACTCTGATGGGTGGAAATGTGTCCCTTAAAAAAAATCTAAAGAACAAAATAAACAAAATAGAAACAGACTCATAGATACAGAAAACAGACTGACAGTTGTCAGAGGGGAGGAAGGTTGGGAGGCTGGTGAAGGGATTAAGATGTTCAAATTGGTAGTTACATAATAGTAACAGAGATGTAGATTACAGCATAGGGAATATAGTCAATCATATCATGGTAACTATGTATGGGTTAGATGGGTACTTGAAACATCGAGGGGACCACTCTGTAAAGAACATGATTTTCTAACCACTATGCTGTACATATGAAACTAATAATAATATTGAATATAAACTGTAATTTTAAAAAAGATGTTGGCATCCTCACCTCAGAACCTCAGAATTTGACCTTATTAGGAAATAGGGTATTTAGAGAAATATCAAGTTAAGATGAGGTTACTAGGGTGGGCCCTAATCCAATATGCCCCATGTCCTTATAAAAAAAGAGATTTGGGTACAAAGACAAGGGGAAAAACATCAGGTAAAGATGTGCTATCAGAGAGAAGCATCTACAAGCCAGGGAGCTGAAGTTTGAAGCCACCACCAGATACTAGGAGAGGCCTGGAGCAGACTTGCCCTCACAGACCTCTAAAGAAACCAACCCCGGGGAGACATTCAATGCCTAGCTTCCAGAAGCTGAGACAATCAAGTCCCATTGCTTTAATTCACCCACTTTGTGGTACTTTACTATGGCAGCCCTAGCCAGCTAATTCACACACTTTCCTGACTTATGATCACCAGGCTGAGTTCTCCACAGCCATGCCTTTTATCCTGCCCACCCATTACCTCACAATCCAAAGGGCAGTAGGCTTCTATTCTGGGGCCCAGAATCTGGAACTCTCACCATTAGAACCTGGTTGTGTGACCGTGAGACACCAGCAACTTCTCAGGGTCTCAAAGGTTTCAGCTGACAAATGGAAATAACTTACATGCACAAATACAAGACAAGGGACCTGGTAACTTTGAGGGCTGTTAGAGTTGTTAAGAATCCTTGAAGTAATAAAGAAAGAACTATGTGAAAAAAGTTCAGTGTGATGGGGAAATTACCAATGGAGTGTCAGTCATAAGACATGCAGCCTTATCCAACAGGTACAAGAAAAGGTGTTCAACATCACTATAATTGGGGAAATGAAAATCAAGCCACAATGAGATGTTATCTGACACTTGTCAGAATGTCCATTCATCAAGAAGACAAGAGGTATGCGTTGGCAAGGATGTGAAGAAAAGAGAACACTTGAGCACTGTTGTTGGCAATATAAAGTGGTGCAGTCACTATGGAGACAGTATGAATGTCCCTTAAAGAATTAAAAATGGAACTGCCATATGACCCAGAAATCTCACGAGTATTTATCTAAAAGAATTGAAATCATATTTTAAAAAATATACCTGCAACCCATGTTCATGTCAGCATTATTCACTATAGTCAAGATATGGAAACAACCTAAGAGTCCCTCAACAGATAAATGGATAAAAAAATGTTATACTGGAAATATAATGGAACATTATTCAGCCATAAAAAAGAAGAAAGTTGTGCCATTTATGACAACATGAATGGACCTTGAAAGCATTACGTTAAGTGATACAAGTCAGAGAAAGACAAATATGTACTGCATGACTTCACTTATATGTGAATCTAAAAAAGCCAAACGCATAGAAACAGATTGGCTGTTAGCAGGGGCTGGTGTGGAGGGAACTGGGGAGATGTTGGGAAAAGAGTAAACACTTCTAGTTATAAGATGAATAAGTTGTAGGGATCCAAATTACAGCATGGTGACTGTAGTTAATATTATATTTTGTACTTGAAATTTTTTAAGGAAGTAGATAGTAAATGTTCTCACTACACACATGCACCAAAATGGTAACTATGGGAGGTAATGAAAGTATTAATGAGCTCGAATGTAGTGATCATCTATACTAATAAAAGGGTAATATGCTATTTAGACCAGGAGACCTTCCATACGTCCTTTCGGACAAAGCCATGGTGGCAGGGCCAAGGCAGAGGGGTTAGGGGTGATCAGGCCAGGAGGGGAGGGCAGTTGGGGGTGATCAGGCTGGCGGGTGAGGGGGAAGTTGGGGGTGAGCAGGCCAGCGGTGGGGGGGGGGCAGTTGGGGGCCATGAAGCTGGCTTGGGGGGCAGTTGGGGGTGAGCAGGCTGGCATTGGGGGACAGTTGGGAGCAATCAGGCCAGCAGGGAGGGCAGTTGGGGGCATGCAGGCCGGCAGGCAGAGTGGTTAGAGGCGATCAGGGAGGCAGGCAGGCAGGAATCGGGCCTAAACCGGCAGTTGGACATCCCCTGAGGGGTCCTAGATTGGAGAGGGTGCAGGCCAACCTGAGGGACACCACCACTCCCATGCACGAATTTCATGCACTGGGCCACTAGTTTTATAATGTATACATATATCAAACATCATGTTGTACACCTTACTACTACATGTATACAATGTCTATTTGGCAATCATCCCTCAAAAAAGTTGGAGGAAAAAACTTGACAATGACCACACCACATTAAGGTCCAGCTGACGTACTTCACAGGGTATCCATACTCACATGTTGCCTGCTACCAGTTTACTCAATGCCTTAGCTTCTACTGTTTTTACTCCTGCAGGACGCTCCAGGCCTCCTGTCATGTCCCTGCATGTCTAGCCTCTGGAAACTGACCTAGGCCACCTGCCACTCACATTAAGATTCTGGTTCAACTATTTTCCATGCCAGATAATATAGAGATTTGTCTCAAAGTTCTGAAATTCAAAACTCTTTTTGAGGATATAAGCTAGTCCCTGAATGTTGATATCCAACCACAGAAGTATTTAGACAAACTTGCAAATGTGTTCTCCCCACTAGACACTATCTTTAGGACCTGGTCCTTTTCCTGTTATCCTTTCCTATGAATCCTAACACATTGGTTGAATGAAATAGGAGGCCTCTGCAATTTCTTGTATGCATGATGATAAATTCCCTGAGGACTGGGTGAATGAATGACTGAATGATTCAGAATGCTAGAAACAGCTAACCTGAAGTTACTAGAAACAATTTAGGATGCACAACCAAGAAGAGGACCCGTATATAGGGCATCCCAAAATTCACACAAGATTTGAATTTTGTGTGAGCATTAACAACAACAAAAAAACATAAAAGCCTAATTTTACTTGGTTTATTAAATCAGATTCTAATATCTGTTGCCCTTTGATTTCAATGCCTTAAATTTGATAAGCATTACCAAGTATCAATTATGGCCTAGGCGCAGGGACAATGAAGACGAATGAAGACCACGGCTTTGCATATGTGCCAGCAAAGCCGTGGAGGCCATTTACCTGATGTGCTATTCTATACGTAACCCTATACTGTATACTTTATGAATCAATAAAAAATTTAAAAAATTTATAATTTTTAATTATACACCTGTGTTTTCTATCAAAATTACTTCTTGCCTGAATTTGGGGACATCCTATATGATTGTGAATATTCTAAATTTAATGGAACAACAGATACACACAACATTGATCATGTATCTGACTGCAGCACTCTGAAAATATCTTTAGTAGCCTACCAAAATCAATGTGAACTTATAACTCCATCCAGTCTTTAAGAAACAAACATGAAACACTGGAACCTTAATTCAGAATGTATGAATTATATATGCTAATACACTATGGGAAAAAAAATCATTTCCAGAAATCAATTGTTTCACACTAAAAAGAATTTGCAAATATCCCATTGTCTGGAAATGTTTTACAAGTATATTTTTATGGATTAAATTTTTGTCATACAGTATCATCAAGATTCTGTCACATTTCAGTGTTATTGATTTGAAACGCAAGTGGATTTTGATATCATTTTTTCTGGGCTACACACTGTGTAATTATTCAAATACTTCATTTTCATTTGGGTTTTCCTATTTGTTTTAAATGTTATTACTTGCTTCAATGCTTTTTCATTTTAGTGAGCACACTGATAAATATTTCTATCAATTGCAGATGTGGTTTTTGCATAAGTAACTAAAATGCTCGTACCGTGGTTTCATATAATATTTGACACCACAGGATCCCATAGCAGCAATTAGAAAGTTTGTCTGCATTTGTGTAATTATAAAGACCTTATGGAATGCTTTAAAGTGTGCTTATAATTAGTAATTTTAATGCTTCATATCTTTTTAAAAAGCCTTAGGCAAAAAGCCAGGGCTGATCCTAGGTAAAATGGTAAAGTAGACCAGATTTGCTTCTCATATTTCTTATCCTGTCATCTATGCTTATTACTGATTTTTCAAGCCTGGGTTGGGGTACCCCAAATGGAGTCAGCCTTGTAGATACCTCTCTTCATACCATCCTTCACCTCTTTTTCTACTAGAATATTCAGATTGTTTCTTCTATTGATTTGTTGATAGTTGCTGCTGTTTGCTCTTGTAGGTTGCCAAAATACTTCTTTTTTTAAAAATTGATTTAGAGAGAGAGAAAGGTGGGGGGAGAGAAACATCAATTTGTTGTTCTACTTTTTTATGAATTCATTGGTTGCTTCTTGTATGTACCCTGACCAGGGATGGAACCTGCCACCTTGGCATATCAGGACAACACTCTAACCATCTGAGCTACTGGCCAGGACTCCAAAACACTCTAGAAAATGAGTGCATACTCAACATAAACTAGGTTGAATAGTCAGCTGAGGTGTTAAAGTAAATCAGTGAGTTCCTAGGGTCTAAATTGCTTGGTTAACTGCCCTATTATCCTTATAATTTTCTACTAACATTGTTAGTTCACTAACACAGTTGATTTATTGTATGTTCACCAGTAGCTAAAAAAGTAAAGCACCCTTTCTCATGTTAAATAAAAGAGAATATTCTCCAAAATTTAAATAAGATCAGAGTGACTCTAAGGAAGAAATGTACACTTTGCCAACCAAAGTCTGCTGCTCACTGCTGCTGAATGGCTCATTTTTGGGACACCAAACTGAAGAGGAAGCTGGCATGCTTCTTGTAACCCCCATCTTCCCATGTGCTGCTTAGTGAACAGAATCGGTTACCACTCCCACACAAAATAAGAACAAAATATGGGGATAAAATGATCTTCTCTTATTTTCGAACCTAATTTATGTCAGAGATTTATAAACCAAAAATGAAACATGAAAGCACACACATTTATGCAAATAAACTTTAATGAAATTGGAGATTATAAGATAGCAAACTTCATCAATTCTTAAAATTTTTTCAATGTTTTCAATAATTATCACATTTAGGTAATGACTATTGGATAATGTTCCTATAATGATAAGACCATAAGAATTGACAACACATATATTCAAGATTAGAGTCTGATAAGAATAAAATATGTTTGAGAATTGAAATGCAGAAACTTCTACCAAAATGTACTGCCTCCTATGTGCCCTGCTCTATGTGATGGCATGCAGTTCTCAACAAAAATCATGACATTATTCTTTTCATTTCAGTTAAGGAAACTGAAGCACAAAAAAATCAATTAACTTACCCAAGGTCATATTCTTTGTGCAAAGCAGAGCCAGGATTTGAATTTGAGAATTCTGGCTTTAGAGACTGTGGTCTGAGCCACTGTAAAATACAGCCTCAGAGCTAAAGTAGTTGGATATTTTAACTCTAAGGAATATTGGAAAAAATATATATATCCATTTCTCATAAAGAATAAATGCCACTTAACAGAAAAATGCACAAATCAAGATACACTGCTAGAGAAATTATTGCAGAGTGATAATGCCATACAGATCCATAAATAGCATCTCAAATATCCCCAATTTTCTCCCCTAATCATCACTTTAATCTATTTCCAAAATTAGTTCATGATTAATTTGGCCTGTTTTAAAATCATATCGTATATATTTTTGTTTGTTGTTTCTTTCATTCACCATTAAATATGTTAATATTTAATTATTTAATGTTTATATAGCATTATGTGTTCACTTTCAGTTCTATATATTTCATTTTTCTATATATGTCCCTTTTATTTTTATTTTATTTTTAAAACTTTATTATTGAAAATATTACATATGTCCCTTTTTTTGCCACATCGAATTTCTCCAGCCCACCCCTGCCCTCAACCACAGGCCCTTACCATCCCATTGTCTGCATTCATGGATTATGAATACATGTATACAAGTTCTTTAGTTGATTACTTGCCCCTCACCCTCTTTGCCCTTCCTTCCTTCTGAAATTCCTCACTCTTTCCATGCTTCCATGTCTCTGGATCCACTCCATTCATCAGTTTATTTTGTTAATTAGATCCACACATGAGTGAGATCATGTGAGACTTGTCTTTATCTGACTGACTCATTTCACTTAGATGATACTCTGCAGGTCCCTCCTTGCTGTCTCAAAGAGTAAGAGATTCTTATTTTTTTAATAATTATTTTTTTAAAATTTTGTTTCATTGCTTAAAATATTACAAAAAGTATTACATAGGTATCCTTCACCCCCCCACCTTCCCCCAGCCTCCCCTACCCCCCAGTGTCTTTTGTCCATTGGTGATGTTTATACACATGCATACAAGTCCTTTGGTTGATCTCTTACCCCCCTCAACCCTCCCCCGCCTTCCCACTGTAGTTTGACAGTCTGTTTGATGCTGCTCTGCCTCTGTGTCTATTTTTGTTCATCAGTTTACAATGGTCTTTATTATCCATAAAGGAGTGAGATCATGTGGTATTTTTCTTTCATTGACTGGCTTATTTCACTTAGCATAGTGCTCTCCAGTTCCATCCATGCTGTTGCAAATGGTAAGAATTCCTTCTTTTTTACAGCAGCATAGTATTCCATTGTGTAGATGTACCACAGAGGTTCTTATTTTCCACTGCTGCATATAGTATTCCATGATATAAATGTACCACAGCTTTTTTTCCCCCTCTATATATGTCCCTTTTATATGAGAAGATTTTTAGGCTGTTTTATTGATGTTGCTAATAAAGGTAAAATTCCTATAAACTTATATATATATATATATATATATATATATATATATATATATATATATATATATACACTGAGTGGCCAGGTTATTATGACCACCTGACGTTTGTAGGCAAATTAGCTATAATTTTGCGCTGAAGTTGCTAGAGGACCAGACCATTATAAATAGGGAAGCAGGTTGTTTACCACGACAGTAGAAGTGATTTTTTTCTGAAGATATGGGTAAACAACGTGATTTAACAGCCTTTGAACGTGGGAGATATATATATATATATATTATTATTATTATTATTATTATTATTATTATTATGACCACCCCATCTGTACCACCCCATCAGTACTTCATTGGGCCACCTTTTTCCTTCAATGCTGCAGCAATTCTTCTTGGCATTGACTCCACGAGATGTTAAAAGTTGATGCGAGGAATCTGACACCATGCCTGATGAATAGCACTGTCCAGTTCTGTGAGATTTGATGATTTCATGGTTGTGGAACCAGCTGCCTGATGGCTCTTTTAACTTCGCCCCACAAATGCTCAATTGGATTGAGATCTGGTGATTGTGGGGGCGACCTAAGCAAGGTAAAGTCTCCCTCATGTTCTTGAAAGCACTCCTGCACAATCCGAGCACTGTGGCATGGCGCATTGTCTTGTTGGAAGAAGCCATCTCCATTGGGATACGCCATCAACATGATAGGATGAACCTGATCATCAATGATACTTGGGTATGTTGTGCTATTCAGATGTTGTTCCACACGAATTAAAGGGCCCAAATGATGCCAGGAAAACATGCCCCAAACCATAACACTTCCCCCAGCAGCTTGAAGGGTTGTACTCATGCATGTGGGGTGCATGCTTCCATGCTGTTTCCGCCAAATTCTCACTCTGCCATCTGCATGATGCAACTGGAAACGTGATTCATCGGACCACATGACTTTTTTCCAATGCTGGACTGTCCAATCCTTGTGTTCCTGTGTGAATTGGAGATGTTTTATCTTGGTATCTGCAGACAGCAAAGGTGTTGGAACAGGCCTTCGGCTTCCATATCCCAAACAGTGCAGTGTACAGCTAATTTGCCTACAAACGTCAGGTGGTCATAATAATCTGGCATATATATATATATATATATATATATATATATATATATATATATATATCCCATGTTCAAAGGCTGTTAAGTAGCATTGTTTACTCATATCTTCAGAAAAAAATCACTTCTACTGTCGTGGTAAACAATCTGCTTCCCTATTTATAATGGTCTGGCCCTCTAGCAACTTCAGCACAAAATTATAGCTAATTTGCCTACAAATGTCAGGTGATCATAATAATCTGGCCACTCAGTGTAAGTGAGCAGTTGCAACAGATCTTATGGCAAGCAGAGCCATATATATGAACTATCTGGACATTTGCAGAAAAAGCTTAACGGTTATCTTTCACATTTTTGTCAACAATCCATGTGGAATTATTTTAGGAGTATGTAAAATGGTGGTCAAGCTTCTTTCTTCCTGCCTGGCCAGTGTGGCTCAGTGGATGAGCATTGACCCATGAACCAGGAGGTCATGGTTTGATTCCCAGTCAGGGTACATGCTGGGAGCTCCATCCCCAGTAGGGGGCATGCAGGAGGAAGCCAAACAATGATTCTCTCTCACCATTGATGTTTCTCTCCCTCTCCCTTCCTCTCTGAAATCAATAAAAATATATTTTTAAAAATATTCTTATTTCTAATTAACCAAGCACTAATTACTGGAAGGAGTTCTTTTTTTTGTTATTCTGTTATTCTGTCAAATCTAAATGTCTTAAATGTTCATTGTTTCTTTCTTTGTTTAGTTAACTACTTAGTTATTTTTGATATTTCATATTCTATTCCATGTAGCTGGTTATCCTCATGTTAACTTCACTCTGTCTTTGTGTGTGTGTGTGTGTGTGTGTGTGTGTGTGGTACTAGAAGTATGCTCAACACTTATTTTAAAATTAAGTTTATTGAGGAGAAATTTGTCAACATGAACATATCGGTTTCAAGTGTGGGTTTCTATGTTATAAAATCTGTATAGTGCACCATATGCCCACCACCTAAAGTCAAATCTTCCCCGTCACCTTATATTAAGGTCCCCTATATCTCCCATCCCCTTCCCTCTGGCAACCACCACACTGCTATTTGTGTTCATGAGTTTCAGTTTTATATCCCACATTTGAGTGAAGGTATACAGTTCTTCACTTTTTCTGACTGACTTATTTCACTTAACATAATATTCTCAAGGTCCATCCATGTTGTTGCAAATGGTGCTATCTCATCCTACCTGATGGATGAGTAGTATTCCATTGTGTATATATACCACACTTTCTTTATCCAGTCTTCAATCACAGGACACTTTGATTGTTTCCATGTCTTGGACACTGTGAATAATGCTGCAATGGACATAGGGGTGCATATATTTCTTCAATTACAAGATTGTGAGTTTTTTGGGTATATACCCAAGGGAGGGGTTGCTGAGTCATATGGTAGCTCTAGTCTTAATTTTTTTGAGGAATCACCAGATTGATTTCTCTAGTGGTTGTACTAATCTACTTTCCCATCAGCAGTGGGTGATAGTTCCCTAGTTTCCATAACCTCTCCAACACTTGCTATTGCTTGTCTTGTTGATAGTGGCCATTCTAACAAGTGTGAAGTAATATCCCATTGTAGTTTTGATTTTCATTTTCTAATTGCCAGTGAGGTTGAATATCTTTTCATATATCTATTGGCTGTTTCTATGCCCACTTTTTTATTGGGTTGTTTGTTTGGCATTGAGTTTTATGAGTTCTTAATATATTTTAGAAATTAAACCTTTGTTGGAGCTACTTTTGCAAATATCATCTCCCATCTAGTTGGCTGTCTCTTTGTTTTGTTATCAGTTTCTTTTGCTGTGCAGAAAATTTTAGTTTGATATAGTCCCATTCATTTATTTTTGCCTTTACTTCCCTTGCTTTGGGGCCAAGTTCATAAAATGTTCTCTACAACCAAGTCTATAATTGGTACCTATATTTTCCTGTATATGACTTATTGTTTCAGGTCTTATATTTAGGTCTTTGATTCATTTAGAATTAATTTTTGTACCTGGGATAAACTATGATTCAGTTTCATTCATTTGCATGTAGCTTTACAGTTTCCGAGCACCATTTATTGAAGAGACAATCTTTACTCTATTGTGTGTTTCTGGCTCCTTTGTCAAAAATTACCTGTTCTTATACATTGGTTTTATAGCTGGGATCTCTATTCTGTTCCATTGGTCTGTCTGCCAATACCAGGCTGTTTTGATTATTATAACTCTGTAGTGCAATTTGAAGTAAGGTAATGTGATACCTCAAGCTTCAATCTATTTTCTCAGGATTGCTTTGGCTATTTGGGGTCTTTGTGGTTCCATACAAATCTGATGATTTCTCATTCTATTTCTTTAAAAAAATGACATAAGGAAAAAAGTGAAAAGACCCATGCAAACAAATCAGAAATGAGAGAGAAGTCACCACAGACATCACAGATATACAAAGGATCATACTAGAATATTACAAAACACTATATGCCACCAAATTCAATAACCTAGAAGAATTGTGTAAGCTCCTAGAAATATATAACCTTCCTAGACTAAATCATGAAGAATTGGAAAATCTAAATAGACTAATCAGCAGTGAGGAAATTGAAACAACCATCAAAAACCTCCCAAAAAATAAAAGTCCAGGACCATATTCCTTCACCAGTGAATTCTACAAGACGTTCAAGGAAGAATTAAAATTATTCTTTTCAAACTCTTCCAAAAAATTGAAAAAGAGGCAATATTTCCTAAAACACATTCTATGAGGTCAATATAACCTTGATAAAAAAACATGGCAACAATAACACAAAAAATGAAACCACAGACTAATATCTCTGATGAATACAGGTGCAAAAATCCTAAACAAAATATTAGCAAATCAAATACAGTAGTTCATCAAAGAAAGAATACATCAGAATCAAATGGAGTTCATTCCAGGGACACAAGGATGGTTCAATATACATAAGCCAATCAATGTACTACACCACATTAACAAAAGAAAAGACATAAATCATATGATATTAGATATTATCAATAGATGCAGAAAAACGTTTGAAAAGATACAGTATCCATTTATGATTAAAACACTCAAACAAATAGGAATAGTAGGAACGTACCTCAACATAATAAAGACCAAATATGATAAACCCTCAGCTAATATCATGCTCAATGGTGAAAAACTGAAAGCTTTTCTTCTCAGATCAGGAACAGGACAAGGATGTCCACGCTCACCACTCTTATTCAGCATAGTGCTGGGTGTCCTCGCCAGAGCAATAAAGCAAGAGAAAGAGAGAAAAGGCAGCCAAATAGAGAAGAAGTCAAACTGTCACTTTCTGCAGACAACATGATTCTGTATATAGAAAACCCTAAAGACTTTACCAAAAAATTATCCTATATAATAAAGAGCTAATATACAAATGGTTGTCATGCCATCATGCCATAATGGCTCAAACACTCAATACTGCGGAGAGAGGAATGGGAACTAGCCAAGCTGCGGCCCAGGAGAGGGACAAGCCACCCACCCCATGGTCCCAGGTGCCAGCAGCTATGCCTGTGCCTGTGGCCCGGGAGAGGGACAACCTGCACACCCCACGGTCCTGGGCACCAGCATCTGTGGATGCAGCCTGGGAGATGAACAAGCCACCTACCTCGTGGTCCCAGGCACCAGTGCCTGTGGCTGTGGCCTGGATGAAGCTGCCCACCCATGGTCCCCTGTGGCTGCATCCAGCCCAGGCAAAACTGGCCCAGGTCCTCGGTGCCTACAGCCAGCCAGAGGGAGGGAATCCTGGGCCCCAGGTGTGGGGAAAGGCAGAGGAAGTTAGGGGCAACAGGCCAACAGGGGAGCAGTTAGGGGCAACCAAGCCAGTAGGGGAGCAGTTAGGGGTTATCAGGCAGGCAGGCAGAGGTGGCTAGGGGAGATCAGCAGGAAGACAGGGGGGTTAGGGGCGATCAGGCAGGCAGGCAAGCAGTTAGGAGCCAGCGATCCTGGATTGCCAGAGGCTGTTGGACATCCCCCGAGGGGTCCCAGATTGGAGAGGGTGTAGGCCAGGCTGAGGGACTTCCCCTACCCACCACCCCACCTCCCCCCATGCACAAATTTCATGCACTGGGCCTCTAGTTATAAATAATACACAAATACAGGCAAGTTGCAGGATACAAAATCAGTGAGCAAAAATCCATTGCCTTCCTTTATAAAGCAATATAACTTCAGAAAAAGAAGTGAAAAACAAACAAACAAAAAAACAATTCCTTTTGCAATTGCAACCAAAAGAATAAAATACCTAAGAATAAACTTAACAAAGGATGTGAAAATCCTATGTACTAAAAATTACAAAGCATCATTAAAAGAGATTGAAAAAGACACAACAAAATGGAAAAATATCTCATGTTCAGGAATTGGAAAAATCAACGTAGCTAAAATGGTCATATAACCCAAAGCAATATACACATTTAAAGCAATCCCCATCAACTTTACACATGATATTTTGAATTGGTGAGTCAATGCCCTCCATCTATGTCTCATCTATGTCCATCTATGATATAATGTCTTAATCAATGTGCCTTTAAAATATCTTGATACTTGATAAGTTAAGTTCCCCTGACATTTTTTTCTTAAAGTTTATCTTTGATATATTGCTCTTTTACATTTTCATATATTTGTTAAATAAGATTATCAATTACTACACACACACCAAATTAGATATTGACTGAGATTTCATTAAATCTAGATTTAATTTTGTGAGATGCTATTTTTATAATATAAACTCTTTCAAAACATCCACATGGGATATTAATCACTTTTTTAAAAATGAAGTCTTCATTTGTCTTAATGATAGTTTTTGTGGGTTCTTCTACATCTTTTATTAAATTTATTCATAAGTTCTTGGAGCTTTGGTTAGCATTGTAAATGGTAGTGTTTAAAACTTTTATTTTCCAAAAATTGTTTTTTAATTGTTTCATGCTGGCACTTATAAAATTTCCTTTTTATATTCAACTTCCATTCAGTATTATTGTTAAATTTTCTTAATTCTAATTACTTATCCTGAAACACATTTGGATTTTCTCGAAAAATAAACATGACACCTATGAATAATGTCAGTTTTCTTTAATCCTTTATAATTTCTGTTTGCTTGCTATATTTTCTTTGCCTTGCTACATAGACTTGCACCTCCGAAACAATGATTTTTTGAATTGGTAAGTCAGTGCACTCCATCTATGTCTCATTTCTCATATTACAGGAAATTTGTTTAGATTTTCATCATTAACCAGTATAGTCACAATGGTGTTTTAAAGATAATCTATCATAGTAAAGAGCTCTCTGTTCATTACCTGCTTTGCTAGTAGAATTTTATCAGAAATTGATGCTTCATTTTCTCAACTGTTTTTGGCATTATTTGGATGAACATATGTGTTTGTTTTCTCTTCCATAAATGTAGCAATTACAATGGGTTTAATTTTCTGTACTCTGTAGCTTCTTGAAGTCAGTGCTAATATACCCATTTATAAACTATTCTGCTTTTTTAACGTATTATTTAAATATTTCATTTTCCCTAAATCTCAATTTTGGGTGCATTCATATCATATTTTTAAAAAATGTTTCATTTAGTTCAAAATACACTGATATTGTGATCTATACACACTCTGATATACAGTGACTTAGTCTTTGACCCATAAGTGGTCCCAAAAAGTATTGCTTAATCTTCAAATATATGTGGAATTTTAAGTGTTTTTATTATCATTGTATGATTTAATTCTACTGTGTATAGAAACTATCCTCTGTATGAATTGAATCTTTTTATATTTGTTGAGACCTAATATGTGCCCCAGCCTGTGGTCAGTTTTGGTAAATGCCTGTTGTGTGCTGGAGAAAAATGTAAAGCCTGGAATGGCTAGAAGTAGTGTTCTTCATGTCCAATGACAAAATGTTAGTTCATTATGTTGTTGAAATATTTTACATCCATACTAAATTTTGTCTCTTCATTCTATTAGTCACCTACATACCATTAGGATTATAGATTAGTCTATTGCATAGACATTTATTACAACTAGCTTTTCAAGGTGAAAACTTTTACCTGGGAAATTAAGTATTTTACTTTGAATTTTTTTCTTTTTATCTCTTATATTCTATCTTTCCTTCAAAAAGTCTACTTTGTCTGATTTTAGTGTAGTTACACATTTCTTGGGGCTTATTGGGGGGAGGGAGGTAGTGATTGCTTTTTTCATTCTATTATTTATAATTTTTGGTTTCTGTATATAGTGTTGTGTCTCTTCTAAGCAGTTTTGTTTTGCTTTATACCCAACTTTCAGTCTTTGTCTTACTTATAACAGTATCTTTCTGTTGATAATTATCACCTCCCTTCCACTCTAGGCCATTTTCTTCCTACTTGAAGAATATCCTCTAATGTTCTTTCAATGCACATCTGTCGTAAACAACTGTCTTCATTTATGCTTTTCCAAAAATTTCTTTATTTTGCCTTCATTTGTGAAAAAATATATTTCTTTATTGAATTATATGTTGTCAAATTTTTTTCACCATGTTGACAATATCACCCCATTGTTTTCTGACTTGTATTGCAGCCCTTGAGAAGTCAGATTCCGTTATACTATTATTTCTTTGAAGTGAATAACTTATCTGGATATTTATAAGACTTTTTTCTGTGTTTACTTCGCAGCAGTTTTAAGAGGATAATGCAGGTGGTTTCCACCTTATTCCCTTGTTTGGAGTTTGTATAGGTTTCTAAATCTGTGGCTTGAAGTCTTTATTCAGTTTTATAGAGAATGTGGCTTTTATAAACAAAGTACATAATATGTTTTGCCCTTTTTTATTATTTTCTGACTCCTCTCTGTGTGCTCCAGGCTTAAAATGTTCTTCAGATCTATCTCCAGTTGTCTTTAATATGCTGTTAATTCCACCAATTATTTTAATTACTGTTATTGTATTTTTAAGCTCTCAGTTTTTTTAATGCAATTATTTTATGTCCCTTTTAGTTCTCTGAAGAAATCATCCATAATGAATTTTATTATTTTTGTTTTAATTTATTTTAATTGTGGTATAACATATGTGCAGTAAAGCTACAATTTCAAAACATTTAAGTCTACAATTCAATGAAACTAAGTACATTCATCTGGATTTCCAGATATAACCACCATCCACCTCCAGAATTTTTCATCTCAAACTCCATATCCATTAAATAATAACTACCATTGCCACTTCCCCACCACCCCCATCGCAGCATCTGGAACCAACTGTTCTACTCTCTATTTCTATGAATTTGATTATTCCAAGTATCCTATATAATAAAGGTGTAATATGCAAATGGTCATTATGCCATGAAGCGTAATGACCGACCGCATAATGACCAGATCACGGATCAGCAGGAGGGTGGGACAGTGAGCTACAAGCGGGTGGTGGAGAGCTACCGAGCTACCGGAGGGGGCAGGGCAGCAAGCTATGATGGGAGGCGGGGGGCAGGGGGAGCTACAGGAGGGTGGGGCAGCAGGCGGAGAGCTAGAGGATGGCAGCGAGCTACTGGCATAGGGATTTTTGCGCAGGGCTACTAGTTTCATATAAGTGAAACCATATAGTATTTTCCTTTTTGTGACTAGCTTATTTTACTTAGCAAAATGTCTTAAAGGTTCAACTATGTTTTAGCTTATATCAGAATTTCCTTCATTTTTAAGAGTAAATAATATTCCACTGAATGTATAGACCACATTTTATTTATTCATTCATCCAGTGATGGACACCTTTGTTGCTTCCAACCTATTAGCGATTGTGAATAATGCTGCTGTGAGCATGGTTTACAAATATGTCTTCAAGATCCTGCTTTCGATTATTTTGGCTACATGATGAGAAGTGAAATTGCTGGATCATATGGTAATTCTGCTTTTAATATTTTGAAGAAAATATATTGTTTTTCATAATGACTACAGAAATGCACAGGGTTCTCATTTTTCTACATCCTCACTGACACTTGTTTGTTTGCTTATTTGTTAACAGCCATTCTAATGGGTATACAGTGGTATCTCATTGTGATTTTGATTCCATTTGTCATGATTAATGATGTTGATCATCTTTTCATATGCTTATTGACCATTTATGTATCTTCTTTGGAGAAATGTCTATGGAAGTCATTTGCCCATTTTTAAATTGGGTGGTTTGTGGTTTTTTTTGTCTTTGAATTTTTTTTGTGAACATATTAATCATAGTTATTTTAAAATTCATATTTATTAATTTATTATATTGACCTCTTATTGGTCTTACACTGTATTTTTTAAACTAAATGTTTATGTCCCCCAAAATTCATATGCTGTAAAGACCCAGCTCCTAATGTGACTGTATTTTGAGATAGGGCTTTTAATAATCTAGGTTAAAATGATATTGGAAGGATGGGACTCTGTTCCAATAGTATTGGTGTCCTTATAACATACCAGAGACAATAGCTCTCTCTCTCTCTCTCTTTGTGTGTGTGTGTGTGTGTGTGTGTGTGTGTGTGTGTGTGTGTGTTCACCATGTAAGGACATAGTGAGAAAGCATCTATCTACAAGCTAGGAAAAGGGCTCTTACCAGGAACAGAATCAGCCAAAAATTTGATTTTGAACTCCCACCAACTGTGAGAAATACATTTTGTTGTTTAAGCCCCAAGTTTGTGATATTTTGTTATGGCAGCCCAAGCTGACTGAGACACAGTTGTCAATGGTTCATCTTTCCCCCACTAGTCTTACATAGTACATGGCTACATAACTGCTTCTTTGTGATTGCAAATCAGATATTGTGTATGAAAAATATAGAGATAATTTGAGATGTGGATGAGATTACCCTCTCTTAGAGAAAATGTTTTTACATTTATTTCCCAAGGCAGTTATGCTATGGGCTCTAAATGTGCTATCTCGCCTTGTGCCTCATAGACATGAAGATGTTTCAACACTGTATTTCAGGGTCTATGAGACCAATCTCTCTGCTTCACTCTACTCGCATGTTACACCTTGTTGGAAATCTAACCCAGTTCTCAGGATATTCACCAGGGCCTCTACTCTTGAAAATTCCGAACACTGCATTACCCCATCTGAAACCTGTCTTGGCTATATTAACCAGTCTAATTTCATTTTTGATATTTGAATGCTGACTGCTCCAAGCCCCTCTACATGCCTGTCTCTTCCACTCCACATCTGTGCTAGCTAATGCCCACATGCTCCCTCCTTTGTCATTGGCAGGAACTTCAAACCACACAGGACCCAGCCTGTAACATGGGAGCCTTCACCCATTCCTGCCCCAAACCACATTATAATCCACTAGCATTCTCCCACTCTCCTCAAAGCTGCGTTCGCACCTGTTCGTGAGCCTTCCCAGAAAACCTTACATGTGAGTAATCAACCTGCTTTGTTCGTGTGGTTTATAAGTCTCAACACCCAACCAAATTTGGGGTGGAAAGTCTATTCTACCTCTGCAGAATAATCTCAATTTTTTTAGTCTTTCAGTCCTCACATTTATAATTGGCCAATTTCTTGATGAGAAAAATAGACCAAATGCTTATTTACTTCCTGTTGGCTATTTAGTTTATTTGGAAATTATGTACTTAAAAATCTAGCTTATAGAATTATACTTAGCAAGAGATTGGTCCAAAGGAAACTTTCTCTGTCTTCTTTGGAAATTTAACTCCAAAAACACAGATTCAGATTACTATTTTTTATTATTATTATTATTATTATTATTATTACATTGTCAAATTCAAAGATCATGTTCTATGCATTGTAATAGTGTCACAATAAAAAAGAATCATCAAATTTGCAAATGTGATCTATGGGTGAATTCAGGCAAGTATGGCAGACAGCATTGTTCATAATTACTTCATTTTCTAACAGGACAATTATATATCCCTGCCCTGTTGAGTTTCAAAGCAGCATGGCTTGTGCTCTGGGTAATGAAATGTTGATAGAAGTAATGAGCCATTTTCAAGGAAAAGCTTTATGAGCCAGTTTGAGATTCACCATGTCTTTCCTTCTTCTTTGCCAGAAGTCAGGCAGAGCTACTGACGGGGACTGCTCACTCAGAGAGGTTCACCAAATGAGGGTCTTATGAGCAAAGTCATAACCAACTCATGTGAACATTATTTTGAGGAATAAGACACCTACTTTTGAGACCCACTGCTATTTTGGAGCCACTTCACACACTGTAGCCTAGCCTAAGTAATATAATAATGGTAGCAATAGTTAGAGATAAGGGAACATTTCAGGGCATGATTAAAAATCATGAAGTGGTGGATCACAGCATTGGAATATTCCCAAAGTGGGACAAGTGTCCTTTGCCATCATCTCTTGGGTGCTGAAATTGTGATAGAGAGCAGCATCTTTCTGTGGCTTGTGCAGTTTAGTACCTGCTCCCTGGTGATCTGCCATGAGAAGAACACATCCTCTGAAACTCAGTCCTATCCCCTTTGGACCCTCCCAGGAGATAAGAGACAAATCTAACTCACAGGCTGGAGCCAAGGCCAGCAGACAGCAGCCCACAACTTCCAGGTGAACCCAGACCGTACCAGCCAAACATCAGTTGACTCACAGATCTGTAAACACAGAGAATAGATTGTTGTGGTTGTGAGCCATGCTGTTGGTTCCCTGCCCATGTATCTCAGGCTTTATTGTTTCAGTGACCACTAGCTAAATCCCCACTGCTGGTGTCTGTGCAGCTCACCTGAGAGCTTTGTTCCAGGCTCAATATGGCCTATTGCCTAAACACAGCGTGCATTAACTCTCCCTGTGGGCATCAAAAAGAGATGGGTTTGGGGGGTAATTTATATATATATCTAAACATTCAATCTATAGGTGGAAGTTAAAACCATTATGTAGAAAGGGATCACAACATGAGAGAATATATTTAGAGAAATAACAATCAACACCCCTTAGGGCAGGGACAATAATGAATCTAGGAAGAGGACTGAGGAAGAGAGATGAGAGAAATAAATAGATAATCAGCAGAGAGTAGCAGCACAGGACCTGGAGAAATAGAGATTTTCAAAGAATGTTGACAACAATGCTCAGTCAAGTATAAAGGGCTGTTAAATGAGGACTAGAGTTTGTATATTATAAACCCAATATGAATGGTAATTATGTATATTTTTGAGAGGATGCACTGCAATGGGTAAAAACAAAAACCTGATTTCAGCGAGTTCTGGGTAATTCAAAGGAAGGAAGTAGAGACAGTGAAAATGGTTTACCATTCAAAGAACCATATTTAAGAATATAAACCAAATCAAGAAGCAGCCCAGCCCCCACCCCCTGAAGCTTACTGTTGAATGAAGCACTATCCAGCAAGAATAGTATGTGAACTGCCTTTATAAACATTTCAGTAGCCACATCAAAAAATAAACAAGTGAAATTTTAATGATAGATTGTATTTAATCAACAATTGCAAAAATCTTATCATTCCAACATGTAATCACTGTGAAATATTATACACAGTTTTTTACCCCTCATAAATCTCTAAACTGGTGTGTGTGTGTGCTCCTACGGACATCTCAGTTGAGACTAGCAATATGTCAAGTACACATAGATACATGTGGCCCATGAATACTATATGGGAAGTACAGATAAACAGATTCTAATGCAGCCCTGACCAGTTTGGCTCAGTGGATAAAGCATCGGCCTGCAGACTCAAGGGTCCCAAGTGGTCCCAAGTTCGATTTCAGTCAAGGGCATGTACCTTGGTTGAGGGCACATACCCAGTAGGCAGTGTGTAGGAGGCAGCTGATTAATGTTTCTCTCTCATTGATGTTTCTCTCTATCCCTCTCCCTTCCTCTCTGTAAAAAAAAAAAAAAATCAATAAAATATATTTTAAAAAGATTCTAATGCAGGTAAATATTTATTCAGTGAAAAAGTCAAACCACTAACAAATTCTGTTACAATCGATAAAATATTTTGTCAGATTTCATATGGGCTGAGTGGCTGAATTAATCTAGAAACCCGCTTAGGAGTTAGTTGACTGAATGTAAGATAATGGCTAAGTGACTGCCATGTTTCAGCAAGGAGATGCTTTAATTTATAATCCGAGGAAGAATGATGAGTAGGTCATCCAAGAGAATGTAATACCAACAGCAGGTTTTGCATTTTATTTCAGGAGAGACTGAAAGCTGTCACTTGTATACACTGATGCTTTAAAGGTACAGCGTGACATGTTTTTCATATTTAATAAATGAGAATCAAATCAATGCCTTCAAATTATTCAAAGCATGGGAACTTATTTTTTTGTAAACTAGTTTTGAAAGTCCTATAGAGATGGCTTTAAAGTGTATCTGATAATGTCAAAAGGAAATCCAAGGAAGGCTATCACATTGATTACCTGCAAATTTAAGTGCCAATGGCTTTAATGTGACCCCAAGTCCCCCTCAAAAATATTTTATAAGTAGCAAACTTAAAGGGTTCTAGGTAAGAATCATAAGATGGAGTAGATATGAAAACAAAATCAGGTTGTTAGTAGCACTTTGGTATCAAAAGAGACAGTGTAGGTGGTCAGCATGGCTAACATCCTCTCTGCTTGGATATATTCCTCAGGCTCTTTCTGTGTGGCCAGCCTGGGAGCTTTGTCAGGGCTCTCAGGAAATTCTTCTGTCCACATGTTCCTTTGGTGCTCCTGGTAGTGAACTTCAGAAATCATAGTTGACATCAATCTAGGATTATCAGATTTACCAAATAAAAATAGAAGGGCATACATGGGATATACTTGTTCTAAAACAACAACATAATTCTTCATCATTTTTCTGAAGTGCAAACTTAACCAGATGTCCTATCTTGTATCTGGCAAAGTGTTTTCCCTCATCAGTTTCCCAATGTTAAAGTCATTGTCTCTGGTAGATGCTGAGGGTTCATGCTACTACAGCTGATCTGGAATCGTCTACCTTTGCAGCCTCAAGCCAGGCCACATGTGCAAATTCAGGGCCTTCCTAGTGGCTGAGTCAGTGCCATAGTGCTATCTCCGCCCTACCATTGGTGGCACTCAGAAAGGGGTTACGTCACAGACAGAGTTGGGCTATAGTTTCTCTATTCTCAGAGGGTTTAGCTTGACGCCACAGCACTCTGCTTACTTCTCCTCCTGCTTCTTCCTCTTCTGCATGGCTGCCCCTCCTCATAAATCAGCCTCCCTCTTGGTCTTGCATCCGTGGTTTGGAACACCCATGCTTGCTTTATTCTTAACATACTCACCCTCCAGCCACCAGTGGAACTACGCTTTTCTCCAGTAGGATAGCCATGAACTAATTTTTAATCAAATTATGGAATATTTTTAGAAGATTTCACCCTATGTAAGAATTCACAAACTTGGGTGGAAAATAACGTTTTGCTTTGTCTTAATAAGGGGGGAAATTCTTCAGAGAAAAAGGAACTTGGAAGGGCTATCATGTCACCATTCCATTTCTTTCCTGGAGGATGTGCTGAGCAGTGGGGAACCAACTACCTTTATTCATGTTGTCTAGTGATATTTCCTCATTTCCTGTAGATATTTTAATGCAATCAGGCAGCTCACATCTGCAGAGCAATCAAATTACCAAGTCAACATAATCCAATGAAACGCTGAAGAGCCAAATAATCAAATTCAGGTTAATATTAATCGCGATATTTCTGCACCTGGATTCAGAAAAGAAGAGGAGACAGAGAGACAGAAACAGAAAGAGAGTAAGAGGGAACAGATACCCACTAACCATTAAATGATTACAATCATGTTCATTGGGGTTGTTCAAACTCTTTTTTCCCTCAGGCTTACACTGAATTCTTTTATCCGGAAAAATGAACATTAATTTGCTGTTTGCACAGAGTACATAATTATGTACATACTTTAGTACAAGCATGATGTATATAAAACTCAGTATTTAGTTCAGGAATAAATGAGCAGGTACCTGGGAAGCAGAAAGCAATTTGTATTTAATATGATATTTCCCATGTCTCTGACCTCTGACACCACAGAAGTGTTTCTTAGCATCCTATTTATTTAATCTCTACTTCTTAAAACAAGATTTATGGCTATAAATTTATGGATCTTTTATGTCAAAAGTTATGTTGCTACAAATACCATGCTTCTAACTAAATTATATTTTCTTTGTACTTGAAGAATGAATCTCATCATGATAGACTAGAAAGAATTAGAAATTCTTAATTTAATTCTTATTATTCACTTTCACATTATTTAATTCTGTATCCCACTTCAGTTCCAAACCTGTTCTTCATTTAAAAGATATAAGGTTAATGATACTGATTCTGCTTTATTATTATTAAATGAGGTAAAACATTTAAAGTGTTAGTAAACCATAAAATAATGTACATGTAGGTTACCAATGTGATGCAGTTAATTAATTCATTCATTTATTGCTTTTTTATTTTTTCTTTATTGATTAAGGTATTACATATGTTTCCTTACTCTCCCCATTGTCCCCCCCATCCCTCGACTCATGCCCTTACCCCCCTGTTGTCTGTGTTCATTGGTTAGGCTTATATGCATGCATAAAATTCCTTTGGTTGTCCTCTACCCCTTTTTTAGATAGAGGAAGGGAGAGAGAGAAAAAAACACAATGATTTGTTGTTCCACTTATTTATGCACTCATTGGGGGATTCTTGTATGTACCCAGACTAGAGATCAAATCTGAAACCTTGGCATATTGAGACGATGCTCTAACCAAGTGAGTTACCCAGTGAAGGCAAGATGCAGTTAATTTTTAAAAGTGACAGTAAGAAAATCTAAACAAAATATGGACTTTAGTTAGAAATAGTTTGTAAACATTGGCTCATGAGTTGTGACAAATGTACCACACTAATGCAAGATGCTAGTAATAAGGAAAATTGAGTATGGCAAGTCTCAGTAATATTATCTCAACCTTTCTGTAAACAAGTACCCATTCTAAGATTAAAAAGCTTATTAATATTTATTCTTCAATTACAGTTGACATTAAATATTGTTTTGTATTAGTGTACAGCATGGTGGTTAGACAATCACATACTTTACAAAGTGACCCCCCTGATATTTCCAGTACCCACATGGCACCCTACATAGTTATGACAATATTATTGACTACACTCCCTGTGCTGTATTTTTACATCTCTATAAAGCGCTTTAAACAAGTGACATGAAATCAGGACATATAGGTTCATAGTGGCACAGTATCTACATCAGCTAATGAAGCAAAACCATATTTGTATTTTAATTGTGAGTGAGGGGTGAGGTGATCTATTTGATATTGAATCACATCCACCATTTTTTAAAAAAATAATTTTTATTGATTTCAGAGAGGAAGGGAGGTGGAGAGAGGGATAGAAATATCAATGATGAGAGAGACTCATGGATTGGATTCCTCCTGCCCACTCCCCACTGGGGATTGAGCCCACAACACAGGCATGTACACTTGACCAGAATCGAGCCCAGGACCCTTCAGTCCACAGGCTGATGCTCTATCCACTGAGAAAAACCAGCTAGGGCTCCATCA
Organism: Myotis nattereri; assembly: GCF_964212035.1. NCBI lineage: Eukaryota > Metazoa > Chordata > Mammalia > Chiroptera > Vespertilionidae > Myotis > Myotis nattereri. Next base: position 151,881,218 of record NC_138075.1, read on the forward strand.
TTTTTATAGAACAAGGAGAAGTCTGCTTGCATCACAGGACATGACACCTCCCACACCAGCCCAGAATGTGAAAAGAGGAATGGCTTTGTATTTTAGGGCAGTATCACCATGTAATTTGAAATCCTAAGGATTGGCACGTGTTGGAGATGGATTTTGAGAAAGTATGTCACCTGTAGTGCAACTTATCATCACTTGCCTATCTGAAACATCTCTTACTAGACATAGTCCTAAAGCAACAAGTTGGCTATGTTGCCAGGGCAGATATAGACTAAAAGCAAAAAGTTCTTCCCTAATCAGAATTTTTTTGGTCCATGTTTATTTATATCTTCCTTTTGGAATCTTACTTCTTTTCCAGGCAGACTGGGAAATCGGCAGCTTCAGAATCTTGAATAAGACAATTTTTATATTCATGTTCTCATTGCTTTGTTTTTGAAACATTTTATCAGTAAATTATAAAATATTCATCTCTGGTTTAAATCCAAATAATTTCAAAGTAAATGTAGAACTCAGAGCCTTCTAGGTCTTATTTTTATAGTTACATTGCGGGCTTAGGTTTAGCACTTTTTTTTTTTCTGAACTCAACATATGTTTAGAGGCGTCTCTTCCAGGATATATGGGAAAATTTGAAACAATGTTTTTCATTTTTGGGGGGAAGGAGGACAATGATATATTATCTCCTCTCCTGTCCAATTACTCTTTCTCTCTTCATCTCTCTGCTATTTTCTTTTCTTTTCCCCCTCCTTCCTTTCTTTCCTAGTTCCTTTCTTCCTTCCTTTTTTTCTTTCTATCTTTTCTTTTTTCCTCTTGTTAGAGTATTTTAAAAAAATCTTTGACAACATGTCATTTAACCCACAAATATGTTTCTTATTGAAAGGAAGATGTATATATGTCAGGTTAGTATAACAATCATGTCATTGTTACACTTAAGAGAATTTTTTTAAATCCATAAAGTCATTATAACTTGTTCATACTTAAATTTTTTAATGTTTAAAATAAACGTGGGATGCTTTTGCAAATATTTGGTTTCTATAAGAGGATCCAAATAAAGTCTGAATATTGAGGCCTATGGACCTCAGAGTTATCAAATACAGAACGTTTCCAGACTTGGTTACAAGACACAAGGACAATTTCAGAGACTCTGCTTTGGTTAATAGTGAAACTGTGTATTGTGTAATGAGCTATTTTCAGCATGTGATAGCCATTGCTTCTGAGATTGCATTTTTATTTTTTTCATAATAAAAAAAATAGATCCTGAGTATTATATTTTTAAATCTTCACCCAAGGATTTACTTACTAATTTTAGAGAGAGGTAATGCAGACAGAGAGAAACATTGATGTGAGAGAGAAACATTTTTTGGTTGCCTCCCATATGCATCCCCACAGGGGATCAAACCTGCAACCTTGGTATGTGCCCTGACTAGGAATTGAACCCACACCCCTTCGGTATATGGGACAATGCTCCAATCAACTGAGCCACACTGACTTAACTTTATTAAGTCCACTTTAGAGGTGAGTTAAAAATAATGAAAATGAAATAAGAGAAGCCATCTGGTTGAGGACAGAAGGGATGAGAAAGGAATCAAATATTTATATTTATTTAAAAACTTCCATCATAGCTTTAGGAAAAAATCATAGGTTTTGTGAGAAGTTTCATTTTTTGTCATAGGATAAAACAGAGAAATGTTAAGGTGTTTTCCTGAAGTAGACAGTGTTATGTATTAGCCAAGAACTTTGGATATCAAAAGAAATAGATTTATATATTAGATCTGTCGTTATGAAATGTTATCTTCCTTTTTTAATGTATTTTCTTGATTTTTTTACAGACAGGAAGGGAGAGGGATAGAGAGTTAGAAACATCAATGAGAGAGAAACATAGATAAGCTGTCTCCCTCACACCCCCTACTGGGGATGTGCCCACAACCAAGGTACATGCCCGAACCTGGGACCCTTCAGTCCACAGGCTGACCCTCTATCCACTGAGCCAAACTGGTTAGGGCATGAAATGTTATCTTCTTGAAACCCCACTTTCTCTATATAAAATGGAAGTAGTAAATGGACTTACCCTCAGAGGTATTTGTTAAGTTCAGATGAAGTGACTCATGTAAAGAGCTGGTCAGATCATAAAAGTTTAACTACTGATGTTATTTTTATTGTTACTCTCTGCACTCTATCGTCATCAAGGTTAGTCTTTAAAACTTAGAAAAGAACTGGTAACCACCATAAGAAAAGTAGATGCCGGGTCTTTGGGATCACAAGTCTCGAGTTTTTTACCAATGGCTAGGCATGCCAAAGCTTCCTGGTGCCTGGTGGGTCATGTGAGTGCACTTAGAGGTCTTACTGTCTCCAAGAGTAACCTGGCTTGGAGACACCTGCCTTGGTTCCTCCCTTCAGTTCCAGGGCATGATAACAGCCTACACTTGGAGCCAAAATTCTGGAATTCTCCTTCTTAGCGCTTTGTGAGAGTTACCGGATCAGTGGTAGTGAGGACCTAGGCTCCGACATGAGTCCTCTGGCCTCATATTTGAGCAGGACAAGGGCAGCATCAGGCTTGGAAGAACCGGGAGCTCGGCAAAGCTGACCTTGCTTCCACTGAGAGGACATCATGCTGGGTGGATTATAGTTGCCATTGGGTCCTGAGAGTTCTGAATAAGTCTTTCATCCCCTGTGAGAGACCCATTAAAACTGCTCTTAGTCTGGCCACTCTGGGCGCCACTCTGCTCCAGGGCCAGATTCCAGAGCGGGTTCCATCTCTAGACAAACATTTGCACTCTGCGGCTGTGGTTGAGTGGGCCAGTGAAGATGAGACTTCAGAACGTGCAGAGATTCCCAACTTGATCTGTGGATTTAGCGAAATTCCAATAAAATCCCAGAAATCTATTTTATAAACATAGACAAATGTAATAATAATGATAAATGAATGATTGTTATAATTCAATCCTAGAAGAATTTCATCTCATACTACTTTTGGGTTTTGTGCTTACATAAATTATTCACATCCATCTTGAAAATGTTTGAAATATAAATGCATTATTTGGTGTTGGAGAGTATCAGACTATATATATATATATATATATATATATATATATATATATATATAATTTAGGTCATACTGTCTCCTTATAAACTCTGTATATTAAATGCCCAAGGGTTCAGTTGCATTTAAGTGAGATTAAATTTCATTGTTACAAATGTCCAGCATTCCTATATTCCATCTCTAAATTCTAAAAACTCAGATTCCATTCAACATATCATTCAAAACTCCTGGAAGTTCTACTCTGTCATGGTAATACCCTGTGAAAGTACATGTTCAGGTTGGGACTACTTCACTATCCTTAACACTGCTGGAACTAACACGAAGTCTTCTCCTTGGCTCTTCAAACACCAGGACTGAGCTCCTGCCCCCCTCCACAAGATTCTCACAGGTGTTCCCATCCACAGTGGCTTCTTGATCAGCGTCCACTCCTTCAGAAAAAATCTCCTGAATATGAGCTTATAGAGAGATGACCAGCCTTCAGCTTAGCTAACAAACATCCAAATACTGCATTCTGTTTGAAATCAATTGGAAAACCACTACGGTATAGGAATACATAATAAACAGAACTATCTGGATTTTAATTATCACTAAGTCAATAATAGTAAATATGAATGCCTTTAGTTATACCATTTATGACACCCAAATAAACCTTTTCATCTATTGTAATAGTAAATAGGATGACACTTTTATCCTCTCAGTACTTGGAGATTAACTTCAGCTATATGAAATTGCATTTGATAATATATTATTAACACAAAAATACCTAGATTTTAAGCACCTTGGGTCATCAAACCATCATACAACCAAAATAATGTGAAAATATGAAACAATATGTATATAAATTCCTTATTGCATCAAATGTGCATAGTCTGTATAAAACCTGCAGGTAGGTGTTCACCCATACCACTAATGTGGATCAGAAAAAACACATTTGTTCACAAACTCAGCTGGAGATGGTTTAGTCTTTGCATTTACCTAATATCATATGATCCAGGTATGAAATATTAAAGGACTAGCATAACAACTTTCTGAGTGTACTATATGATAATATATGCTACTAGTATATGTGAGCAAACAACCTTATAATCTTGAAAAAAGAAAATTAGCATCTAAAGTCAGCCATTTTCAAAATTTTCTGAGTGTAGGTCTGTCATGGTGTATTTTAATTTGCTATCTGCTCTTTAATCCCACCTAATTAGGGGATTTCACTTCCTTGTAATACTGGATTCTTAAGCCAAGCTTGTAAATTACAATGGGTACCAGTGGTCCATTAATTGCAGGTTGTAGGTTAATTCTTCATACAACATTTTTCCTGAAAATGACTCACATGGCAGTCATTCATTTCATTCCAAGGACAATAGATTTAGCCATTTATCTGGGTGTTTCTCCCTCAAAATGCTGGATAAGGAAGCCTGCTGCTTGGATGTCCCAGATTACCTCAATGATAAAGAAAGCAGGAGAGATATCATGGTGAAAATTCTTCCTCTATCATCAAAAGTAGATTGGATATTAAGACCTTTATCTCACACATCTCTCCACAATGCATTTGTAACAAATGGGCAATTTTCTTAGAGAACATTCTGACACCTAAATTATTTTGCATAGAATTAGTTATCTTCATTCCAACATTTATTGAGAGAGAGAGGGAGAGAGAAAAAGGAAGAGAGAGAGAAAGAGAGGAGGGAGTGCTATACTATACATTGGTTTGATTTTCTTAAATTACAATCAATGACATTTTGGCATTGATAAATGCTTTTTTCTTGAATCAAAAAATTCAATATATCTAATATTAAATCTCATCTTTATATCTTCTAACCAATCTTTTCACCAAATTTTCCTCATATCTATCATCACGCTCCTATTTACTTGGACTTAAACTACAAAGTAACTCATAACTTCACTTTCTCTCTCTGCTGCCCCAAATTAAGTAATGAAGACAGTTTATCCAGGCTTTCTTGGCAGTATGAGGCACATATACCCTTTATTTCTGCCTTTACTCCTCACTCAAAATCTATATAATCACAATCTCATAACTATGTGTTTTCTCAACATGTGCTATTATGTAACTATGCATTTCCACAACATAACTATTTTATTGATAAAAATATTTTATATAATCCTAAAGGATATTTACATTACATATCCACTCATTGAATATCTTCCTGGGGAATCTGTTGATTAGAACTGTATGTTTATGTAATTAAAAAGTAGATAATAAGTGATTGTTCACAGCCTCATCTGTGGTGGACTGTGTCAAGTGCCAGAAAGGTCACTGTGACATGGACTGAGAGTTGCCATTGGATAAAGCAACATGGATATGGATGTCATGGATGTCATGTCAAGATGGCCATGGAAAGAGCAGGATAATTGTATTGTCGGAAGGAAAAAAACACTAAATTAGAAAAAATTAGAATATATTCTTAAGCTTGAGGTGTTACAGAACAAATCAGGATCTACCTGTCCTATGCACAGCACAGCCAAACACTGAACATCAAGATTTTCTTTCTTTCTTTTTCTTATGTTTTCTTTTTTTCTATTGGTTGATTTTAGAGAAGAAGGGAGAGAAAGAGAGAGAGACATCAGTTTGTTGCTTCATTTATTTATGCATTCATTGATTGCCTCTTATTGTCCTGCCTGGAGATTGAAGCCACAACCTTAGCATATCAGGATGACTCTAACCAAATGAACTACCTGGCCAGGGCTGAACATCGAGATTTTCAATAGAGAAATTCAAGCTCTTTCATTTGCAAGGCATCAAGCAAGAATAGCAGGAAGCTATCCCTTTAAACCTGAACTCCTGATGTCATTTTATCAAGTTTTTGTTTGTTTGTTTGTTTTTATTCATTTTAGAGAGAGAGGAAGGGAAAAGGATAGAGAGATAGAAGCATAGATCAGGGAGAGACATCAATCAGCTACCTCTTGCACATCCCCTTAACGGCAATCGAACTAGCAACCCACACATGGGCCTTGACCAAAAATGAAACCAGTGACCTCTTGGTTCGACACTCAGCCACTGAGCAACACTAGCCTGGCTATCAAGGTTTTTTGTTTGTTCATTTTGTTTTTAATTTTGAGAGAGAGAGAGAGAGAGAGAGAGAGAGAGAGAGAGAGAGAGAGAAACATTGATTTGTTGTTCTGCTTATCTATGCATTCATTGGTTGATTCTTTTTTAATTTTTTATTGATTAAGTTATTACATATGTGTCCTTATCCCCACATTACCCCCCCATCCCCTCCACTCATTCCCTCACCTCCCTGTTGTCTGTGTCCATTGGTTAGGCCTATATGCTTGCATACAAATCCTTTGGTTGATCTCTCCCCCTTACCCCCACCCTACCCTACCTTCTCTCTGAGGTTTGACGGTTTGATTGATGCTTCTCTGTCTCTGGATCTGTTTTTGTTCATCAGTCTATGTTGTTCATTATATTCCATAAATGAGTGAGATCATGTGATATTTATCTTTCTCTGACTGGCTTATTTCACTTAGCATAATGCTCTCCAGTTCCAACCATGCTGTTGCAAATAGTAAGAGCTCCTTTTTTACCACAGCATAGTATTCCATTGTGTAGATGTACCACAGTTTTTTAATCCACTCATCTGCTGATGGGCACTTAGGCTGTTTCCAAATCTTAGCTATGTTGAATTGTGCTGCTATGAACATATGGGTGCATATTTCCTTTCTGATTGTTGTTTCTAGTTTCTTGGGATATATTCCTAGAAGTGGGATCACAGGGTCAAATGGGAGTTCCATTTTTAGTTTTTTGAGGAAACTCCATACTGTTCTCCACAGTGGCTGCACCAGTCTGCATTTCCACGTGCAGTGCAGAAGGGTTCCTTTTTATCCGCATCCTCTCCAGCACTTGTGCTTTGTTGATTTGTTGATGGTAGCCATTCTGACAGGTGTGAGATGGTACTGCATTGTCATTTTGATTTGCATCTCTCAGATGATTAGTGACTTTGAGTATGTTTGATTCTTGTATATGCTCTGACCTTGATTGAACCCGAAACCTTGGCGTATGGAGATGGTGCTCTATCCAACTGAGCTACCCAGCCAGGGCTTTAATCAAGAGTTTTTAAAGGCAAAGCTTAAAGGTTAGGGGCTCAAGGTACAAGCATGTGGAAGTGCTGGCCGTGCAGGTTTTTATTGAGAGCATTGGAGCTTAGTCATGTTAAAGGTGCTTTAGCACTGAATCTTCTTGGACAAAGGATCCTTCATCTCTTTCTTTCTTCCTTTCTTTCTTTCTTTCTCTCTTTCTTTCTTTCTTTCTTTCTTTCTTTCTTTCTTTCTTTCTTCTTTCTTTCTTTCTTTTTTTCTTTCTTTCTTTCTTTCTCTCTTTCTTTCTTTCTTTCTTTTTTCTGCTAATTATTTTTTTAATTATTTTTATTGTTGACACTATTATAGGTGTCTCCATCCACCCCCACTACTACCCACCTCCATCCAGCACTGCCCCCTTCCTTCTGGCCATCATCACACTGCTGTCCGTGTCTATGGGTTATGTATATATGCTCTTCTTTCACTTTCTTTCACCAGTGCCCCCCTCCCCTCTTCCCTCTGACAGCTGTCAGTATGTTCCATGCTTCCATACCTCTGTTTCTCTTTTGCTCATCAGTTTATCTTGTTCATTAGATTCCACATATATGTGAGATTGTATGATATTTTTCTTTTTCTGACTGACTTATTTCACTTAGCATAATAATCTCCAGGTCCATCCATGCTGTCCCAAAAGGTAAGATTCCCTTCCCTTTTATAGCTTAGTAATATTCCTTGTGTACCACAGCTTTTTATCCACTTATCTACTAATGGGTACTTGGGCTGTTTCCAGATTTGGCTAGCTATAATAATAAAAGCGTAATATGATAATTAGACCAGATGACCTTCTGGATGAAGCTGGGACTGCAAGGGAAGCCCAGGTCCTGGGTGCCTGCCAGCGGCCAGAGGGAAGCCAGGGTCCCAGGTGTCAGAGGGAAGCCGATGCTGGCAGCCAGGGGAAGGAAGGCCTACTTTGGCATGAATTCCATACATCCGGCCTCTAGTTATAAATAATGGTGCAATGAACATAGGGGTGCATATATTCTTTCCAATTAGGATTCTTAGGATACATTCCCAGAAATAGAATTGCTGGGTCCAATTTTTGAGGAAATACCATACTGTTTTCCACAATGGCTGTACCAGTCTGCATTCCCACAACAGTGCATGAGGGTTCCTTTTACTCCACATCCTCCACCAGTACTTGTTGTTTGTTGATTTATTGATGATAACCATTATGACAGATGTGAGATGATACCTCGTTGTGGTTTTAATTTGAATCTCTCTGATGATTAGTGATGGTTCTTGTTTTCAAGTTCCAGTCAAGTCCAGGTATTTTGGTTAGAGGTGCAGCTGGAGGTCAAAGTTCTTTCCTCTGTGTATGCTTTGGCTATATGACTTGCAGTTTTGGTCTGTTGTCTCTGAAAAGCAACTCAGTATCTTGTTAAACAGGATATGACTATTATGAGCTTGTTATGCAGTAATAGGAGGGATTATTCATTGGAGAGAAGTTGACATTTGGGAGAGAAGAACCAGTTTCTGGAGCCTACCCTGAGTGGGCTGGAGGGGAAAGAATCTGAAACATGAGGAAAGGGCTGCCTTCAATGACACATAATCCTCAGCAATTGCAGGAAAGACGTTATGTAGGTGCAAATGTCCTTAGGTGTCTAGGAGCAGAGAAAATTCTCTAATTATTTTTATAGAAATGAGAAGCACATTTATCAGCTGAGAGTGACAATGGGCAATAGTTAATGGAAGTTTCTGGAAAAAGGAAAAACAAGAAAGGGTCAACTGGAACAGACTATGACAAGATAGTAAACATTTCAGTCTAAGAGGTCCTTCACACTTTATTGCAATTACTAGTGTGTCTTTGTAGCAGGAAAGAAGCCACTGACAACAGGTAATAAGTTCAAGGGCTACTTCATTTACAAAGCGTTCAGCAGGTCAGAATTGGCCCTGGGGCTTCCGTTTGCAATCCTGAAGCAAGAGACACAAATCCTGATGGACTTGTATCTCAACAGTCTCCATTTTCTCACCCTCCCGGCTGTTCTAAATCATGGTGAATCCTGTTTTTGCACTCAACAAGCAATTCCTCCCAAGCCGTTCCCCTCTCTAATTCCAGGGTTTGGTGTAAAATTTTCAATAGTTCACAATAGAACATAAATTGGAAAATATTCTTTAGAAAAACTAGATGGAACTGAGGATAAGGCATTCTGCACTTCAATATAAAACATTTTCACAGCTGAAACCGGTTTGGCTCCGTGGATAGAGCGTCGGCCTGCAGACTGAAAGGTCCCAGGTTCGATTCCGGTCAAGGGCATGTACCTGGGTTGCGGGCACATCCCCAGTGGGGGGTGTGCGGGAGGCAGCTGATCGATGTTTCTCTCTCATAGATGTTTCTAACTCTCTATCTCTCTCCCTTCTCTGTAAAAAAAAAAAAAAAATCAATAAAATATTAAAAAAAACAAACATTTTCACAGACATGAAATATTTCATTTAAAAAACAGCCCCTCATGCCCTGACCAGTTTGGCTCAGTGGCTAGAGCAGTGATGGCGAACCTTTTGAGGGTGGCGTGTCAGCATTTTGAAAAACCCTAACTTAACTCTGGTGCTGTGTCACATATAGAAATTTTTTAATATTTGCAACCACAGTAAAACAAGAGTTATATTTTTGATATTTATTTTATATATTTAAATGCCATTTAACAAAGAAAAATCAACCAAAAAAATGAGTTTGCGTGTCACCTCTGACACACGTGTCATAGGTTCGCCATCACTGGGCTAGAGCATCGGCCTGAGGACTGAAGAGTCCCAGGTTCGATTCCAGTCAAGGGCATGTACCTTGGTTGCGGGCACATCCCCACTGGGAGGTGTGCAGGAGGCAGCTGATCAATGTTTCTCTCTCATGGATGTTTCTAACTCTCTATCCCTCTCCCTTCCTCTTGGTAAAAAAAAAATCAATAAAATATATTTAAAAAAATAAAAAATAAAAAAATAAAAACAGCCCCTCATGAGTACTGTATCTTGTCCAATTGGTAAAGGAATATACCAGTCATGGAAGTAGTAAGTAACCTTTCAGGTGGAGCTCAAAGCCAAGTACTGGACATTAATTGAATTTCAACAAATATTTTTAATATGTTTTTTAAAACGTGTTTGTATTGTGTGTTTTGAGGCTTAATAATATCTCTATTTCCTTGTGTTTATTTATTGAATGAACCGTTGAATGGATTAAATAACTTTCTATGTCAGGAAATCACCTTAAATTCTTCAGCCTAAACTACACTCAACTCTTGTGAATAAAAAGCCCCTGATAGTATTGCATCCTTGTTATTCAAAGTGTGGAGGTCAGGTTGGCAGCAAAAGGACCACCTCCCACTTAGCTAGGAATGCAGGCTCCTAGCTGCTGCTCTGGGTCAGGGTTTAACTGCTACAAGACCCAGGGTGGGGGCACCCACCAGCTCAGAGAAGTTCTGCTCTACAGCATTTCCTCCTCCTTTCTGAGGTGGAAAGGACAATTACTATCAAAATGATGTAATCATTGGATTTCATTTCATAATTTTTGTAAAAGTCATTAAGGCCTTTTGAATTGCTTGGTCATGCTGGCTTATAATTTCAGTTCTAGCCTCTAAATGTCATTCAGATGATCCGCTAAGAAAATCAAAATGAAGAATATTAAATTATGAGGACTTGTTCCATTCATTGCTTTTCTCCCAACCCGAAGAGCTTTATTTTTAGAAGAATAATTGCATCCTTTGTACTGAGAACAAATTAATAACCGGTTGCATTTAACAATTCCAATTTCGCCATCAGAAGGGCTCATGTACCCAGTCAGGGTAGAATATTGCAGTGACAATTAGTTAAAATTTAGCTGGCCTTGTGGGGAGAAAATAATCTGTATTCCAAGGGCAGCTGTCATTAAATGGGGACATTTGGGTTACTAGGCAAATATTAAATTAGATGAGTTTGCCGAAGCCATAAACATGTTATTCCAGAGCCCTACAAGAAGATAATAGAAGTAATAGCAAATAGGCTTTGAAATCACATTTTAATTAGTCAGACAAACTGTTTTACACAGAAACCCTGGCACAGCACCAGCCATGGTGCCATGAAGCTCGTTAAACATATAGATATGAGCAAGTTTATTTGGAAATAAAAATGTACCACTTAATAAGCAGTTTTACTCAATATAATGACTTGCATAAATCATTATAACTAGAACTTTATTGAATTGAGACTATGCCCTATCTGACTTTATTATTATTCAACATTATCTCTGGATACCATAACAAAGTTCCATTTATTAGATGCATTTTTCAAAACTATAAAATTTTATTAATATTATAAAATTATTATAGTGTTAATTTCATAGTATGAGTTAATACAGTGCTATTAGCCTCCAAGGTTCTTTGTTTTGTTCCCACTATGTTTCCTGTCACCTTAAGAAGAATTCTAGAACCAGTCCTGAGCGCACTTGTCAGTGGTCACCTGAGAAAATGGCAGTCCTCTCCTGTCTGTACCAATGGTCAGTTTTGGGGAGCTCCCAAAACCGCAAAGTTCTATTTTACAGGCTCCTCTTCTATTTTATAGACTGCTTGGAGTTAGGAGCTGATAAATGTATGCACCCAGGAAATGCTTCAAGTTGGTGAAATGAGGGCGGGGTGGGGGAATATAAGAGGAGTCCCAGAAGGCTAACATTATGTAACTTCAGTTTACAATGAAATTTCAAGTAGTGTAGACCTATGGAAGGCGAGTGTGCACAGGGGCTGACAGTGTGTCCTGGAACACCTCAGCTATTTGTGTGGAAAGCCCCAGCTAGGGGACAGGAAAGTCTCACCACAACCAAGAACAAAATGTGGTAGGAAGTCATGGATGAAGTTTCTCTTGAGCAAACTTTGACATGAGGGTAATTTGTCTGCAAACACCATCCCATGAATCCAGCTAGCTTTCCTATCACCTGAGTTTAGCGCTAATTGGGCTACTCTGTCTACCTGACCATCATATGTTACACAAACTACCTTTATTTTCAAGTTTGAAAAGACTTATGAAGAAATACATGCATATCCAAGAAATGTGATGTAGAAACATTATGATGCAGTCTGCTATAGAAATCCATCAATTATATTCCTTTACCTTTAAACTCAGAATGTGTCTCTCAGAAAATATGAGCTGACCAAGGAGGCTTACCCCAGTTATAGATGGTTAACTCAACATCAGAAGATGTGCATTACAATTTATCACTTTAACTAATTAAATTACCCCAAACCCCTCACATTTTATCTCAATAGATGCAGAAAAACATATATTTGATAAACTGAACTTTCAAATTTTAAGTCTATTTTAAAATATATAAACAATAAATTTCCTTTATCTTTATAAGAGATATGTTCTAAAAATTAAAATATCAGCAAAAAGCATACTCAAAAGTGAAATGATAAAAATGGAATGCTTGAATACCAGAAATATGACAATATCAGCTATTGCCACTTTTCACATTATACTATACTCGAGGCCTGGTGCACAAAAATTTGTGCACTCGGGGGGTCCCTCAGCCTGGCCTGTGCCCTCTCACAGTCTGGGACCCCTCGGGGGATGACCACCTGCTGGCTTAGGCCCACTCCCCAGAGGATTGGGCCTAAGCTGGCAGCCTGGGAGCCCTCAGGGGATGTCCACTTGCCAGCGGGGAGCAGGCCTAAGCTGCAGTTGGACATCCTTAGTGCTGCTGAGGAGACGGGAGAGGCTCCTACCACCACCACTGTACTGGCAGCTGTCAACCTGGCTTGTGGCTGAGCAGAGCTCCTGCTGTGGGAGTGCACTGATCACCAGGGGGCAGCTCCTACATTGAGCGTCTGCCCCCTGGTGGTCAGTGTGTGTCACAGTGACCAGTCAGTCCCAGTCATTCTGCTGTTAGGGTCAGTTTGCATATTACCCTTTCATTATATAGGATAGAGGCCTGGTGCATGGGTGGTGGCTGGCTGGTTTGCCCTGAAGGATGTCCCGGATCAGGGTGGGGGTCCCGCTGGGGTGCCTGGCCAGCCTGGGTGAGGGGCTGATGGCTGTTTGCAGGCTAGTCACACCCCCTTCAGGGTGGGGGCCCCACTGGGGTGCCTGGCCAGCCTGAGTGAGGGGCTGATGGCTGTTTCCAGGCTGGCCAACCCCGCCCCCCCTGGTGACAGCAGCTCCCAGCCTCTCCTTTTTTTCTTTTCTTTTTTTTTTGACTCTGGGATTTATTTACCTTCTATAATTGAAACTTTGTAGCCTTGAGAGGAGCTCAGTGCCAGCCAGGGTGGGTGGGAGGGAAGCTTGGCTTCCTCCATCACCAGGGGCAACCCAAGCTCTATGGCCACGGCTGGCTGAAAGCAGGTATCTGGGGTTTATTTATCTTCCAAAATTGAAACTTTGTTTCTTTGAGTGGAGCTCAGAGCTGGCCATGGCAGGAGGGAAGCTTGGCTTCCTCCATCATTGGGGCAACCAAGCCTCCTGCTTGCTCCAGCTCCATGGCTGCTGGCCGCCATCGTGGTTGGGTTAATTTGCATATAGTCGCTCTGATTGGCTGGTGGGCATGGCTTAAGGCATAGTTAAGGTATGGTCAATTTCCATGTTTATCTTTTATTAGTGTAGATTTTCTTGTCCTGCCATAATACTAGAAAAATAAATCATGGATGAAATACTGAACACTCTAAAAAATCTTAATTAGCTCTAGATTGTTCCACCATTCAACAAAATATCAAAATTCCATCAACACAGTAGGGTGTAGTTTTTCTGAGCACATTGATAAGTAAATTCATAAATGTATATGGAATGACAATAGCTCAGATTTAGTAAAAACACATCTGACTTAGAAGAATACCTTGAAATATGACAGGGCATTGGAGATTGCTGGAGAATGGAGGACCACTCAATAAAGGAAGCAGAGACAATGTTTCCTATTTGAAAAAATTAATTAAATTTTAATATATTAAACACCTAAATGTGAGTGAGAATTTTAAATTGTTATGATAAGTGTAGGTTAATCTCTTTATGAATTTGGAGTAGTGCATTAGGTAGAATTAAAAGCTCATATATGTTAACAAAAATCCCAAAATTTTAGTGGTTTAACCATTTACTTGCTTAATTCTTCCTCATATAACATTTGCCACTGTTCCAGGGCACACAGCCATGCAAGCTGGCAGATCAAGTCCAATTTGTGCGTTGTTTTGTTGTTTTTGCTCAAGCTTTTAGTGTCATACGTAAGAAACCATTGCCAAAGCCAAGGTCAGAAAGACTTACTGTTATCTTTTCTTCTAATTAAGAGTTAATTTATAATTTTCAAACTTATATTCAGCTCTTTGACCTATTTTGAGTTAGTTTTTGTACATGGTGTAAGTAAAGGGTTCAACTTTATTAATTTGTATGTGGATATCCAGTATATCATCACTATTTGTTGAAAAAACAAAATGAAACACCTGTTGCTTTCAACATCAGTTGGTCTTGACACTTTTATTTGAAATGATTTGGTCATATATGTAAGGGTTTATTCCAGACGCCTTACAATGTTTTGAGCAGTACCTTCATCTTTTGGCCACTAAAATGCTCTCCTACTACTTTTTTGTTGTTGTTAATCCTCACTGAGGATACTTTTCTCCATTGCTTTTCAGAGAGAGTGGAAGGGAGAGAGGGAGAGAGGGAGGGAGGGAGACAGACACATAGACTGGTTGCTTCCTGCATGCACCCCAACTAGGGGCTGAGAGCAAACCAAAAGCCAGGTATGTGCCCTTGACCAGGAATCAAATCCATGACCCTCCCTTGGGTGAGCCCATGCTCTAACTACTGAGAAACACCAGCCAGGGCCTCCTATTACTTTTTATTTGACTTTTTCTTGATTCATTGTTTGCTTGGTAGCTGTAAACCTTTGACTGTTTTCTAGGGTTCTGACAATCTTGGCTCTGACTGTTCCTGCTTGTTTGTTTAATGTTTCTTTTAGGGGACAGGTTCTTGGAGCTCCCTATTCTGACATTTTGTTAATGTCACTCCCCCAGAATGCTCTTTATATTTTTTAAAAAAAGTTTTCTAAAGCATTTTCTAAAGCACAATTGAAATAATTAATGTCATAGAAGAATAAAAACACAACAAAACAAAAAAAGAATAAAAGGAGGACTTTGCCCCTGTAACATATTAACTTGTCTTAGCAGCCATTAAAAACAACCCTACAGAGCTAAGTGGAAAATTAGCAAACAGATACAAGAGGTTGCAAGGTTAGTGTGTGATAAAAGTGAGATTTCCAATTAGTATGGAAAAAACAGATTACTCAACTATTGCAGGGCAATAAGCTAACTACCTAAAAAAAAAAAAAAGTCATAGTCTATGATTTATTTTATAAACAAATTAAATTCCTGTATTTAGTTCTTATCATTTAATAAAGGTGATTATATAATATTGAAGTATGTGGAAGAAATTTCTAAGGTACTCCCTAAAAAAACAACAACAATAACAATAAAACTTCACAAAATAAATTGTATAGGATATCAAAAGATAACTAACTGGAAAAAAAATCTGGTATATTTCAGAAAAATATTTAACATAGCACTATAACAATAACGTAAGTAACTATGCATTAAGTAAAATCCTTAATATTTTATTTAATAATAATAGTTAACATACAATTTAATGTATTGTAAATGATATATATTAAGGCATATATCAAAACTATAATTTTAACTTCATTTTTCACAATATGATCAACAGTTTATAACATCCTTAACTACCTTTTGAGTTTATACCTTTAAATATCTCCCAAACATTGCATCTCAGAATTCAAATTTTTTTTAACAAATGGAGACCTTTCCCTTTTTGTACACTTTTCTAATCTTGTGTATTACAAAAGCACTGTGTTAAAAATCTTGCACATGCAACTTTGTGCAAATGTCTGATAATTCCTTTGGGAAACATTTCCTAGAGTGACATTTCTGATTCAATTTATCTCATTGAATTATCAACTTATTTCACTAAATTGATTTAGGTAGCATTTGAATATATTGTACTCTCATAAATACTTTTTCAAACATGAAAATTCTTAGTTTTCTTATTCTTTATAAAAACTCTCTATTTTCTAAAAGGGACATGGTATTTTTATTTTACATTATTTTACAAAATATTCTTTCATGGGTGCATCTCCTTTTGTTTTTGAAACTTTTATTTAAATGGTTTTTCCAATTCTTTTTGGGTATTTTTAAATAAATTTGTATAGCTTACACATTAACGTTATAACATACAATATGTTACAAATGCACTTTGTTTTTCTCTTTGCATTTTATTTCTGTATTATATATTTTTTTATTTTTCAAATTTTCTACAGTTATCACAATTAAAAATCAAGAGGAAAGTAATGAATTAAAAGATTAAATGTATTATAAAGTAAGTAATTAGAAAATATGGAGAAAGGGAAAAAAAACGTTGACACATGGAAGCAGTGAGAAGAATGGATTTGTTCACCACTGAGGACAAGGAAGCAGATTCTTGGGAGAAGATTTTTGCAAACAGCAGCTCCAACCAGGGGTTATTATCTAAAAAATACTCATACAACTCTATACCAAACAAACATTCCAATAAAAAATGGGCAGAGGACCTGATCAGGCACTTCTCCCACGAAGACATACAAATGTCCAACAGATATATGAAAAGATGGTCAACTTCACTAGTTATTTGGGAAAAGCAAATGAGATGCCACCTCACACTTGTTAAAATGGCTACTTTAAAAAAGATAGTAATACACGTGTTGGAGAGGTTGTGGTGAAAAAGAAACTCTCATTCACTGCTGCTGGGAATATAAACTGGTACAGCCACTATGGAAAACAGTATATAGGTTCCTTAAACAGTTAAGACCATACTTACCATATATCCCTGCAACCCCTCTTCTGAGTATTTATTTACCTGAAAATTGTGAAAACATTTATTTGTAAAGATATATACACCCTTGTGTTCATTGCAGCATTATCCACGGTGGCCAAGATATGAAAACAACCAATGTGTCCTAAACAGATGATTGGATAAAGAAAATGTGGCACATATACACACGGACTACCGCGCAGCCATAAGAAAAGATGAAATACTGCCATTTGCCACAACATGGATGGACCTTAAGAATATCATGCTAAGTAAAACAGTCAGACAGAAAAAGTTAAGAAACGTATAATTTTACTCATGTGTGGGATACAAAACTAAAACCCAAAATGAATAAACAAGAAAAACAAACAAACAAAAACTCAAAAACCCAGACAACAGTATGGTGGTAGCCAGAGAGAAGAGAGGTAGAGGGCAGTAAAGGGTAAAGGGGGTCAAATATAAGGTGACAGGAGATGATTTGACTATGGGTTGTGGGCACACAATGCAATACACCAACCATGTGTCCTAGAAATGTACATGTGAAACCTATATAATGTTATTAACCATTGTTAACCCAATAAATTTAATTCTTTAAAAAAGAGAGAAAAGAAGAAGTATGAGCTCAACCAGGCAAGTTTCTCCAGCCAATCTACATATATGGAATTGGCAGCAAACAAAAATCACTACCCTCTCTTCACTTCCACATTTTTGAGTCCAGAGAAAATTTATTGGGGTCATGTTTAGCTGGAGAAGAATTTTTTGGGGGAGAGGGTAGGTGGTGTTTAAAAATGGCTTCACCAGACTGCACGTTAAGGTCAAGTGTATTTTTAGAAGATGATTTTGGACAGACATTTTCTCTCTGGTCTTCCTCCTGTCTATATTGAACACATTTTAGTTACCTTCCATATAGACCTTAACTCCAATTTCCTTTGCCTCCCTGGTACATTTTTCCCAACATGAGGCCTTATTCCTCTCACTGTTCTTATTCTTTTACTAATTTATTTATCTATAAAGATTAGATTAAACCACACTGAAATCTGGGGAAACTTTCCTTTTATTCTGGTCTTCCACTTTTTTATTATTAAAAAAATAATTTTCATTTTTTCAATTAAGTTGACATACAATTAATTTTAGTTGTATAATCCAGTGATCCAACATCTAACTTTCTATGTGATCACCCTGATAAATCTAGTACCCATCAGACACCACATCCTATCTAATAAAAGAGAAACATGGTAATTAGCTGTACATCTGCTACCCTTCCCATTGGCTAATCAGGGTGATATGCAAATTAACTGTCAGCCAAGATGGCGCCTGGCAGCCAGGCAGCTTGAAGCTAACAAGAGGCTTGCTTGCTTCAGTGACAAAGGAAACCGACGTTCCCCGCCTGCCTTGCTGGCCTCTGAGCTTGCAGTTTGAAACATTGTTACAAATATAGAAGCTAAGGAAAATCCCAGAAACCTGCTTTCAGCCAGCTGGGATCTCAGAGCTGGAGTTGAAACAGTGTTTCAATTATAGAACCCAAACAAACCAGATACCTGCTTTCAGCAGCAGAGGCCTCAGAGCTGGAGCCAGAGCTAAAGCTGGCCCAGAATAAATAAAAAAAAAGAAAAAAAAGGAGCAGTTGGGATCTTCAGTCACCTGCCAGCCTGAAAACAGCCCTCAGCCCCTCACTCAGACTGGCCAGGCACCCCAGTGGGGACCCCCACCCTGATCCAGGACACACTTCAGGGCAAACTAGCCGGCCCCCACCCATGCACCAGGCCTCTATCCTATATAGTAAAAGGGTGATATGCCTCCCGGCACCAGGATTAGCATGACAGGGGCCAGCACCCAAACCCCCTGATCGCCCTGTGGCTCTGTGTGTAACAAGGGGGCGGGGCCACAACCTCCCTATCTACCCTGCTCAGTTCGTGACAGGGGAAGGCGCCATAACCCCCTGATCAGCCCTGCTCTGTGCCTGATAGGGGGGAGCACCCCAACCCCTTGATCGCCCTGTGGCTCTGTGTGTGACAGGGTGCAGTGCCCCAACCCCCCACCCCCCCACGGGCCCTGCACTGTGTGTGACGGGGTAGAGCCATAACCTCCCCATCGGCCCTGCCCTTAGTGTGACAGTGGCGGTGCCCCAACCCCCTGATCGGCCCTGCTCTGTGGGTGATAGAGGGTGGCGCCCCAAGCCCCTGATCTGCCCTGCTCTGTGTGTGATGGGGGCGGTGCCCCAACCCCCCTGATGGGCCCTGCTCTGTGCGTGACAGGGTACAGAGCCCCAACCCCCCTGATGGGCCCTGCTCTGTGCATGACAGGGTACAGAGCCCCAACCCGCCTGATGGGCCCTGCTCTGTGTGTGACAGGGGGTGGCGCCACAACCTCCCCATCGACCCTGCCTTGAGTGTGACAGGGTACGGTGCCCCAACCCCCAATCGGTCCTACCCTGAGCGTGACTGAGGGTGGCAGCCCTGCTCTGAGCCTGACCAGGGGCTGCACCTAGGGATTGGGCCTGCCCTCTGCCACCTGGGAGCAGGCCTAAGCCAGCAGGTCGTTATCTCCCGAGGGGTCCCAGACTGTGAGAGGGCACAGGCTGGGCTGAGGGACTCCCCCCACCCCCGAGTGCACAATTTTTTGTGCACCGGGCCTCTAGTATAATTATAATATTATTGACTATAATTTTTATGCTGTACTTTACATCTCTGTGACTATTCTGTAAACAATTTGTACTTCTTATTCTTTTATCTTTTCATCTATCCTTCCAATGCCTCTCCCACTTTTTGAAAACCTACTCTCCTAACCAACCTTCACTCTGGCAACCACGAATTCTCTTCCTGTTTCTATAAGTCTGTTTCAATATTGTTAATTTATTTTATTCTTTAGATTCCACATATCAGTGAATCATATGGTATTTGTCTTTCTCTGACTGACATTTCACTGAGCATAATACCCTCTAGGTCCATCCATGCTGTTGCAAATGGTAAGATTTCATTTTTTATGGTTGAATAATATTCCATTGTATATATGCACCACAGCTTTTTTTATCCACTCATCTACTGAAGGACACATAGGCTGTTTCTAGATGTTGGGTATTGTAAATAATGCTACAAGGAACATAGGTTTGCATATGTTTTGTCCAAATTAGTATCTTGGGTTTCCTTGGATAGATCTGTCATGAGGCAGTTCCATTTTTAATTTTTTTTGAGAAAACTTCATACTTTTTTCTACAGTGGCTGCACCAGTCTGCATTTCCACCAACAGTGCACAAGGGTTCCTTTTTCTGGGGAGACTTTTTCTTACATCAGATTATGTTAGGCCACTGTCATATGTCATCTTTGTTGTTGCACAGATACATTTACCATACTTGACATTTTTAATTGTTTAATGTTTCTCTTACATGAGTTTAAGAACTTCATTTCTTTTTACTTTAAAGACTAAATTCTTAGAGGTCTACTCCTGCTGCACAGGCCAGCTTGGTTCTCCTCCAACACAAAGCCACTCTCCTGCATTGGGCCTTTTCCCAGAGATTTCCTCTACGAGAAAGTTATTTCAGATAACTACTTACATAGCTTCTTCACCTGTGTCAAGCCTTTGCTCAAAAGTTATCATATTTAGTAGAGCTCCAGGATGACCCTATTCATTTCTGCAACTAACTCCCTCTACCCTACACTGCACCACCTATCAAATCCCACTTCCCTGCTTTGTTTTTCTTCAGAACGAATGTTTCAGATAATTTACTCATATTCTGTCACATTCTCCTCACAATGCAAGCTTCGTGAGAATAAAAATACTGTCTGATTTTTCTACTGATGCATCCAAAAATAAAAGTGATCAGTGGATGAGAGGGGACCAATGAACACTTGTTAAATATATAGTGCTGAAAGTGTCATAGACTTTCAATAAATAGTTGATAAATAAACTAATTCATGAATTAAAGAATACCTCTTCATATGTATCTCTGTAAATCTGTTTTTTTAAAGAAATTATGGAAGGAACATTTATGCCCTTTTTCTTCAGAGATAGTCTTTATTGATTCTCTATTCACATAATAATTAGTCCTCCTGTTTTTTAATTGTGTCATGATTGGATATTTTATTATAAATTTGGTTGAGTAAGAAATTTGCTTAGCTGTTCTTGAAATGATACAACTTGGATTGATAAAATTGCTAAATATGTATTTATTATTTTTTAATTTATTTTCAAAATATTTACATACAATATACTTTTAAATAACACATTATCTTCTTGCTACATTAAGTCATTTCTTTCTTTGGCATCATAATTTTTATATGAGCTCAAATGAAGAATGTCCTTCAAAATCTATGCAAATTTTATAGAATACAGTGAGTACTAAATAGATGGAGCTTCATATTTAATTAGAAAAAATCAATTGTAGATTACTCTTAATTATTGGTATTCATATTTTATTGTTTCATGTGTACATTTTGATTGTTTGCATAAATTTGTATATCCATTAGAGTTGGTCATTGAACAATGTGGGTGTTAGGAAAGCTGACACCCACACAGTTAAAAATCCACTTAGAACTGTAGTCAGCCCTCCACATCCAAGGATTCCCAAATACAAATGGAAAATAGTATTAATTCTACTCCATACATCCATCTTGGAAAGTAGTAATGTTAAGGCTAGTCACGATTATTTAAGCTGTTGTTAGAGTTGGTTAAGGTCTTGGAGAACATCTAGTCTAATGTATTTTGTAGATGAAAAGTTCAAGTGTCAGAGCATGAAGGTGACATGACCAAGGTCATTGTCACACATTCATCAATATTTGACATCAGAACAAAAAATAACCTAGGCCTTCCAGCCTGTGTATATACTTGAGAGAATATGCTCAGCGGCAATTAAAGTGGAAAGATTAAAATTCACCTTTCTTATATTTGCATGCACAGAATTCTTCTCTTTACATCTGTACAAAAAGATATTTTGCCTCATGGCATAAAAATAAGAAATTTTGCTAGCTTCTGAAATTAGTATGTAAACATTTTCCTCTGCATGAAATAAACAGAAGCTAATAAAATTCAGAGAATCAAACCAAGTGACCCTCATACACTCACTGCCTAACCCCCATCCATCTGTCTCACTAAGTATTCTGATGATGTTACATGAACCAAGTGAAATGGCGATATGAGTCAAAGTATCATGTGAGCAGTAGCTGTGATTTTTGTCTTATAAGTTTTATGGAGGAGATTAGTAAGTTGGGTGGGAACCTAATGAAATTGTTCCCAAAATATGTACAGAGAGCACCTTTCCTATTGTTCCTGTAAAATCCAGAAGCTTGGGCCATAGACAGAGTCAAGTCACTCTAATCAACACTACTTTTAATACTACCATTAGCTAATGTAGCCCCGTTAGTGATATAAAATGTAAGCAATTATGCTAAGATTTTCAACTGTAAGGGAGAATGGGACACTGAGTAGAAGACAGTAAATATGATAGGGATATAAAACTACATTCCTCAGAATAAACACGATCTTGATAAATATTCATCAATGCTCCTTTTATTCATGATAGCAATTCATAACAATTGCAAAAATAATATAAAAAGAGCAATTAGAGATGATTAGAATTCTCAAAATCTTACACTCAGATGAAATGAAATATTTTTTCAGAAGTCTTCAAATGACAATTTTCGGAATTAGTTTTAAGTTTGCATAACCTAGAGTGATCTGAACTTATCTTACTGATTACTCATGCTGAGAGAATATAATTGCGATGATTCTAATATTGTTCAAAATAATTACTGCAGCTCAGCAAGTTCAATATAAACTTGCACTAATGTGAGACTATCTGGAGATAATGTAAAAAGATCATGAACAAAGTCCAGAAGATATATTGATGTCAGACCTGATAACCAAGCTGAAAACTGTAGATAGTGTTTCTGAAACTAACTTGATACTGTTTTTTGACTATGTGATTTGTTACCTTTTGCAGAAATGGGCTTCTGCTTTAACTGTGATTATGAATAACATGCAATTCCACAAGTCATTTTAATGTTCCTGTGTTGTGTAGTGATAAATATTTTAACATAATTTTATTTGGTGATCTGTCTTAGGTGCATAAATTCTATTTCAATCTATTAAATGAATTATCTTCTTTGGGGAGATTTCAATTAGAATCTGCAATTAAAATTTTGGATGGAGATTTTGATGGGTGATCTATTTATTCTTAATTAAAATAAAAATAAAGATTGCCAAACACCTCATCATTACATTAATTTCTCAATGGACTTGAGAAGCATGATGTTTTGAAGACACAGGAAATATGTATTTTAATTATCAGACTAACTCTAACTTAAAATTTGAGAATATTAATATGCAGAAAATTCTTCCTTAAGATTAACCACTAAAGTTTCAGGATTAAGAATAATGTTAAAAGTAGAGAAAAAATATGTCAACCAATAATTAAAATTTTGAATTATCTATTTATTTCATTACTTATTAACTACTTACTGAGCTCCTATTTTAGTCTAGGCTCTAATCTCTGTGCAGGAATATCCCTAATATCCATGTCTCCCAGATTTCCCTGATCATAACATTCACAATATCCAGTTTCCTACTGTCTTCTCTCTACCATCTTTATGATGTGGCTTTGTACTCATGTGTGTTGCATGAAGACTGTAAGACGTCATTCCATCTCCAGCGTCATGTTTATATTAAGCAGGAGGAGGAGAGAAAGAAAGGATGTTGGTGAGTATATAAGACAAGCAAAAATACCCCCTGAATCCTTAAGAGCTTTGACACACATCTCTTGGCCAGACCTATGGCCTAGGGTCACTCTTGGCTATAAATGAATCTGAAAAATGAACATTTTATTGAGATGTACAGCTTTCTCAACAAAATTAAGGTTTTAGTTACCAATAAAGTGGGGAAGAATATACACTGCACAGGCAACCAACACTGTCTGCTGAGTTATGGATGAGAAAGACAATGTTGTAAGAAAATGATAGAATTGATAAAATCAGATTATATAAGAATGATTTCTTCTTAACTATTATCAAGACCAAATGTAAACCCATCCCTTCTCCCTTCTTTATACCCTTGAAAATCTACATTGGCCTGACTTCTTTCTTTGTTTTTTAAGAATGCCCTTGATTCTCAATCCAAATGTTTTAAAAACTACATGAATTTCTACAATAAAATTTCTAAAAAGCAATCTCAAAAAAGTAATTATAATAATTTTCAATGTTTATCCACAAAAATATTGAAGTAATCTAAATACCCAACAAAAGGGGTTGGCTTAGTAAGTAAGAGAACAATCACCCAAAAGAATTACATGTAGCCATTAAAGTGTAAATATATTTGAAAATAAACTGATGTATTAGAAAGACACTCATGATAGGTTTCATCAGTAATGGTAGGATTTTAATAGGATAATCAATGCAATCAATGTTAAATAGGTAGATATGGTCATATACAGGGTGAGACAAAAGTAAATTTTCAATTGTTTGCATGGAAAATAATATAATAATTAATAATAATAATAATAATAATAATATAAAATACTCTACATTTTATTTAGTCACAATTGTTCACCTACTTTTGCTTCAACCTGGAATGATATCTTAAAATCTTCATGCAACACACTTGAGGACAAAAGCCACATCATAAAGATGGTAGAGAGAAGACAGTAGGAAACTAGGATATTGTGAATGTTATGATCAGGCAAATGTGGGAAACATGGCTATTAGGGATATTCCTGCACAGAGATTAGAGCCTAGACTATAATAGGAGCTCATATTTATATTAAAATATAGATATGTTTCTTGATCTATGTTAATGTTAGGCTATTTTTCTGAATAATAGAGTATAATCTTACTTTATTTTTTGACTTGTTATTATTTTAATAAAATTAAGTCTAATAAGAATTATTTGGTGAACATTAGAAAAGGAGGCAGAAACGAGGCTATTGGGAAATAAGATTCTATGTAAAGTTTTTAGTGTGTCTGAGTGTCAAAACCAGGAATAGGGAAGTAGTTTTCTATTTAGGAGACAATGTTGTCTAATTGTATGCAAGACAAACAGGGAGGTACAAGGCAGACATGGGAATTTTTTCAAAGTCCAGTTTAATCTTAAGAAAAGCAATAAAGTAGATTTGAATAAGTTTTTTTTATTATTATTATTTTTAGCTCACTACCCTAGATGGACAATACAATACTATTTCCCCTTGAAAAACTCTTTGTATTTGATATTTTTTCTGTAAGAAAATTGTCTCTTATGTTTACATTTGCCACTTAGCTCTGAGTTGCCTGGAAATTTCTATTAAGATTCAACTTTAGATACAATTCTAAAAAGTGAGAATTTCTACTCATATTCTCTATTATGCGTTTTCTCAGTTCCAAGAAACAGAACACACTTTGGCAGCTCAATAAGATGTGGATTACGGAGACGGTAGGATGGACAATTTAATTGTTTAAGAATTTTGGGGAAGATAAAAGCCAGCCTTTGGAACTGCCCCAGAACACACCCCCCACCACCCTGTGAACTCCTGGAACACCAGGCCCCATTGCACAGCACCAATGACAGCTCAGACTCTCCCCAGAGGCCCTGGCACTGCCACCCCATGTACTAGACACCAGCTCCACCACAGTTTTCTGAAGATGAAGATGCTTGCATATGCTCAACTCCTGGCCGTGCCCACATCTAATTCAGTGTCTCATGGCACATCAGTGTCTCATGGCACAGCACCTGGACCACAGGCCGGTGCTCTAACATCAAAGGAGACAAGGGCCACACTTATTCTGGCTCATGTACATTCTCAGCACACACAGAGAGGGTTTAATATGCTGGATGCCCTGAAATGACCCATGCTCTCACTACAAATTCTATACCAGGGTGGTTTCAACAAGGTGTCAGGACCACTTTTATTCCATCCAGGTAATGACATATGAGAAATACCTCCCTAGCACTCTTAGTTATAGTGATTGCAAAGGACATGAATTAACCTTAACAACCTACACACCTGATTACTAAAACACACACACACACACACACGCAGAGAGAGAGAGAAAGAGAGAGAGATACAAGCTTGAATAAGTTACAGCTTTTTAGCTTCTTGTAAAATTTTGTAAAATTTTGTAAAATTTTTCTGATGTTCTCCT
This sequence comes from Myotis nattereri, assembly GCF_964212035.1. NCBI lineage: Eukaryota > Metazoa > Chordata > Mammalia > Chiroptera > Vespertilionidae > Myotis > Myotis nattereri. The sequence goes on from NC_138075.1 coordinate 151,907,237, forward strand.
TTTTTCTATTTTTTTATTCAATCTACTCTTTAACTCTACTATACAGTGTCTAGAAATGTGGATAGTACTAAAATATGTAGTTAATAATACTATGTAGTTATGTATTCCAGGATATTATATCTGGAATATTCATCTTCTTTTCTCTTTTGCATTTTTCCCCTCGTGGTACATTTATGATATTCTCTTCAGCCTGCTTCCAGGCTCTGTCTCTCCATTGTGGATTAGTGTAATTGAATAGAGTGTTTCAAATAATATGCAAAGAAAAAAATCACTTCTGAATCTCAAAATCATGTTTTCTCAGCAAGAAAAACTGGCTTAAAGACATATTTTTTTTCATGGGAAGCATTGCTTTCTAAATAGGGTAAGAATATCAAAAGTTAAGGTGAGAGGATGTTTATCATAGATTTTTTTTCAAATAATGTAGCGAAGGTACTATTTCTACTTATTGCTGCTACATCATGTGGTTTAGCCCTAAATATGGAAGGATATGGTTAAAAATTTAGAAATTGCCTATTTCTGTTCTGTTGGGTTGCACAGATGACAGAATGAAGAGAGGGGAGTGGGGAGAGGGAATGTGATTAGATCAGAGCCAAGGTCCTCATTCTCAACCCCAACTTCAAATTGGTAAGAGGTATCTTTAAAAGCATTCCTGTCTATAGGCTGCAGCTGGAAAATTCCCAGGCTGGTAGCCCTGTTGTCTGCAGCCAATCACAAGCTTCCAGGAGAAACCCTGCCTCCAGGTACTCCACAACTGCAAGTGAAAAATGCAGGGTCATGGGGGATGGCCGAAGGAGAGATCCCTCTTCTCTGAGCTTACATTCTGAAGGTGGGTCTGTATGAAATAGTTTGAGATAATAGCAGTGGGTCTCTGCCCCTTTTCCAAATAGGACTCCTAGACCACTCAATTGGAAGAACCTTTAGCACTTTAGGCAGGAAAAGCTCCTGAGAACAGCTCTCCACACTTACCCCCGTGTGTGAGGTTGGTGGGGCGGTGGGGGAAGGATGAAAGGGACCAGAAATAAGATGTGAACCCAAAGAAGTCGGCAGACACATTAGCTAGGAATCCTGCCAGAAAAGGCTGCTGAATCTGGTGGAAATGGCTTTGCAGTAAAGATTTATGAGGCAGATAGATGGGGCTAAAATGAATTTAGAATCACAGATGGGCCTCAGGAGATAGAGAGCACCCATTTGGAAGAACACGGAGCCTGAGCCATTCAGACGAGATCGGGCGCGTTCAGGGTGGTATGGCCGTAGAAGAGCCTGAGCCATTCAAATGGCAAGTGGGCAATACTTTCCCGGAGCACCACAGTTTGGCAGGGGGTGCTATGGTGGTGAGGAGTGTCTTAGCAAGCCACTCAAAGCCTTGCTCAAGGGGAGGCCAAGACAACAGAAGAGGAGCCCCGTAGCAGATGGAAGGCACTCTTCTGCCATCCCTTCAAAGTTTCTTCTTAGCATCCCCCACACAAACTTTTTATAAAAGATGGGTTATACTGGCATGGCATCTACGAGATAAACTTTCACCCAAAAGCTCAGTTTAAAATATTAAATCAGAATAACATCCCCCAATGCACGGTAGGAGAGGACTCTTCAGGGTCTTCAGGGAGAGTGAATTAGCTGCAGGGAAATGCATGCGGCCCATTGGTTTGCCGCAAACCTGAAAGAATGAGTACTGGAGTCTCTAATGAGAATGTCTAATAAGATAGAGGCTGTGCAACACTGCACATCCGAGCCGCTGTTCTGGGACAGATCAGCGAGTCTGATTTAGTAAAAGTATTTCCCAGGAAAAATAATGAAGGTTAGACAATAACACAAATTACAAAGAGACAATATTTCCAAATAGTAATCAACCAAAATAAATACGATTTATACCGTCAAGATTGCTTTAGCTAAGATTGGTAAACAGTAAAATCCTCCAATTTTAAACACAGAGAAAAGTTCTAATCCCAAAGCTCAGGTGACAGTGACAGAGGATTTAACTAAAGCTAATTATATGGATGCTTCAAATGAATGAGCACCAGCCATTAGCTTTCTGGGTCTCTGATGACACGTGGACCAGAGTGGCATCCATTAGACAAGACAGACGCACAGTGTGATGCTGAAGGCTTTGGTAAGGGCTGTGGATACTTGAGTAAGCACCTGAGTAATTACAGTCTATTTGATGTGGCAGGACTTTCATGTATAAAAAAAAAATGCAAGAAAAATGTAAGAAAGTGTGTATTTGGATCTTTAACTGTAGCCTGTAAGGTTGCAATAATAAAGAGCAAAATAAGATTAGATTTTATAAAGAAAGTAGATTTTCATGTAGGTGATGGAGAATACATAGAATTTGAATTCTAGGATGATAAAAGTAGTGAACCTACACTGTCTTCATAACTCTTCAGATTCTTTGGGGATATTAAAAATATATATAATAGTAATCTCTGAAACCACTCATTGTGAATGAAATCATTTTTCAGATGACACAAACACCCACAATCTCATGCACATATTCCTACATCTTGAAATGAAATGATAGCACTGTTTAATAGTAATTGTTCTATTTACTGCTTTTACTTAAAGATGGAAAAAATGTGAGTTGCTTGCATACATTTTCGTTTTAAAAATTTACTCACCTATAAATCAGGAAGTATAGGAACCACTGGAAAAGAAAAACAGATGGCACCAAAAATTCAGAGAGCTTCCAATGTCCAAGTTAGAAGTTGCATCACTTCCAATAATAGATAAGTAATTCATAATACATATATTCTTATATATAAATTAATATGTATATGTATATAATTTCTTATACATTCTATTTATCACTGAGGAAGACTAAAAGACAAACTCCCAATATGATACACTGTTCTTATTTGCTCTCTGTTTGTTCCTTGGCACTTGACCATATATAACATTTTTCCCTTAAATTTTTCATGGATTAAAAATCAGGAAGCAAACCCATCTTCACAGGACACTAGTACAGCACCTGATGCTTTTAGTAATTTTACATCTTGAATGAAAGAGAGATATATTGTTTAGTGTAATACAAACACTAATTACATCATTTATATGTACGTTAAACACCAATCTTACCATTACATAAAGACATTTGAAGTAGCGGTGTATTGTTTGAAACATGTAGAATAATTATCCTCATTTCCAAGTGGTGATTCTATGGAACAAAGTCTCAATGCAGGTAGTTCTCCTCTTTTTCCCCCCGGTTGTTTTTGTTAAGTAGAAATTGCCTTTGTGGCAGACTTGTTAGCTTAAAAATCCCGAAATTCATTTTCACAGTTCAGCTAAAGCTCATTGTACAATTTCTGGCACAGCAAGAAGAGCCCGAGTCGATAAGTATAGAGAATGATCTGGGAACGGAGTCAGCATTTTTATAGACCACGGTTTTTAAACGCTAGTATCTTTCCTTCTGTAAATCCTTAAAAGCTATCATGGAATTTGTCCGTCTTAACTTTTCTCCATAACTCCAGAAATAACTTCTTTTTAAATATTTGAAGTCATTTCTATGAGTGATATCAAAGCTTGATATATATTTTTAGTTTTAGGCTTTTCTGAACTCAGATATTTATATTTTCTACAATATGGAAAAGACGTCTACTTATGAGGTAAAATGAAACTTGGCTCATAGCTACAGTATTTAACACCAGTGAAAATGAAGCATTTCTAGTCCACATTTAGAAAAGAGTGGGTATTTTGCTTCTCAGATATAATAGCTATCTGAATTTCCTTGCATTCCACTCAAATAAAAATGATCACTTTTTAACAGAATAAAAAAATTAAAGCGAAGCCAGTTTGTCTCAGTGGATAGAGCGTCGGCCTGCGGACTGAAGGGTCCCAGGTTCGATTCCAGTCAGGGGCATGTACCTGGGTTGCGGGCACATCCCCAGTAGGAGATGTGCAGGAGGCAGCCGATCGATGTATCTCTCTCATCAATATTTCTGACTCTCTATCTCTCTCCCTTCCTCTCTGTGGAGAATCAATAAAATATATTTTTAAAAAAATTAAAAAGGTTCCTGACTAACCTTGTAAGCACTTCTGGGGTGTTGTCTGCTTGTTTACTTGGCCTTCTTCAACCCCCACTGTCCGGGCTGGGTAAGGATCTGTGCCGGCAGAGCCCTGTCATGGTGGACACGGCAGGTTGTCAGCCCCATGGACGTACCACAGCCCCATTTTAGGCCTCTTTGATTTCATTTACTTGCTTTCTGGACATTTACACCTTGGTATGTCCTGTCTTTGGGAAGTAAACTGCACAAGGCATGTGTGAACAAAGTCTCTTAGTCATTTTCAGTCTTCCTAAATTTTCATTCTGGTTTTGTGTTTTAGTTCATGTAAATCAAAGAAGCCCCTACCCAAGTCAGTTTGGTTCCGTGTCAGCCCACAAACTGAAGGGTCCTGGGTTTGATTCTGGCCAAGGGCACATACTTTGGTTGCAGGCTTCATCCCCGGCACTGGTGGACCTCCTGCAGGAGGAAACTAATTGGTGTGTCTCTCTCACATCCATGTTTCGCTCTCTCTGTCTCTCCCCCTCCCTCCCACTCTCTCTAAAAATCAATGGGAAAATAGCCTCTGGTGAGGATTAACAAAAAAAAAAAAAAATCAAAGAATCCCATCAGTTATAGGTGGGACCTCAGAGACAAATCAGCAGAAGCTCAGGTTCACAGTTTATGAAGACTCTTGTCAGTAATCTGGTTCTTGCTTTATGAACACAAATAATACTATTTTAATCTTTATGTCTAAAATGGTTAAGCTACTTTCTTTTTCTTTTTAGAAGTAGCCCTTCTGACAAAATTTCCTTTTGAAATCCCTCTCCCATCTTGGAAATAATTCACGAAGGGCTGGGATTTAGTTGAGTGATCCTATAGTTTTAATCCCTTTTGCTAGAAGATTAAAAATGAGACTAGATTCAGGCCACCATGAGTGCTGGAGCACAGGGCAGTTGAAATGAGTAAATGGGGCTGAATTAAGCAGGGGCTACATGGAGTAGAAGGCTCTTGACCCAAATCTTTCTCAGAGCACTAAGCTCATTTATGATCATTGCGAAGCCATCCTTCATCAGATTGAAGTGGGCTACATTGGACTTGGTTATTTTGAGGAATTTAAAGTAGAATCAGATATGCTTATACCACAAATAAGAATTTTCTGTATCACTCACATGCTACATGGAGATTTACATATGAGGCAAAAAGCACAGTATTTAATCTTTCAAAATTCCAGGCTTAATAGTTTTGGTTTCCAATGTAATTGTAAGGCACAATTTCTTTCCCATTGCAGCAATGATTATAGTAACACAGCAGCTAATGGAGAAGGAGATTTTGTTTAAATTGATTGCTAACCTAATGGAACTGTGTGTGTGTGTGTGTGTGTGTGTGTGTGTGTGTGTGTGTGTATTGAAATGGGGCAGATGATTGGATGAATTATTTCAGAACCTGGTTTCTTATCTTTCCTAAAATACTCTCCACTACTTGTTGTATCTGCCTGAGCTTTGTAGAAAATACCCAAGTTGCTGGTTTGATTATTGTCAGTGGAGAGTTTGCGTAAATATACAGTGTTAATCTTTTATCCAGTACTTTGAGTTCCTTACTGTTTATGCTCTAATATATCCCTAACAAAAAGAGCAATTTACCAACAGAATCTGAAAAATAATCTGTGGAACCTCTCTTTTCAAAATGGTGCCCTTACTAGTATCTTCAGGTCGGAAAAGAAAAACAAAAACAAACAACAAAAAAACATCCACTGGTGGCCAGCAGCTCCAGACGGCCTTCCTGGCACCTGTGCCTGCCTGGCCGTCCCAGGGACAGCTTCCATCACCCCATAGGCCACAATAACCTGCACATTATTTACCTCCTCTGGTCGAACTCTATACGGGAAGAGGCTGTCTCAGCCCTAAGTGTTATCCTGCTTCCTTTTCTCACAATTTTAGGGGATCTTCAGAAATCTGCCCAGTACCTTCCAAAATCTCAGATTATATTCTGTCTGGAGATTTGCTCTGTCTGTTTTCCAGGGCAGTGTCCCAAGCATTTCATCTTTTCATTGCTCATTAGTTAGATCAAAATGTTGTCCTCCATCTAGTTTCTTCTACGGCATGAGCCAGATGGCTCTCCTAAGGGCCTGTGAAGGTGGCGCTGGCCGATGATCAGCTACTTTGCTTTCCCTTTCCTTTGTATTTGAATTTAATGGGGAGATTAAATGGCCAGAGTTTTAATTCTGAATAGGGAAGCCATAATTCCACCTTGCAACATTCCCTGAAGTATATTTCTTTGCCCTGGTTCTGAAAAATAACCTTAGAAGAGAAAAGTTTTCCTGAAACAAACTTCTCTTAGAAATTCACACATATCAGCATAATCAAAGCTTGGGAATTTTACCCCTTTCCCCACTGCTGATTTTCAAACCTTTGATTCAGGCTTTTAAAAATATATTTAACCTCTGAACTCTTTTCTCCATAACATTGATTACTACACCTCAGAATTAAAAAGGCCCAACAGAGAATCTCTATGGAGGTTCCTGATGTGGAGGAGATGTGGAAGGGATGAATATAGACTCCCGCTGCCTATGGTCCTTCTCAGGACCCAACCCAGTATCTTCTAAGCAGCGGTTCTCAACCTGTGGGTCGCGACCCCTTTGGCGGTCGAAGGACCCTTTCACGGGGGTCGCCTAAGACCATCCTGCATATCAGATATTTACAATACAATTCATAACAGTAACAACATTACAGTTATGAAGTAGCAACGAAAATAATTTTATGGTTGGGTCACAACATGAGGACCTGTATTTAAAGGGCCAGAAGGTTGAGAACCACTGAAGCTTCCAAAGGCGAGACTGATGGAAGTTCACTCTACCCCTCAAAGTCAGAGTGACATAGGAACTTATTTTTCAAACCAGCTAGCAAGTGTTTCAGAGGAAAGGATCGCCACTGATAGCCAGGCTAGAACACCAGGAGGAAAGTGGGACCACCCCGACAACCTGCCATGTAGTCACCCACGCTAAAGTCACCGAAAGCAGCAGTGTATTTATTTTTAAGTATAATATCAAATTATTCCTATTCACATCAGTCTCTAAATTTTAAAGAAATGCATTCTCTAAGAATAAAATTGGAAAAAAGCCTCCAGGCTATTTTGGCTGATGAATCAGCCCACATTTTCATTAGAAACTCGAACACTGTGCAGAACACGATGAAGAAAGAATGAGGCTTTGTTTGGCGAACATATGACATGGGGGGTTTAGTAATCTGTCCCTTATTGTGTGTCTAAATTGGAATGCCCGGATAATAATTTAGCCTAAGCCAGCAAGACGAGATGGTGACTTATATAAATCATATACCACTGAGTATATAGCTCACTAAACAAATACCAACAGGAAGACTAATGTTTGCCTAATGGTGGCAAATGTCAGACAAAACGTAGATTCAGCAAAGCAATCACCATGAGCCTATACAGAACAGTTCTGTGAAAAGGAACGTTAAAGGGCGTGGGTGCCCCACTGTCTGTGGTGCTCCTCCTTGGATGAAAGTGAAGCACTTCCTTTGTTTTATGACTAGATTGGAGTTTAGTGGGGGAAGAGTGAAAAATATGAATTCAAAGAAAGAAAAAAGGAATGGAAGGAAGGATTAAAGCAACACAGAAAGGAAAAGGTAACATTTTTGATTCATTGAATATGATTTCATTTAGTGATTGTCGTTCTACACTAGAGTATAATAAATCATTTTCTGTCCCACTCACTGCTGTTCACCCATTGTAATGCCCTGCACACAGTATGTACTCAAATAGTAAGTAAAGAAGGAGTAAAGGAAGAAAAATTTAAGGAAAATTAGACATGTATCTCAAATTAAAATATACTCCCCCCCCCCAAATACTATGCTATTATTGCCTCTTGTACACCCCCTACTGAGGATCAAACCTACAACCTGGGCATGTGCCCTGACCAGGAACCGAACCTGTGACCTCTTGGTGCATGGGAGGATCAATGTTCAATAAATTGAGCTACACTGGCCAGGACCTCATTATTATATTTTTAAATACAAATTTAAAAATGAGAAGTTCATCATCTGTTTCTAACTTTTTTGAATTGTGTCCTTTATTTATTGTTTGGAAGATGGTGTTCTTTATAATATAGCTTCATCTAAGTGAATGGTGTATACTTTGTAATAATACCACTCTGTTTAATCAGTAGTTCAACACATTCAGAATCTGAAAATTTATTAGAAATGTTTAAAGCAATGTGTCTTAGATAGCTGGGCATGTTTTTTGGTATTTAGGTCACGTACTTTTTGTCTTCCACTTACAGGTGCATTGGGAGATATTTTCTGTGCTGTAACCTTGAGATATGGGCAAGGGGGTATGGTCTAATTATGACTGACATTTGAATCTGAGTTTGAATATCTTGTTTGTGAATAATGAGCATATTCTTTGAAGTTAACTAAAATATTTATTGAATAGGGCATTGTGCAATGTACTATCTAAGAATAAAACAAAATGTATTCCTTTTCCTCGGGGATCTTAGAATCTATATGTGAAAAAATGTTAAATAAGAGAAAATATTTTACTAAATATGCAGAATGATTAAATGCTAAATGATGGGATATTCTTGTTCTTAGTTTGTAGTGAGGAGCTAGTAGGACAGAGTTAATCTAGGAATTATCTGGAGACTATGGAGTGCCTGGGATTATATATATTAAACTAGAGGCCCAATGCATGAAATTCATGCACAGGGACGGGAGTGGGGGGGGGGGGGAGGGCGTGTCCCTCAGCCTGGCCTGTGCCCCCTTGCAATCCAGAATCCCTAGGCCTGGCCTGCTCTCAGGGCCTATTGGGGTTTTCCTTCCCCCTGCTGCTGGCAGCTGGCCCTGACCCTGCCACTGCCACTGCTTGCCATCTGAGTGGCATTGCCCCCCCCCAACCTCACCACCAGTCGCCTCCCTCTGTGGGTGACAGGTGTGGGGTGCAATTGCTTGCCTGGCCTGGGCCTCCCCGTTGGGGCAATCACGGAGCCCCCCCTCCCCAATCGATTGCCCCTCTGGCCGGCGGCCTGGGGCTCTCTCTGCCGGGCGATCATGGGGTGTGATGGCGGGGCCCCCCAACTAATCACATTGCACCCCCCTTGGCTGGCCTGGTGCCAGTGCGTCTCATAGTGTGGTCATCCGGATGGTCATTCTGCTGTTCGGTCATTTGATCGATTTGCATATTATGCTTTTATTATTATAGATATATATGGAGATTATAATTACTGTCAAAATTATAATGGATGTTGGAAAACATGTTTGGAGTTTACAAACAGGCTCTTACAAGTCAAAAGGTTTCATAATTTAAAATTTGATAGACTGTTTAAATTGGTAGAAAGTACAATCCCTTAGTCTTCAAAAATGGATTATACTGTTTATTATGATTTGAGTCTAAATAATGAGTTATAGACGCTGTATTTTCACAATGATTATAGGGAATAGGTGAGGAGACAGATCCAGCTACTGAGAGCAGATGTCTTGGATGTTCAACTGAATCAAGTGACAACCGTGCATGCCTGACAATGTGATACGGTCCACCCTGAGCCTGTTGTAGACAGAATTTCATAGATTGCAAGTGTTCTTAGTGATGCAAACTATAAATTCTTGGAAACCAAAATAAAAACAATGGAAGCAATGCAGACCACTGCTTTCCCCACTCCTCATAAATCAGTGTCATGGCTCCCAGCATCATTAAAAGGAGAAAATAAGTAATAAATGTGAACACATTGGGCCACCTTCCTGGCACTAGATATACTTTTGATGAATCCTTAGTAGTCTTTCGCACCATCTAGAGAGAAACAAGCACATAATTGAACAAGTTTCTCTTACTGTGTACCAAACATGCAGGTCCAAGTATGCTGATAACATTCTGGTTCTTAGAGAGAAGAATCTGTTCTATGAGATAATATTCCTGCTAGATAAACAAGAATTAGGGTTAAAGGAAGCAGAGATCCCCAGCTAGAACAGACACTGGGGATATATAACCCTTCCCTTATATTGCAGAAGAAAGACATGGATTCTGGAGAAATAACTTAAGCTTCCCAAGCATGCCCACTCAATCTGAAATCCCACTGAGTCTGAAATCCAGGAAACTCAACTCCCAATTCTGTGTTCCATCCTCTGCTCCTACTCATTGCCTCCCCGGTGATCTGATACTTAGCCTAAAATTAACAGCACAGAATGTTCACGAATTTTATTATGGATTATGAGTACTAGAATAAAATTCAGATAATTTTTGCAGTCTAATATGAACTAAATGTGTGATTTCAATGAAGATTGGTGGGCAATAAAAAGAGGAGTATTTGAAATTGTGAATATTCCAGGCTGGCTAGCAATGTTTGTGTCTATTCTGAGTTAGGTGAGTTGAGCAAACCGAATACACCAAATTATCCACATCCTGATTGCTTTTCCCTCAACAGATGTTTTTGCTATTATGATAGTAACTCCAGTGTAAGTTGGTGTACTTCCGGAGAGTGGGTCAGTCATTGTGATGTAAAATATTTGGTTGCTCTGAGAGTCATATTTTTCATTGAAAATTAATTTGTCATTCTGTTTTTATATAGTTAATTATTAGGAATCTGTTATGAAAATTAAGAAAATGGCACCATGAGTATTCCTGGCTATGTTACATTTAACATTATCAGTTATTCATTTGTCAACCTGGGCTCATACGTTAGTCTCACAAGGATGGCAGATGTGAGTCCATAACTGAGAAATGAAGTAAAGTTTGATGTGCTTAGAAGTATTCTGGCTCCATCAAGCGAAGAGCCAGACCCTGATTATGGTAAAGACAAATACCATATGATCTCACTAATATGTGGAATCTAATGAACAAAATAAAATGATGAACAAAATGGAACCGGAAGCATGGATACATGGAACAGACTGGCCTGTGCCTGATGGGAAGGAGGCCAGGGGTGACTGGAATAAGAAAGCAAAGGGGCCAAAACCGGTTGGCTCAGTGGATAGAGTGTCGGCCTGCAGACTGAAAGGTCCCAGGTTCGATTCCGGTCAAGGGCATGTACCTGGGTTGCGGGCACATCCCCAGTGGGAGATGTGCAGGAGGCAGCTGATCGATGTTTCTAGCTCTCTATCTCTCTCCCTTCCTCTCTGTAAAAAATCAATAAAATATATTTAAAAAAAGAAAGCAAAGGGATTAGCTAAAGAATATATATGCATACCCCATGGACATGGACAATAGTTTAGTGAAGGCCAAGGGTGCGAAGGTAGGAGTGGATGGAGGTGGGAAAAGGAGAGGAAAAGGAGAATATGTGCAATTATGACAACATTAAATTTTTTAAATAAGAATAAAAATTATTTTTATATACACGCACAAGTATCTTTGGTGATACTTGGGAGACAATGGCCAATGGGTGGTTACCAAACCTTCTAACTTCCTGAGTTACCTTGTGGGGAATGCACCTATCCTCATCTATTTTCATTTAACATTTAGATCATGCTTGGACTCCTGGGAGAGCATAAATAACTCCTTATTCTGTTAAAGAATTACTATACTCCCTTAAAAGGAACTCATTCTTTCAAAATTGTCTACATTCCCCTGAAAATGTAGAATCCATGTACATGACACTGATTATACTCTTTGGCTTCAGATAGTTTTGAATTGGTAATGAACTCGTGTGTGGGGGTAAAATCATGAGGCGTCAACCCTCTGCTCTTATTTTTCATCAGAGGCAATTGAGGGCCTCACTCTTGAGGACCACAGACCACAGCTAAAGAAAAGTTTAATTCTTTCTTTTGTTCTATTTCTCTTACCAAATGTCCCAAAAGGAAGACATGCATTCTTAAGCAGGGTCAGATGGATGGGTATTTGGATGTTACCATTCTTTAAAGTGTGTATGTAGGTTACACAGTGTTTGTATATCTTATATATTTAGTTAAAAAATATTTTTAAAGCAACTGATTTGTTTTCCTTGAGCACAGCACTATTTTTCAAATTGTGCATGTAAACATTACCATAGTCCCAGTGGGAAAGTGCTATTTGGAGTACCTGCAGTGCCTGGGGCTCCTGGAGTTCGGCTTGATACATTTATTAAACTCGGTAATAGACATCTTTTGATGTAAGATGAAAGAGGTTGGCTTGCATCGTGATCAATGTACAACTCTCAAAATATTTATAAACAAGAAAATGTCAGGACTCCTGCATAGGTAAAAGCCTAAACCCTTTTGGGAGTAAACATGGCAGGTGGTGGGTGCTCCAATGACTGATCTCGCCGCAGGCTCACAAAATACAAAGTTCTAATGCAGTCAGCATGCTCCACTGCATGGAGGGCTCACCATCAACAGCACTGTAGTTGAGCAGAGGGTCTATAGAGCTAGATCACTGACTGTATCATTCTACCCAGGATTTCAGAACCTCTGTGCGTTACCATTTACTCACCTGTAAAATGGTGACAACGAGACTCTGCTTCTAAAGTCATTAGCTGCATGTCTGGCACAGAGTAAGGACTCAATAAATGTTAATGATGCCATTAGGAGTTGTTTGTTGAAATACCACTGTGCTCTATGTTATATATTATGGGAACAGCTGAGTCATATTAAACATATATGGTGAATTTAGAAACAAACCCCTGTGCAAATGCCACTCCACTGGGCAAGGTTGACACACATGAATCATCAGAATATTGCCTTGACTATCAGGTATCACTTGGAGAAGCCAAGGGCATAGAAATTCAGAGAAAGAGAAAAGTGACATAAATATGCTTTGAGAGAAATCTGGGCTGGGCTTCCATAGGCATGAAGATTTGCCTTAGTGGGAGAGAGACAATCCAGACCAGAGCAGAATGATAGATGAATGGCAGACTTGCCTTTTCTGGCATCAGATATGTGTATCTGGATTAATGTAGACTGGAAAACTCTGGTCCAAATGAAGCATGGAAGACTTCCATTTCAGTCCTGTGGGCAAGGAGCAGGGTAGGCATGGCCACATGACCAGAGGGATCTTGTCTCAGTGTTTCCAAAGCTTGGAACATTTCATAGGTCAGATGGCAGCTCATGCCATAGTAGAAAATAGTTAGTGTCTATTATTCTCTGTAGATTTATAGCCCAAGTCCTCGTTTTAAACGTTCATAGTGAGCACAAGAATGCATTTTTTGATAAGATTCGTGAAGTATGATGAATCACAAGAATTCCATAAGGTCATGTTTGATGGTGTAAAAATAGGAAGTTAGGCACAGAGACAAAAGTGAGTAGGAAACATCAAGTTTATCATAGAATAAAATAACCCAGATACCAAATGGAACCCCTTGTCTTTTATACATTAGCTATATGGGTTCCAACCAGCAGGCGCACAGCCTGAGCAAATATAAGTAGTCCAGATATTTTGTTTTTGTCTTTCCTAAATTTCTAGAGAGCAATGCTCTCATGGTCACTGACCCTAAAGAATGTTAGAATCCTCCTGAAATTGCACTTACTCGCTTGATCTTTCAGTTGATCGTACATTTTAAGTGTCTCCGGGGTGTGAGGTGTTCCTGCAGTAGCAATGCTGTGAAGGTGAAGGAAAGGCAAGCTCTATGTGTAGATTTCAGTACCAAGAGGTTTAGTTACTGGGGAAGAGTTTATAAAGTCTAACATATCTTAATAACTCATCACTTAAATATTTTTAAGAGTAAGAATCTACTGTGTGTTTCGCATCCTGGTTGCCATAGGGTGAAGAGAGTCATTCTTCACTCGTTTCTATGACTTTGCTTAGAACATAAAGACTTCAACATAACCAGTTCGCAAAAAACATATATAGAAACGCATGGTTTCAGATTTTTCCCTAAGCAATACGTTTTCCTTTTTACACTATTGCAACCATTTTTATATTAGTGCTCTGGAAGTTTCATTGTTATTTTTGTGTCTGTTGCATTTGTTATTGTTTTAGGTCTAACCATGGATAAAGAGATTTTTAAGGATTTATATCTTTATAAAATTGACTGTGAATCATTTAATTCAGCTAAATTGAAACGGAAATTAATTTTAATAGAGAAGTAGGGTAAATCAATTGAGTGTTTGTTGGATGTAATGTGCAGATATTTCATTGGAAATCTAATTTAAGTCCTCTGTTGAACCTGGTTTACAGGCAAAGACTGGGAGTGAGTTATGGTGCTTCTTCAGAAACATCCCACATCTTAGCTGCAGTAGATTGGATGGACCTAGATTATAACAGTAGGAAAACGTAATCAACACCTATTACACTGTTACAAAACTATGAACATTGTTACCTTGTGCTTCAGAGAAAAGACAAAGATGTTGTCATAATACTTAATCTATAGTGTTAAAAACAAACATTCAGGTATCTCTGCAATGAAAATTATAGAATAATTTTCAATACTTAAAATTTATTGAAATCCTAAAAAGTAAAAGAATATCTTGATATTCTGCTTATATTTCCCCAGAAACATGCCATTTGTTCAACAGAATGTGCCCAATAGTGTCAACCTTACCCAGATGAATCTCTCATTTAAGAGAATTTTCTGTCTTCAGAGTAAAGTCTGGAATTCTAAGCATTTAAGGCTCTTGTAATAGTCAGAACTTTAAGGTGGTTACTCAAGGTTTTGAACACTATAGAAATGGAATTTATGCTCATCAAGGCCACCCTAGTACTAGGTTCTCTTGAGTCTAGTCCTTCCTGCCCATCCTTGCCAAATTTTAGCATTAGTCACAATAGCCAAAAATATGGAAACATTTTTTTAAAATGTTTCATTAACAGATGAATGGATAAAGAAAAGGTGGTGTATACATACAATGAAAAATAATTCAGTAAAGAAATCCTACCATTGGCATCAATATGAATGGACCTGGAGGACATTATGCTTAATGATATGAGGCAGTCACAGAAGGACCGACATGCATGAACCCACTTAGATGAGGGATTTAATAGAGTCAGACTCACAATAGCAGAGAATAGAATGGTGGTTTTCAAGGTAGGGGAAGGGGGAATAAGGGAAGTTGTTTTCCAATAGAAATAAAATTATAGTTATAGTTGATGAATAAGGTCTAGATTTCTGCTGTACAACATAGAGCCTATAGTTAATTAATAGGGTGTTCTGCATTTAAAACTTGTTAAGAAAGAATATCTCGGGCTGAGTTCTTACCCTTCTCCCCCCAAAAAAGGGGACATAAATCTTTGGGAGTTCATCGATATGTTTATTACCTTGTTTGTGGCAATAGTACCAAGTGTGTTTATGCATATGCCCAAACTCATCAAAATGTATACATTAAATATGTGCACTGTTTTGTATATTAAGTATGTTTCAATAGAGCTGAAAAAATGAAAATGCAAAAACAAATAAACAGAAATAAAGACAGACCTTTTAACAAGCCCATGACTAAGTCATGACACAAAGAACAGAAAAGGATTCTACCTGAAGAAGAAAGGGATGGCCGTGGTAGAGGAATGGGGATGCACAGGTGATTCTACACCTCAGTGTCAAGCACACCAACTTCAGCAACCTCGGAAGCATCATTTGTTATCAAAGAAGAGACAACAGAGGATGAGAAACCTGCTCAGGAATAGCTCATGCTTAGAGAAACTTGTGGCTGAGCATGGGGAATTCACGGTGACATGAATGAGGACAAAGAGAACATTACCTTCGTAAGCCACAGCCTGAAGCTGAATATCAGGGTTGAGTAGTTTCAGAGAGCATGTACGTTGAGGGGAGGTGAATAAGCAAATGCTGAGTGGTGATTTGCGGACCAGTCCTTGCCTGTGGTTCTGCACAAAGCAGGAAATTGTGTCTGGGGGCTGCTATGCCCCCGATTCCTTGTCTATGACAGATTCAATGGTCAAGGCAGACAGGATCAATACTGGTGCAGTAGCAGGAAGTTAGTGGGAATATCTGAATGGAAGAGAAGTGACTTCTTCTTTCAGCAAAAGACTTCAGGCTTGTAAGTACCAACATTATTGATCGAGTTTATAAAATTGTGTTACATTCATGCAATCACACTTACGGAATTCACTTCTCCTCTAGCTCTGCTGGGTAGTCTACAGAGATGAACTTGATAATAGCATTCCCTGGGCAGGCTCCCAGGTGCTTCCTTTAAAAAGATGGAAACAGTCCAAATGGCTTTCCCTTTTTAACTCTAGAATCTTCTTAAAGTCATTGATGTTGGAGGAGGCTTCGTTTGAGTAGCTGCTCCTCATTAATGCCCATTATTTATTAGTATAAATATTGATGAGGAAGGAATGCTTCTGGATTTCTGGCTCTTTTAATGAGGCAAGATGAGTGAATAAGGACTGCCGAACAGAAGCCTGCTTATGAATTATCTCAAGAGGACACAGTCCTTGCTCCAAATTATCACATGCCTCTGAGAGCCACTTCTAATGTTCTTTGTCTCTGGAAACCAACCCACAACCTCTTCAGTTAGTCTTTGCTTGGTGGGCAGTGAAATGACAGGGACGCTAAGCAAGAGGGTCTGAAATCCACCTTTATAGACACTTGAAAACATTAAATGTGCAAATACTAAGAAATTAGAGAAAAGCAGGAAGCATATCTGAGAATATTATAATACCTAGGAAATATTCAAGCAGTTTCTTTCTTTCTTATCAATGTGCCCAACTACTGGAACAGATTGAAGGAGATGAAATTAATTAAATGGAAATCTAAAACAAATGAAATGTGTGTGTGTTTTTTTAAGCTCCCTGAGCCCAGCCAGTGTCGCTGAGTGGTTGAGCATTAACCCAGGAACGAAGAGGTCACTGGTTGGATTCCAAGTCAGGGCACATGCCTGGGTTCTGGGCTCCATCCCTAGTAGGGGGCAATACAGGAGGCAGCCAACAGATGTTCATCATTGATGTTTCTATCTCTCTCTCCCTCTCCCTTCCTATCTCTCTAAAAATCAATAAAAATATATTTAAAAATTAATTAATTAAAAATTAAAAGTTCACTGAATTAGCCATAATGGATATGTCCATGCCAATTCAATAAGGGGCCATGAGACAGAAACACTGCAGTTTGGGGGCAATTACAAACTTCGGGCTGGGGACAGTGCTGGTGGCTAGCTTCTCAACTCCTCAGAGCAATTTCCACACCCAGATCCTACTCAGGTTTAACTGAAAGTTAATGCAAAGCCTTCCTAGATGGGTGATGGTGTGTCAGCTGAGTCGCACAACTGTTACATCATTTTCGATAATTTAATCTTCCTTCCAGCTTCTTTTTATATCAACAAGCAAAAACAAGCATTTGAAATAAAAACTAGCAAGGTAAATCCATGCAGTGATGGTGGAGAGATGTCACGGGGACCCCGTCAGGCTGGTGTTTAGGAAGGAAATGTGCTGTCTTTATGAAATTTAGTCTAATACTTCACTGGAAAAACTTACCCGAGGAAAAAAGTGTGATATTAGTGAAATCGGTTGGTCTGAAGTATAGAAACCTGCTCATGCTGACAGAATCAAGTTGGATACTGTTAACTTATTTGAGAGGACTTTTAGGGTCTTTCAGACCTCTGTGATACACTTACATCTCATTACAATTTAACACATTCCACATTAGTAGCTATTACTGACTGAGTGACCATAATGTGGAAGGCACCATTTTAAGTACCTAAACACATTCAATTTTGTTTAATAGCAGCCACAGTTCCGAGAGGAAGGAATTGTTATTTCAAATTCCTGATAAATAAAACAACTGAAATTCAGAGAGTTATCATTTTTTTTTGGTAGTAAACAGTGTAACCTGGATCCAGGCTCATCTACCTGTTCCCAAATCTTGCTTTTTTAACAGTTATGAAATATTGCCTGACTAGACCTTGTGATTAACAGCTTCTGACTAGATGCTGTGGGATGTGAATAAAAAGCTGTGTTGTTCCTGACCTGAAGGAGATAACAAGTGCTTAAAGGGTATCTAAATCTACCTACCTGTCCACCTATTTGTAGATAAATCTATATATCTGTATGTAAATATATATGCATATGTAAAGTAGTTATGTATGTATCCATAAAATATACTTACATCTCTCTATGTAGAGAAACAGTGATATTTACAGAAACAGAGATAGGTCTAGATCCCGTTAGGCATCTTGCCATACAAAGAAGAATTTCATCCTACAAGAGAGAAGCCTGCAGCCAGCCTTCTGTAAACACACTACCATGGTTCCAGAGAGCAGGCTCATTGGTTAACTTTAATGGACAGAGTACATGCTTCCACTTATTTGTATCTTCAAGTTCTTTCTTCAGTATCTTATAATTTTCCGAGTACAGGTCTTTAACATCCTTAGTTAAATTTATTCCTAGGTATTTTTTTAAGCAATTGTGAATGGGAATGTTTCTTAATTTCCCTTTCTGATGGTTTAGTATTGGCATATGAAAATGCAACCGATTTCTGGATATTTACTTTGTATCCTGATACTTTACTGAATTGATTTATCAGTTCTTGTGGTTTTTAGTGGAATCTTTAGGGCTCTCTATATACAGTATCATGTCATCTGCAAATGACAGTTTTACTTTTTTTCCCATTTGGATGCCTTTTATTTCTTCTTCTTGTCTTATTGCTGTGGCTAGGACTTACAGTGCTATGTTGAATAAGAATAGTAAAAGTGGACATCCCTGTCTTGTTCCCAATCTTAAGGGAAATGCTTGTAGTTTTTGGCCATTGAGTATGATGTTTGCAGTGGGTTTGTCATATCTGGCCTTTATTGCATTGAGGTATATTTCCTCTATTGCCACTTTTTTTGAGAATTTTTATCATAAATGGGTGCTGGATTTTATCAAATGGTTTTTCTACATCTATTGATATGGTCATGTGGTTTTTACCCTTCATTTTGGTGGCACATCACATTTATTGATTTGTGGATATTGTAGCAACCTTGAATTCCTAGAACAATTGATCACAGGGTCTGATCTTTTTAATGTATTGCTGGATCTGATTTCAGAGAGCAGACTCTTGGTCCTGTCTGGAAGGACTTTGATCCTCCTTTGACCACTTAATGATGCAGTGACATTGGATGACTCATCTGTCCATGCTGTTTCCTCCTCTAGACTGGATATAATGCTATTAACAAGTGGGATTGTTGTGAGATTTACATGACTTAACATGTGCGCAGTCTTTCTAAGGTTTCCTCATTATGGCTCATCATGCTGTATGTATCCATGCTATTCATCGTGGAGGAACAGGGAAGGGATTATCTGGAAAGGCCCAAACCTGAGGAAGGATGGCCACTGGGAAGGACTTGCCTTTGATAATTGGGAAGGAAGTGGTAGAAATTTTGGCTCAAGGGGATAATACAAGAACCTATAGAGAAATAATTGAGCACTCTATGAAAGTAGGGCAGAGTTACCGCTACTTGACTGGAAGCCCATTATTTTGTTTATGTTGGAGGAAAGTTTCCAAGACTTGGTTTAAATTTCTCCCTGAATCTGATTTTTAAAATTCTCTAATTTTTAGTTGAAAACCAACCAATAAATCAATCTGTGGAACAAGAGTCCTCCTAGGTAATTTGTATATGTTCTTCTCTTTTTAAAAATATTTTTATTGATTTTTAGAGAGAGAAGGATAGAGATATAGAAACATTGATGAGTGAGGAACATCATCATTGATTGGCTGCCTCCTGCACACCCCCTAGTGGGGATCAGGCCTGCAACCCGGGCATGTGCCCTGACTGGGAATTGAACCTGCAACTTCTTGGTTCCTGGGCCAGTGCTTAACCACTGAACAACACTGGCTGGGCTGGCTCTGCATTTGTTGTTTTGTTATTTGTTGTTTTTTGTCATTTGTATTTTAATTATAGCTTTCTGGAAAAACAAGGACTATCTACTACAGTGATTTAGATGATCAACATTAATTCCTGGTTGGAAGAATTGTTTAAACAGACTCACATTTTATGCCTCTAGTCTCACATCATATCAGTGTTTGCCAACAGTTTTGGTGCATATGGTTTAAATGATAGATCTGTTATTTCATCAGTTTCATTCATCTGTGCTCCCTTAAAATAGTGGGAATAATGAAATGGAGAAGCTGGTCAGTAGCCTGGAAATCAAGGGTCCAGCCTGACTCAACTGCTTTCATTATTACTGAAGCAAAGAAACCATTCACTGCTTGACTACAGTCCAACCAGGTGTGCAATTACCACTGTGAATTGTTAACTTCACCACAGGTGGCTGATAGAGGAAAAGCTAATGATGTAATATCAAAACCAGGCTCTTCTCTCCCTCACAGTGTTTCTTTCTTCTCCGTGCCCTGGTAGTTCTGCCACATTGTGATGACACGAGATATGTTCCCATTAGCTTGAGTTCACTGTCCGCACCTCCACTCAGCAGGCTGATAGGTGCTCTTTGCTGTGTTCCAGCTCCAACTCAATAATGGAAGGAGATGCTTTGGGAGGCTGTCACTTCAAAGAGCAGTACCAAGTTAAGTCCAACCTAATAGAGGAATCTGAATGTACAGAATCAATGTTTAAAAAAAACATGCATTAGGGGCTCACCCCCAAGTACAATGAACAAATTAAGTGATGTATAAGATTTCAATGAAAACACCCATTTATCACAAAAGGACTTGAACTACCAGTTTGTAAACTTACTGAGAAAATTGCCAAGTTTTCAATTTTATCTATTAATACCAGCAGAGTACGAAACTTGTAGGTTAGTGGTGAACAATATTGTTATATCAGTTATTTAAAGTGGGATTCTTATGGAATTTTATTTAACTAATGAAATGAGAAATATTTTACAGCATTAATTCAGGGACTATTTATGAATTATCTGTGACTTTGATAGGCAATCATCCTTTTAGTGTCTTTAGTAGGTACTTAAATAGGGATTCTTCTCCTAATTTCCCTGAAAGTAAAAAAGCAAAAAATTCACTTGATTCCTCAATTTTTAGCACATATGGACATTAATGATCTCTCATGCTAGGATATGGAGCAACCAAGCATCCATCCTCAAATGATGCTTTTTCTCTGCATGTCAATTTGTCTTGACAAAGATAAATTAATACACAGAGGGTTGTATGTAAATTTCCTATTTGATAATCAACGTTATTTCTCAGGCTAAGTTTAAAATCGCTGTCATTCTGCCCTGAGTTTTTGTTCTTATAAGTCACTCTCTAGTGTTTTATCACCCCTGCGTTTTTCAACAAATATCTGGGCAGCTGTACCTATCCTCAGGCCACTTTTCTCTTCTGTTTGATTTTCAAACTCCAGCAGCTTCTATTTTATTGGATCAAGCAGAACTTATCTGCTCAGAAATTTGGCCTCCATTCGACCTGGAAAAAAGTTTGATTCAACTCTGGCACATCAAGCTCCAATCCACTACATCTTTTGTAAAAATGCAAAGTTGCATAATGTCTATGGTTTAGAGAGAGACCCATAAGCATGTATAAATTTTATCACCTTACTAAAAAAAATTAATTTAACATATTTATAGTAAATATATAATATGCTATATAATCTGTTAGGTGCTATCTTAAAATGCTACTAAAATTATTGCAATATATTTTATGTAAATATTTATATAAATATATGCCTTCTTGTTATATGTCACATTGTACACTTATCCACAAACATATTTGATGAAGTAACTTCATCTTAAATAACCTTGATTGGTGACCATAAGGAAGTTTTCACTTTTCTTTCATTTTCTTCCTTTCTCTTCCATGCTTTTCTTGACCATGGAAGCTGCAGCTTAGCCAAATACTTCCACACTTTAATTAGGAGAATTATAACCAAACATAAATGTTATTCTATAGTATAAAATCTTTACTTCATATCCGTTGAATATGTTTGGGGTTTCATTATTGAATAAAATAAAATTAGCCGAAGACCTTTGTCAAGTATGTCCTATAAATGAATCTTTAGCATTTTCAAGTTTTTCTCTCTCTGCCCATGAGAATCTAGTTTCAATGCCTTCCTTAATATATTTCCTCTCCCCAAAATTGTTTATGATAATTTCTAAGTCATTTTTTCTCTTTTTCTCTGAAAGCAGTTTATAATTTTTGAGGCATTCCTTAGTCAAACAGAGTGTCTGTGAACTGAAGAGAGACGTTGTGTACAAAAGTACAATTGACTCTGCTAATAAAATAATTATAAAGGCACCAACATTTATAAGTTAAGCATATTTTCATGGCATTCCAGGAATTATTGACTTTTATATTCTTATTTCCAGTCCCCAGTTGGTCCATTACCTGAAGTTGTATATTAGAAGTAGGGTGAAAGTGAGCAAACAGCGGAACCAGCTATGGCCTTGGCCACATGGTAAATGTCTCTTGGCCTAAGTCTGGGCTGCACAAATATGTTGAATCTGATATGAGATGGTGGAAACTCCTTCCTGACTAATAACCTCTTCTAACTTGTCTTTTTAATAAAGAAACTTCAAGTCCATCTTTGTGAAATTATGAGCAGGATATTATGACAGTTCTGGCCTCGTTAACATATTGATCCATATTATGGGTTCAGTTTGTTTTTGAAAATTGTCATTGACCAGGTATTCCTTCTATTTAGTACTTCAAAATAACTTTTGGGGGAAAAGATCCTTATGATCTCATACTAGCATATTATTCAAGCCAATCTTCCTTTAATAACTGTTTTAAGTTGCATATTAATTGACATTCCAATAAGCCAGGAAATAAAGTTTCAATTATCTGTGATAGAATCACACTGGCTTTTTATATAAAAGATTTATAGAGACACACTTTTCTGTAGACTATATTTTGTAATACATCTTAAAAAACACATTGACAACACCTTTGATGTAGAATTAATGATATTGCAATGCTTATTATTGATTTGTATAATGAGAAACATAATAAGCATTATTGACTTTTTCATTACATTCCAAATAAAAAATGTTCCTTCAGTAATAGAAAGTCCCTTTAACAAAGGATTGGTGAGGACTTCAGCTTATTTTATCCATCACATTTCATCCTAAATATTTTAAAAATATTTTAAATATTTTTTTCAAATAAAAATATTGTAAATGAAATATTTAATATTTAATTTTAATAAAATATTTAAGACTCAGCACTGAGTCTTCACCTGCTTATCCCTTCAGCTTCTGTGTGAAGCCACCAACCCTGAAGGCCATGAAGAATGGTTTCAAATCAGGCATGAAGAGTGTACAAAAGGGCATTATCTGCTGGGGAGGCTTTATAAGTGTCTTGACTGGAACTATTGAAGTGTGGTGTGTTAAATGGTACCCCCCCCCAAAAAAAAAGATATGTTCACATCCTAATATTCAGATCCTGTGAATGTGACCTTATTTGGAAAAGGGGTCTTTTCAGTTAAGAACATTAAACTAAGACCATCATGGACTATCCTGGTGGCACTAAATCCAATTACAAGTATCTTTATAAGAGACAGAAGAGGAGAAGAAAGGAGCACACAGAAAGGATGAAATGTGACAATAGCTGGAGAGATACACACAAAAGCCAAGGACAGTAGGGATGCCAAAGTCTGGAAGAGGCAGGAAATGACCCCTTCTAGCCTCCAGAAGGGGTGTGGCCCCAACTGTACTTGGCTTCAGACTCTTGGCTTCCAGATCTTTGAGAGAACAAATTTTGTTATTTCAAGCTACTGTGATTGTGGTAATTTGTTACAGCAGCCTCTGGACATGAATACAAGAAGTGATTTCCATAAGTTGGAATGTCCAACAAGAAGAGCTGGTAAGAGATTTCTGAGGTGGCTTGGCGTTAGCTTGAATTCCTTACAATCTTGGAGTGGGTGGGTCTTGTGGAAAAAAAATACAAGCAAATTGAAAAATAATTTGGTTTTAGCTGTATACTTGGGAGATTAAAAAAATACATGAACAAGACTGACCAGGAAAAGCAGAACATAGTCACTTAGACTACTACACAGACACCAGAGCACCCAAACATCCTCCTCCCACTGGGAGCCCTGCCTGCGGAGCAAATGAGGTTGCATGTTGGGCACAAACTCTGAACAAAGGAGATCAGTAAACAAATCTCACTATTTAAAGAATGCCAAGGTAAATAGCCCAAAACACCCATCATCTATTCCACTAGAGAGATGTTGTTGCAAACAAAATAGAATACTAAAAATTCATTTTTTTATATATATTTTATTGACTTTCCACAGAGAGGAAGGAAAGGGACAGAGAGCCAAAAACATCGATGAGAGAGAAACCTCGATCAGCTGCCTCCTGCACACCCCCCAGTGGGGATGTGCCTGCAACCAAGGAACATGCCCCTGACCGGAATCGAACCCGGGACCCCCCAGTCTGCAGGCCAACTCCCTATCCACCGAGCCAAACTGGTCAGGGCTAAAAACTCATTTTTAAGGCTTCACTATTTGAATATCACTAGAAATAACCACAACTTTTCCCTGTGGCTAGATATATAAATATACTAGAGGCCCGGTGCACAATGTGCACTCGGGGTGGGGAGAGGAGGTCCCTCAGCCTGGCCTGTGCCCTCTCGCAGTCTGGGACCCATCGGGAGATAATGACCTGCTGGCTTAGGCCTGCTCCTGGGTGGCAGAGGGCAGGCCCAATCGCTAGGTGCAGCCCCTGGTCGGGCTCAGAGCAGGGCCGATTGGGGAGTTGGGGCGCCTTCCCCTGTCATGCACAGAGCAGGGCGGATCGGGAGGAGGTTGCGATGCCACCCTCAGTCACACTCAGGGTAGGGCCGTTTGGGGAGTTGGGGCACCGTCCCCTGTCACACTCAAGGCAGGGTCTATAGGAAGGTTGTGGCACCACCCCCTGTCACACACAGAGCAGGGCCCATCAGGGGGTTGGGGAGCTCCCACCTGTCATACACAGAGCAGGGCCCATCAGGGGGTTGGGGAGCTCCCCCCTGTCACACACAGAGCAGGGCCGATCAGAGGTTTGGGGCTCCGCACCCTGTCACACCCAGAGCCTGCAGGGCTATCAGGGATTTGGTTGCTGCCCCCTGTCACACTGATCCTGGTGCTGGGAGGCCTCACTGCTCCGCTGATCACGGGCCGGGAGGCCTCTCGGCTCTGCTGATCCCGGGTCCCTGAGGCCTCTCTGCCCTGCCGCTTCAGGGCTGTTTGGCTTCGCTCTGCTTGGAGCCTGAGTATGCAAATTAACCGCCATCTTTTAGCTTCTATAATTGAAACATTGTATCTTTTGGAGTTGTTGCTTCAGGAGCTCAGAGCCCCACAGCTGCAGACGGGGAACCTTGGCTTCCTCCATCACTGGGGCAACCAAGCCTCCTGTTCTCAACTGCCAGGCTGCAAGCCGCCATCTTGGCTGACAGTTAATTTGCATATCTCGCTGATTAGCCAATGGGAAGGGTAGCGGTCACGCCAATTGCCATGTTTCTCTTTTATTAGTGTATATATATATATATATATATATATATATATATATATTAATGTGATTACCTTAATCAGACCCTTAGTCTGGGAGATTATTCAGTCTTATAATGGCTTTATTGATTCACTGTGTGTGTTTTTCAGTTTTCACCCATTAAAAGTTAGTTTTAGAGGTAACCTTTCAGAGAGCATTTCCCTGCTTCCCACCCAGTTCTGACAGGTCCCTGGCTGTAAACTCTTGTTGGTCAGCAGGCTATATTTTCTGACCATGAAGGTGGAAATGCCAGGGATACAACTCTTATCTTTGCTCATCACTAATCCAAATCCAAACTCACAGAATTTTATAGATAAAATTAAATTGGATAGAAAAGGTAGCTGACCTTCAGATAAAGTCATTTTGAAGAATTTCAGTTAGATGTGACAAAACAAGAAAATAAAAATGGGAGGCTGCTCCAGAGCGAGAGCTGATAAATGGCCAGAAATGTCTTTCTCTAAAAATATTCAGTCCTTGTTATCAAGAAAGAAATAAGCACGCAATAAGCCAAATAGGCCCTCTCTCTACATTTGTGGCTTTAAAGAAGAGCCACGTTTTACCAGGAGGATAGCGCTGCAGTTGGAATGCAGTTCATGCCACAAGACACAGGGAAAGGCATATTCACAAAGGCCAAATATTAAATACATGCTAAAAACTAGAAATGAAGTTTTTGTTTTCAAAGAATGTCTTTGGCTGCCATATTTACTATATTCTGGCTCAGTAATTATTCTGAATTTAACATATAAAAGACTTCCAATTACAGCTTTAGGACAAAGTGACTACTTAGCCTGCATACAAATTGAAAAGCCCAACTCCCTCCATTCCAGTGCCTTTTGCCGATGAAAATGCAATTCTTATTTTTAGGTTTTAGAAGATGGAAGTTGTAGTCAGAAAATTTGCTAGACCATGTTAGCTGTTCCACTTAAATTAAGTGATATCGTACTTATTCCCCAACTAAATTAGTTTTCACCAGGATCTACCAGCATAGCAGACACAAACTCCTATTTCCCACATACGTAATCTATTTTTGGTGACATCTTCAATGGCTAGGCACAGGGGCACTGAGATGTGCTAAATTATTAAATGACAGTGCATTAATTCAAGCTCTCCTTAGGAAGAAGTCATAGAATGTTTCTCCTTCCAGATTAGCAGCCCGGACAAAAACAGTGCAGATTTCCTGAGCATGATTTGTTTCCTGAAGCCTCACTCACACACCAAAACACACACACATACTCACTCAGGGCACAAACTCCAGGCTAGGCTTCTTGTGCTTGTTTGGGTTATAGTCATGTTTTTAGTTTTAGTGAGACGTGACTGATATACAGACACTCACACACATACCTA
Source organism: Myotis nattereri (assembly GCF_964212035.1). Lineage (NCBI taxonomy): Eukaryota > Metazoa > Chordata > Mammalia > Chiroptera > Vespertilionidae > Myotis > Myotis nattereri. The sequence goes on from NC_138075.1 coordinate 151,933,825, forward strand.
CATCTTGAGACTGTTTTCTTTGCTGGAGTGGATGAAAAGGAGGAATACTTTTTTATTTTATTTTCAACCCTCCAAGTCCTAGAATTTCTGAAATCTACATTGTAGTTCCTTCAAATTTGGCCAGCTCATTATTGTGTTAATCTCTTTTCTGGAGTATCTTATTGTGTGCAGTTAGTAAGAGACAAATGTGCTTTTAACAATCTTTTGCAAATCCCCCTGTGTAAACCAAAAGACCATTAGGTGTGTGTGTGTGTGTGTGTGTGTGTGTGTATGATCTCCTATATAATAAACAGGTAATATGAAAATTGACTGTCACACCCTCACACAAGATAGCTGCCCCCATGTGGTCAAAGTTGGCCACCACAAGATGGCCAGTGGGGGAGGGCAGTTAGGGGCGACCAGGCTGGCAGGGGATGGCAATTGGGGGTGACCAGGACTATGGGGGAGGGCAGTTAGGGGCAACCAGGCTAGCAGGGAAGGGCAGTTAGAGGTGACTGGGCCATCAGGGGAGGGCAGTTGGGGGCAATTGGGCTGGCAGGGGAGGGCAGTTGGGAGCAATCAGGCTGGCAGGGGAGAAGTTAGGTGTAGATCAGGCTGGCAGGGGAATGGTTAAGAGGTTATCAGGATGGCAGGCAGGCAAGCGATTGGGAGCCAGTAGTCCCAGATTGTGAGAGGGATGCCCGTGGGATGGGGCCTAAACTGGCAGTCAGACATCCCCCTAGGGGTCCAGATTGGAGAGGGTGCAGGCTGGGCTGAAGGACAACCCCCCAGTGTACAAATTTCATGCACTGGGCCTGAAATTTATATATATATATATATATATATATATATATATATATATATATATATATATTCTTCGATGCAACATTTTCCCCCAAAATCTTCTGAACTTTCTAAGATGGGTGTCATCTTCTCAGCTCTCTATAACACTTCTTCAGCACTTCCCATCTTTCTATTAGCTACCTTGTCACTGTTAACTTCCAGCAGCCAACTGATCCCAAACAAAATGCCATATCTTTTGTTATAATAGCATTTGGGTGTGATAGTACAGTTACCTTCCTCTATATTAATGGATACAATTGTGCTGTCTGAGGAATAGACACAGACCTTGAGGACCTGAATAACCAGCTTTTATTTAGCTCTCAAGTATGCAAGCTGACAGTTTCAGCTAGGGTAGGTGGAAGTCACTGTGGTCTTGGCTAACCTGATCACATGCCTGGCAGTTGACTGCTGATCATCTATCTGATGGGTCCAGTGGATTGACAGCGCCACTCAACTCAGCTCTTTTGTTTCTGTTATCCGTTGCTCGGACCTGTGGGCTAGCCTCAGCATGTCCGTCTCGTGGCAATGACAGGCAAGACCAGAAAGTGTGAATTTAATCATACAAATGTTCTCAAGTTTCAACTAGCATCACTTTGCTGACATCTCAGAACAACTTAAATGTCAAGCTCAGAATCAGATGAGGAGAAATGTTTTATGACAAAGGTGAGGGTGCTGGAAAAGAGGAAACATCAAAGTCAGTTTTACAGCCGAAACCGGTTTGGCTCAGTGGATAGAGCGTTGGCCTGCGGACTGAGAGGTCCCAGGTTCGATTCCGGTCAAGGGCATGTACCTGGATTGCGGGCATATCCCCAGTAGGAGATGTGCAGGAGGCAGCTGATCGATGATTCTCTCTCATCGATGTTTCTAACTCTCTATCTCTCTCCCTTCCTCTCTGTAAAAAATCAATAAAATATATTTTTTTTAAAAAGTCAGTTTTACAATCAGTCATGTAAATAAAGTGAGCTCCCAGTTTCTAAATGAAGGGGAATTTTAAAACATTATTGTGATCCAGAGGAATAAAGTAACAATGAACCCATCTACACTAGTTGAGAAAAGTTATATAGCTCGTATGAAAACTCATATTTTTTAAATCTATACTTTATTTTCTACATTTCTGAATATTTACTTTCTCTACAAATATCACGGGTCCCTACTGACTTAAAAGCAAGAATCTGAGTCACCTTTAGCCTATTAAGTAAATATGAAAACTGAGTCTTTCACATCTATAGACATTTCCCTGGACAGGATGGCAATGAGATGTGACAGCTTCTTTCTCATCCAACTGGAAATAGGAGACATCTCCTGGCCAGGGTCATCAGAATGCCCTCCACCCAACCAGTTGACATGGAAAGGCGCTAAAGCATGAGGGACAGGTACATCATATTTTTTGAGAATGGCAAACATTTGCATTTTGATTTTTTTATGAGCACAGAGATTAAAATAAGAATCTCAAGAGAACTAAACCCAATATACCCTCTGACATAAATATATCTTAGAAAAAGTACTTTCTCTAAAGAAGCAAAATCTTAAAAGTCACATTCTAAATATAGGCGCCAGAAGTGGATTTTTTTTTTTAAAAGCACCAAAGATGGTCTATTATGCTGTAATTTCTTCAGAAACAGAGGATTAAATATGGATGCCCAATCAATAGATGAAGTAGCTAAGGTGACTAGTTAAGTGATTTTGAATTGGACTCTAGACAATAATACAAAGTCGTTGTGCAGTTTGCTCTAACTGCATCATTTGTAAAAAAAAAAAAAAAAAAACAAAAAAAACGGTTTTCATTTTGTAGTTTAGTGAAAAATCAAATATTGGATTCAGCTCTTAGAATGTCTTTCTTGAAAAGTTGGACTTTTCCATCATTAAAGATAAATCCATGCCCTTTTTCTTCCCTGCAGCATCTTTTTTTATGGGAGTGACATCAGTGCTGCCACCATAGAGCAGATGCCACAGATAAACAGAAGAGGCATGCACTTGTAATTAACAGTAGGATCCTGCACCATCTTGAAATAAACATGACACATTAAAAAATAAGTGCACCTCTGGAGGCAATCATTTTACAAAAGGTCTCCAAAATCCAAAGTAAGTTCTCCATCATTTTGTTTTTTCCAAATCCATAGGGATTCTGAAACCGAAGTGTGTGTAATGCTTTTTATGAGCTGTTCCCCAGATCCTTACTTTGGACTGTCATTAGAATACTCACGCATCTGCAGGAAAGCGGAGGAATTGTGTAGTATATTCCAGAACTAGCCCCAAGTTGTCATTGTCAGATAAAGGAAAACTGAAAACTTGGCCTTGACTATTTCCAAAAAGAGCAGAAGTCATGTAGTAGCAATGAAGATAACAAGATTTTGTGTTAAGGTGAACAAAAGGGATTAATTTCATGAACATTTTTTGTTGGGAAAGAGTCAACTTGTGGTCCACATAACCAGCTTTTAACAGCATATACTAGTATATGCACATACATAAATATATATATATATATATATATATATATATACACATTATATGTACACATATATGTATATACACTTATATACACATTCTATACACATGTACATTATATACATGTATATGCAGTTATCGATATATGTTTACACAGCAATATATGTATGTATAGTATGTATATGTGTGTATATCCATTTATGCATCTGCATGTGTATAGTATATATAACATGTGTATGTATATAACTATGCATAAATACATATTATATAAGTATACATTCATGAATATATGCAATATATGACATACATATTCATAATATATGTAGATTGTGTGTATATGGACATGCTCGGAATAAAAGTCTAAAACTAACACTCATCCTATGGATAATAAACAATAGTAATGTATAGTTTAACTTGAAAATCACCAATACTCTTTTTGCTATTTTCCCAAATTTTCTTCAGTCGTTCCCAAGTCCTACCATGAGGCTCAACAATGAACCAGGATCTGAAGACACTTCTTATCAAAGAGCACATGTGTTGCCTTGGAGAGGAAATAGGTCATCCAGGCTGGGCACTGGTGAGAACACTGTCACTGAGCACAAGAGACAGGCCCACTTGTTCTGGTGATGGTGGGAGAGTGTGGGGCTGCCCTGGGAGAGCTTCAGGAAGCAGCATAAAAAGGAAGAAGTTGGTGCATGAGAAGAAGTCACCTGAAATATACTCCATGTTGCAAATGCCTTCCTGGCAATATGACCTGTGCACGTCAACTGAAAGGCCATCAGAGCAACCGAGTGTCCCTGAAGAAAACCAACCACGCCAGCCTTTTTGGTAAGCCCAGGGAACAGGATGTGCCTGACTACCCCACAATTGCGTAAACTAATTTCTTCCGATGAATCTCTTCACAACTCTCTGGTGGAACTATGGCTGATGCATGTACCCCCTGTGAAATGGGAAGAACCACTGGTTTCACTAAAGAGAGAATGGTTGTCTTTATCCTATTATATTAGGAGACTATAAAATTAGGTCAGTAGTTAAATTCAAGTATTTTTTTTTGTAAAACTGCCATTATGTGTACATTTTAGAGCTTTGGTTACAGCCTGAGTATTTGCAGAAATATTTTATCTCACATTTGACGCTATAGGGTATAGAGAAAGAAATACTATAATTAAGAGAAATCTAGGATCAATTTATGTACTTCCTAATCTGGTGGTCTTGGGACAGTTGTCACAACTCCGTAAGTGGCTTTATTTGGAAATGTGAGTAGTATCTACATGGCAGTCAGGCGTTAATGATTGAATGAGACAATATATGTGAACATGTCATATACACTGCTAACCACTTGCTTATTAATATAAATTGAACAAGGAGCTGGTTTGCAGGTCCCAGAGCATGGAAGTTGCTCTTTCATTTTTAAAATTTTCAACGCAATAGGTTTAGCCCTGGGAAGATACTGCACAGATAGGACAACTTCCTAGAGCAGAATGGAATGCGAGCTACGATTAGAAATTCAATAGAAAGGAGGGAAACACAAAGAAAGCAAAGTGCTGCTTGTCAATTATAACAATTTCAGCCTTATCATTTCCAGCTGTTCAAATTATTCTGCTGTTGTTTGCTATTTTGTGATTATAAGGAACCCACTGGTGATCTCCACAAAAGTACTGAATTGCTTATTTCATAAACTGCCCCCTACTTCATAGTAATTGGGCTACAGCCTGGTTCATCTGTCTTAATTTTGCCTGAACTTCTCAGTCAGTTTGAAAAGCTTCAATTATATTAGGCTCCTGGAACTTTTGAAATCTCCTTGATCCATCTCACAATTGCAAACTGACCATCACCAGCCAGCTCCACTTCTCTTGATCTATTATTGTTCACCACTAAGAAGAAGAGCTGGAAATTTGTTTCTATATGGTTTGCCCCAGAGACTGAATATGATTTTGAGTCTCCAAGTGAAAACCTAATGTTCCTTCTCAATTAGTGAATGGAGAGATTTCTCCCCAGGAGATAATGCCTCTGTTGATATGTTATTTGCAAATCACTTTGAATCTGGGACAAAAATCTAAGCTTAGTTTTGTCCTGAGACACGTGAGGAACAATAATATCACTTCAGATGTAGAGTCCTCTGATCTTCTGGCTGAAGTGACAATCAAAATATATATATATATTAGGAGAAGTCCTATGAGAGCAGGCACATTGCAAAATGCAATACTGAGACCAGAAAGAGAATAGGTGAAAGGAAAGGAGTGATTTGGATGGAGAGATTAACATTTTTCCTTTAGTAATGGAAGATTTCTCAGTGTATGGTTGACACAGATACATGAAATGTTAAAATGGTAATGCGATGTAATGTGATTTTATCCCAGAGTGAAAGGGATCATGGCAAAACATATTTGGAGTGGAAATGATGATGCCATAAAACAATCAGAATAATAATGATGCTTCAAGACCTAAATTAGAGCTCACATTTCTATTGTTCCCATTTCACCATTTTCATCAATTCAGCTAACTTGGTCTGAATATTCAACAAATATATTTGGGGAACTTATCCTGTGCCACCATGCAAGGTTCTTGGGAACATAGATGAGAAGACATAATGCACAATCTCATAGAATCACAACATACAATTGCTAGTCTCTACCATTAAACAGTAATTCTCCCTTTTGCTCTCCCAAGCCCTTGGCAACCACCTTTCCAAGACCTAAAGTGAGTAAAAGTCTTGAAGAAATATATAATAAAGGGAAATATTGAGAGAGAGGGGGAAAGAATAAAAAGAGAAAAGAGAGAGAGAGAGAGAGGGAGAGAGATGTCTGTGGTGGAGAAAATGGAAAGGAGAGGGAGAGGTGGAGAAGAGGAAGGAGGAGAAGGAAGATAGGTAAAGGAAGAGGAGTCAAGAGTCAGAGGGAGGAGGAAGAGAAGGAGAGGTCAGGGTGAGTCAAAAGAGACCTTTGCACTCTTATGTGAAATTCACTATTAAGTCTAAATAAACTTGAGTCTGATTCCTGTTTATTTCAACCCAAAAGCAATAGTTAGACATTTTGTTACTTTTTCATATATTTTTACACTGCTCTCAAAGTTGGCGATCAAAACATGTATCAAGTCATGTATTTTATTTTTCAGCAAAAATCAAAAACAAAACATGAACACAATTGCCGGATTTTATTCCATCCTGCCGTCCACTTACCAATTGAAAACTGAGTTGGCTACTCCAATCTTTTAAGCTCAATAACTATGCTGTTTTGTGAGTACAAAGTGAAATAATGCATTTAAAGAGCCTAGTCTAGTGTTTGAAACCAATAACTATACTTAGAATATAGAGCCTGGCACAGGCAAATGGTAATTGTAATTATCTGGATTATCATAAAAACATCAATATTTTTATTAACATAAAACTGAGTTTTAATTTTAATACAATATTCAACATCATACACAACAATGAAAATAACACAGACATTTTTATTAAAATCAGAAATAGGACAAAGTACATAATATATATGCAATTTTATTTCAGTCAAAGTCCCAAATGGCTTTTATTTTGAAACTTGACAATATAATTACACATTTCTTCTGCAATAAAAAGACATGATAATTGAGGAAATATAGAAGAAAGATAATGAAAGAGGAATTTCACTGCCAGATATTGTGTAAGCTATAATAAGTTTTAAAGTACTATTAATTTAAGAACAGCCATATCAATGGAGGAGAACAAAAATCCTAAAAATAGACCGAAGTAAAAGGATGCTTGCTATATGATGAGTGAAATTTCCAATAATTTAGTAATATGCTTGATGAATGGCACTATGATAATTGCTTCACACATGAAAAAGTTGACTGTGATTTTTCATGCAATATGTCCTCATAGATAATAGATGACTAAATATTCAAATATAAAAAGAAACCATGAAAGCACTCTAATACCACATTTAAATAGTTATAATATCTTTGAATAAGGAATTTTTTTTCCAATGTCAAAATTATTAACAATTCTGCATATAAAAATATAAAGATTTTTTTAAAAGAAGAGACATGTTTAGGACTCTACTAAAAACTACTTTGTGTAATTTTATATATAAGTTATTACAAAATAAAAATTAACAACAGTAGCTGTAACCATAGTAAAGAAACACTGAACAATTAGGTAAATATCCTATCTAATAAAAGAGAAACATGGTAACTAGTGTACGACCACTACCCTTCCCATTGGCTAATTAGGGAGATATGCAAATTAACTGCCAGCCAAGATGGCGGCCAGCAGGCAGGCAGCTTGAAACTAACATGAGGCTTGCTTGCTTCAGTGACGGAGGAAAACAACATTCCCCACCTGCCTTGCTGACCTCTGAGCTTGCAGTTTAAGAAACATTGTACCAAATATAGAAGCTAAAGAAAACCCCAGAAACCTGCTTTCAGCGAGCCCGGGATCTCAGAGCTGGAGTTATACATTGTTTCGATTATAGAACCCAAACAAACCAGATACCTGCTTTCAGCAGCAGAAGCCTCAGAGCTGGAGCCAGAGCTAAAACTGGCCCAGAATAAAAAAAAAGAAAAAAAGAAAAAGGGAGCAGTTGGGAGCTTCAGCCCTCAGCCACTTACCCAGACTGGCCAGGCACCCCAGTGTGGACCCCCACCCTGAAGGGTGTGTGACCAGCTGCAAACAGCCATCATCCCCTCACCCAGGCTGGCCAGGCACCCCAGTGGGGACCCCCACCCTGATCCAGGACACCGTTCTGGGCAAACTAGCCGGCCCCCACCCATGCACCAGGCCTCTATCCTATATAGTAAAAGGGTAACATGCCTCCCAGCACCGGGATCAGTGGAGCCGCGAGGCTTCCCAGCACCGGGATCAGTGTGACAGGGGGCAGCGCCCAAACCCCCTAATCACCCTACTGCTCTGTGTGTGACAGAGGGCGGGGCCACAACCTCCCTATCTGCCCTGCTCTCTTTTCGTGACAGGGGAAGGTGCCCCAACCCCCTGATCAGCCCTGCTCTGTGCCTGATAGGGGGGAGCTCCCCAACCCCCTGATCGCCCTGCGGCTCTGTGTGTGACAGGGTGTGGCACCCCAACACCTCCCACCCCCACGGGCCCTGCTCTGTGTGTGACGGGGTAGAGCCATAACCTCCCCATCGGCCCTGCCCTGAGTGTGACAGTGGCGGTGCCCCAACCCCCCAATTGGCCCTACCCTAAGAGTGACTGAGGGTGGCATCACAACCTTCCGATCCACCCTGCTCTGAGCCCGACCAGGGGCTGCACCTAGGGATTGGGCCTGCCCTCTGCCACCCAGGAGCAGGTCTAAGCCAGCAGGGCGTTATCTCCCGAGGAGTCCCAGACTGTGAGAGGGCACAGGCCGGGCTGAGGGACCCCTCCTTCCCCCCTGAGTGCACAAATTTTTGTGCACTGTTCCTCTAGTTTATACATATAAAAGAAGATGTTTAGCTTAGCCAGCTAATGCCTACTGAATTTTGTGTAAGGGAGAATTGCTAAACTCTCTGATTATGATGTGCTTCTATGATTACTTCTTTCACTGCTACCCAATTTTGCATCATATTTTTGAATTTGTGTTTTGTGTGCACACAAAATTAAGAATGTTATATGTACTCAATGAACTGACACTTTTATAATTAATACATACTCTAAGTCATCTATGATAATTTTCTTGTTTTGAAATCTACTTTGTTTGAAGTTAAGATAACACATCTAATTGCATTTAGATTGTTTGATACTGTCTTAAAGTCTCAGATATACAGTTCTGCTATTTTCCCTCCCTCCCTCCCTCCCTCCCTCCCCGCTCCACCCCTCCCTCCCTCCCTCCCTCCCTTCCTTCTTTCCTTCCTTCTTTCCTTCCTTCCTTTCTTCTTTTCTTCCTCTTTCCTTTCTGTCTGTCTTCCTGTGCATCAGCTTGGATAATTTCTATTGTCTATTCTCTGATTTACTCACATATTGAGTTCCACACCCAGGCTCTCAGTAGATCCTTTCTTTTCAGTATAGAGGACTTGTTGAGCATTGTCCAAGTATGCATCTGATGGTGATCAACATTGTTTCTTTTTTTTGAAACTGTTCTTTTCAACTTTATATTTAAAAGCTATTAAAAATTCTAAGTTTCCTTTTTTCTTTCAACACTACAAAGTGCTGTAGTGCTATATTAGAGTGAAAGATGTGAGTACAAATGCATATTTATTTTAATATATGTGAATAGATAAATTAAAAAATAAATATTGATATGGGTGTATATATTGGTTAGTGTACAAACACATTTCTAGCTCTGCCCATAGGGGGACTCACAGCCATGACACACACCTGATTCTTTGTTCTTAAATATCACATTTCCTTAGGAGACAGCACCACTTGGAGAAATTGTTGATTCTGGGGCTGGAGCAGAGAAAATACAAGAAGGGCCTGGAAACTCCTATAGAGGCGCAAAGTGCTCAAAAAACAGGGTTGCGGGCAGGTGGGCACAGGGGTGTGTAATGCATTACCTGAAAGCATAAAGCTAATGGTCAAAGCTGCTATAATGTAAACAAATGACAATAATAATTGATAATAATGGTTTTGGACTAGATATCCTTTATTGTATAGTGATATAAATAAATTGTTGAAATTTATTTATATCAATATACAAAAATGGACATATCCTCCTTTCAGAAGAATGTCAGATAAAATATATAGATTCTTCCTCCTCCATTATATAGCTTAATTTTCTTCTTCCAAAGAATAGCATATAAAAAGAGAAAAATCATAACTGCACAGTGAAGAAATCTAGCAGACACAGCTTTAATCAAATGATCAATGTTAAAATCACCAGTAATAATTCATATTAATTATATATAATCAATATGATATATATCTCATTAATATGATATCTATCTATTGAGCTAGTTATCATCAATATCTAAAGCAGTTTTGGCCATTAAGTAATGGACCTGGTTGTATTCCAATAAAACTTTATTTCCTGAATATACCTGCATGTCTTTGCTTATGTCAACTTTTTTTCCCCAATAATACCCCTTTTTCTTTTATTACATTGCAATTACTGCTACTGCAGACATCAAATAAAACCCATCTTTTCAGACCAAATTCAAATGTCCCTTATCATAGCTTTTTCTGAGCTGCTATTATAATCAATTTCTCATGTGTGCTCTCCTAGTCATTTTAAATTATTTGTTTCCTTTGTTCCTAATAAAAGGCTTTCTTATAAGATGCATGGTAAATATACATCAGAAATTTCTTCTGAAAGCATAAATTTCACTCCAACTACATGCAATGTGAGAACCCAAATATATGCATTCTTGTCTTCTCATTTTAGAGTTTATGGAATGAAATTGAATCTTAAATAGACAATGCATGAAAAACAAACCAAAAATCAAAACAGCTCATTAAAATCTAATATATTCAGATTGTTAGACGTTAAGATACCCTTCAAGATTGTTAGCAGTCAAAATGCTCTCACTTATCTACAAAAATATAGTAAAGAACATATTTAGTGTGCTTGGAAAGTCAATAGGATAGAAAGGGAAGTATATAGAGAAAATATTTAGTTAGATTTAAAAAAATAAAGGAAACAAAACTTATTTAATCCAAGATTTATCAACAGAATAGTGCAGTGCATTTTAGCAGAGACCCTGCTGCACAAGTCATTACAATCAATTAGGTTTCAATTATTTAGTAGCATAGGAAAAGGGTGAGAACATTGTGGCCAGCATTTCAAAAAAATGGCATCAAGCTTTCAAAACGTGAGCATGCTGGTGTTGAATATGATATTTATACAGGGGGCATTAAAGAGAAGATCAAATTGCCTTTTCATGTATGGAATTGGGTAAAGAAGAGGAATTGAGTAAACCCAGAGTGTAATTTTCTCATGAACAGAATTGATGGGACGTGCTCAGGTCAAGGCTAATGTGTGTCATTACACAGCTGAGGCAGGAATCTGACACTTCTTTGGCCCTGGTATAAAATGTAAAGTGACATGCTTTTATTTTCCACTGGGACAGCTGTTACGATTCTCAGATGAGAACTGGCCCCAGCTGGCATGGTTTAAATGGAAATACATGTGGATAATAACTGAGGATTATAAAGCTGTGCTAGCTAACCAGGAATCAAATTAGGGGTAAGTAAAAGCGTTGTTTATATTTCTGCTTTTAAATCTTCACTGAGAGTCGCTTATATATTATTAGCATGGATCTTTATGAGTTAAGGACTCAGGAGCTAAAAGGACATACTTAGCTCCAAGACATTCCCCGGTGATGGTGGTGGTGGTGATGGTGTGTGTGTGTGTGTGTGTGTGTGTGTGTGTGTGTGTACACATCTATCTTCCTGTATGTGCAAAAATAGGATAGATACTAATTTGTTCAGACTCCATCAGTCTGAAACAAACCTTACCTAGGACTTAATGCAATGTCTTTTCAATCTACTTTGACCTCCTTCTCCTCAGGAAGGAATCTAGCAATTTGAGTATGAGTCAGATATCCATGCTGAAGCTGCAGACCCAAGACTCTCAGCAACAATCATGGACCTGAACATGGTTGTTGTCTTTGGGGATTGCTGGGAAACATAACTTACCCCATTGCACTCCCTGCCCTAGGAACTCCCTGGCGTCTCCAGCTCATGTGTGTCAAGTCTCGTTTGAGTCTAACAGGAGTCCAGAACTGATACTAGGGAAGATGGTGATTAACAGGGCACTGGAGGAGGAAGCATTGAAACCCTTTATTCAATCTTTCCTTTACCAGCCCTGTGTCACTTACTTCCTGTAACCCTACAATGTACTAGTGAGCTGGGCATCACTGCCATTCTACCGATATGGAACCAGGTAGAGTTTCATTTGCCAGGGTCACACAGCTAGGACACAGCAACCACTCTCTGAACCCAGAACACTCCAAGTCTGAGAATATATTTTTCATACCACACTCCATTGATGGTTTATAGTCGAATAAATGTAAGTTATTCAAGTTTTCCCTGAGTATTAGAAGTGAAAAGCTCTTGAATGTTTTAAGAAGCATTTTTAGTGGTTTTGCAACTAACGTAATTTTCCAACTGACAGACATAAACAACACTGAGATATTTCCCCATGGGCAAGACTCACATCAGGGACTATTACACTTGGTTGGGAAGTGTGTTCCTAGCACAGTTATGCTCACAGCCGAGTCATCGGCCTTGTCATAAATGAGAAAGCGGAGCTCCAAGCGCTCTGCCTTCCGTTGCCGTCTGACAGATTTGAGTGTCGCTGTGTGGCCTGCTCAGCAAGGAACAGCTCTCAGGCATGCGCCGCTGGGCAGCTCTGTGGGACATCCGACACCCTTATTTATGGGCAGAAGTCTTCCAAGTTCGACTGTTAAGGCAACTTTGCAAATCATGAAAATAACTCTTGACTTGTGGAATGTTTATAAATATTTCCACAGTGTAAACTTCTTTCCTCTGTCTTGGAAAATGTGCTGCAGAATACAGCCATCATCTAATGTCCTGAAGCATCTTTTCTTAGAATCTTAGAATTGGTGGGAGACTTAGAGGCCATGCCAACTCCCAGGGCAAAACTTCCCTGGATGATATCCCCTTCCAAACTCTCCATCATTTCCAAAGAAGATTCCATTGTCAGTTCTTTCTTGATTGTCTACATTGTTTTCCTAGGGATGCCTGTTTTGTCCTGTATTCTTCCATACACATCATATCAGATGATGAATACCATTTGATAATCACTAACATTCTCATTCTCTACTACATTGTCTTTTAGATCAAGTACCCTGAGTTTCTTCCATCTTTCCACATGGAATTTTGTCCCAAACTCTGATAATTGTGATCCCTGGACTTTGCACCATCTCTGAATTCATTTGTGAGTATTTTCTTACAGCAAAACATCCACATAAAAAACAAATGTGGTCACAACAGCACCAAGACCTTATCAAACACAACCTGGAAGCAATTTTGATCTGAGTATAAAACACCAATTTTAGCTAATTAACAGGACAACAATCTTTTTCACCTGTCACTTTTCCTATTTCATTGTGTTTATGACAAATTTAAAAAAAAAATTTAAAATCTCACTTCAAAATACTTATCTTTTTATAAAAATTAAATGTTGATATTAAATGCAGCAATTTTAAATAATCACTGTTTAGTTTAACATTTAAAATTAGGAATCACTACCTCAACTGATAAAAATAATTTTGAAAATATACTTACTTCTCTTTCCAGTATACATTTCACCCTCTTTATCTGGAAAAGAAAGATGATAGAATGTAATGGCAGGTGACTAAAAATCTCTTTTGAAAGTTTTGTTTATTTTACACCCCCACAATATTACTTTTTCTGGTTGCTGAGATGACTATAAATCCTTTAAATCTGTATTAAATTTAGCTGTGACATTATGATCTCTAGTTTATGGAGTGGAGGTATATTTAGACGAAGAGATTCCCCAATTTCAGTCCAGTAAGACTTTCTGTGACACATCTATTCCTCTCCTTGTCCCATATTAACCTGCTCACATGTATCCCCCACACTCTGTTGTGAGGTTTCCTCTAACACACTTGCAGCCCCTCTCTTAACACTAGTTTATAAAATCACTCATTAATTATTGACAATAGAGTCATCTCCTCACCCTCAATACTCACTTCCCCAGACCAGCAAATGTCTCACCTCTACTCTTGAGCCTGTCAAAGTCAGTAAAAATGAAATAAGGGCCTTTCTTCAGTGCTTTTACTGCTTTCTCTGTTAGGGAGGGGTGGTGATCAGGATTACTGCAGAAAATCGTCCTCTCCAAGCCACCATGCAGTGCATAGAAAACCAGACTTGCCATGGGGACAGAGTTTCAGCCAGAATACAGTGGGGAGGAGGTTCATTTCTGCTGCTCAGTCTTTCACCTTAAATCTTCCACTTTCAACAGATGTTTTTATTGTTTTAGAAGACAATTGTCCAGGTACCCACACTGCGATGCCCTGCTGTGCGTCCTTTCCATCACCAAAACATTTTTATTGAGTTACCCACCATATAAGGGCCCACTCTCTGAAAAACTGATAGTGAAATCTGGCAGGCATCACATTCAGTTTAGCAGTTGCCTTCCACACTTAGAAGAATTTTCGTCCTTGAAGAAGAGAAAGGAGAAAAGTATTTTAGACAGCAGCACTTTGTACGTAGCATGATTTTAAATTATTTTGACAGTTTCTGAACTTTTTGTGCATTATTGTCTCCCTAGTAACAGGTAATTGAGTAAGGTAGATGAATGTGGGAAATGAAAGCACTGTTATTTGAGAAGACCCACCATGCAAACCAAAAGTGGAGACTGTTACCACCCATCTTAGCATGTCTGCATTGAGATGAGCCAGTGGAGGAAAGAGTCAGGCTGCCCTGGCTGCATATTTATCTGGAAGTGCTGTGCTCCAGCAGAAACCACAAAATAGAACCCTGGGCACACTGGCTCGCCAATATGTTTTATTTGTACTTTGTCAAATAATCAATGATATAGGCAAACTATAGAATAAGAAGCATTGAATAACTCAATGCCCGTAAGAGATTATATTAAAACTAGAGGCTGGTGCACAAATTCTTGTGCACTCAGGGAGGTCCCTCAGCCCGGCCTGTGCCCTCTCACATTCTGGGACCACTCAGGTGATGACCACCTGCTGGCTTAGGCCTGCTCCCTGGGGGATCAGGCCTAAACTGGCAGTCAGACATTCCTCTGGCAGCCCGGGAGCCCTCGGGGGATAACTTGCCAGCGAGCCTAAGCTGCAGTCGGACATCCTTAGCACTGCTGAGGGGCGGGAGAGGCTCCCACCACCACCGCTGTACTGGCAGCTGTCAGCCTGGCTTGTGGCTGAGCAGAGCTCCCCCTGTGGGAGTGCACTGACCACCAGGAGGCAGCTCCTGCATTGAGCATCTGCCCCCTGGTGGTCAGTGTGTGTCATAGTGACCAGTCATTCCCAGTCATTCTGCTGTTAGAGTCAATTTGCATATTACCCTTTTATTATATAGGATAGAGGCCTGGTGCATGGATGAGGGCTTGCTGGTTTGACCTGAAGGGTGTCCCTGATCAGGGTGGGTGTCCCGCTGGGGTGCCTGGCCAGCTTGGGTGAGGGGCTGAGGGCCATTTTCAGGCTGGCCACACCCCCTTCAAGGTGGGGGGTCCTGCTGGGGTACCTGGCCAGCCTGGGTAAGTGGCTGTTGGCTATTTGCAGGCTGGCCAAGCCCCCCAGCAAGGATCCTCACCCCATGAGGGTGTGACCATCCTGGGTGAGGGGCTGATAGCTGTTTGCAGGTTGGCCATGGCCCCCAGCCACCCAAGCTCCCAGTGGAGGATGGCTGGAAGCAGGTACCTGCAATTTATTTATCTTCTATAATTGAAACTTTCTTGTCTTTTGCAGAGTCCACAGCTGGCCAAGGCCATGAAGCTTGGCTTCCTCCATTGCCGGGACAACCAAGCCTCCAGATTGCTCCAGCTCCATGGCTGCCGGCCACCATCTTTGTTGGGTTAATTTGCATATACTCGACTTGATTGGCTAGTGGGCATGGCTTGAGGCATAGCAGAGGTGCGATCAATTTGCATATTTTCTTTTATTAGATTAGATGGACAGGTAGCTCTGAGCAGACCAGTGATACTTGTTCACTTATCAGCAGGGTGGGGTGGTTTGAAATGCATCACCCATAACAAATGTTTTCAAGTTCTAACACCTCTGCATCTATAGACTTGATGTTGTTTAGAAGCATGCTCTTTGCAGATGTAGTCACGTTAAGAAGAGATCATACTGGTATAGATTGGCCCTGAATACAATATGATTGGTGTCCTGAGAGGTGAAATTTGGAGACACTATTCCCATTATTTTCAAGCCCAAAATGGTGGAAAAGACTAAGGAACTCTTTGAAATTAAAGGAGATAAAAACTAATGAACAACTAAAGGCAGGATATGAATTTTGAATCCTGAGCCATAAAAAAAGAAAGAAAAAGAAAGTGACATTGGTGGGAATTTGGTGAAATTAAAGTGGGAAGTGTGAGTTGATGCGAAGCTTTGTATCAATGTGGATTTCCTGATTTGGAAGTGTACATGTTGGTAATGTATGATTGTTTCCATGTGATATACCAGCCGTGGGCAAACTACGGCCTGCGGGCCGGATCCAGCCCATTTGAAATGAATAAAACTATTGAAAAAAAAGACCGTACCCTTTTATGTAATGATGTTTACTTTGAATTTATATTAGTTCACACAAACACTCCATCCATGCTTTTGTTCCGGCCCTCCGGTCCAGTTTAAGAACCCATTGTGGCCCTCGAGTCAAAAAGTTTGCCCACCCCTGTGATATACCCACTAGAATTTTGTATAGGCTGCTAGGGCAAGTGTTAAAAAATCTATTCTATAGTACCTTTATCTTCATGTCTGCAGCTGGCTCACACATGATTCAGTAAGAGGCTTGATAATGGTGAGTGTATGGGAGGGTTATGTGTGTGATAGTGATGAAGATGGAGATATGAGGGAGAGAGGGTGATAGAACAAATGTGGTAAAATTATATCAATAAAGAATTGGGGAGTATGAACCAAGGGGGTGTGGAAGTCTTTGGGGCTTATTTAAAATTTATCTGTAAAATTAAAATCATTTCAAAAGAAAATTTAGGCATCCTATCTAATAAAAGAGAAACATGGCAATTAGCCATGCCTCCGCTACCCTTCCTATTGGCTAATCAGCGAGATATGCAAATAAACTGCCAGCCAAGATAGCGGCCGGCAGCCAGGCAGCTTGAAACTAATATGAGGCTTGCTTGCTTCAGTGACAGAGGACTCCAATGATCCCCGCCTGCAGCTGCAGGCCTCTGAGCTGCAACTCTAAGCAACTATGTAACAAATATATAAGCTAAACAAAACCCCAGAAACCTGCTTTAATCCGCCGGGCTTCAGCCAGCAGGATCGCAACATTGTAAGCAAGGGCCAGATACCTACTTTCAGCAGTGGAGGCCTAAGAGGTGGAGCCAAGCCTCAAAGCTAAAGCTGGCCCAGAATAAAAAAAAGAAAAAAAAAAAGAAAAAAAGGAGCGGTTGGGAGCTTCAGTCACCTGCCAGCCTGAAAACAGCCCTCAGCCCCTCACCCAGACTGGCCAGGTACCCCAGTGGGGACCCCCACCCTGAAGGGTGTGTGACCAGCTGCAAACAGCCATCATCCCCTCACCCAGGCTGGCCAGGCATCCCAGTGGGGACCCCCACCCTGAAGGATGTGTGACCAGCTGCAAACAGCCATCATCCCCTCACCCAGGCTGGCCAGGCATCCCAGTGGGGACCCCCACCCTGAAGGATGTGCGACCAGCTGCAAACAGCCATCATCCCCTCACCCAGGCTGGCCAGGCACCCCAGTGGGGACCCCCACCCTGATCCAGGACACCCTTCAAGGCAAACCAGCCGGCACCCACCCGTGCACCAGGCTTCTACCCTATATAGTAAAAGGGTAATATGCCTCCCAGCACCGGGATCAGCAGAGCCGAGAGGCCTCCCAGAACTGGGATCAGTGTGACAGGGGGCAGCGCCTAAACCCCCTGATCGCCCTGCAGCTCTGTGTGTGACAGGGGGCGGGGCCACAACCTCCCTATCCATCCTGCTCTCTTTTCGTGACAGGGGAAGGCGCCCCAACCCCCTGATCAGCCCTGCTCTGTGTGTGACAGGGTAGAGCCATAACCTCCCCATCGGCCCTGCCCTGAGTGTGAGAGTGGCAGTGCCCTAACCCCCTGATCAACCCTGCTCTGTGGATAATGGAGGGCGGCGCCCCAACCCCCTGATGGGCCCTGCTCTGTGTGTGACAGGGTACAGAGCCCCAACCCCCTGATTGGCCCTGCTCTGTGCGTGACAGGGGGTGGCGCCGCAACCTCCCCATTGACCCTGCCTTGAGTGTGACAGGGGACGGTGCCCCAACCCCCCAATCGGCCCTACCCTGAGTGTGACTGATGGTGGCATCACAACGTTCCAATCACCCTGCTCTGTGCATGACAGGGGGCGGCGCCCCAACTCCCCAATTGGCCCTGCTCTGAGCCAGACCAGGGTTTGCACCTAGGGATTGGGCCTGCTCTCTGCCACCCGGGTGCAGGCTTAAACCAGCAGGTCGTTATCTCCCGAGGGGTCCCAGACTGCGAGAGGGCACAGGCTGGGCTGAGGGACCCCCTTCCCTCCTGAGTGCAAAAATTTTTGTGCACCAGGCCTCTAGTCTATATAATAAAAGCCCAGGGATCATTATGGCAGAATGACCAGAATGACCAGGACGACCAGTGGTTTTAACGTGCACTGTGGCAGCCAACCAGCCTGATCTGGGCCCCAATCAGCCCCCCAACCACCTTCTTCCCCCATCCCCCATCAGGAGTGGAATGTCTGGCCAACCACCTTGGCTGGCAGAAATTTGGGGTCTCGGGCAACTTCACTGGACTTGTGATCAGGATGCCCGAGTTGGAGAAGGGTTGGGGAGACTTACCTGGTGGCTAACGAAGTCCCCACAGGCCATGCATAGGAGCTGGGCGTCTGGCCCTGGTCAGAGCAGCGGTAGGAATAGGGGTGGCAGGGCACAGGGGGTGGCAGTGCCCAGGAGGCACAAGGCCTGACCTGGGTGCTTACCCTGCCCACATGGGCCCAGCAGCACCAGCAGGTGGGACATGGTGCGCTGCTAGGCACTGGGGTTACGTAGCCAACCAAAGGAGAAGAAAGTTGGGAGGGTGAGGCCCTGGTGGAACCGGAGCCCCCAGAAGTGTGGGCAGTGCTGGAATGCACACATGCCCTCATTGGCCACGCCCACCAACCCAACAGGATTTCAGAACTCCTGTGGGGTGGGCGTGGTTAGAGCTGCAAACCCTGGCACAGTGGGCTGCAGACCCAATGCCTTTTCGGCCTTAGCATTGGAATTCTGCGGGCGACCAGTGCACTGGCTACCAGTGCGTCAGAGGTCAGCCCTGCTTCAAGAGAGAGGATGTGGTAGAAAGTGGCCAGGCCATAGGAGAGATGGGAAATGTGGCCATCTTCGGGAAACACAGCTGCTACGGTATTCCGTAACTATGAACAGATAATAATATTTAGTCTCCATTCTACAGAAGTGGAAGCTGAGACTTAAAGAAGGCAGCCTTCTGCAACTCCTCACCCACTTCTCATACCTGCCCCTGTGCAGCATCGTTTTCATTGAAAGTAGAGGATCCAAAATGTTTTTAGACCTTTGCTATTTTAGGCAGGAAAGAATTTAGCACGGGGAATTGGTGCTTGCAAAATCATCGGAAAGCTGGAGGAGCTGGTATTAGTCTGGGCCCCCAGGAAAGACTCCCTGGCAAGCGGGAGGAGCTGCCTCCTCAGCCACAACTGAGTTCTAGGACATGCTGGCACAGCTGTGACCAGGCGATCAGGAAATTGCTGCCCCTGCAAGTGCCCTCCAGCTCCCACAAAACAGGTCACTGGGCACCGCCTCTGCCACCTGTGCATAGCCTGGATTCAGTTGCAGAAAAAACCTCCACATCTCTGCAAACATGGTCACCAGCAGCAAACAGCCCAAACTGTGGGAAGATGCCTCTGCCCCACTTCTGCCTTCAAAATATTGTGCAAACGCATCCAATTGGCAGAAATGAATTCATATCCAGAAATCTAGGTGCAAAGGAGTTTGGGCAGTTGTATAGTTTAATGAAACATTTTTTTTTAATATATTTTATTGATTTTTTTCTTTTTCTTTTTTTTTTTTTTTTTACAGAGAGGAAGGGAGAGAGATAGAGAGTTAGAAACATCGATGAGAGAGAAATATCAGTCAACTGCTTCCTGCACACCTCCTACTGGGGATGTGCCCGCAACCAAGGTACATGCCCTTGGTACAAACCAGTTAGGGCTCAATGCAACATTTTTAAACAAAAAACAATGTGCAGCCAGAGTCTTATTCCAAATGAAAGTGATAGATCATCAGAATCATCTGCAGATGTTTTGAAATACATGAAAATATTGTTTTTTTAAAAAAATATATCTTTATTGATTTCAGAGAGGAAAGGATAAGAAGAGAGAGATAGAAACATCAATGATGAGAGAGAATCATTGATTGGCTGCCTCCTGCACAACCCCTACTGGGGATCTAGCCCGCAACCTGGGCATATGCCCTTGGCCAGAATCAAACCTAGGACCCTTCAGTCTGCAGGCCAACGCTCTATCCACTGAGCCAAACTGGCTAGGGCTGCAAATATTCTTAAAGGGGATGTGAATATCTGGTGCTGCTGATTTATAAAGGAGGCATCAGACCTTCAGCCCCGGGGCCGATCGGGGCTGGCCAGGAGGAGGTTAGCCATGGGAGCGCACGACCACCCGGCCAGCTGGGGGAAGGAACCCCACCTGTGCAGGAATTCGTGCACCGGGCCTCTAGTAGAGAATAAAATTAATTTCTTCAAAAGTGATTGGCAAGTCAGGTGAAATCCTGGCCTTAACCACTGTTTCAACTGAGTAGAAATTTCCATTGTACTAATTAATGTCAGATGCTTTCATATGAGGCATATTTTTTACATATCCAGAAAAGAGGAAATTAAGCTAACAAAACCAAGTGAAAAAGAAAACTACCAAATAAACATCAGTTTTGTCGCATAGACATTCATAAAGAACTATTATCACATTATGTTCAGGGTTTATTCATATCTATTAAAGATTTAATATTTCTCAGTAAACCAATATTGAATTTCTGAGAATAATGTTATTGTTAGGGTAAGGTTAACAGATTTTTACAAAACAGACTAACAGCATACAGGAACAAAGAGGGCTGATGACTACAATACATAGAGGAAACTAAATTATTTATATATATATATATATATATATATATATATATATATATATATATATATAAATTTCAGAGAGGAAGGGAGAGGGAGAGAGATAGAAACATCAATGATGAGAGAGAATCATTGATTGGCTGCCTCCTGCAAGCCCTGCACTGGGGATGGAGCCCACAACACAGATAGATATGTGCCCTGACCAAGAATCGAATCATGACCTCCTGGTTCATAGGTCAATGCTCAACCACTGAGCCATGCTGACCAGGCAAGGAAAGTAAATTCTAAAATTGAATGCAACAATTTCAAATTTTCATTATGTCATTAAGAGTAGACATTGATGTTTTTCACTTATTGGTTTAAGAACTCATTTGAAACCCTCATATCCTGTGAAGAAGAACAAAACTCAGCCTCCAAACCCTCAGACTGATGTACAACAGGCTACAGGTCCAGCCAACATGAAGTTGTTCCTTCTTTCCAGGTCACCCCTGTTACAGCACAACCACAACCCAACCTGCAAACTGACAAGACACAATAGACAATCATAGGAAGATGCTCAAGGTAAAAGAAGAAGACAGGCTGCCCCAGGACCTGAGGATGTGCGGATGACATGGCAATGAGTCTCTGGTGAGTTCTCCAGGTTTCCTGATTGCCTCTTAGATTTCCCAGACATCCAACCCAAAACTATACAGACACAGTCAAACAAGCTTCGCCAGGACCAGAAATGGGCTAACAACGAAAAGCTTTTGGGCCACATCTGCCCTTCTCCACCCAAACACCAACAGAAAGACTGAAACATGAATCCTCTCAAAGTTTCAGCAGGGCCCAGTGAGAGCTGGTCCTACACCCCACCCTTTTATCCATCAAAGCAGGTGTCAGTTCTCAGTGCTGAGGCTGTGTTAGTGAGTTCGAGGGTCTCACCGGCCTTCCCCGACCTGGTGGACCCAGTCAGCACTCTGGTTCTCCTGCTGGAGTGGTGTTAGAGAAAAGCGGATCATGGTAGTTTGCAAAAATACCATCCGTTTTCTGAAGCAGAGAATGCATAGGCTATTGTGGCAAGTGTCACAAATAAATCTATTGTAGAGCTTATCTTCTTTAAATGAAAGCAGTTTCTAACTCTTCAGTATCTACCTTGTCACCCCTTTTTTCACTCCTATTCACTTGCCTGCCAGAGTGAGATTTCTTGGATGTGCCCAACCTCTACAATATTTTAGATGAAAAATAAAAGACTAGATCCAATTTGTGGTAGCATGGAGATGACTCTTTAGAAGCAGAATCTCTCTCCTTGAGTTGCAATCTCACCTCGCTTCTACCTCTGCCTGTTGCCCATTATCATCCTGCTTATCTTCTCAACCTAAACATCCTCTAATAGAGGGTGGCAAGTAAGTTATTGATCCCTCAAGGTGGGTTTCAATTAATGTGCCATTTTTATTGGATTTACTTCCATTGAAAGACTTGTTTTCTCTTGTATATGTTTAGTTACTTGGGAAGAAATTTGAGTGATATTTGGGGTTTAGAAAAGAACCTATTTTATTGACTAAAGGCACATCACCAGGTAAAGGTCACTTTCTCCACAAATGCTCTGCCCCGGGAAAGAGAAGTCTTCATCTGGGCTACAGGCAGAATGACGATGGACACTGCCAGGATGACTGGAGACAATCAGCCCCTGTTGCTTCACCCCAGCCTAGGAAATCGGTACTCAATCATCATGGATGCCCAGCTGGTAGCATCGCATGCTCCATAGGAAAGAAACTGCAATATTCTTCTCCACAAGCAACAAGAGACAGATATGGCTGGGAGAGAACAACAGAGAAGGAGAGGAAGATTCAGAAATCGGTGCCATACTATGGAGTTTTTCCTCTGTGAGTGTAATTTTATACAAAACCTGTTTTTAAAATAGATCTTGCTTCCTTTGAGAAAAATATTGCAAATCGCATGTTCTGTTTGAATATATCTTGATGCAGAAGAAACACCTCCATAACTGCATCTCAGGAGAAGCTGCAGGGAGTCACCCCGTGATCAGATGCAGGGCCTTTCTGTGCCCTGGCACGGATTCACATCCAGCTTTTCAGGGACAGTCTTTTTCCTTCCGGGCATGTGGCCCACTGTCTTCCTTAGTACATTGTACTAATCAGACCCCTGGGACTATTGTAATTTTAAACTTAGAAAATATACCCAAGACAAACATATTGCTTACATAGTTGAAAATGTCAAGTATCTAAAATCTAGAATTGGGAAATGAGGCAATAAATAAGTAAATAATAAATAAAGACCATGTGTTCTTTCCATTTCACACTAGGCCGGAACACTGTTCTAGCAACCTGTCCCAAAGTCACCTGAATTTGATGAGCACAAATTTTTTAAATTAAATATTTAATTAAAAATTAAAATTCTAATTTTAAAGTTAATTTTAAATTATTTTTATTATTTTTATTGTAGCTTATTTGGTTGGGTGTCATCCCCTGCACCACCAAAGGGTTGCTGGTTCAGTTCCTGGTCAGGTCACATGCCCGAGTTGCAGTCTTGATCTCTAGTTGGGGTCATGCAGGAGGCAGATGATCTATGTATTGCTCTCACATTGATGTTTCTTCTCCATCTCCCTTTCTTTCTAAGAATCAATAATTTTTTTAAAATTAAAAGTTTATTGTTGGTTAAGGCACTGGCCATTTTAATTTACTTTTCAGAAAATTAAAATGATAGATATGTGAATAATTTCTGCCAAGCAGGTAATATATTCTCACAGGTTGTGGTTTCATTTCCTTGTAGAATATGATAACTTTCTCTCTAGCTCAGCAATGGTCTTGTTAACTGTATGCCTATCAGTTTTTTGAGTTCTTCTTTGTGCCGGCTTTTTATCCTGTTAATCAGCTTAGCCATACTACTTGTTACAAATGTCTTTGAAACATGCTCATTACTGATATCTATGAGGATTATATTTTTAAAATATTTTTAAATTTACACAGAGACAAAAATAGGATATAAAATGTGATAATTCTGTAATACATCTTGGGTATTAATCTAATTTGCACTGTTGGGAAAACCCTGCTTTTGTATTAAATGCTTTATCTAATATTGACACAATAATTTGGGAACAGGGATTTATTTAAGATTTAAAGGAGTTTAATTCACAGAGAAAGCAGACATAACATTTAAATTGGATGTTTATGTTGGAGAAAAGCTATCAAGGAAAGTGGCTTCTATTTTCCACCCATAATTTATCCTCTAAGCCAAAGAACACAGACCTCTGTGTAATGCATGATCTATCTCAGATTTACTTATAACCTTCTTTCCCACACTCTTTTTATTTCCAAATAAGAATCAATAAGGGTAAAAATAAGAGGTTTTTAAGCCAACTCAATTGTATTATGTCCCCCAAAGATCAAGCAGTTCCAAGTGCTTCAAATTAAAGACTTTTATGCTGCACACAATGAAGGTAGACAAAGAAGCTACCCAAACTACATGGAGAGGAGGGAAGGATAAAACCTGGTCTCAGTTTTTATCCTGTAGTAGTAAAGTTGTTATTTTTTAAATCTGTGGTTCAAGGTAATATCACATTACCTGTTGGCAAGGCCTTTACACTATACCCTTAGTCACCTCTCCCATAAAAGTGACACAATTTTCAATTCCAGACTATCAACACAAACTTTACAACACTGGACAGTCTTTTTAATATCTTAAGAAGAAGAAAAAGAAAATAAAAGCTTGAAATATTAAATTTTTTCTCTATGAGCTTATATATTACATATTAGACAAATATCAAAATAGTCCCTAAATTTTTTTTTCTTTCCTTACCATACACATTTGTAGATGCTAATGTATTTAATGTATTTTCTTCTGTATTTGCCCATTTTTGTCCCCTTTCCCCAATTTTAGCTGGCAGGATGCTAGGTCCTGCTTTTTAACAAGAGAACTTTGAGAAGCACAATTTTCCTGAAAGGTGTCCTGCTCTCTATTCCTATACTGCCGCCCCAGCAGGAAAAGAGGGGTTGGAGGACTCTAGAAAGAACATGAAACTGGAAATGTCTTCCCCAGATTGGAAGATGTGTGGTGCGTGCGGGGGAGAAGCAAGAGTGGGCAGCAGTACAGAGTTCAGGGGCCTGCTCCCCACTCTCTGGTATCCCCACCGCCCTTGCAAGGACTGACAGCTCCAACCCTGGGGTGACATAGAGGAGTGGGAGGATCCTATAGGTGGGCAGGTGGAGGAGGCAGAAGACCCCATGCTTCCCTCCACTAGTGTCCTAAGAATCCTTACAATAGGACATGGCAGAGGAGGGAGACAGGTTACAATTATGATTGAAAGGCAGCAGTGTGCATTTTTTGGCAGAATCTGGGCTTGAAAGGAAGATTAAATTAAATTATAAACATAGAAATGTGACATCCATACACCACAAAGTAGAATAACTTTGTGTTTGTTTCTCATTATTTATCTTTATGGGATGAGAATTTGCATGCTGTCAAGAAACTTTAAATAAATCATCATGATTAAAAATCTCCTTGAGAGAGAAAAGTTGGGTGGTACCAGTGCCTGAAAACCTTCGACTGATGTCTTTCTCCAGGGATGTTCCATCAGCCTGAGCATCCCTAAGTCCCAGTGAGATGGTGGAGATTTGCTAAATCATTTATTTTATTTTAATGAATATTTTAGGCAACCTAATAAATATATCTATAAAGATCACTCAAGAAACAACAACAAACTCAGGACTTACATACAGAGTTTTCCACCGTGAGTCATGGTTGAGTATTATGGTACCTGCTTGGTGTCAGTTTGAATTTTTCCTTTTAGAGTCCTTAGCATCCAAAATAGTAGAACATCTGGCATTGAGTTCTTAATATGGTTGAGCCATGCTAGTGTGCTAAAAATGAAGTATGCTTTCTCAAGGAAGAATGAATCTTACCGTCTTGGTCTTTATTTTTCATTTACCGGGATTCTTTTCCATTTCACCTCTGACCTATAACAAACAATAAGCCTGTTCCTTCTCCCTCCTTAAATTTCTTTCAATTCAATTTCTATGAAAACAGTAACAGTCAACATACAGACATATACACTCACACTCACCTACAGCCATGTTTCTAGAGAGGAAGAAAGTGAATGGTGTAGGCAGGTACAAAGGAAATTGTAAAAAGGCAAGCAAAAAGTGAATTACTTTTTATCCTTTTATCTAGAAGCCATATAATGGTTAATAGCAAGCTCTGAACCTTTCTCTTCTCGGTCAGTTAGAATTCTCCCTACTTAATCATCACTTATAATTATTACTGTCTGTTGACCATCTGGGCCTCAAGTGGTTTGTATATATTTTCTGATGAAATGATGTCCATAATTGAGGACTCGTGTATAATTGTGGACTTTTCCTTGCAATATAAAATAAGATCTATGATTTTGTTTGGAGACATGTAACTAAGGTATTAGAAGTAAAGCTTTCATTGGACTAAAATCAGATTCATAAAAAGAGGTTGTAATTCCAGAGACTATTTCAAATGTCTAGTCCCGCCCATTACACTGTATTTCTCATTTGGTGGCTTTGCCAGGTAGAGAGTTGTCCTACTGAACATTATAATTAACTAGTAGCCTGGTGCACAAAATACATGCACAAATTAGAGGAACGTAATTTGGACTCACTATCTAATATCAATAATATGTGAGCATGAGGCAGTCCACATTTCTGAAATTCAATGACATGAATTTTAGCTATTACTTTGCCAAATAAATGAAATTTACAGATATCATTTAAAAGAGCATTCAGCTTAATATTAAAAACTCTGGCTACCAAGTCAGGTCTGTTTTCAACTTTTTGCTAGCATTGTACATTGTTGGCAATATCTGCACATTTGGGGTTGCATGTCATGGTTATGAATAAATCGGGCTTGCCATACTTCGTTACAATTGCCATAGCATCCTGATATCACTGCTGCATATTTCTGGGACTACCTTCAGAAGATGATGGAAATATTATCATTTTACAAATCAGCACATTGTCATTTTCAGATCTAGATTTGAGATAATCCATCAACCCATTGTATTTTTCAACTCGCAACTTAAATTGGTTTGTTTTGATGAAATTTATCCAATTGGCCTCCATTTTTGAATACGAATCCACGATAAACTGTTGAGTTAATTTTCCTGCATTTAAAATAGGATTGAACGTGTCCCGCACAGAGAGATGAAATCCATAGTACTGCATTTGTGTGACTCCTGTCCTTACATTTTGTCTAGTATTATTGTCAATTACACTGTTGTCTCTGAGTTTAATGCAATATCTGTCCCCCAGCCTTGTTCACCATGTGGGAAAAGAATAGGATATGTCATTGCATCTAATGTAGGAAACAGGATATTGATTTGTTTCATTTTAGTGGCATTTGGATTATTGGGATCTGGTTTACAACAAATGAGCAAGTCCCTTTCAAAAGGAGGTTCTCCATCTTTGTTTCTGAATATGACAGCAACCTCGGTTACACGGGGAGAATTATATCGACTTGGGTCACTGTTGCGATCATATTTAATCGCCATTGGGAGCAATACCTTTTGCTGCTGCTTCAGATTGGGCTTCCTTTTCTACCTAATGTAGCATCTTGTACGATTTTGTTAATTCATATATGTCATGCATGAGGTTGTTGATGTTGATCATGAGTCTTTCTGAGCAGCCCTGGTTTTCTGGCATTGCTAATATTTTACTTGTAGCTTTGGTTGTATCCAAAATATAGAGTTGAGCAAACTTCTGAGAAATACCATCCGAAGAATGTAAAGTTCCAGTACGGTGATAAACTTGTCTGTGTATTCTAAAACAGAATGGCCCATATCCTGATGGCGATGCGATATTTGCATCCATGGAAGCAAAAGCAAAAGAACTATTTATGGAACGAATATTTTCCACAAAATTTTTACTGTCAGAATCTTTGTTTGTCATTAATCTTTTTAAATATGCTGGGTAATCTGGAAAATGTATATCATTTGGACAGACTTTCCCTTCGCTACAACATCGAGTAAATTTCCCATCGGATGGTTTTTCATCAGAGAAATTTTTTGATAGGCAAAATTCACATCGAATAGTCATTCCACCACAACTATGTTTGAGGATTGCATTCTCATGTACTCCATTTTTGCTGAGAAGGCAGTTCCTACCGGTATTGGTAGTACTTGTTGATGACTGTTCTCTAGACATATTCTGTCTTCGCCACTGCTTACTTTCAACTTCAAAGGCATGTTGGTCTTTAAACATTTTCTGTTGATAACGCCGGTGTTTTTCGGCATCAGAGCGACATTTTTCCAGTAGCTGGTGTTCAGAAACATCCTGTCGGAGGCGCCACCTCCCTTCAAGATCAGAAGTATGCTGCTCTGCAGACACTTTCTGTCAATAATGCCAGCATCTTTCAGCTGCAGAGCTCTGTTGTATCAACAGTTGTTCTTTAGACATAGTCCCACCTCTCTACTGTCATGGTCTGAGATGCAGGTGAATGAGAGTCTTGGCTGTCAGGCCGCTGAGAGCTGTCTGACCAATGGCTGATTCTGGCTGATTCTGTGGGGGTGGGACTTCCTTCTCCCTACTGTCAGTTTCCACAGCTGTGATGAGGAAGCTGGGGTGACAGAAGGAGCTGCGCCCTCCAAGGCTCCATCTCTCTCACTCTGCACTATGACCAGCAGTCCCCTGCTCTGCCAAGTCCTCCAAACCTCCCACTCTCCACCGGTGAAAGTCCTGGGAGCCCACAGGCGTGGCTTGGCATGGCAGGCCTCACATCCTGGACCAGCAATGGTCCCAGGAGCCCACAGCCGCGGCCACCGTGGCCTCCTGGGTCACATGACACCTGCATATGCAAATTAAGTGCCATCTTTGTAGGGTTACTTTGCATAGTCACTCTGATTGGGTGGTGGGTGTGGCTTGTGGGTGTGGCTTGAGCATGGTGGAGGGATGGCTAATTTGCATGTTTCTCTTTTATTATATAGGATTATGGAGTAATATCAAATTATTGAATATATATTTACATGTAAACGTGTGTGCATATATTTAAATATGTGTGCATACATATATGCATGTGTATATATGTATATATGCACATATACATATATAATTCAGAAATTTCTTAAAATTATTCATTGAAAGCATTCTTCAAAATATTTATGTTTTTGTTTATTTTTCAAAATTTTTAAAGTGTAATATATAAAGCAATAGATCCAAATACTAGTACTTGTTAATTGAGAACTTGGCTAAGATATTTTTATTGGTGGCTATGTCACAACTTACATCGTCTTCTACTGTTGGTCTTCTAAAATATCTTCAATACATGCTCTGATTAACATTTTGTAAATAAATTTTAGAGTTATTTCTGTAAAATACCTTCACAGGTACATAATTCCTGGGTTTATCTTAAATGATTTTTATGTTCTTGATAGAATTGATAATTGCTTTTTATTCCTTTAAGAAGGCTGAGAAATCTTATGGTGTTGAGTCTACCTGTAGCCTTGATATTTTTTATTTTGATATTTGCAGTTTATCTTCATTGACTTCTTTCTTGTTTAGACTTTTATTATGACACACTTTCAAAAGCGCCCCACATAAAAAACTCAGCATAACGATTTTCAATATGTGTAAACACACAACAGCAACTTATGCCAACAGCACTGTTGATCGCTACTGTCAGCATCATGTAAACTATTTCTTGGGATTTTAATGAGCACCAAACTGATTTGGTACTTCCAATGCCACATTTTAATCATCACTAAATTAAAAACTCTCCTCATTCTGTCTTGCTAGTATAGACCTCAGGAGGCTAACTGCAAAACTACACAGAATGCAGGACAGTTGGAATACATTTAAACTTTAGGGGCTGCCTGTGGTGAAAGATGTTTTGCACTGACTACCAACTCTGTTGGAAGTACTGTGTGCTCTTCCATGTCCTAAAGTGGGACATTTTTCACTGCTGATGGCAGTAACATGCTGAATCCTTGAATGGTGACAACTCCTATTTCACTCCTTGTGTGGTGGGATGTGACCTAAGGCAACAGAAGACATGAGAGATGACCTTTCTATTGATCTCACCTCTACTGATACACTGGTAAATACTTAAAACCATCAATACAATTGAAAAGGAAACATATTTTGAATAAGAACATTTTTGAAGTCTTGTGTTGGGTGGTGCAGGGAATTACATAGAGGGACCAAGGGGACATGTGTTGAGGTGCTTGGGGAGAATGCATCACACACTCTAAGAAGAGAGAGAATGGTTTTGTTCTGTTTGCTTTATTTGATCACCAGCATCTGGTACAGCAGCTCTGACACTTCAGTTGCATTTCTCTTTGTGATTCATGATAAAAGGCTGAAGACATAAAAGATCTGCTGAGAAGTACCTTCCTTGACTGTAACCCAACAATAAGAAAAATATTGTCTGCATGAAGCCCTGAATATGATGCCATATTAGTCATAAAAATGCAATTGCTTTCTTGATGATTTAGTAAGCTATTCAGAGAATTATTTGATGAGAAAATTGAATGAGCAAAAGGTTAACAACAATTGAGATTTTTCAGAATTCTAAATTCAATTTTGTATACAACTATTATTTAGTGTATTTCTTTTCTTCTATAAATCTCTACAAGCAGCTTTTTTTAGATGCAATTATTTGGTGACAGTAAACATATATATTCACTTTATAAATATCAGGGTAATTTTTTAAAAGTTAGATTTTTATTTTCTGCTTCTGTAGACTACACTTTTTGTTACAATTGCAGTGTCAGTCATTCAGTCAATGCATTTATACTCAATATTGTATTTGGGAAGTGTAATAATTATATTTATGTACCAACCTGACTGAGCTAAGTCAGTCAGCTGTTAAGCCAGAGAGCTTGTAAAACATTATTTCTGTGTGTGGGGTAGGGGGGGGAGGCTGCACGCACACACATGCACATGTTTTGCAAAAGATTAGCATTGAATTAGTAGATTGAATAAAGAATATCCATGCTTCCCAGTGTGGGTGGGCCTCCTCGCATCCACTGAGGGACCTAATAGAATAAATGAATGAAAGGAGAATTTGCTCTCTGCTTGAGTTGCCCTGGTTCTAAGGCTTTTGGTCTTGAACTTGATCATACCATTGGCTTTCCTGAGTCTCCAGTTAGCACATGTCAGATTGTGGCACTTCTCCACTCCAGAATTATATGAACTGATTCCTATAATAAATCTCTTCTTTATGTCTGTACCTGTATCTGTATCTTTATATATTTCCTACTGGTTTTGTTTTTCTGGAGAACCCTAATACAGACAGTGTTTTACAGTGGTGGATGGAACTAGTTTGTAGCTTTTGCCTATTTTATGGAACAATTACCCTCACCATGGACAATTTAAAGTTAGCAGCTTGGTGTCAATTGGCTTGAAATTCTATTCACATCAGTGTTCACAATCAGGTGCAGTGTGGATAAGCTGGCTGGTGCACTCTACTTCCAACTATGAATCCCTGTCTAGAAACGTTATTCTGCCTTCCTTTTTATTGTATGGTATTTAAGTGATGAATTCATTAGTTGCTAGTAGAAACAAGATCCCTCTCCTGAAGAGGTTCCAACAGATTTGAAAAATAAATCAACTTATATGGAAAATAGAATAATGTTGTAAGAATTCAGATAAGAGAAAATGCAATATGGCAGATCATTAAAATGTATAGTACCAATATATAATACTAGAGGCCCAGTGCACAAAAATTTGTGCACTCGGGGGGGAGGGGGGGTCCCTCAGCCTGGCCTGTGCCCTCTCGCAGTGTGGGACCCCTTGGAGATAATGACCTGCTGGATTAGGCCTGCTCCCAGGTGGCAGAGAGCAGGCCCAATCCCTAGGTGCAGCCCCTGGTCAGGCTCAGAGCAGGGCCAATTGGGGAGTTGGGGCGCCGCCCCGTCATGCACAGAGTAGGGAGATTGGGAGGTTGTGATGCCACCCTCAGTCACGATCAGGGTAGGGCCGATTGGGGGGTTGGGGCACTGTCCCCTGTCACACTCAAGGCAGGGTCAATGGGGAGGTTGTGGCGCCACCCTCTGTCATGCACAGAGCAGGGCCAATCAGGAGGTTGGGGCACTGCCCCTTATCACTCACAGAGCAGGGCCCATCAGGGGGGTTGGGGCTCTGTACCCTGTCACGCACAGAGCAGGGCCAATCAGGGGGTTGGGGTGCTGCCCCCTGTCATGCACAGAGTAGGGGCGATAGGGGAGTTGGGGCACCGCGCCCTGTCACACACAGAGCAGGGCCCATCAGGGGGTTGGGGCACCGCCCTCTATCACCCACAGAGCAGGGCCGATCAGGGGGTTGGGGTGCCACCACTCTCACACTCAGGGCAGGGCCGATGGGGAGGTTATGGCTCTACCCCATCACACACAGAGCAGGGCCCGTGGGGGGGGGGGCGGGTTGGGGAGCTCCCCCCTATCAGGCACAGAGCAGGGCTGCTCAGGGGGTTGGGGCGCCTTCCCCTGTCACGAACAGAGCAGGATGGATAGGGAGGTTGTGGTCCCGCCCCCTGTCACACACAGAGCCGCAGGGCGATCAGGGGTTTTGGGCACTGCCCCCTGTCACGCTGATCCCGGTGCCGGGAGGCATATTACCCTTTTACTATATAGGGTAGAGGCCTGGTGCATGGGTGGGGCTGGCTGGTTTGCCCTGAAGGGTGTCCTGGATCAGGGTGGGGGTCTCCACTGGGGTGCCTGGCCAGCCTGGGTGAGGGGATGATGGCTGTTTGCAGCTGGTCACACACCATTCAGGGTATTGTTTTCAGGCTGGGAGTGACTGAAGTTCCCAACTGCTCCTTTTTTTCTTTTTTCTTTTTTTTTTTATTGTGGGCCAGCTTTAGCTTGAGGCTTGGCTCCAGCTCTTAGGCCTCGGCTGAAAGTAGTAGGTTTCTGGCCTTTGCTTACAATGTTGCGAATCTGCTGGCTGAAGTCCCGAAGTATCTGTTACAGTGTTTGAAACTCCAGGCTCAGAGGCCTGCAGCCGCGGGGAACGTTGGTTTCCTCTGTCACTGAGGCAAGCAAGCCTCATGTTAGTTTCAAGCTGCCTGGCTGCCGGCCGCCATCTTGGCTGACAGTTAATTTGCATATCTCGCTGATTAGCCAATGAAAAGGGTAGCGGTTGTATGCCAATTACCATGTTTCTCTTTTATTAGTGTAGATACCATTTTCAGAGCTCTTACCAGGCACAGTGCCAACTGCCTTATGTGCACCATTCCATTTAATCCTTATAATCATCCCACCAGAGTCACACTATCCTTAGTCCCATTTGGCACAGAAAAAAGGAAACTGAAGCTTGGGAAGTGAGGTAACTTGCCCAAGCTCGCACGGACAGCAAGGGACGAAACCCATTTAATTTTAAATTGATTGTACCGGTTAAAGGCTCTGTGGTTTTACAGAAGGTTGGAATACTGTGGTTGAAATAAACTGAGAAGAATATATATATGAGTTTGGGATAATGTGTAAGGTTTGAATATCTAAATGAGTATATAAAATTAACAGAGAAAGAAATAAGCCTCAATTATATGAGTCTAGTAAATTGCCAGGATTCTTGGGTGTTCTTATCTCACGTTCTTTTTACAATAATACACCATTATCCTTAGAGTTTGTTATTGACTTTACTGCTAGCTTGCTAGCTTTTTTTTTTTTTTTTTTTAAGATGTTGCTTTTAATTCTTAAGGCTGGCTTATACTAACCCCGGGGTTAGTGTAATTCAGTGGTCTGCCAATGATAGTTCAGATTTCCTTAAATGCCTTGCCTGTTTGTCTGCCACCCTTTGCCAAGAGGATCTCTGAGGGAAAACATGTCTTCAGACTTTGGAAAGATTACAAGACTGCCTTAGTTTCCTCTTTCTGGTTAGCTGATAAACAATGGGGCCCTCTCCTTCCCTGTGTGTTCCCTGGACATAGACTCCAACTTCCCAAGCATGCAACCTCGTAGATCTCTAAGAATATGTGTCAGCTTTGCAAAGTTCCCTGTAGTCACCTAGTTATCCCGGAATTCCTGTTAAATTCCCAGCCAACTGATATCACAGCTCAGGCAGCTGAAAAACTGAGTAGTAAATTACTACTTTTTTGGTAACGCCCTCAGATAGAACGTTTCTGTCCACTGAACTTAGCTCTGAGTCAAATGAAATAACCAAAAAGCACTAACAGATCCAAATCATGGCTAATAATGGATAGGAAATGAAATAAAATTGAAATAAGTGATAGGCATCCTTTGCTGTAGGTCTTATATATTAGGAGACTAATTCATATTATCATAATTTTTATTGCCTCTGTTCGCTATGAATTTACAGACTTGAGGACTTTCCCACCTGTTTCTATATTTCTCACACTTGTTGCCTACAATAGACGATAGCTAATCACTTAAAAAGACGTAAACTCAGTGGTTCAGTGTAGACCCAGGAGCCAAGAGGTCCTTGTTAGATCCCCAGTCAGGCACATGCCTGGATTGCAGGCTCAAACTCCAATAGGGGGCATATAGGAGGCAGCCGATTGATGATGTTCCTCTCTCATCAATGTTTCTATCTCTCTATGTCTGTCCCTTCCTCTCTCTCTAAAAATCAATATAAACATATTTTTAAAAATACACAGTTGTTAATTGATCCAAAAATATCTGCTGATCATATGAAACAAAAATGAGAAATATTTGGAACTGAATTAAAATTGATCATATATTACTCATTATTTAGATTTCTGTGTCCATGAACATAGAACGTTAAGGCTTCCATTTACTCTTTCATTTTTATTCAGAGAAAATATTTTTATTTTATTTAACATGCATTGTTCTAGGCATTCATAATTTTTTAATTAATTTTCTAATGTATATAACTCTGACAAATTGCAAAGTATTTGATTACAACAATCTGATTCATGAATTTGAGGCTACTGATGGGCAAAAAAAATAAAATTGAACTTTATTTCAGCACAAACTACCTCTAAACAGCACTTATTTCTAGTTAAAGTTTTACTTGAAGATTCAGCAAAAAAAAAATAATAATAATAAATTCTTTCTTAATTTGATAAAAATTCAATGCAAGACATATACAGCCTTAAAGTCAGGGTTTGCAAATCTAAAATTGTTCCAAATAAGTAACCAAAAATAAGAATGCTTTCATGGTGATTGATACAACTGAAAATTATTGTTTCAAAAATTGAAACTGGTAATACTGATTTTGCTCCTCTAACTTCACATTTAATATCTGGTCATCTAGAAAAATATGATGGATGTGCAAATGGTGCAAATCTTAAGATGTTGCACAAACCCTATTCTGAAGGATATGATAAGTTAAGAATAGCGTTAAGATAGACTAGGTTTTCTAATTCCAACATACTCAGTAGACTAATAAGCTATATTTTGCAAAGTTATGGACATAGGTTTTAAATGTTGTAACTGGCTCCTCTACCTGTTTTTTGTCTGTTGCTCTCACTTGCTTTTTCCAATTGCTCAAAACTTTTCTCATACTTGAAAACATATGCTGTTGTTTTATAATGTTATCACTTAGGTAATTCTTCCATGACAATGCTTAAATGTGAGACACCCTTTTGCTCTTTAAATGATGGTGAATGACTTTGATTTTGTGTCTTTCCCAGGTGACTGAAGTTGTTTATTAAATATTTATAACTAACTTTTGAAAGTGCCCCCCATAAAAGCCGGCTGAAAGGAACATGAGGTTGACACACAGCAACTTAGCTGAATGGCTTCATCTCACCCTCTCGGTCTGCAGCAGTCACAACAAAAGGCCGCTCATGCCTGTGCCACCCAGAGGAGAGAGTTTGGGAACAAAAACAGAATACCTGTCAGAGCCTTTGTTCTCCTGTTGTCTCCCATTCTAATTCAAAGCACACACATGTCGCTATAATGAATGCCCTTATTCTAAAATTGCTCTCATTAATTTTCCATCTCTCTCTTTCTTTTTGAATGATACTCACCATGGGAAGAATTTTGCTCATGCTGCCTCTGAAGTCGTGTCAGAGACTGCTTACCAGCTCTCACCTCATCATTCAGGTGCACACACTGCTCATAAGGACACAGGTCAACTGAGCCCCAATCAGACCCTCTGTCTCCACACATTGCATGGATCTCCCAGTCACATCTTAGATGGTACTGGCCTGAAAAGCACTGTTTTTACCCATCAACAGAAGACTATGTCTTTAAAGTTCAAGTCAAACCTCACCCAGGCCGAGCCTGGAATATTTTACTATCACACGACTTCTGCTTCACCTTCATGTTGGAAAACCATTTACTTTACCTCTCCAATAGTGTCATTATTTCTAATTCCTATTTTGGAATCATCAAATCATCTGTGAGTTCAAGATGTGGGGCTCACTGGTTCTAAACTGCTTTTATCATGGAAAGATAGAATTAAATTATTTTCTTTACTAAATAAAATTATGATGCCTTACAATTTCTATTTTATAATAGCTTTGTATTTACAAAAATACCTGCAGGTATAACATAGAAAAAAAATATAACCCACACCCAGTGTCCTTTGTTACTGATATTTCAGTAGAGTAGATTAGTATGGTATATTTGTCACAATTAATGAACCAACATTAATACATTACAAT
Organism: Myotis nattereri; assembly: GCF_964212035.1. Lineage (NCBI taxonomy): Eukaryota > Metazoa > Chordata > Mammalia > Chiroptera > Vespertilionidae > Myotis > Myotis nattereri. The sequence continues at coordinate 151,970,342 of NC_138075.1, forward strand.
TAATTAAAGCCATACATTATTCATAGTTCCTTATATTTTTTTAAAACTTAATGTCCCTTTTCTGTTCCAAAATCCCATGAAGGACACCACATAGTATTTAGTCATTGTGTCTCCCAGGATCCTCTTGGCTATGACATTTTCTCAGACTTCCCTTGTTTTGAATTATTTTGACAGCTTTAAAGAGTAGCAGTCACTATTATGCCGGGATTCTTGACCCAGCATCAAGAAGGGTTCAGGAATCTGGAAAAGGGGCTGTGCGTAGATCAAAGAGTTCAGGGACTAATAAAGAGTCCGGAGATGAAATATAATTTTGAAAGGCATTGGGGGTCAGAGGAGCTTAGCTAAAGGAGCTAAGTTCTAAGGTCTTAAGTCTAAGGTCTTAGGTTCTCTTTGCCCCAGGGCCCCATGCTTTTTATTAACACAACTTGTCCTGAGGCAAGGCATAGATACACACTTCAAAGGGTCAGGGTGTGGTAAAGAGTCCATTGTCAGAATGGGGGAATTAGCCTATGGCTGTTCAGGTGTTTGGCCAGTAAGATGCCTTTTAGCTGTCTGGCAGCCACAATCAGTTTCCTATTCAGGTTTGAGGAAATGCCTTTAGCCATTCTCAACAGGTGACTACATGTGTGACTCAACCCTGTTGAGTCCCCAAGTCTCATCAACCTTTTGATGAAACTCTTGAAATTATGACATGCTGGAATTGGTCGCCAGCACACTATTTCATAGAATATACTCAAGTGAGATTTATCTGATGTTTCTTTCATGATTAGAATATGATTATATGTATTTTGGAGGAAAATCACAGAGCCAAAATGCTATTCTTATTGTATCATATGAAGGGAACACACTATCAAAATGAAATTTCTGTTGATGTTAAAGTTCAAACAATCAACTGCTTGTCAACTTTTCCAACATAAAATTATTATATTACTCTTTTTAATACTGTGCTCTTTTAGTTGAAACTGCTGTATGGACAACACAGATAAGAAGGGACCACTTAGGCCCCACCTGGGGGGGTGCAGAGTGTCACATAAACATTAGGAATTCTGTACAGGAGATTTGTCTCTTCTTCCCCACTTACTTAATCTTTATATTAGTGTGGAATTTATTTTATACTCTGCATTATACTATAATTAACACTACTATAGTTTATTTATTGCACAAATTGTTCCAGCTTTGGCCAATGAGAGCTCCTAATTGATTCCTTTTACAAAGCCCATCATGTGTGTGTGTGTGTGTGTGAGAGAGAGAGAGAGAGAGAGAGAGAGAGAGAGAGAGAGAGAGACTTTCTTATTTGCTGGCACTATCAGACACTCCAGCCTCATCTTGGATATTTCCTTCCCTGGCCCTAGAATCAGCCATTTCTCCAAGGAACCATGTAATTGGAGAATATTAAGCAGCCAAGATTTAATGTTGAATGTGCTCATTGATAGTGGGGAGTCATTGCTTAAAGATCTTCTCTGCTGAACCACAAGGAAGTATATGTGTGTGTATTCACCCATATATGCACATAGATGTATAAACATTTCTAGATATAATTATCTGTGTCTATATTAGGTTAAACATGAGTTGATAGTAATGTTTCCAATTCTAATTCATTACCACATAGATTACTCCTGCCTCCTCCCTTGTTTACCTGTAACCTCACACTCTATCAGTGAGGAAACTGGTTCCTACCATCCACCATCCACTGATGTAATTGTTCAATACCAGTACGCATGTGTAGTGGTTTCAGAATTGTTCATTTGTGCCCATGTGGGAAACATCTTCATCAGTTAGAGCTTCATCTTAGACTCCATTCATTTTCCAAAGATTTAGGTTAGCATTTTTCCTGCATTCCCCTACCCCAGTGAGGTTGTTTCACATGTTTGTAATATAGATAGATTTTTCACGTTCTGCAACCATCTTAGATTCTGCCATAGTTTAAATAGATATGTATATATAGCTTAAATATATGTATATATACAGCTTAAATATATCTATATATACAGCTTAAATATATCTATATATAAAAGCCTAAGTGACCCAAAGACCAGATTACCGAATGACCAGTCACTATGATGTGCACTGACCACCAGGAGGCAGATGTCCAATGCAGGAGCTGCCCCATGGTGGTCAGTGCAATCCCACAGTGGGAGCTCTGCTCAGCTGACAGACCTGTCCTGGCAGCCCACCGGTTGGCAGCAGCCACTCCCTCAGTAGTCCTACAGGTCCAATCTCCGGAGAACGGACCAGGCACCAATGGACCAGCATCACCAGCATGATCCCGACAGCACCACCAGCCTCTTGGAAGTTGGCCTTGGGCACTGCAGCTGCTTCCCCTCCCTAGACGTTCCGCAAGGAAGAAAGGATATAAAAGTGGCCACCAGGTGGTTGGACTGGATGGCACAGGTGCTGCTAGCCATCTTGCACCACACACAGATGCAGATAAGAGTGAGATAGATTTGATATTATTTGATGTTTAAGTGTCCCAAGTGAGCATGAAGGAGTATAAATTTCTTATCTTTTTTTTCTTACCAAAATACAATCACTTTATGTCTATAGAAATCACACTTGAGAGAGTGAGAATGAAAGGTTATTATAAATGAGAATTCAATTAAAAGAACATTACTACATATGGTAAGTGTCATGTTCAAATAAAATTATAATTCAGAAAAATCTTCAATAAGATGCCTGTATTAATTGTTGCCACTCATTGTGGGATATATCTATGTTCTAGGCAATGAAAACAGAACAATATAGATAGTAGATAGATGATGATGATGATGATGATGATAGATAGATAGATAGATAGATAATAGATAAACAGATAGATAGATAACTGTCAGATAGATAATGATAGATAAATAGATGAAAGATATAGATAGATGATAGATAGATAGATAATGATAGAGAAATAGATAACATACATGATAGTAGATAAGTAGATCAATGATAGATGATAGATAAAAAGAGAGATGTATAGATATAACCATATCTGTATCTATTTTTGACAAACTTATTCTCATATAACATGTTCAGATACATAATAGTATTATTTTCCATTTTGTTGTTGAGGAAACAGCACATATAATGAAGATAAGTTGAATAGCAGACCTGAAGTCCTACATTTAGCTAATAGGTAGCAGAATTGTATTTGAATCCAGCCTTAGGTCTCTTTGCCAATAATCTAGAGCCTTCTAATTTTATAAAATAATAGCACCCATTTATTCAGCAACTGTTTTACATACTTTAATTCTATCTTCAACCTGTGAGGTAAAGGTTATAATCATTGTTTGCATGCATGGTCACTGAAGCAACAAGATATTAAGCAGCATGTTATTATCCACAGGGGGTACAGGAAGAGGTGGGAAGCCCAGGTTGGTCTCAGGCCGGAACCTGCAGTCCAACATATACACTCTGGTCTCACCATCAAGCAGCTCATCTAGTCTCACCTGTTTGTCCTTCTCTGGGATGTCCATTCCTGGCTTCAGAACTACCTCTGCCTTTTTTGTTATGCATAAAATTTTGTTTTGAACAGTCTAGCCTTGTAGGCCAAACATGAGGACATTTTTGCCTATAGATTTTCATGTTTTCTTCACTACAATTATGTTTATGTGTACTATGGTGATGGGAGGATGGTACTAAATCTCTTTTTGAAGACGCAATTCTTTCTAGAAGCTGTGCTGAAAATAAATCCCACGTAGTAAGGAACGTGAGAATGATATGGGTGAAGACCAGAGCGACCTGAGGAAGGAGCTGTGAGTCTCATGTTATAACCACATCAAAAGTGTGACCAGAGAACAGTAGTAACGAGAGATGTTTCACATGTAGCTCAAAGGAGTGGCTGGCCTATATGTTCATCATATTTAGAAGGTAATGCTCTGAGTTGGAGGTAATGAGGGAATGTTGTATATGACTTATAAATGTTTAAACCAGAGTATTTTAAGAAGCAAGTTGGAATAGATGAAGTAAACACTGAAACAGAGTCAAATGGACTATTAAGGTCAGACAAGCACTATATTGTGCAATAAAATAACCAATTTTTAAAAATATTTCTGTTTATCTTTCTCAGAACCAGACACAGCCACCCTCTCTCTCAGGTTCATTCTTGTCAGTCCAGTGGGGCCCAAGGTATTAAAAGTTAACACTGTTTGATTAACCATCCCTCCTAAATGGCAATTTTGCATTTGAATTAGGAGCTTCCAGAAAAGAGAAAACAGTTTGTTCAACAAATAATGAGGGGACATTTCCAATACACTGAGCATTCTCCCTGAAGCTTGAGACATAGTGTTGGGGAGCCCAGGCAGAGACACCCGCTGCCATTAAGGAGCTTATTTTCTAGTGAAAATCCTAAGAACAAAATGTAGAGAAATCTCTCCAAGTGGGGAATTTGAGAAGATGGTTTTATAACTAAGAAGCTTCTCAAATCACCCCTTGCAATTGTTTGCCTTTCATGCCCAGGTAGACCTGGTCACAAAAGTTATTTAAACCCATTTACAACCAGAATATAATAGTTCAGGAGCAGGAAAATTGATGCACTTAAAAAAATTAGTTACTGTCATTCACAGCAGTATAGCTTCTGAGGGCAGACACACCTGGATGTGTCTCTTCTGATGGGTGCCTTCCCGATCCTATCATAAAATTTCAGGATCAAAATGTTCCATGTCACAAGAAATGCGGCCTGGAAATGAATGCAGACTCGAATTCTGCTCAATAAAACCCTCTCTCAGATTCCATCGCGCATTTCTGAAAACGCAAATGAACACTGTCCTATATCATTATGTTTCTCCATCTTCTGCCAACTCAGATTGAAGGCAATTCTAAAATCTTATGTCCTATTGTTTCAAAAGTTCTGGGAACACTGTTAGAAATACATCATGAGTATCACTCTCCGCGTTTTTAAAGCCATTTGGTTGACTTAGAAAACAAAGCACACTCTCCTCCCTTTTTGTAAGAGTTTGAACAATGCTGAAGTGTTTGTTTGTCATTCCTAATTCCACATGCATATCCAGATAGTCCATAGAAATGTTACAGGAACACAGTTTCAACTCTGCAACCCAATCCGTGAGTGTGTAGAAAAGGGGCGGAGCCATGGAGTACAGATTTGGAGGTGTTGAGCCTCTTTGAGTGAATCAAAGACCTGAGGTTCCGTTAGGAAGCTGGAAGGTAAAGGAATGGACCTCTGGAGACCTGGGCCAGACTCTTTGGTGGCAAATGAGACCCCTGACTAATGAAAAAGCACCATGTAGAGTGTGATTAAGTGGGACTCAAGGTGGACAGTTCATCTATGACCCTGTATTACCTGCTTTTCTACATTTCTGTGAGTTTTCAAAAAGTGGTAAATGAGGTTCCTGGAACATGACAGACTCACAACGTCCCTCTCTTCATGGCTTTGAAACTCCTGTGTTCATGCTGAGCTCAGGCCTCACTTCTGTTTCCCACTTACCTGTCCACCTTTTCTGCTCTCCCTCTCTCGGTCTCCCTCCTCAGTAATGTTCTCCTTGCTTCTCTCTCTCTCTCTCTCTCTCTCTCTCTCTCTCTCTCTCTCTCTCTCTCCTTGTCTAGTGTCACTTCTCTCTCAATTCATAATCTCTCTTAAATTTATCATGTGAACATGGCTTCTATTTATCAAACCACAACCAATGTTTGCTTTGTTATTTTTACTATAAAAAAGAAAAAGAAAAAAATGCATTTTAAGTCAGGAAATTGGCCAAGCAATTCTCAGATAATTGTTTGACATATGTTCTCATTGTCTACAAATAGACTTTATTAATAGTTTTTTTTTATATTTCCATTTCAGACAAAGAGATGGAAGATTTTAGAAACTTATGCAAGGTCAGGCAGCTCACAAGTGGACAGAGCCCATGGTCTTTCAGGCAGGAAGTGACTTCTCCTTTAGTCCATGAGGCAGACAATACTAGTAAATGAAGAGGGCTCAGGATTGTAGTTTAGGCTTCTCTGTATTTTAATTCTCGCTGGAAAGTTGGAAAATAAGGGAATAACTAAGACATACAAATGAAATACATAATTCACCACAAGGACCTGAGCAAAGTTAGGACTGGGAAATGATGGAGTTTGGCCAAGGGGAACAGAGTCTATCTGATCTCGCCCATTATATCACTGGGGGCTGAGCCAGATAAGAAAATAGGTCGGTCATTTTTCGCAGCACCCGGCACTATCAATTTTGAAACGGTGAAAGACTTTAATTATAGAGCCAGTTTTCATGCATTTTACCTGCTTGTTCCTTCTGATGCTCATTTAAAGCCTACTGTTTCCTTAGCAACCTGTCTTTTCTTTCTCCCCTCCATTGTATCTTATCAGTTAACGGGCTGTTAAAAATGTTTTAAGAAAAATTATAATTTATAACAATTTATCTTGTTTAACAATAACCCGACCGTTTTTCTCATTCTCTCCACAGTTAAAAGGGAACCATGTTGCAAAGATGAATTAGAGAACATGTCGATGATACCTTAGGAGGCCGGCCGCAGCAAGAAGAGTGCACAATTACCTCATGTGCATCTAGGGAGACTGGTTGTTTTTTTCCTCCCATTGCTAAATACCCTCCACCTAAGACAGTTCCAGGCACATAGTAAAGGATTAATAATGTCCAACAAGTGGATGAATTATTGAGTACATTTGATTCATTTACTTTAATCATATAAGAGCTCTCCCATATTTTTAGCCTGTGCACCAAATATTTTTGTTTTGTCACTTTTTCCATGGATTTCTTATTATCTTTATATTTCTTTGGACATGCTTATGAGGTTTGGGAACAAAAGTGCATTGAAAACACAGCGACTGTGTTTCATTTTTTTTCATCTTTTCCTTGAAATAAGAATGTAAACATGAATGTTTTATGCTATTTACTGGAGATTTTCAATTTTTTTCCCTATATATTATAACTTTCTTCTTTATCACTCTTTCCTCTATCAAAATGCCTATTTTCCAGTTCACTGAAAATTGTTAGTATCATTTAAAATATTTTCCAATCTGGTAAAGTGTTAATTTGTAAAAATAGGTCCTCTCAAATTTCAATTTTGTCTACTATACCTATTATTAAACTGGTCATTAGAGTTCTTGATCCTTTTCTCTGACAGTGGCCCACTATTCAGTTAAATCCTTTCTCTTAGAACTCAGCTCGCTTAAATTTTTTATTTCTCAACTGCGAGTTTAATCTTTAAGCAGATTGCTGTCTGATTCAATTTATTAGAGGAACCATAGGAAAATAACACACTATGCTTCCACAGTGCATGTCTTATTTCATAAGCTGTTTTCATGTGTCATTGTAAAATACTGAAACTATTTTTTTTAAATATATTTTGTTGATTTTTTACAGAGAGAAAGGGAGAGAGATAGAGAGTTAGAAACATCGATGAGAGAGAAACATCGATCAGCGGCCTCCTGCACATCTCCTACTGGGGATGTGCCCGCAACCCAGGTACATGCCCTTGACCGGAATCGAACCTGGGACCTTTCAGTCCGCAGGCCGACACTCTATCCACTGAGCCAAACCGGTTTCGGCCTGAAATTATTTCTTATATTTAGTGGTAGCTATAAATAAACTATGAAAAAAGAGGTGATATTAACTGACAAGCTTAAAAGGAAAATTGTATCTTTGATGTGTAAGACTTAAGAAGAATAAAGACATTTTAAAAATGTTTTTGAATATTACATTTCACACAGTGCATGCAAAATAAACATAAATAGGAGATTGACAAGAATGAAAAAGATACATACTAAAATTTGTATAAATTGAACTCATATGTGAATAACTGATACAGATTCAAGTATCATATTATGTAGAGTAAAAGGTTGAGAAGATGCCTGAATATCACTACAAAGAAGCTTTTGTGACTGCTAGATTGAATAATGTTCTTCAAATACCTACCCAGAATCTGTCAATATGAACTAATTTGCCCAATGTAATCAGGTTAAGTCCATACTGAATGAGTGGACCCTAGCTGAATGGCTAGTTTCCATATAATAAAATGGCACTGGACAAAGACCGACACATGGGAAGAATGCCATGTGCTGACAGGCAGAAATGGGAGTGATGCTTCTGTAAGACAAAAAATGCCAAGGACTGCAGCAACCACCCGAAGCTGCAAGAGGCCAGGCTGGATTCTCTCCCAGAACCTTCAGAGAGAACATGGCCTTGCTGACACCTTGACTTTGGAGATCCAGCTTTCAGAACTCTGACAGCATAGACTTTTCTACTGTAAGGCATCCAGTTTGTGCTAACTTGTTAAGTAGCCACAGGAACTCAACCAGTAGCTGTGTTCCTATGTCACTTTATAACTCATTGGGGCGGGGCGGGGATGGGGGCGGGAGGCATAAAATGAAAACACACCCAAATAGGTCAATGGTCACAGAAAGATTTTGGGGATGTGGTAGGAGAATGTAAGTGGGGATCACTAATTCCAGGATGTTTCCAAGTCTTGAGTTTCTCCAGCGTTTCATGGATTATGTGGAATTCATGGAGCACTACCTCTGAAGGCATGTGGAGAGGCGGTGGGGATGTCTACAGGAAACAGTCTTGGAGCAAATTGAGGAAAGTGGGAAATAGGTCCTAGACCCACAGTTCTTACTGTTGAACTCTCCCATGCAGTGGCAGTAGAGAAACACAGATTTCCAGAATCGGAGTGTCAAACATGTCATTTAGTCCATCGGTAGCCAAGCCCCTTGTGGTTTTAATGCCCCTAGTATTTTTGGCAGCTAGAATTAAATAATCTACACTAATAAAAGAGAAAAATGGTAATTGGCGTACGGCGATACCGTTTTCATTGGCTAATCAGGGCTATATGCAAATTAACTGCCAACTAAGATTGGCAGTTAACTGCCAGCTAAGATTGGCAGTTAACTGCCAACAAGATGGCGGCTAATTTGCATATGTAGGCACAATGCAGGGAGGCGGAAGGGAAAGCAGGAAGAAGCCCCCTGCCACTGACAGTGATCTGAAACCCAGGGGGGAGCTAAGAGCTGGGGGGCAGGGCAAAGGCGGCCCTGGGGCCGCCTTTGCCCTGCCCCCCAGCCATGATCGGAGAATCAGGCGCCTTTGCCGCCCTGGCCAGTGATAGCAGGAAGTAGGGGTGGAGCCAGCGATGGGAGCTGGGCACGGTCGAAGCTGGCAGTCCCAGGAGCTAGGGGTCCCTTGCCTGGGCCAAAAGCGAAGCCCACGATCGTGGCGCCCCCCGCTGCCACTGCGGGTCCCCGCTGCCTGGGCCGGACGCCCAGGCCAGAGGCGTTAGGCCTGGGCAGGGGCGGAGCCTGCAACCGCGGGGAGCTGGGGGTCCCCTGCCCAGGCCTGACACCTCTGCCGGAGGCCTCAGGCCTGGTCAAGGGGCCGATCCGGTGATTGGTGATCGGAGGGTGATGAGGGTCAACTCCTCTGGCCGAGGCATCAGGCCTGGGTGGGGGGCAGAGCCGGGGATTGGGGGGATATGATGGTCCCCTTGCCCAGGCCTGAAGCCTGGGTCAGAGGCGTCAGGCTTGGGCGGGGGGTGGAGCAAGCGATCAGAGGGAGATGGGGGTCCCCTGCCCAGGCATGATTCCTGGGCCAGAGGCCTCAGGCCTGGGTGGGGGCCAGAGCCAGTGATCGGGGGGAGATGGGGGTCCCCTGTTCAAGCCTGACACCTCTAGTGGAGGCGTCAGGCCTGGGCAAGGGGCCCATCAGGCGATCGGAGGGTGATGGGGGTCAACGCCTGAGGGCTCCCAGTATGTGAGAGGGGGCAGGCTGGGCTGAGGGACACTCTCCCCGCCCCCCCCACCCAGTGCACGAATTTCGTGCACTGGGTCCCTAGTTTAATTCATAATGTTTCAGTTGCTTTGGTTGTCATGCAGCTTATAGTCAAAGACTAAGAAAGTATGTTAGTCATGTTCTGAAGGCCTGCCTGTAAACAAGTTGCAGGAGAAATGTTTAAAAATATACTTTACTTGAAATAATAGAAAAATATTGCTAGTTAAGCACAAAGCAATGATAGCTTAAACAATGGTGATAGAGCTAGAAGTATGGAAGATTCACTGCCCAGGGCTGTATTACATCAGGAGATATGGAGTCCAATCAGGAAATAAATGTGACCAAATAGATGATGTTTCTTTCTTTCCAGTTTCCACTCTCTTCCCTGGGCACTTCCCATTGGCTCAACCATCATCATCCATCTCTCAGGGAGTCCAGCTGGTACAGTATGCTGGGCTCATTCTCCTGCTTACAGAACAGGACAGAAAAGGAAGAAGAATGGACCAAAATAGCAAACAGGCCCTAGCCGGCTTGGCTCAGTGGACAGAGAACCGGCCTGCAGACTGAAGGGTACTGGGTTCGATTCTGGTCAAGGGCACATGCCTGGGTTGTGGGATCGGTCCACAGTAGGGGGCCTGCAGGAGGCAGCCGTTCAATGATTCTCTCATCATTGATGTTTCTATCTCTCTCTCCCTCTCCCTTCCTCTCTGAAATCAATAAAAATATGTATTTTTTAAAAATAGCAAACAGAACAACCAGCAGCCACATGTGTATACTCCTTTACTCAAAATGCACTGAAATAAATCCTCATTTCCACTGGTCTGCTCCAGGGCAGGGATGAAATCATAATATCTAGAACCATATTTCCTAAGACTTTTGACAAATAATAATAGCATTGATAGTGTTAATAGAGTCCTTATTAGGAGCCAGACTTCTATGAAAAGTGTGTTATCTATTGCACATTATCTTCTTTGATTCTGATAATACTCTATAAGTAAGTACTATGGTATTTTTTAATATATGAAAAAAATTAAATGTAATACTTATACTAAAGGTTGCTTATATGCCAGACATTTCTCCTAGTCTACACGCTCCAATATGGTAAGCCACAAGCTACATGTGCTATTGAACACTTGAATGTGGCCATATCCAAATTAAGATGTGTTCAAAGTGGATAACACACACTGGATTTTAAAGACTATGAAAAAACAATTTGTAATACCTCATTATGTTTTTATATTAATTACATTTGGTATATATTGTGTAAAATAAAATAAATGATTAAAACTCATTTTACCCATTTTTTTCTTAACATAGCTACTAGAAAACTTAACATTTTACATCTGTAGTCCACATTTGTAGTTTGTATCACATTTTCATTGGAAAAAGCTGCTCTAAGTGCTTTACATAAACACCAACAGGCAGAAATTGTATTTAAACCTAGATCTGCTCACCCAACAGGTTGTGGCTTAGTCACCACGCTACGTAATGTCCACATTGTTACCAGATGAGTGAAAGAGAATGAAACTTGCCATCTTGAGATCCTGCTATGTATCAAGCACTATATACTAGGTATTTTATGTATTCTGCTCTGAACAACCATGCATGATAGGTACTATTTTATTCATTTGTTAGATGAAAAAAAATATAATTTTAATGTAACATACTCTTAAGTACAAAACCAGTAAGTAGGTAACCAGAATGTAAATCCAAGATAGATTCCAATGTCCCTGGTCTTGAACACAATGTTATAGGAACTTTTTTTTATGAATGTTTTTTAAAAATAATTTTAATATATTTTTATTGATTTCAGAGAGGAAGCGAGAGAGAGATAGAAGCATCAATGATGATAGAAGATCAATGATGGGCTGTCTCCTGCATGCCCCACATTGAGGATCGAGCCCGCAACTCACGTGCCCTGACTGGGGATTGAAGCGTGACCTCCTGATCACTGAGCCACACCAGCCAGGCTGTATGAATGCTTTTAAAAACAAAGTGAACATGTTAAAATTTCAGAGACAAAAATAGATGATGTATGTCTGAATATATTCAACAACAGGGGTCCTCAAACTACGGCCCGCGGGTCACATGCGGCCCGCCGAAAACATTTATCCAGCCAGCCGGGTGTTTTTGCCGCTGCTGTGTGCATAGGAATTTGTTCATAGTTTTTTTTTTTTAAACTATAGTCCGGCCCTCCAACGGTCTGAGGGACAGTGAACTGGCCCCCTATTTAAAAAGTTTGAGGACCCCTGCTCAACAAGCTAAATTGCAGGGACACTTAATAACTTATCCTATAACAGGGCATGATTAGCAGTAGACAGAATTTCTTAAGTATGACCTATCAGATTAAGAGATATTAATAAGGAAATTTTACATGATGAACAGCACAATGGAAACACCTAGTTGATCATCAATCATCGAGTATCCACAACATATGAGGAGCACCCATCATGCCACTAACAGAGGCATTCACACGTGCACACTCACAAACATGGACAACCCTTGTGAGCCTGGGAGCTGATTTCTCCACCATAGGAGACAAATGGTGAATGGAAAGATAATGGGAAGAACTCACTACAAGATGTGCTCACTGATAATCTATCAGGGATCTACATGGAGCTATGATTTATGTAGAAAGTACAGCAAATAATAAAGTATTTTTCAATCACCTTTTATACATAGGAATTATATACTATATTCTAAAATTTTCATACAAGAACCAAAAACTGGAAACAGACTTTGCTATGGTACTGCAATGCTAGAATGGCAGAAATTAATTTTGTAATATATTGCTCATATTCATTTAATTTTCCTCTTATGTTGTGGTTCTCAGTTTGTTTCATGTGAACTCTATTTTCCCACAACCTTTGTGTACCCAGGAGAAAAATATTTTTCATAATAGAGGTATTTTACAGAAAGACTTTTTCTCTTTTAATTCACAAAAATATATTGGGGAAGTTTAATTAAAATAAATGTGTTCTAATTTTAGAACAAATAAATGCATTGCTTATGGTTGAATTTTAGTACCTATAAAATATTTCCTGGGTGGCAAATTTTGTGTGTGTGAGAAAGACACACATAATATCATTGTAAATGTACTTTTGAAGGTTTTGGGTAGTCACAGTGGGAGAATGCCAAGAGGGGTAAAGAGGGATAGTGTAGAACATTTAGAAAAGGAAGACCTAAATCCTCTAGCTGAAACAAAAGGCACAGATCATTTAACATTTCCTAGTAAATTTCAGAACATTTTTTGAGCTCATCACTCAATGAAGCCCGAACTTTTATGAAACCAGATGTTGAATAAAGAGCAGTTTCTTGTTCGGGAACCATGCCTGGATTCTAAATGAATGTGTTCTAAACCACTTTGATCAATTGGAAGCTATAAAAATGACGACCATTCTCTCTGCCCTGGTTTTTGCAGTGTCCAGACTTCTCGTTATTTACCTTCAATATATCCTCAGTAGGAAACGTAGTAACAGAAATCATTTTCTTTCTCTTATTTTTTCCTTCTGTAAAGCATATGGCCCAATCTATCCTGTGAAAACTCCAATTTATTTTAGCATTCATGAACCTTCAGGACTAATTTCCTGAGCCAAACCATAATTACTTTAATTCTACACTGCTGGAGAGAATTTGAAAACAGGACTTCTTTAGAAGAAAATTAACTTATATAATGAGTGAAGAGATAAATCATATTAGCTCTAATTAAAGTATATTAACATTTTGGTTGCATATGAATAAAAATCAGACACAATGAAAGCAGGTTTCTCATAAAGAGTCAATTTATGGAGATTTATGAAGATTTTAGGGACTTGCAAAATTTCATTACTTAACATCTCTATTAAGATCTTTACAAGCATGCATAATGAAAAGCCTAATAAAAGATTTAATAAATGGACTTTTGCTTAAAGTCACACTGATTCAGTGCAAGCAAAGGTTTTAAACTCATAATGGAGATTAAAATGATAATTGCCAATTTAAAAATACATATGCTATTCACATGGCAAGTAGTGGAGAAGTAGATCAGTGTTAGGAAGTCAGAGAACTGTCTCCTCGAAGGTAAATAATTCCAGTTTCTGCTCCATTCTGAGCGTTATAATTATTTCAGTCTTCTATACTGTTTACCCATTGTCTAAACAACTACAAGGTCCAGGGGGGAATAGGGGTGAATGTTTAACGACTATGAAACTATACTTCAAATCCTTCCCTCCTGCATTATCACGCGGTCTTTAGCTCTATGCCTAGAATGAATGTTTAACACAAATAGTATACTGCCAGGTAACCTTACTTAAGTAAATTTGATGGTGAAAAGAATCCGATTCTTTTCCAGAAATGTTCTTCCACTAAAGTTATACAATGGCACTGCCCTTTGATTTCATTTTCAATATTACTCCTGAATGGCTCATGGAGAAGATGGCCACAAACCAAGTCACAGAGAAATTCCTCACCTATAGAAGTGCCCAGCGAGCACCAGATTCTGTGTGTCTCATTTGCCAGATGAGATTTGCAACCAGCATTTACCATGATGCTCTCCACTATCCAAGACAGCACATGCTCCATTTATCATGACATTCAGAGCCCACCGCCCTCCAGCAGCTATGGGCGCTCTGATCATCCACTTTAATGTTCCCACAGCCCCACAACTGTTTCAGAGTGGGCTTTATTTGCCCCTGTCATTCACACATCACTGTTTACAACTACCTTTTTTTTTACAATTGTCAAATATCAGGCTATCTTATAAAGCATATAAACTCTACAGCTTTTTGGAAAACAATTATATTCACTCTGCAAAAAAATATGCATCTGTAGATTATCAAACACTAAAAATACATATTTTAATAGAGAAAGTACCAAGCTAAAGCCTGTAGAAATGCATTTCAGTTCCTGAATTAATGCATTGGCAATTTGGTATTGCAAACAAATATTCTCATGGGTGTTTAGTTACTCATTCGCAGAGCAAAAAGTGACAGTGCTTTTAGGAGACACTCATTTTTATGTATTATCTCTTAAACTCCTAGAAAATATTTATTGAATTGCATTTTTAAAACTCTGAATTGTATTGCTATTGATACCAGGAAATGAAGAAATCAGATAATAGAATTTTCAGAGAATAAATGGCAATTTTAAAGTAGAGGGAAGGGAAAGATAATGGTAAAAGAAAGACAAGAAAAACTAATGAATAAAGATTTTCTGATAGTATGGTGGCGAAAAATATCCTAAACAATCCTAATGCAGCAAAAAATGAATTACTAGTATAATTATTATAGTACAATAAAATTATTAATATAATTCTAAAAGGCTTTATATTTTTAAAAATACATTAAATGCTTAATCAATATGCTCATAAATTAAGGGAAAAAAAGGTATAAAACTAGAGAGATAAAAAACTAATGACAGAAAATTTCCCCAGGGGGGTGGGATGTGACTCTCATGGGCCCAGGGCAGAAGATGCCCCACATTCTGTCCCCTCAGGTGTGGCCTCCACTGCAGACAGGAGTGCACCACTTGGAACCCCAAATTCTGTGCTCTTGTGTTTAAAGGCTCCCTGTGGCCAGTCTCACACCAAGTTGAGACCTGAAAATATGCAGCCTATATGTTATGAAGAGCTTCAAATCATGAATTTATTTCTAAATGGGCTCTGGATTTACACTGAGCAGAGACAAATACTTGAATATAAACTTAATAAACACACACATTCAGGAAATACATCAGTGTGACTAAGAACTAGAAAAAGTAATAACCAGAAAAATCAAGCACACAAAAGATAAGAAAATTATGAGATACTAGAGGCCTGGTGGATGAAGTTCATGCAGGGGGAGGTGTCCCTCAGCCCGACCTGCACCCTCTCCAACCTGGGACCCCTTGGACATCCCTCTCACAATCTGGGACTGCTGGCTCACTGCCTGCCTGCCTGACTGCTTCTAACCGACTCTGCCTGCTGGCCTGATCAACCCCTTACCACTCCTCTGCCGGCCTGATCACCCCCAACTGCCCTACCCTGCCAACCAGATCACCCCCAACTGCCCTCCCCTGCGGCCTGATCACCCCCTAACTGCCTCTGCTTTGGCCCCCACCACTGTGGCTTTGTCCTGAAGGACATCCAGAAGATTTCCAGTCTAATTAGCATATTACCCTTTTATTAGAATAGATAGGCTATAAACTAAGCATACACCACAAGGAAAATTTTAGTACAGTCAACATTCAAATTAGAAAATTTTATTCTCAAAAATATAAAGAAGATGTATTTTGTTTAAAAAATAGCACACTTCTCTCCTAAGATAAATGATATTTTTCTATATTATTTTCAAAAAGGTCTGTCATTCATATTTAAGTTTCTAGCTTACCTGAAATTGATTTTTATGTAAGATGTGTTGAGACCTAATTCCATATATTTTTATATGTCTAAACAAGGTATTTTGAGGAGATTTGATCATCAGAAAAGAGTGCATAAAATAAATTCATGACAAATATACACTGCTTTTTACCTTATTTTTATGTGTTTAGAATAGTTAGGATTCATATATTTGCTGCACCGTGAGGATAAATAGAAAAGCCTCAGACAGATTTGAAAGATAACAGAGGAATCATACAAAGATTAGATTTTCAATGAGAGCCAAGTAGACTTTTATGGGCAAAAGGCTTTTCAAAAGAGATAAAATAGACCTGTTTTATAATTGAGGTCAGATTTTCTCTGAGAATAGTGGCTTCCATGTAGCAGGAACTTTCTTACTCAAATCCATAATCAAGTGCTTTGTATAGTGTAGAGATTGTACTAGTTACACAATAATTGTAAGCTGAATAACTTAAGAAGTGAGATTGATGCTTTACCTTGTTATCAAAGGTGTTGAAATGTCCTATGTGGAAGTCATGATTGTTTCTTATTGCATGCTGAAATATTGACCAACCCCTTGGCATTAACAGGTGAGGTCTTCCTTGGGTTCCCTCCTTCAGCCCTTGGGATCTCTGAGGACCAGGATGCAATGTCTGACTTCTGTGTCAGTAGCTCATTTGAGGACAGCATCAGTGACACTTAGGAACACCAAATTCAGCCCAGCAAGTGCTTTCATTCTTGTTTAATGTTATCTCTTGCTATTAATAATTCTTGCACAATACCGTGAAGCTGTAAATAGATGCAACCCTAGAGAGACAAACATGCTCACCGTGCAATCATTTTCCATATTTTGCGTATGTATGTGTCTCAAAAAGAAATTTATCATTAATTGTCATGTGTTAATTTTTCATTAATGTATTACCTATGTTACCTAATTTGTCAACACCTGTCAAGGATAACACTGCACCCTCAGGAAGTATTCTTTGATGACCCAAGCTAAAGGGTGGGGCCAATACTTTATTCATTACGATTTTTAGGTGAAGAATAGAGTAATGAATGAATCAGGACTCTACTATTTGTTGATGGAAATAAAACTATTCTGTTTTTATGTTACTTCATGCTTTTCCCATAAAATTGTTTTAATAATTTAGTATGAACTGAACATTTTGTGTAAGTCAAAAGTAATCATTTCTGCCTCCCATTTCCATTATGGCAAACACAGCCAGCTAAGATATTTAATAGACATGTTAATTTTCTCATTGATGTATCTGTTATATCATATTGCTTACAAAAACTAAATAGTTCAGAAAGCTGCTGAAAAACATATTATAATTGGTTTTCTCAAGTCTCTGAACCTTGATAATCCATTTTCACATTTTAGTGATTTCAGAAGTGTATCTGCAATTATGCCTGCTGCTTGTTATTTTTAGAAAATATGTTCTACTTATACTTTCTAGAATAAGTAGCAGGACATTCATAAGGTTACAATTAAGCATTGAGTGAACCTAGCATTAGATCCTGCAATCTATGTTTTGACAAATATTTCTAATTACAAGCTTGGAAATGTCCACACAGGTTACATCAATATGAGATATTGCAAGGGTATTTTTTTTTTTTTTGTAAAATGCTTATATATTTACTGAGCATACTGGAAAATGACCCCTGACATTTTCAGTGAAAATCTGTCTATTTTTAGAGGGGTTTTGCAAAATGCATTTTCCTTGTCTATTATATAAATGACCCTTCTGAAGTAGCAGAGTCAAAAACTTCTTGAGTAACTTAAAATTGTAAAATTACTACTTTCTCAGCAAAGTGCTGGATGAATAACTTTAATTTTCTGAGTCTTTGGCCAGCATGTGACTATATTAAATAAGTCATCAATCTTCTTACTGATTACTCAGAACAGCACTACATAGAAATCTGTTACGTCCTGCCCTCTAATGCCCTCTAACAAGGAAAATATGCATTTACCTCCTCCCCACACTTTCTCCTGGATGCCTCACTTACCTGACAACCCTTCTCCCTTAATAATGTTTAATATCTCAATTTCATAAGAAAATGAACTAGAATAATTTACTCAACTGATCTGCCACTCCCTTCCTCCAGAAACATAAAAAGAATGGGTAGATGCTAAAATATAGAACAGAATTGTGTTTCTCTACCTGAAATATTTTGACTATTTTAACAGACTTAATTGGTTACACCAATGCAAACTGCAAAATATTTGGGGAGAAGAGATTTAATACAGACTGACATACCGTGATGTGGGGTTAAGAGGATAAGAGGTAAACCAAAGAGCTTACAGGGACAGCCCATGGACATGGGCAACAGGGTAATGAAGACCTGTTGGGGGGAGGGTATGAGTAGGGGCTGGGTGGAGGAAGGAAAAGAGGGGGGGAAAGGGGAGGTATCTGTAATACTATAAACAATAAAAAGTATATTATAAAGTAAAATAAATAATTTATATACTGCCAGAAAAAAAAAAAAATTAAGACAATGGTGCAGTCTCTTGAAAGTGGTAAATAAAGAGGGTTCTTTCCACACTATCCCCACAGACTTCAAGAGTTCCTTCACTGAGCATGTTAGATAAAGGATATCTGATTTCCTTGGAGTTTCCAGCCTTAAAACCAAAGTATCTTGATTATACTTAGCAGATAAGCAGATTCATAAATAAAATTCATTTGTATGGTTGATGAATTAGACATACCCAAGAAAATTGAGGCATGGGATTTTTTTTTTCTTTTTAGGACAGTAAAACTCCTCTGTGTGATACTATCATTGTGAATGGTGACATTATGGATTTGTCAAAATTCATCAAACTTTACAGCACAGAGAGCTTAATGTGTGCAACTTTTTCAAAAATTACTGAGAATGAATGCATAATGTGATAAAACAATCTAACTGTATTATGGATATATGAAAAACCCTGACTAGAGGGTAAGGGTGTCAAGATGCTGACCTAAGTAGCTTTGGAAATGAGTGGAGTCTGTATGACTGGGGCAGAAAAAAAAATTATACGAGACCTGTACTTTAGTTGATAAAGCTGTTTTTCAAGGGAGGAAATACAGGTGAGTAATCTTGACACCATTACACACATATATGTATATGCTATGAATGAACAGTTAAGTGAGTGCACAGACAGGAGAGTGGAAGCCAGCGTCTCCCTGTTGGAGGGAGGCTACAAATGAGCAAGGGGAGGCTGGAGTGACCTGCAGTGGAGTTGGAGACATCAGTATGAACTCATATTTAATGTGATAAAGATATCGGTGGTGACATGTGGAAATATCTATAGATGTGCATATGTACATGGGTTAGCATCCACACCTATATTTCCCTACATTTTCTTGCTCTATCTACTGACAACAGGAGAAGCAAGGACTCCCCAACAGCAACAAGCTCACCAAATATCCCAGTCTTGGTTTCTCATTCCTTTCTCCAGTAAAAGGGATCTGGCATCCTTGGAGAAATGATAAATTCTAGGAACAGAGAAGGAACTATTCAAGAGAAGCCTGTATCATCTCATAATACCAGAAAGTAAAGAAGTTCTAAAAAAAAAAAAAAAGTAGGAGTGTCAAAAAGACACCAGAACCAATGAGCCAATGGAAGAGATCCTGATGCCCAGGGTTGGAACAATATGAGGAAAAATATATAAAAAATATTATCAGATTGCACCCCAAAGTATAAACTAAATATACCTGAGTCTATACTGATATCAGTCAATTTTGGAAAAAATGAATAAACTGTGGAGAAGAGGTAAATCTCTGGTGCAGAAGAAGTCTAATTAATTTGCAAAGACATTCTGCCCTCAGGGAGGCAGAGCACAATTCCCCACTCTTTGGGTGTGGGCTGGACACAACGACTTCCTCCCGAAGAGGACAGTGTGGAAAGGGGAGACATTCAAGTAACTTTACAGAGGAAAAGCCTCTAAACACCCCTTCACAGATCATCGAGATTCCCCTCAACATGAAGAGACAAAGTGGCAGAATGTGCCCTTATTCTGAGTTAATAAAAATAACACATTTTTTTCTCTGATATTTTTTCTCCAAAATATCTAATCCTACTCTGTCATGAGAAAAACACAAGGCAAATTCTAATTAAGGGACATTCTACACAACACTCTACCAGCCCTCCACAAAACTGCCAATGTCATCAAAAATGAGGAAAGTCAAAGAAATTGTCCCTGCCAAGAGGAGGCTAAGGAGACATGATGATGCTGTAACGTGAAACAAAAGAGGACATTTGGTAAAAACTAAGGAATTCTGAGCAAAGTAAGGACTCGAGTTAATAAGGAAGCAAGGATAGTGTACGGTTCATTCTAGAACATAATGTCCACTAATTGTAAGAAATGTACTAGATCCAGGTAAGCTGCTGACAACAGGGAAAGCTGAATGTAAGGTTCATGTAAGCTCTGTGCTTTCCAAATTTTTGGTAAATCCAACACTTTCAAAATTTAAAAGTGTATTAAAAAGGCAACATCTGAACTATGGGCTTAGAGGTAACAGATGCAGAAGCTGTGGGGAAACGCTACAAGCCGGCAAGGGAGCTATGAGGAAAAAACATCGATAACTTTTTCATAGGAAGGAATGCAATGGATTTTTGTGTTCATTTTGCCTCAAATATTTGCACTGAAACAAGCTTTTCAGAATGAGAAAATGCAGTATAGATTTTCCAGGCTGTCTCTCCCACGTGCTTACTCCCAGGTAATCAGGAGGAAAGGGCGGTGTGGGCAGGTTGAATTTTGGTAGAAGTGTGGAGACATGCAGAGTATCATTCTGCCTAAACACATCAGGTAACTTTCCACAGGCTGTTTTCCCTCCTGCAGACACACATCCCACAGTCATAATACAGAAATTGCCCGGGGACAAGAGATCCACTTGGCCCAGAAAGGAAGGATTTTGACCCCACTTGTGTGCGTGTGTAAAGTCACATCCACCTGTAGACCTATTGGTTTTACCACCGCGGAGATATGATACGTAGTCCCTGAGGGGTCACGGACGTTTGCTCTTTTATCTTGCACAGGCAGATAACCTACCTCCTCAAATGAAGTGCTGGAGTAAATAAAAGACGGTTTCTACGAACTTGTTTTCCCCTCACCCTCAAAGTCTTAGTTGAATTGGGGCAGCACTTTGTGAACCCTCTTATGTCACTCACAACTGCCAAAGGCATTTCTAACAAAATGCTGAAGCACAGTGCGGAGGGTCCCAGTCCATAAATGAACAGGGTTTTATCGGAGGGATCTCTGATTCTGAGTTGATGAGCAAGACCCTGCTGTGGCATTTCTGCTTATGGCGGCACACTCGGGATGAATTCCTCTGCGCTCATAAGCCTTTCAAAAGGCAAGACACATTGATTTCCTCATTATGTTCAGGAAGTGGTAACTTAAGCAAATTTCTAAACCCTTTCAAACCCCGAGGTCTGTTCAGCAGTGATAAGACAGGACACCATCTGTAATTTGGTGAAGGTTTGGATTGAGACAGTTCAGAGCGGGGGTATTTTTGTCCTGGAAAATTTTCCTCTTCCCACAGCCCATTAGGAGAGAATGGAAGAGGAGGGAGAGTTCAAGGGCTAGTTCACTTATAACATTCCTTAGTATTTTCCGCAGTGGGAGAGTGGGGAGGGGTGTTCTGGGCTTAATTGTTTTACTCATACAGTATTTGCTTCACACACAATTTTCCTGACCCCCTTCAAGAGAGGACTATGATACAAAGATTATTTATTCTCATTAACCACAGATGGATTCATGATGAGAAAAACAAAAGTAACATCAGGATTTTTAAATTCAGTATTAAATGTATACAATATTAACATGGAAATGAGTCTTTTAAAAAAAAATCTGAAGAAGGGAGGTTGCAAAAAAGAAATGATGACAGTCTGACTCAAAATGTTTCTTCTTCAAGCCACTACTAGACCTTCAATCTTACAAGTGCACTTCACAGAACAGAAATGCCAGAAGCTAGTAAGGAGGGGGGGAAAGGAGAAGAATAGTAGCTCAGAGAATTTTGAATTAAAAGGACAGAAGGACAGTGGTGGGTGATCTGAAAGGTCAGAGGCATAAAAAGCAGGGTCTTGTGAAAAGAATCAATTTCAGAACTGGGAGTGAAATTCTCTAAGTACAAGAAGAGGGAGAAATTTCATTCATGTTTCGAGGTTCTTTTGACATTTCCATTAACTGAAAAAATATGAATAATATAACCTATACATGTTTGATTCATAGTAGGAGAAGACAGCATGTTAAATACTCATTCAGATGTTACAATTGAACGGTGCACAAAACATTGATTTCATTATATCCTGGTGCTTTTTTTTTAACTTCTGTAAGTACGTAAAGATCCAGGGACCATAGTCATTCAGTTCTATTTCTGCTGAGTCAGAAAAGATGGAAAACACTGAGACAGAAGAAAATTAGTTCTTTAAAATGTTGAGAAAGTTTTTCCTTGCTTTAATTCAATGTAAATCAATAACTGTTCATTAAAGATAGTTAATATACTATTATCTAAATATAGGAGCTTCAAATGGATAAAATAAAAATGTATGGCTGTTTTCATCTAAGCCTATGATACCGTATGTGACCACTCATTTCACTCTTTAATTCCAAGTATTTTTAGCAAAACAACCAGGAATTTCAGGAAAGATAAACAACCTGTAAAGTGTTATTTTACTCCCACCTCTGCTCTACAGTGATGAGGACGTATTTGCCCAGGTGCAGGGCTGCTTAGCAATGACAACATTTGTTGATTTATGGAAATACATGAACATGGAAAAAAAGCAAATAAATTTAACATTAATTCATTTAATGACCAATGTAGACTAAAAAAAAAGAACTTACCTACCATGTGTGTTACATTACATAGTTCCTTACACATCTTACCAGATTTTGTGACTTAACTGCTGCAGTAACTTTTTTCACAGTTAAAGAAAAAGATAACCAGAGGGCTAAAAGCCTAGTAATCTTAGCTGGTAATCTTAGAGCAAAAACTCAAACCCAGGTTTTCTGAAATTCACATTTTCAGGAGCTGTACCAGGTTGATTCCACATTTCTTAGGACATTGGATAGAATCATGGAAGGAAATTTAGTTTGAAGTCTGCAAATTCATCAAGCCCTATGACACTTTATAATGGTCACACTTTAATTAAATCTATGATTGAATGTATGTATGCTAGATAGGGGCTTTGCTTTTAAGCATTTCCTTTATTTTTATTTGAACAGCTCAGAGAAAGTTGATGGGGTTCTTTATTTTGCAGCATTAAGTGCAGGCAGTACTTTCCTGAGAAAAGAACTCCAAGTTCACAGCAGATGCCTCTATTGGGTACTGTGGACGCTTCGTGGATCCCAACACAGGCAATGTGTGCTGTTCTCTGTTTGGTCTTCGGAGAGCACATGTCTCCTCTGAGGAAGCCTGAGAACAAAGGTTCCAGCAAAGTAAATTCAAATTTTTCTGCAGCTTGAGCCAAGCCAAAAAAAAAATATCTAACATGGCGCTTTTTTATGTTCTTCTCTTCTCTGAAATAACTTGTAAATAACATTTTGTCAGATCATCTCTCTAATGTTACATGATATTATCTTGACCTTCATCATGACAAGTGTATAAAAATCTTTGAGAGTGAAATGTGTTACACATAGTACTTATTTATTCCAGACATATTTGTTGAGCAAGTGCAGGGGAGCACTTAGGAGAGAGCAGGAGTAGAAGTGGTGCCGACCTTGGAGCGGTCATATATCTTCTGAGCTCACTTCCTCAGCTGGGGCCTCTGACGTGTGATGGTACCGCCCAGAAGAGGTAACGGACAAGCAGAGGGGACACTATATACAACTGAATTTAAGAAATTAAAAAGTAAAATAGTAATCTGTTTTTTATTTGTATAGTAACAGTATAAGCAGAGTCAGAGAATGACCCCCGCCCAACACACACACACACACACACACACACACACACACACACAAATTGGATCTACATTATTCGACCAAACTTGCAGTTCTAGGACATGATCAGAATTTTAAGCACCAAATTCAGTGCTTTAGGGAGATTATGTTCATTTCAAGAAAATAAAATCTCTACCTATTTCAAATAAGGAAAATCGCTTTCTTCCTCTGAATATAAAGGAAATGCAATCAAAGTGAGGTAGCCCCATTCTTCACATAACCCTGATGACAGATTCCTGACTATCAGAAATAATTCTCTAAGTTCCTGAAGATGAAGAACATGGCACAAGTGAAGAGCAATATTCTCGCAATTGTGTTCCTTGTTAGGTGTCACAGCCATAAAGGTGAAACTTTAAATCAGTTTCTTCAATGATTTTTAATGTTACTTTATTGAATATCATATTTTTATGTGACATAGATTTTGTCATATCATCTCTTATGAAACAAGATTAATTCACCACGTTTAGCTCACTTCTCACAATACATTAGTTATTCCGATTACTGTCTTGTGTTTAGCATCAAGCCTTCCCTGTAGGTGAATTTTATTCATGTGATCCCAGGAGACAGACGTATATATAGTGGTCGTTAATAGATGATGAAGTGATAAATAAAAAGAGGTACAAGGATTGAGCCCCTTCTATTTGGCAGAGATAATATTATATGGCCTTAAAATTGGCCAGTTATTCTGAGAGAGAAAAATATTACATGCATTTTACCAATAAGGAATCTAAGATTCAGAGGTCAGAAGCCTTTTGCCCTGGCAGGACACGATGGGGGGGGGGGGGGGCGAGGAGCAGGATCTTTCCAAGCCTCTCTTCTGTACCACATAGCACATACTGAATGGAAAGTCACGGCCATGCCTCAGAATGGCAATCTTAAATACTTTTAATAATGGTAACTTTCTTTTCCATTAATGTAAGAGAATAAAAGAATAAAAAGTACATGATTTACACACACACACACACACACACACAAAAAAAAAAAAAAGCTTCAGAGTAATTTCTAACAAGTGCATTTGCCTGCATTGTGTTGGTGTGTGTTTGAGCAAACATGCACATGCACTTTATCTAACAGACAATCAAAGATGTGGCAGTGTCTAAGATGTCCTCCTGTTTTTGTGTATTTGATTTTTACATTTGGTTTGTTAGTTGTGTGTTTTCAACTACAGAAAACCTGTCATCACACACTGCTTACTAGTCCCTTTATGCTTTCTTTCTCACCTAGGATCAAGGGCATTCAGAAATAGGAACATGAAACATAGCTAAATGCTGTCTGAATCTCACTGATTCAGCTGTTAAGAAAAGGTGATTAGAATCACTCTATGAAAAATTTTGCATGTAGCTGGGAAACAGAGAAATAAAAAAACAAAGAAACCTGAGACAATGGTTTAAATGAATGCCAAACAATATCTACCTTCCCAAAATATTGATATGGAAAATCTATAAAATGAACACATGTTAATTTTCCCATGAATTTTTCAGTGATGAGAATATATTAGATTACTAAATAGAAAGAAAAATGGTGTCTTTCTCTATTGAAAACGGCAAAACTTACAAGATAAGAATAAAGTCATTCTTTATTTTTCCCACAAAATACATATTTCAATTAATGTAATAATAGTAATCAAGCAAGGTGTAGAGAGATGTATTTTTGGTAATGTGCATGAATAAATCCCCTCCATGAAAGCACTTTAGGTGCTTGCTGCTAAAGGCTATAGGACAATAGTGAACTTACAGAAAGAGAGATTTTTAAAAATCACATTTACCATCACACCAAAAAAATTAAGATACCTAGGAATAAACTTAAATAAGGAGGTAAAACACCTGTATGGGGAAAACTACAGGACATTGAAAAAAGAGATAGAGGAAGACATAAACAGATGGAAGAGCATACCATGTTCATGGATTAGTAGAATCAACATCATTAAAATGTCCATACTACCCAAAGCAATCTATAGATTCAATGTACTCCCCATTAAAATGCCAATGGCATATTTCACAGACCTAGAACAAATTCTCCAAAAATTCATCTGGAAAAAAAAAAAAGAATAGTTATAGCAATCCTGAGAAAGAAGAACAAAGTATGTGGGATCTCAATACCAGATATCAAGCTGTATTACAAAGCCACTGTTCTCAAAACTGCCTGGTGCTGGCACAAGAACAGACATATAGACCAATTGAATAGAATAGAGAACCCAGAAATCAACCAAAACCACTATGTTCAAGTAATATTTTACAAAGGAGGCAAGAACATATAATGGAGTCAAGACAGTCTCTTTAATAAATGGTGTTGGGAAAATTGGACAGATACATGCAAAAAAAATGAAACTAGACCACCAACTTACACCATACACAAAAATAAACTCAAGATGGATAAAGGACTTAAACATAAGATGGGAAACCATAAAAATATTAGAGGACTCCACAGGCAGGAAAATCTCAGACATATACTGAAGCAATATCTTCACTGATACAGCTCCTTGGGCAATGTAAACTAAAGAGAAATAAACAAATGGGACTACATCAAAATAAAAAGCTCCTGTACAGCAAAAGAAACAATCAACAAAACAACAAGAAAGCCTACTGCATGGGAGAACATATTCGCCAATGTTATCTCTGATAAGGGTTTAATCTCCAACATTTACAGGGAACTCATACAACTTAACAAAAGGTAGATAGACAATCCAATCAAAAACTGGGCAACGGACCTAAACAGATACTTTTCAAAAGAAGACATAAGGAAGGCCAAGAGACATATGAAAACATGCTCAAATCACTAATCATCTGAGAGATGCAAATCAAAATGACAATGTGATGTCATCTCACACCTCTCAGATGGTTATCATCAACAATTCAACAAATGACAAGTGCTGGCAAGGATGCGGAGGAAAAGGAACCCTCATGCACTGCTGGTGGGAATGCAGACTGGTGCAGCCACTGTGGAGAACAGTATGGAGTTTCCTCAAAAAAACTAAAAATGAAACTCCCATTTGACCCAGTGATCCCACTTCTAGGAATATATCCCAAGAAACTAGAAACACCAATCAGAAATAATATATGCACCTCTATGTTCGTAGCAGCACAATTTACTATAGCTAAAATTTGGAAACAGCCTAAGTGCCCATCAGCAGATGAGTGGATTAAAAAACTGTGGTACATCTACACCATGGTAACTATGCTGCAGTAAAAAAAGAAGGAATTCTTACCATTTGCAACAGCATGGATGGAACTGGAGAGCATTGTGCTAAGTGAAATAAGCCAGTCAGAGAAAGGTAAACATCACATGATCTCACTCATTTGTGGAATATAATGAACAGCATAAACTGATGCACAAAACAGATCCAGAGATAGAGAAGCATCCACCAGACCAGTGGTCGGCAAACTCATTAGTCAACAGAGTCAAATATCAACAGTACAATGATTAAAATTTCTTTTGAGAGCCAAATTTTTTAAACTTAAACTATATAGGTAGGTATATTGTTATTAACTTAGTTATGGTACTCCTAAGGCTTAGGAAGAGCCACACTCAAGGGGCCAAAGAGCCGCATGTAGCTCGCGAGCCGCAGTTTGACGACCACGGCACCAGACCATCAAACCTCAGAGGGAAGGTAGGGGAGGGTGGGAGTAAGGGGGAGAGATCAAACAAAGGACTTGTATGCATGCATATTACCCTAACCAATGGACACAGACACCAGGGTGTGGGGTGAGGGAATGCGTGGGGAGAGTGGGGGGACAATAGAGGGATAAGGACACATATGTAATACCTTAATCAATAAAGAAAAAAATAAAGGATATAGGATAAAATATGAAATAAGTAGCCCCTTGTCTTCATTGGGAGGATGACACATCAGGCAGTCACGATTCCCTGAAGACCTACTCTACAGTGTTCACACTCTACAGAGTTCATAAGTTAAGACACATGTTATCAGGGCCATGGTCCTAAAATACCACCAATCTGTTAACACATTACTCCTGTGTCCCAAAAGAAAATACTAGTGGTGTCGGGGGTTGGAGGTGGGGGGACAGTGTCTCTATCTACAAAACCTTTGTACAAGCTAATTGCCATCAATAAGTGGTTTATTGGTATATTCCATTGGCTGTATGTTCTTTGTGTGACTTAAAGTTAATATTTCACTATGGTTTCAAAGACCCCCATATGCCAGGAAATATCGGCTTTTTAGTATTGTTTAACCCAGCAGATACTTAAACTGGAGATCCTGGCTTATCAGTGGCAGTTAGGATATTAGTGCCTATCCAATATCTGCTTATCAGTTTACTATTGATCTTAATGGAAATGGAGTTCAGAACATGACTTTCTTCAACTCTGAAACAGGGCAAAGCTGCAAAGAAATAGAAATATGAACATATTTGGAAATGTGACAAATTTGGTTCTCTCATTTCCCTTCCATCTCATGTCCTGTTAGAACATTTACATTCTGCAAAGACCAATAAATCGAAGTTATAGTAAAATTATTTCCTCTTTCTTCACAAAAGAAGAGCAAAAGCCACTAAAGCTTGCAAAAAAATCTACTCCAACATGCCCTGATGAATTTTTATTATTATTACCCTTTTCTGTCTTACCTGGTAGTCATGTCCCACTGAATAGTTAAACAAAGAGTTTTGCAATGAAATCCAAATTGTTATATCATTAGAGTTAATTATGTTAAAGAGGGAAGAGGGACTTCATTTTGTAGCTTTTAATTTTAGAGTTCTCCAAATAATAATTGACACAGAATACAAACAATTCTGACCATGGGAATTACCATGAGGACCCTCACCTGTCCCTGACATGAACAGAAACTGGCAGGAGCAGCATATTTGAAGTCATCAGAGCAAGTCCTCACTCATACTTTAAGTCTACCTATAATCAAAACCCTACATCAAGTGCCAGCATTTTTTTATTTCAATTCTTTATTGTTTAAATTATCACATATGTCTCCTTTCCCCCCCATTGATCTCTCCCCGCTGCTCTCACCCCCCAGCACATGCCCTCACCACCCCCTACTGTTTGTGTTCATGGGCTATGCTTATATGCATGCATACAAGTCCTTTGGTTGATCTTTTACTGCCCCCTCCGATGCCTTCCCTCTGAGGTTGGATGGTCTATTCAATGTCTCTGGATCTATTTGTGTTCATCAATTTATGCTGTTCCTAATATTGGTAACACGTTTCCAGGCCAAGCCAAGGTACAGGAATAATGCTTCATGCTGCTTTCCCCTATCACCCTCACTTGGAACATTTTCATTGAACTCACTCTGCACACACCAAACACAGTCTCCAGACCAGCTCCTTGTGAAGTTCTCCATGTATGTGATTTTGATTGCTCCAATGCGTTGCTTCATATTGCCATTTAAGTATTTGCTGTTACATCAATTTCCAGGCTTCATTCTGGCCTCCTCACTTGTCACTGGGTGATGAAGATGCCCGTGTGCTAGTCTCACTCCTAGCACGATGCTCCCAAAGACACAGATCAAAAAGTTATAATTTAATTTTATCTCAATGTAGATGCTGTCATCTGTGGATATTATTTTCTGAATTTCCATTTCTGTCCTGGCTTTCCATCTCTCAACCTGAGTCTAAACTTTTTGAGAATGAAGGTTACAGGTTATAATGCTGAAGAAGTGGCGTGGTCACAGATACGACAACCGGACCCATATCATCAATGGTCCCTTCAACACCCTTTGCAGGACCAAGAGAACTAAAAATCTTAGTTACCCTGGCATAGCCAATGAGTCAAGAATATAATGGTTCCAAGGTGGCTTTAAAAATAGCCTGTCAAAATCAGTGCTGTTGATGAAATAGGTAAGACTCATTTTTACTCCATAATTCACCTTCTTCCCTTCTTTTTAAAAAAGTAAACTAGGTCAGCAAAAATGTGAAAGTGTTGTATAATAATCACTGCAAATCACTTAGAGTTCTGGTTCAAGGGGTTTTAACCTGGTAATAAATTATTCTTCTGAGATGAGACTCAGAGTTAATTATGCCCATTACTCTAATTGTATTTCATATCTAGAGGGGAACTAAGGAGAAGAGACCACAAATAACTCACCACCACCAGCCTCCTCGTTTTCCCCTAAGTATATTGGAGAATATTGTAAATGTCTCAAACCATCCCTAGCAGTGAGCCTTTCATTTTATGCTGAACAAAGGACCAAAAATAAGCTGGTAGGAGGGCTGGGAAGTAATTCTTGCTATTTGTAGACATCTGTTAGAAC
The DNA here is from genome assembly GCF_964212035.1 of Myotis nattereri. Lineage (NCBI taxonomy): Eukaryota > Metazoa > Chordata > Mammalia > Chiroptera > Vespertilionidae > Myotis > Myotis nattereri. Next base: position 152,000,526 of record NC_138075.1, read on the forward strand.
TGCCTCTTTGTCATCATTTTGCTGCTCCAGTCATCAGTAAAGGGATCGTTCCCTCTAAGCAAGACGCTGGGTATTTAATCTGGCCAGTAAGCACTCTGCCTGGGGGTTCAGGGCACTCATCCTGTAAAAGCCTAATTAACCAGAAACCACATAATCAACCACAATTCCCTCCTGGAGAAATGGATAAATTACAAAAATCTTAAGAAAGACAGCATGATCAGGAATTTCCGCAAAGATTACTAATATCCTGAACTTAAAAATCAACTCAAACACTTATGCTTCCTCTACACAATGAAGTGAAGTTTCTTAATAATTACTCTGACAAACCTCAAGAACTTTAGTCATTAAAAGGATTCAATTATGGTTATTAGTCTGTACTCACTTGTGATAGAAATGTAAATTGACTATTTTAGAATGATTTCCAACCACTTGGGTAGATTCTCTCCTTGCTCAACAAGAATACTTGAACACTTGCATAGCTCTTTAGCTTTTGGGTAATAAATGTTCATCCTGCATGTTTTATTCTGTAAATACTTAACATACATACAAATAGATATTTTTCTAGAGTACATTTAAATAAGTTTTTGAAAGCTGTTAGCATTTATGTCCTCCAAACTTAATTCCTCTGTTTGTTTTGTTGTTGTTGTTGTTTTGTATTCTTAATTTTTGGAGGATTAGGCCAGATCTTTCATTCTATGCTGTCAACTGAATGATAAACCATTAGTGCCTCATATCAACTTTGAAGATGAGATGTAAATGACATCCAGCAGCACACCAGTAATTCTTGCACTGACTACACTCTATTCTAAAAGCCCTGGCTATTTTTCAGGGGCACAAGCATCAGTTAATCTGAGCCATGCCCCTCATCTCAAAAATAGAGCAACCTTGTGGAAGGGATTGCTGAACTGTCCTAACTGGGTAAGTTGCACAGCTCTAAATTTTTTCTCGAATGATTGTCCCCAATGTGTTAAGTCGCCTTTTCATGCCTGAAAGCACATCCCATAAGACTACCTTAAACAGGCAGCAGTACTTCCTGTGTAGTGTTGGTTATTAATAACAGGCCTGGGCATTTCTACATAGTGACTATCCATCCAGGGAATGAGGGGCTGCCCTTTCTTGAGGAGGCTCCAGGAGCGATACGTGGGAAGTCTCCTGTATCTCTAGGAGAAAGATGAGCCACTCTCCTCTCTGATTCCACTGCACAAAAGAAAGAGCTTCTGCCCTTCCATCCTACACTTCCATGACTCCTTCTCGTCCTCCTCCTCCTTCTCGTCCTCCTCCTCTGTCTCATGCTTTGAGATTGATTGTGAGTTTGGTTTGATCTGGTGGGTCCAGTTCTCTCCATTCTTCATAACTGTTGAGAGTCTATCTGGCCACAGGGATTTGTGGCTGTCTTTAGAATGCTGTGTGTTTGAGCCACAGTTTTGAGGCACAACTGACAATACCAGGGCAATAGGAAATGTCTCCCATACACAGAATATCATGTTAAGCAAATGGTGAAGGCTTTTTCATTTTATAAGCACATAACTTGAGATTCCAGAACAGGTGTTCATCAACAAAGAAAGGAATAAAAAAACTTATCATTTGCAACTCTGTTATATGTAAACATACATATAATCTATAAGTAAAACTACCACAGCCACTGTGGAGAACAGTATAAAGACTCCTCAAAAAATTAAAAATGGGCGGAAACCGGTTTGGCTCAGTGGATAGAGCGTCAGCCTGCGGACTGAAAGGTCCCAGGTTCGATTCCGGTCAAGGGCATGTACCTGGGTTGCGCGCATATCCCCAGTGGGGGATGTGCAGGAGGCAGCTGATCGATGTTTCTCTCTCATCGATGTTTCTAACTCTCTATCTCTCTCCCTTCCTCTCTGTAAAAAATCAATAAAATAAAATTCTTAAAAAAAAAAAAATTAAAAATGGAACTCCCATTTGACTCAGTAATCCCACTTCTGGGAATATATCCCAAGAAGCCAGAAACACCAATTACAAAGGACATATGCACCCCTCTGTTCATAGCAGCACAATTTATAATAGCTAAGATTTGAAACAGCCTAAGTGCCCATCAGCAGATGAGTGGATTAAACGACTAAAGTACATTTACACAATGGAATACTACACTGCTATAAAAAAAGAAGGAACTTTTACCATTTGCAACAGCATGGATGGACTTGGAGAGAATTATGCTAAGCAAAATAAGCCAGCTCGCCGAAACCGGTTTGGCTCAGTGGATAGAGCGTCAGCCTGTGGACTGAAAGGTCCCGGGTTCGATTCCGGTCAAGGGCATGTGCCTGGGTTGCGGGCACATCCCCAGTGGGAGATGTGCAGGAGGCAGCTGATTGATGTTTCTCTCTCATTGATGTTTCTAACTCTCTATCTCTCTCCCTTCCTCTCTGTAAAAAATCAATAAAATATATTTTTAAAAAATAAGCCAGCTGGAGAAAGATAAATACCACATGATCTCACTCATATGTGGGATATAATGAACAACATAAACTGAAGAACAAAAATAGAACCAGAGATAAAGAAACACTGAACAGACCGTCCAATCTCAGAGAACGGCAGAGGATGGGGGGAGGTTAAAAGATCAACCAAAGGACTTGTATGCATAACCAATGGACAGGGACACTGGGGCAGTGGGGACTTGTCCTGGGGGGCAGGAATGGCGTGGGGGTTTAATCGGGGGAAAAGGAGACATATGTCATATTTTAAACAATAAAAATAAATAAATAAATAAAAATAAAAGTGGGTTCATTTATGGACTGGGACCCTCCATACTTTGTGTCTATAGAAACAAACCAGCATTCTGTTAAAGGTTCACTGTGCAATTGTGAGTAATATTCCAAGAAGCACAGCAGCTCTGCCCCTCTCCATGTTCATACAGATTAGGTGACTGGTGTATGATGGCGAGGTCTACTTTGAGGATGGTTATAAAATAAGGAACAACTTTAAGAAGTAAAGGAAACACAAAAGAAATAGTGAAGCTATAATTTTGGAAGTGCTTACATACAACACAGGTATGTACTATTTAAATAACAACAACAAAAATGGCTTGAAAGTCCATCTCTGTAGAGTGGTCCTGGAGGAGAAATTGGAGAAAGAAGGTCTAATGGAAGGAGAAATGACTGACTTAGGGTGAAGCATTGTGGGATGAAGGTGGAGATGCATGCAAGTGCCAATATTCAAGCCATTTCCCCTTCTCCTGGGAAAAATTATGATTGTTCCATCAGGTGGGACTATGACTTGGAAAAGTAAGGAAGCTTCTCTTGTAAATAGTGTCATCAGCGGTAACAAAAGGATCTATGGGCTTCTGAAAAGTAGCCAAGACATAATGGTTTAGAGACATGGCCCAGAACAGAGTGTCCAGAAAATTCCATTATATATCCTATATAATAAAAGCATAGTATTAAAATTGTCCCCTTAACTGGGAGTTCATTTGGGAGTTTGACTAGAGTGTGGGGCCAGCCGGGGGAAGGGAGGGAGGCCCCGGCTGGCAGCCAGCACCCACTAGGGACCCTGCCAGTGCAAGGATTTTATGCACTGGGCCTCTAGTGATTATATATAATCATAATATTTTTAAAAAGAAAAGGTACTACAGAAACAGAAATTTGAGCAAAAGAAGACTAAGAAAAAAATTACAAAAATGTTTTAGTATTTTTATGTTTTATTATTATTTTAGTATTTTAGATTTTAGTATATTTAGTATTTTTAGTCACTCATGAGTTTGTGGGCATATATGGTACCATGAGGAATGGACAATTTAATATGAAAATCAAATCATTTTAAAACCATGGTCAATATCTTCTTATTGATTTTTGAACATTACTAAAATAATTACAATAACAAAATTGAGGGTCTCTGAGGCAGTCTATAACATCAGTCAAATATGATGACACCCTCTTAAATCACCATTCAATAGCTTTCTAAGTCTATTGACTTGAAGTATTTTATCAATAATGCTATTAGCATCACCAGTAATAAATATTATCGATTAGGTACATAACATTTGCTGGAATAAGTGCTAAAATTATATATATATATATTCTCTAATCCACACAAAATTTAACGATGAAAATTATTTCTCCTATTTTATTTATTTAAAAAAAAATAAGACTCAGATAATTAAGTAACCTGGCTAAAGGCACATAGTAAATATAGTAAATATTGGATTTATAGTGTTGAAGAAAAGGTTAACCTACTCCAAAAAAAGTTAATTTATTTATTATTGCTACTCATGAGCTCTTTTACAAAGACAGCTTATTATCTGATATTATGGGGGGGGGGGAGTATTTGAGAATGGTTTAATGCCTATGCCTTTCAAATATGTATGGATTTTCATCAGTACATAGCACCTATACACCTGCTGGAAGAGTAATGATTTCTTATGTAATACAAGAAAAGTATTTTTCTCATTGTAAAATAAACACATCTCTGTAACTCTCCCTCTTTTTGTGCTTATCCTATGAAGAAATGAAACACAAACACACACAGAGGCACAACTTTTTTTTAAGATAGAGATTTCAAGAAGATTCTGTCCTGTTGTTCTAATTGGATATATAACAATTAAATTAGAGGCATTTTGTGTACAGAGCATAAAACTGCAATGGCTGTTAAGAAAATGGAGTTACACAATCATAATTTTCAATACCAGGTCAATTAATTAAGAAATGAGAGGCAGACCCTGGCTGGGTAGCACAGATGTTTGGCGTGTCATCCCTATAAACCAAAGTTTCAGGTTTGATCTCTGGTCAGAGCACATACAAAAATCAACCAATGAATGCATAAATAAGTGGAACAATAAGTCTCTCTCTCTCTCTCTCTCTCTCTCTCTCTCTCTCTCTCTCTCTCTTTAAAATATCAATAAATAATTTTTTTGAGGAGAGGCAAAGATTTATCTCTGAAAATGCTAAAGAGAATAAAAGATAAGAACGTGGAAGTGATACCCACATAATCTTCAAAGGCTGCTCATGTGCTATAGATGCATTTCCACAGTCAGCCCTGCCCTAGCACCCACCTCATGAGCTGGCTGCCTTCTCCCTCTCATGTGCTAACCATGAGGTGTGGTTTCTGGAGTTTCAACCTGTGCTTTGCTCCTCTGCCTTTGCTTCCACAATACAGTCCTTCCAACTGCATTTCTCTTCTACATTATCAAACTATTATAGCTGTTTACTTCTACAAATCACTTTTAGTTGATAAATTAAGCAGGTGAACAATCAGGAAGGATATGGATTATCTGAATGGTACCATCATCAGTTGGATCTAAAGTAGCATTTATAGAACTGTTCATTCAACAGCAGACTGCACATCCTTTTCAAGCTGGCATGGAACATCTATCAAGATAGATTACATCTTGAGACATGCAATAAACTTAATTTTTTAAAGACAAATCATGCAGCCCAGCCAGTGTGGCTAAGTGGTGAGTGTCAACCTATGAACCACGGTGCAATTCCCAGTCAGGGTACCTGCACAGGTTATGGGCTCAATCCCCGGGGGGTGGGGGGTTTGAGAGGGAGAATGATGGTGAAGGAGGCTAGCCAATCAATGATTCTCTCTTATTATTGATGTTTCTATCTCTCTTTCACTCTCCCTTCCTATCTGAAATTAATAAAAAATTAGTTTTTTTTAAATCATACAAAGTATTTTTTCACACACAATGAAATTAAACTAGAAGTCAATAAAAGAGAGAAGCTGGAAGATTTTCAAATACTTGACAGTTTATAAAAAGACTTCTTAATAACCCATGAATCAAAGCTGAAGTCTCAAAAGAAATAAAAATACAATTTAATCTAAATAAGAATGAGAATAAAGTTATCTAAATTTGTGGTATGTAGCAAAATCGGTGGTTGGGAAGAAATTTATAGCATTGAATGCATATATTATAAAATTACAAATATCTAAAATTAATAACCTAAGCTTTCATCTTGGGAAACTAGGGGAAGAAGAGCAATTTAAGCCTAAAGCAATCAGAACAAAAAGTAATAAAAATGAGAACTGAAATCAATAAAATTAAAAATAGAAAAAGCATAAAGAATATCAATGAAAACAAAAGCTGGTTGTTTGAAAAGATCAATGAAATGAATAAACCTCTAACAAGGCTCCCTGCAAAGAAGGGAGAAAATGTACAAATTCCTACTGTCATAAATAAACAAGGTCACCACTACTGACTTCATGGACATCAAAAGAATAATAAAGGTAAACTACTAACAGCATTAATCAACAATGTTGGTAACATGTAAATTAAACTAATTCCTTGAATGACACAAACTATCAAAACTCACCTAAGAAAAAAGAAAAGAAAAGAAAAAAAAACCCACAGATAATCCCAAGAAGCCTTTTCTATTAACAAAGTTGAATTGAAAAATGATAACCTTCCAAAAAAGAAATCGCCAGACGTGGTAATTTCATTGGTGAATTTTACAAGCATTTAAGTTAGAAATGATACCAATTCTCCACAATTCCTTCCAGAAACTGGCAGCAGAAAGAACACTTCTTAACTCACTCTATGAGGTTAGAATTACCCTAATATCAAAACCAGATAAAGACATTGCAAGAAAAAGAAAATACAAACCAATATCACTTATGAACCAAATTTCTCAAAAAAAATGTATTATCAAAATAAATCTAACAACTTATAAAAATAATTACACACCTTAAACAAGTTGGAGTGTAATTTATCCAGGCATGTGAGGCAGTTTTGAAATTTGAAAATCAATCAATGTAATCTACCATAGCAACCAGCTAAAGAAGAAAAATCCTATTTCTCAGTCACAGAAAGATACATCTTAAAATCCTCCATGACTATTGAAGTTGAGTTTCAAATTGATTTTGAGTTTCCAAGTTTCTAAAACAAAGGAATATGTACATATTTGATTCAGTATACGGTAGTCTTATGATATAAACAGAGCAGCAATATTTTTATCATTTTCAAAAAATTTTCAATTAGACAAGGTTTAACATATATGTTTTATCACATGACAATTAGTTAAAGTTTTGGTTAATATTTTCAGTTAACTCAGTATTACAGCTGATAAATAGAAATCTGCAGAAGAGACAACTGCAGATACTTTTTTAGGAATCATTATAATAACATTTTTTAAAGCTTGAAGTAGCTTTCTTTATAAAACTATGCAAAAATAATATATAGCCATTATTTTAATTATCACATATATTAAACAGGGCCTTAGTGCTTGGAAAATAATTACTGATCCTCAGCAAATGGTGTGTCTCTATCTTATGACTAATGTGATCTGTAAGTATGACAGTATTTTCTCCTTGGTTTCAGTCACACGAAAACTCGGAGTTTATTTTGAAGTTCAACTTTGATAGCCACGGAAAACCTTATGAGTTATTTTCATGACCAAACTTATCCTTGAGTTTAATTTATTTTCTTGATTTTTCAACTTGCAGGTTTTTTGTTTTTTTTTTTTAATTCTTCCTGGTTTTTGGTTGTTGTTGTTTAGTAACAGTACAATATACATTTCTGCTAACATTGATTCATTGTCATTTTTTTCTCTTCAAACCTTTTATTAGGTTGCCTCTCTTACTTCTCATCTCTCCTTCTGGCTTAATTTTTTAAAGATTTCTCAGAGAAGTTTTAGGTTGACAGAAAAATTAAGAATGTACAGAAATTTCCCATATACCCCCTGCCCCTACACATGCACAGCTTCTCTTACTATCAGCATCCTCACCAGGTGTTACATGTGTTACTGTTGATGAACCTACAAGGACATGTCATCCTCACCCAGAGTCCACAGTTGACATTAGGATCTATTCTTGGTGCTCGACATTCTATGGGTTTGAACAAATATACTAGTATAATGGCATGTACTCATCATTATAGTGTCATACAAAGTATTTTCACTGCCCTAAAAATCCTCTTCACTATGCCTCCTACACACACACACACACACACACACACACACACACACACACGTTATTTTACAAAGAAAAAAGCTGATACCAAGAATTATTAAGTATTTTGCCAAAGGCCAAACAGATAATTAGTAGCTAATCTAGGACTATTGATTTCCAGCCTAAGAATTTTTTTTCCTAATCAAACATTAATAATGAATAGAGGAATGACTCTTTACTTTCATATTATTATTGTGCTTAAACAAATGATTTCTCTTCTGATGTAACTGAATAAGTAATGATTTACTTCCAGATATTAAATCTTGGGGACAATTCTCAGTATCTACAATGGCTTGTTGAAATTCACCAACAATTCTTTTGAGCAGATATTGATGTTTTCTGGCTTCATTAGCTCTTTGCCATCTGCTGCTTTGATGACATGGCCATGGAGACTGAGCAATTTAGAGCATTTTCTGACAATCAGGGGTTTCTTTACTGTCTTCTTTCTAGTACATTCTGCTACTCCAGTGACACTGGCTCCTCTATTGATGGATCCCCACTTGTCTCACCCAATCAATCAAATCTCTCAGTCAAGTACTACGCTCATGCATTTTTATTGTATGAGATCTTCCTGATTTTGGCACTCATCCTGTCTCCATTGTGCCTCATGCTCCATGCATTTCCAGGATGATTCAGTGGGCACACTCAGGTGACCCGCTACGTTTTGCAAACAGTCATTCTTTAACCTTTCCAGAGCCTGATTTATAGTTTTGTTCTCCATCAACGTGAACATTGCTTTTCTTATAATGTTGAAGCATTTGCAATAGCCATTTGTTATTGATCTTCTATAATGTAAACACATGCCATTTCTTGGTCTCAGACCTCCAACCTCCAGAACTGTGAGAAATGAATGTTTGTTGTTGAAGCCCCCCAGTGTGTGCTGTTCTGTTACAGTAGCCCCAGAGGAGGGAGACACCCACCCACACCCTCAAATCCCTGGCTATCTTGTGACAGAAGCTAGAGATCAATGATGAGTGATGGTCGCAGGGCCTTGAGGGCCAATTCTTAGGCAGTTCTGTCTCTCTTTTGACTATGAATTTCTAGTTACATCTTGTCTTCAACTTTGGTGACTAGCTGACATTTTGAAATAACTGAAAGTCACTTGAACACCAGTTATACAGTTTTAAAAAGGAAAAACCACTGACTTATTAGAGATGCAGAATTTGAAATATTCTTTCTCCAGTACACAAATAGGAAGTGCTTTGAGAAGGTGCTCGCTTGTGTTAGTAATGTTAGTTACCCTTCATGTAACTTTGTGTGGAAATTAATTAAGGGAAAATAGAATCTCCTGCTGTTCATTAGACTTGAACCCCAAGTCTAATCCAGAAGAAAGACCGAAAAAAACCAAAGAGTTTCATTTCTTTTTTCTATAAGGCTCTTTCCAACAATAGCACCAAAACCCAATGCTCAGTGGCATCACTCTATAAGGATGAGAACTCTCAGAGCCAGGATGACGTAGAATCTCCTATTGGGTTCAGCAAAATTGCAATGTTTCAGGTTTCCAGTTTTATCATTTTCCCCCTCACAGCTTCTCATCCCAGCTCCAATGTTTGACACTTTCATTTCTATAACTCATTAAATATTCAATGATTCATAATAACAATTTTCCATGTAATTTTATTGTCCCCATTCTGGCATCAGCTCCTTAACGAAAGTATAAATACCCACTTGAAATAAGGACATTTCAGCTTTCATTTTCATTGTATTAACATTGTCTAAGGAGCTTGGTGCAAAAGACTCCCAAATATTACTGAGATGGCTTCACTATTATAACTCGGTGCAAATGGGGATTATGAAACAAAGAAGGCAGAGAAAATTCAACCAATATCACACTAACTGGAGAGGAAGCTAAGAGAGTGTGAAATCAAAGAGTAATCAATTTCCTAAAGGAAGAAGGTCCTGCTGCGTGTTATTACCGATTATCTCAAGGGCGCGAGAAAGACAAAGACAGCTGAAAAGTTTGAACAAGAGTAACTTGGAGTAGCAAGTTAGGATTTTTTTTCCCACTGGAAAAAAAGTTCCTGTCTTGCACCTAACATGTACAAAGAATTTCTACATGTTCACATGATTATGCTTTCAGGCATCAAAAACAACAAAAAATAATTCCCACTTACTTCTGTTGGTACTTGCTACATGAGGACATGACTTCCTAAATAGTAAAATAGTGTTTCATGAGGCACACACATGGAAGACAGTTTGTTAATGTTTTACTCAAATATTTGAATTCTCTTTCAGTGGTTTGAAGAAGATCAGGGTTGTTTTTTGTCTTCATTCTCTTCTTATCAGCTCAGCATTTGTGAACCATCATTTCACTAGCAGGGTCTCTGGGGCTTCAAACCTCCTTGTTGCTCATTTTCACCCCCACATTGAGGAGCACACCAGCGAAATGGACCAAGGGTCTTCTCCCTTCCTGATTGCACTCAAGCAGCTCAAACTGTGGGGAGCAGCCTCATGCAGTAGGCACTCTCTACCAGGAATTCAAGCTCCAGGGCCTCAAATGAAACCCTATTGATGTCAGGGGCTCTCTTAGAAGTTTATCTTAGAATATAAACTTCCAGCCTGTGCATATCTTGTCTCTATCTACATACACCTCTACCTTCACTGAATCTTGTCTACCCACTCCTCTAACCTGGACTCAATTTGCAAATGCAAGCCCCTTCTGGAATCACTTCCCAATTATTGTCCGTGTCTTTGCTTGAAAAACTTCAAATTTCTTGTTCCTCTTAGCATTATAAGAAAAATCCATTTTTTTCTTTTAAAAAATTATTTTTATTGATTTTTAGAAACAGAGGGAAGAAGAGAAAAACATTGATGTAAGAGTGAAACATAGATGGGCTGCCTCCTGCATGCTCCCTACTGGATGGAGATCAGGCCCACAACCTGGGCATGTGCCCTGACTGGGAATCCAACTGACAACTTTCCAATACATGGGACAATGCCCAACCAACTGAGCAATACTGGCCAAGGCAAGAATCCATGAAATTTTAAGCTGAAAAAAAAAAAAAGGCCAAAGTCAACACAACTATTTAAAATTCTAAACAAATATGTTCCTGTTGGGAAACTGAGGAATTACGTTTTTTCTAGTCCATTCCCTGAGATCTTCCTGTTGTATGCAGCTTTGTCTACTTCCATCTGTAGGTGGCCTTAATGCTTCAGATCTCAAAGATAACTCATTTGATATTATAACCAGGCCTTACAACATCTCCATGGATTTCCCCAGTAGCAGGTTCTACAAGTAGTTATATTCCTACTGATGTTTTCTTTCTTCCCTCAATTCCCTTTTTTATTATTTTAATAAAAATTTCATCAATGTTACTCTAAAATCTTAGTGCAAACTGTGACTATTTCTTTAATGCAGATGCCTCAACATTGTTCTTATTTGTATCTATTAATTTAGTTCCCTTGAGATGCACCCTTTTGAATCAGCTATATAGTTTCCCTATTATTCTTAAATGATATGCAAATTAATGTAAATGCTCTGTGAATCTTTTACCTTTTCTTTTTTGTTATTATATCAGTAACTAGCATGAGTAAAATTTAACCTTTTATTACATTTTCCATAAATTTTTAACTTACAGAGTACTGCAAATTTTCAGATTATTTTCTTTGATATTTTCACCTCATAAACCCTGCTGCATTTAAACCAGCTAGTAAATTGGTGAACATTCAAATATCATTTTATAGTATTGCAAATATCCAAAGCTAAAATGTTGTTGGCATTAACAATTCATTACTACTAATGCTGGCTGAAAAAGTTGGACTGTATATTTTGAGAAGAGGAAAGTAAGTAATTCTATATATTCTAGGGCGAGATAAGTGTTATTATATAAAATTTGACTGTTTCATTTCATACATGCTTCCTAAGAGTATGTTAGTGAAAAATTAAGACCCACTAGTTAGCAGGCATGACATAACCCTCCTCCATACACACTCACTTATTGCAAAACATGTTCTTTCAGTGAACTCAGACATTGGTTTATGCCAATTGATGTAGAATGACAGTCTGTGCTTAAAATCAAAGGAAAGCAACTAAAAGAAAATGCATTTATTTTTATCAATTGTTTTTGTATTAATTGAATTCAACCCTATGAACTTGAGAAGACATATTTTTATGTAAAAAGATAAGTGCTCGCAAAATGTTTTATTGGGAAGTTGGAGTTCTTTTTTATAACCCTTTGCCAGTGAATGCTGCCACATTTTGTCTTTGCTAAAGAGCATTTTTATTTTTGATAGCCAAGTCTTCAAAAAAGTATTATTAAAATATGTTTAAAAGTTGTCCTCCTCTTCCCTCTGAATTTTCATGGAAGCATCCAAACTCCTTTGTTTGCAGTCACATTTATAAGCATGTATATATTTATATATAACATATATATGTTGCAGAGTTTTGTTGGAGAGAGATGGTTCTTTGATTCAGACAGAGAGGTGGCCTGTATGCCCATGCCCATAAAGAACACACTTCATGGCGATGAACCCCTTTGTCCTTTATTTTATACCTATTCTCTCAATTTTATAAAATCTAACCCATGATCTCATATCTGTTTACCAGACACTTCTTCATGAATCTTGGATTTTTCAGTAATATCTGGGCAAAGGGAAATTATTGAGTCATTCATTGAATCATTTAGTCACTGAAAACCTTGAACTGTGCTAAATAGGGGGATATAAAGATAAACAGGATTGTCCCTGCTTTGGTTGTAAAGGAGCTTATATGACAGGAAGGGTTCCAAAATAAAAACAAATAGATTTAGAGGACAAACTGATGGTCACTAGATAGAAGGAGGTTTGGGAGTCTGGGGAAAAAAAGATGAAGGGATTAAGAAGTACAAATTCCACCCTGGCCATTGTGGCTCAGTTGATTGCGCACCACCCCATGCACCAACAGGTTGCCAGTTTGATTCCTGGTCTAGGCACATACCTAGATTGTGGGTTTGATCCTTAGTTGGAGTATGTGTGGGAGGCGATGGATTAATGTTTCTCTCTCACATCAATGTCTGTCTCTCTCTCTCTCCCCTCCCTTCCTCTCTCTCTAAAATCAATAAAAATATATTTTATTGAAAGAAGTACAATTTTTCAGTTATTAAAATAGTCTCGTATATAAAGTACAGCATAGGGAATATATTTAATAATATTGCAATAACGATGTATGGTGTCCAGTGCATACTAGACTTACCAGGGGATCACTCTGTAAGTAATATAAAAGTCTAACCACTATAGTATACACCTAAAACTAATATAATGCTTTATGTCAATTGTAATTGAAAAATATAAAGTATAAATAAAATAATTTTGCTTTAATAAGTGCTGGGAAACAAACCAACAGGAACTGATAAAAAAAGAGTGAGGGCCATGTGCCTTTAGTTCAGGTGTGTTTGGTCCATCTGCCACATTCCTGGGATAAAGAAGGACAAGTGATGGTGCCTAGGGGCCCTAGGTGATCCATAGGGCTGGATCACCAGGACCTGGAAAGGTGGGTCCAGGACTCTATGCTGTCTTCAATGCAAGACAGAAATGAAGGTTTTTAATCAGGGCAGGGACTTCCTCAGGCATGTGAAAGCAGGTCTGATAATGACAGACAGGAAAGCCATACCTCAACACAATAAACTTATTGGCACTATTAGAAAAATAAGAATTTTCTGAGGAGAGTGAACTGATTTCTGAGTTGGGTTATGCAGGTGTTTTAAGTCCCTCAAATTGCTATTAGATGTTTAGGCCTTTAAACAATGTATAATAAAATTATGCTCAAATGTAGATAGCAGTGTTTCATTTTTGGAAACTTCAATGTAAACATAAGGCAGACGATTAGACATATCAAAGATGACGGGAGAAACACAGTGTTGTTACTGCGTGATTGTAGGAAGACATTGTCCTGTGGCCATATTTGATTTTGCGTACTGGCTATTCCATGTACTTTTTCTTCCACTAAACCTCAACTTTTTGCTTCTGACTCAGGTTCACTTGGTTCCAGTTGAAATTCTATTATCATCTATTTCACACAGATTTTTCACACAACTTAGCTGCACTATCAAGTGCTGTGTGTACCAGGCACACTCATGGTCATTTAAATTTAATTAATTGCAATGAAAACAATTGAAATTCAGTCACTCTAGCCATATTTCAGGTATTGAGCTGCCACGTGCTCCTAATAGACAGAGCAGGTAAGAATATTTCTGTTATTGAAAAAAGTTCTGTTGGACAGCACTTGATCACAGCTTTTTCTGTTACAGTATGCAGGAGGAGTCTTTGATGTAGCAAAGAAAATTGGGCTCAATGGAAAGTACACCTGTTGGCTCTAGGCAAATAGGTTAAAAATCCCCTAGAGACCTGTCTATGTGCTGGAACTCCAAACTGTGGTCCTGCTGCTAACTCAGCAAAAGGAATATGAGCCTCCTCCCCTTACAGATACTCATTTAGCTTAGGAAGAGAGCCAAACAATAATAGTAATTGTAATAGTAATAGCAGTGATAATTATAGCTAATGTTATGCAAATTGCTGGGAAACTGATGCTATAAAAAGACTAACTTCATAATGTCGCACATATATTTCAACTAAGGGCTTCTACAAAATTGCAGACCCGTTTAATATCTTTTCTGCATCTGCCCTTTCTGTTCGATTCTCTCTCTATGGCAGTAGCCTCCTACTTTCATTTATTTCTTCATCCGTATCATAACATCTGCAAAATTATGATCATAATAACAGCCAACAGTCATTGAGTATGCACCGTGTTCTGGGCACTGATATGAGTGCCTAACATATATTGATCCATTTACTTCTCCAACCTCGATGCGGAAGTGATACCACTATTAACTCCACTTTGCAAATACGAAATGGGTATTTAAAGAGAAAGTCACGCAACTAGAGAGAAACAGACCTGGGACCTAAACCCCATCAGGGCAGTTCCCAGCTCCCAGCCTTTATCACTAGTTCCCCCTCTAAACACCTAACAGGATCATTAATTAAGACTTTTAGATTCTAAAGAAAACTATGGGAAATCTCCCAGGGAAAAAAAAATATCCTATCCTCAAAAGTAAAATTTAATTTCAAGACTGCTTTATGGACCTCAGCTTACAAAGCAACGCTCTATATATTTCTTTCTACATATCATAGTTCGACATTTAAAGCATCAGTGTATTGTTTAGATTCTGCCTCCCACCCCATGCCTCTAAAACCATATTCTGCAGCCCAATTACTCTATTTAGGACTCAAAACCAATCAACCAAGGAAATGCTCCGAGTTTTGCTTGTGTAATTACTTCTCATTGGAAAAGCTCTCCCAAATGCCTCTTGGCAGAGATAACTGCCTACCAAATATTTCTACTTCTCATCCATAGTCAAGAGCTTCTTATGAGAAGAAACCATGCATCGGGAACTGCATCTCCCTGCACCTGCCCATCTATATGGCTGCTATGAGTAGTTCTCACTCATGAAACATGAATGAACATGATGTCTGCCTGCTCCAGCTCTGGAGCCTACGAAGCAGTCCCCCTTCTCCTCTCACTCACCAGCCTTTGCTGACTTGATAAGAGTAGCGCTGCAAGCCTGGAAGCTACTTATTAACAACTAGAGGCCCAGTGCATGAAATTCGTGCATGGGGTGGGGTCCCCTTAGCCCAGCCTGCACCCTCTCCAATCTGGAACCCCTCAGGGGATTGGGCCTAAACCGACAGTGGAACATCCCTCTCACAATCCTGGACCACTTGCTCCTAACTGCTCGCCTGCCTGCTTGCCTGCCTTGTTGCCTCTAACTGCCCCCCTACCTGCCAGCCTGATTGCCCCTAACTGCCACCCCTGCTGGGCTGGTCGCCCCTAAATTCCCCCCACTGCCAGCCAAGTCACCCCCAACTGCCCCCACCCTGCTGGCCTGGCTGCTCCTAACTGCCCCTTTCTGCTGGCCTGGTCACCCCTCACTGCCCCGCCTGCTGGCCTAATCACCCCCAACTGCCCCCCTGCTGGCCTGGTTGCCGCCAATTGCCCCCCCTGCCAGTCTGGTCACCCCACACAGCCTAATATTCAGTCGTTCGGTCATTCCTCATGAACCCCCCTGCTGGCCTGGTCGCCCCATGCTCCCTGCTTGTTCAATCATCTGGTCATCCCTCACAAACCCCACTGCTGACTTGGTCATAAGAAGCCATCTTGTGAGGGCATGAGGGTTAATTTGCATATTATCTCCTTATTATATAGGACTAGAGGCCCAGTGCACAACTCGGCGGGGGGGGGGGGGTCCCTCAGCCCGGCCCACGCCCTCTTGCAGTCTTGGACCCCTCAGAGGATGTCTACCTGTTGGCTTAGACCCGCTCCCTGGGGGATTGGGCCCAAGCTGGCAGTCAGACAACCCTCTGGCAGCTCGGCAGCCCTTGGCGGATGTTCACTTGCCAGTGGGGAGCAGACCTAAGCTGCAGTCAGACATCTTTAGTGCTGCTGAGGAGGTGAGAGAGGCTCCCACCACCACCGCTGTACTGGCAGCCATCAGCCTGGCTTGTGGCTGAGCAGAGCTCCACCTGTGGGAGCGCACTGACCACCGGGGACAGCTCCTGCATTGAGCACCTGCCCCCTGGTGGTCAGTGTGTGTCATAGTGACCAGTAATTCCCAGTAGTTCTGCTGTTAGGGTCAATTTGCATATTACCCTTTTATCATATAGGATGGCAGACCCACAGGATAAAAGACACTGTGTCACTGGATCACTTCTTGGAGAAACGTCACTCACAGTCAGGAACATTTATTTTTAATTTCAGTTGAGGAAAATTTAAGTTTATTTTACTAGAAACCCTTGGGGTTTGGGAACTTATGTATGAACATCTGCTATCACTTCACCTAACATATAAAATTGTACCAGGATGAATGTTGCCACAACAAGACACCTGAAACAAGCGACATTAACTACCAGTCAGGCAATGAATTACAAAAACATCTGATATTGGAGTCAGGAAGTTATGCAGTAGCAAAACATTTAGTAAAACCATCACTTACATAAACTAGGAGAACAGACCACATAACCATGGAGTCACAGTGGTCAGCCAACCAGCTGGAAATGGCCAGTTTTCTTGTGCATTGACTATTATTAGGTTTCTTCTGTAAAATATTACAAAACCAGTACCTCAAGCAAGAACTGGCAGATATTCAAAAAGAGACCAAAAGCAACTGAGCCCAGTGCACATGGGTCTAAAGGATTGGAAATACTGAAACTCCTGGACCTCAGATAGTAAGAAATATGTTTCAAAAGATTTTAAGTAACAAACACCCAGAAAGACTCATGAGAAGAACAAAAATAACCAAATCCTGATTAAGATGCGGTCCTTCCTACCAACTGTTTCAAATGGTCTCAAGGTGACATCTCAGTTGCAGAGACAAAGAAATAAACCAGGAGTTAGAATCACATCTGAAAGACCAGGGAAGGCATTCTGGTAAATGGGACTGACTGGATACAAATGGATCTGAAGCTTCTTAAATTCTGGAGGGGACTGAATGCCAAAGAAGCTGTAAGTACAAAATAAAAGGCCTTTGACAAGTGTCAGGCCTAGACTGCATGGTCAGAAAGCAAACTTTGAGGCAGGGTCTAAGGTAATCCTCATCCTATACATGAAGGAACTAAGGTACAAAGGAGACATTTCCTACTCAAAGAGACAACAAGTAAATGAAATTTAGGGTTTGAGGTGTGGCAGATGACCTCCCTATTTTTTCCTCAAAACAAGAGCTGAGCCCTGGCCAGTTTTGCTCATTGGATAGAGCATCGGCCTGCAAACTGAAGGGCCACAGTTCAATTTCGGTCAAGGGCACTTACCTCTGGTGCAGGAGACAACCAACTAAAGAGTCTCTCTTATATTGACCTCTCTCTCTCTCTCTCTCTCTCTCTCTCTCTCTCTCTCTCCCTCCCTCCCTCCCTTTCACTCTCTCTAAAAAAAAAAAATATCAATGGAAAAAATATACTTGGGTAGAGATTAACAAAAAATAAAAACCTATATAATAAAAGCCTAGGTGGCATCACACCCTTGTGCAACATCATCACAAGATGGCCACCACAAGATGGCTGCACGCACAGCGAAGGTGGAGCCCAGTGGCCATTCCAAATGGTGAGTCCTGGGGGTCCCGTGGCTCTGCGTGGTGCAGAGGAGGCCAATTCCAGTGTCTCCGCCGCCTTGCATGGAGGAGGCAGGTTGCGGCAGGGGAGGGCAATTGGGAGCGATCAGGCTGGCAGGGGAAGGCAGTAAGACATCCCCCAAGAGTCCCAGATTGGAGAGGGTGCAGGCTGTGTTGAGGAACAGACCCCCCCTCCCCCCCGCTGTGCAGCAATTTCGTGCACCAGGCCTCTAGTAAATAAATAAAACAGGAGATGAAACTTCATGTAAAAGATACTCTTCCATCACCGAGAGAAAAACATTCTTTTCCTCAGGGATGGGGAGTCCAGGGTATAGAAATCTTTACAAACAGACCTTTAAATAACTCTTATCTCGCTTTACCCTCCCCACATCACACGTTTAATTACTTTTCCACAATTGCCTCTGTTTGTTCCACTCACTATATAACACTTAGGCCTGGCCACTTCTTTGGGTCTTATTTCCTTAAGACCTTCAGTGTTGTGTAAAACTTCTATTAAATGAGTCTGTATGTTTTTCTCCTGCTGATCTGACCTGTCAAGTTAATTCTCAGTCCCCATTGGAGACCTTAAGAGAATGGAGGTAAAGCGTAGCACCCCCTGCAGGCTGTACAACACCTGAACCACCAAATTAAAGTTTCCTAAACCTTAATGTGCAGGATATCATGTGTGGAGCATGTTATATGCAAATTAAAAGAAAACATCCAAAAAAAGTGAAATTGGATCTGAGGATGGGGATCACTAAAAATCATTCCAGGTGACTGTGATGCAAGTCCCACTCATTACAAACATTGCACAATCTTAGGAAATGGGAAATAAGTGGTTTCTATTAAAATTTTATAATTAACTTTATAATTAAAATAAATTAGAAGGTGTCTCCTGACCAGAGATATAAATGTATTTCTTCAGTTTTTTTAATCATTATGTTCATTATCACTAACACCATAATACTAATAAATAAGTATTTCTGTATTTAAGGCTTCAAATGTTTTAAGTGTTAACTAACACTGAGGTTTTTAAAAGTGTTCTGTGACTTTCAGGCAAGAATATATTCATAAAAAGGCTTTCGAAGGAAAAAGAGGAAAATTATGCTAACTTTAAAGATGAATCATATCGCTTTGTAGATTCTAGTCCAATGAAGCATTGAAATAGCACAGACTGAAATAAAGCCAGATGAGGTGTTATTTAGGAATGTCCTTCTGAATTAGACTTCTTCAGAGCAGAAAATGGTATCTATTTCCTAAAAGACTATGTGCTTTTGAAGCTAATGTGTATATGTTGTTTGAAGTTTGTAAGAAATCCATTTTCCCATAATAACGAATGAGTAATTTATGCCTGACAAAATGACTTTGTAATCGCTGAATGAAGATAAAAAGAGGAATTTGATTATCCTAATTAAGGATGATACTACAAAGGTGGCTCTGAACAGCGTGGGGCGTGCACAGGATTACTAACTACGATCTGATTATTTGCAAAACTGCTGTTGATTGTGCTGAATTAGTAGCAGATATGTTGATGTATTTGCAATTGCAGCCAAGTTCCCTGGTGACAGTGGCCAAGGCACAGGTGCCCATGGAATGTGGACAGCAACCTTACTCCTGAACTCCGGGTAGGACTATGTTGGGAAGTAGGAACCATGAGCTTTAATGAGAGAAGTTCATTCGAGAGAAAACGATTAAGTACCCTGACTCTAATAGAGTCATTTGTTAGAACTCTAATTCATGCAAAACAAACAGTCAAACAAATGGAAACACACTGCAGATTTTAGAATGTACCTGGGCCAATCTGGGGTTATGTCTGAGCATTTTCTCATGAATGAGAAATGGTGCTGGAAAAGCTCACCGGGTGAGGAGAGTGGATTGCGCTCTGGTTGTAAGCATGATAAAAGTGCAGATGGCCTTCTTCCGTTTCTGTCTTAATTAGAAAAGGAGCCGGTTCTCCCAGAGCTGGGGCTGCTGCAGCTGCAGGTGCTTGCTTCCCTGGGACCTGAGATGGAGATTGTCCCCAACACACTCACTGAGCGTGTCCTTGGCACCACCCACTTGGAAGGAATGAGGAGGGAAGGGGACAAGCCTGGGCCTCTGGTCTGGAGGGTGCCGCACAGAAACACCTGCACCCGGCCGCTCCAAAGGGAGGCATGAGGGACTGCAGTTCCAGCTGTGCGCCCACTGGGTCTGGACAGCAACTCTCACGGGAAGGTAAACATTCTGGGTAAAAATACATATTAAACTGTATCTATGGCACCGATTATTTGTCAATACCATGAAGATTCTGCAGAGGTCAAAAATAAGTAAAAAAGAAAAAAGAAAAAAAAGGAAGGCAAGAGATGAGCAAAGCTCTAAACTGGCTATCACCAGAGGCCACTTTTCAAGCCCCTGTGAATTTGCATCAGATTTTTCAGAGCTTTTAGGACAGCTGGAGTAGAAGCCATAGGCTGAGGTCCCCAAACGGGGGAATATGAGAGCATCTTAGAATAAACTGGGCTCCAATGGACACCCTTAAGAGTAAAGGCAAAGGAGACGTTGCTCCCTCCAGGAAAGGAAAAATGTCATCACCTTGTGTCATTGGGCGGAGGGGAGTAGTCCTCACACTCAGAACTCCTCCAACATGTGCTCCTCAGGTGGGAATACCACCTGCATTCTCAGGCCCTGGGTGGTCAAAATCAAACCTCCCCTGTGAACTTCATTTAGAAACCCCACGTGGCAATCAGCACCCTGAACCTGCATCATAAAATGCAGATTTTCTCCAGGAGAAATGTCCCCACATTTAACCTCAGCAACATCTCACAGGAAAACGCATGTAATGGAAGCTCATAGTTAACAATCACAACTCGGTTTCCGGGTGGCGACCGAAAGTTATTACTTGTGCATTGTCTTGTGGTTTTCTGATTGTTAATGTGGGAGCAATGCTTATCTCAGCTTTCTGTACTCCAGGCAGAATCAGAACTTCCCGCATCTTCTTCACATGGTTGGACAGAAATATCTCCAACGTCTGAGGCTGCCTTCTCTATACATGTGCAAACTTGCCTATTTTCTCCTCACACATAGGAACATTGATTGCACTGTTCCTACACTGACATGTAGCATTCAGTATTTCAGTTCTCCACAGTACAGTGATCAAATTATTGATCATGGCATAAAATTTGAAGTAGGCAAAGAAAAATATAATTAGCCTTGAAAAAACTGGATAAGAAATGTTTTTATTTCTTCTGTTAACTTGATTGCAATAGTGTTGTGAGGAGGGACCTATTTGGGAATAAGAGTTAAGACTGTATGATTGATATTTAATAAATATTTTGTGTTATTTCCCATTAATATTCCACAGGGCATGGTGGAAGATAGATAGTAAATGAAATATCCTTTAAAATGTTTTGGCCCAGTTATTTTTGAATTCCTTTCAATATCCCAGGAATCCAAACAGCTATAGCTACTTGAACAACAAACACAGGTACTGGTTCAGGGAACAAATAATATTTCTGATTTAAAAATTTACTTATCCTGCTACCCCTGCCTTATTTCAGAGCTGAATGACCAATTTGTAGATCATTATAAAAGCCTATAAGAGAGAGAGAGAGAGAGAGAGAGAGAGAGAGAGAGAGAGAGAGAGAGAATCTTCTATTTCAGACCTTTCACTGGCTTCCCACTCCCTCCATAATAAAATATGTTCAAAGATATTCTTACTAGAAGCCCAGTGCACAAAATCCATGCACTGGGGGGTCCCCGCAGCCCAGCCTTCACCTTCTCACAGTCTGGGAGCCCTCAATGGATGTCTGCCTGGTGGCTTAGGCCTGCTTCTCTCTCAGTCCCGATTGGCCGGACCCCAGCAGCAAGCTAATGTACCCTTTGGAGCATCTGCCCCTGGTGGTCAGTGCACATCATAGCAAGTAGTTGAGTGGCCTTAGCATGTCATTAGCATATTACGCTTTGGTTGGTTGAATGGATGACCGGACACTTAGCATATTAGGCTTTTATTATATAGGATTAGAATGCTGTGCAGTCTCTGCTCCTGCAGGAATATGTTGCTGCCACATATTCTAACTTATATGAATATTTTGCCTTTGCTTGGCTTAATAAATGAATAATTTGAGGAAAACGCTCTTTTTGATAACCCTTCAATAGAATATACCAAAACCCCATTTACTTCTTTTCTGTGGTTTCATATATTAAGTCAGTTGGATATGCCAGACTTGCATTACTCTTTTTAGATCTATGAAATATATTGTCCTTTGCATTTTCCCTCTTTAAAGTTTTCATAAAACATAGTTTTCTTGGTATCATACTTTTCAGAGTATGGAATGACAGTTACTTTAGAAGAAATTTTAAATAATGGTTGCAGAAGTTTTCAAAACAATACATACATGAGGAGTGGTATGAAATATAACTCAATAAAGTTATATTAAAACTTCATACAAGTTATTTGAAATGCCCTAGAATAATTGGATAATTAACTTTGCCTACTGCTAAGGGAGACTATTTAAGTCAATCACTGTGTACAACTTCATGATAAAATAACTTGCATGGTCTTTCTATGCTGAGGGCAGTGTAACTTCATTTCTCAGTTTCCAACTGATCTTGTTCCATAACTATCCTAAATTACAGATAGAACCTTATAGCCAAATAGTTCCATATGCTTTTTCTTTTAATTATTTTCTTGTTGATACCCATGTCTCATAAACTCACCACAGTGCTGGAGTAGCAGAACGTCTCTATGCTTCATTGCTGCAAGGGCATTGGTGTTCTTCCAGATGTTAAAGAGAGCATAATGGAGTGATAGTTGTCACATCTTACATTAAAGAGAAAGGCAAGGAGTATTTGGTGGCTAAAGCAGCCATGTGTTTATCTCAATGACCTTTATGGCTGTGTGTGTATGTGGTGTTTGAGGAGGGATGTACTGTTATTACCTGTCACATTTCAGAAGAGAAAAATGTCAGGTAACATGCTCAGTCCAGTCGGGTTGCTGTAACAAATTATCACAGACTGAATGACTTAAACAACAGACATTTATCTCTCACAGTCTGGAGGCTGGAAGTCCAACATCAAAATGTCAGCAAATCTGGTATCTGGTGAAGACTAGCTTCCTGATTCATAGATGGCATCTTCCACTGTGTCCTCACATGGAGGAAGGGGAGAGGGAGCTCTCTGGGGTCTCTTTCATAAAGACTAATCTCATGATAGGGGCTGCATCCTCCTCACCTAATCACCTCCCTTGGACCACACCTCTTAATATCATCATATTGGCAATTAGGTGTCAACCTATAAATTTAGTGGATGGGGGACCACAAACATTCAGTAAAGCCATAATATGTTCCCAAGATCAAATAGTCCAAGTTGCCTGATTAAGGGTCCATATCCTTAAACACTGAGATGTGCTATTCTTATTTTACCTATAAAGACATGCTTCATTTTATTATTATATGTAAATATCCTCACTGAATCCTAGACTGGTGTATTTCATATATATTTTATTTTATGTTTCTCAAAGAGATGAGTGAGTATTCACCTTATCACTTTGTATCTAACTGTCATTTTAGTTGTCTGTTTGCCCAAAGATTCTTAAAATACCTCAAGGCCAAAACTACTTTATATTTAGTGATATGTCCCCAACATTCATAATAGCACTTGGCCCAAGGTAATAGCTTAACAGTTTGAAGAATGAATTAATAATATCAGGTTCTGTCATGCAACTGGAGCTTAAGCAAAGAAAAGCCATTGATGCACTATCAAAAGACCTTACAGTCTTGCGGAGCAGGAAGACTGAGATAAATTAGATTGAAGCCTTCATATTATTCTGAGGTTTACCCAGGTTGGGATGTTTTTGCCATCTTTTCACCTGAAGTATTTTGACAAATCGTGCCTTCTATTGAAGCTTTTCTAACCACCTATGTTCTGTATCCCTATAAATTACAGCCACACCTTTCCAGGAGAAGAAAGAAGTCATTTCCACAGGACAAATAATTAATTGTGATATAAAATGACCCATATTTTATTATTATATTTAAGCAAGTATATTTGTTTTCTCCATTATACTGTAAAATCTTTGAAGTTTTGAAATAGTCTTAAAATATTTTAGTACCCAGTTCTAGTTTATTTCCTGGCACATAGTTGCTACTCATGACTTTCTTGAAATACAGTGTTCAATAAATCTTTACGAACAAAAATTGTGAAAAAGTAAAAAGTATATTTTAATAGGGATTTCAGTAGAAATCATAAGGGAATCTGAATGAAAAAAGAAAAATGTAACCTTCAGTCTAGAGAAGAATAGCCTATATGAATTCTACAGAATAGGTCTTAGAAAATGTAATAAAAAAGGTCCATTGATTAAAAGAAATTGGACCTATTGCTCATAATAACATCTCATTGATTGAAAAACACTCCTTGTAATAGCTTCCTTCAATGCAGCATCTGTCAAGCATTAACCTTTCAGCCTCATGATCATGTGAAAGGAATTTCTTGCTTATATTACTGGTCATATGACCCCATCATGACATTTAATTAATTGCATCTATTGAACATAGATTTGGGGTTTTCTAAAAATAGAGAGATAGACATTAGAAAAACAAGACATTTCCCCATTTTTCATAGAAGAGAATTAACCCTATGATCTGTATACCTGGAGATAGTTTAGCAAACTTGACTATCTCTGGTAAATGATTTATACAAGTAGATAATAATTAAGTTTTACACTTATGAACATATATGTTTTGAGATATATTTAGGAGCTATCATAATATGTGCATTTACTCTAAGAATAAATTTTCAAATACAATGTATTAGTAATCTCATTCTAAAAGATGAGTTAAAATTATACCAAATTCTTTAAATATGAAAATTAACAAACTACGAAATAGTTAACAATGTTTTATTATTAACACTAGGCAATCAATAGGCACATTTTAACAAAATAAATAACAAAATATATAAACATTTTAACTAAACATAATCTTTTATTTCCAGTTTTGAACTTGTGTTATTTTTATAAGCGATCAAAAGGGGAGATAACATATGTTTAAAATAAAATAAATGTACTTGCATTTCTAGCAAAATACTAACACAATTTTATCATTCACTTAGCAACTAAAATCTATGAAATCAGTGGTTATATAAAACAAAATTGCATACCCTTTTATGCCATGCCCCAAAAGAATAAATGACCTTTTCTATTAATTGTCTATATTTTTCATGTAATTACTTTAATCCTGGTAGAAGTAAAATTAATGATTAGCATTTTAATTTAGGTTACAATTTGAATCTGCAACTAACTGAAATAAATTTTATTGAAATTTCGCACAAGGAGTTTAGAAGCACTCAAGTTCCATCACACTTTACTCTTGCCAGTGTCTTTGCATTAATATAGCCACTCTCTTTCAAAATAGGTTTTAATGAATTCACAAGTTTGCAAATGATGGCTGAACTTAATGGAAAAAAAATAATTTCAAAGAAGATTCTCAGCTATTCAAATGTCACTCATAAATACAGCAGAAATAATTATAATAGAGAAGATAAACAGAAAGTAGTGGTCAGAAAGTTTATCTACACTGGATAAGAATGAATCCTTTAGAACTGTAGAGGATTTTGATTATGGGCCTGCCCTGCATGTGGCAAAATGCTGGAGCTGATAATGCTTTTTCTGGCACTTCTGTAATTGATGGCCATATCTGTTCCTATCATGCCTAAACAGAGGCAGTGTCTAGATAACAGCAAACTGGTTGTTGAAAATTGAAATAATCAGAAATAGTATTTTGAAAAATGTTTTTAACTAACAATGTTTAATTTCAGTTTTTGTTTAAATGAGAATCAGAAAATTTTTGATTCAATTAATACAATAACATTTCTGGTTTGCTTTGAAATAAACCAAACAGCCCTGACTGGTTTGGCTCAATGGAGAGAGCGTCAGCCTGCAAACCGAAGGGTCCCAGGTTCAATTCCAGTCAAGGGCATGTACCTTGGTTGTGGGCATATCCCCAGTAGGGGGTGTGCAGGAGGCAGCTGATCGGTGTTTCTCTCTCATCGATGTTTCTAACTCTCTATCCCTCTCCCTTCCTCTCTGTGAAAAACCAATAAAATATATTTTTAAAAAAAGAAAGAAAGAAAGAAACCAAACATTGTAACTCACAACCAATAAGTAGGAAGAAATCAAATGGCCAATAAACTCATTTTTATTTACAATATCCCTCAGTATATGGAAGGGAAGATTGATTGAATTAGAGATAATTTGATCAACTAGCCCATTGCCATTTTATCAGATAGCTCAGAACTTTGCCCGAATATTCAGACCAGATGGAATGAGGGCAGAGGGACTGATGGCTTCTGCTTGGTGACCACTGAATCAGTAATGCCAAATTGAAGAGACAGAGAGAGAGAAAGAGAGAGAGAGAGAGAGAGAGAGAGAGAGAGAGAGAGAGAGAGAGAGTCTGTCTTCAGGAGATTCCTGAAATACCTAATACAGGGGAATCAAGGCAATATCCACTGGTTCAAATAAACCAACAAACGAATCTCAGGAACACATGACTCCATGGGATTTCCTCATTTGTTTATTCATTAATTCAGCGTTTTTACTGAATGCCTGCTTTTGGGCCAAGCACTAATGTCAGTTGCATTTGTTGATGTTCATCCAGCATAAGGTATATTTCAATTCTTCTTTTTACTATTGATTTTTATCCTCAACAGCAATGTAACTCTATGAGAGCAGGGATTATAGCTTGTTTGGCTCAGTGCTTTTTCTTTGCGACCCGGAACAGTGCCTGGGAGATAGCAATCACCAATAAATATTTGGTAGTTAAAGGAATAAACAAATTGATGACCTATTGTCTATCAATCAATAAATAAATACCATTAAAGAAATAAAAGACACACAAAAAAACAAGAGGTGACCTGCAAAGGATTTCACTGACAAGTGGACAAAAGTGATGAGAATTTTTTTATAGGAAAAGAAGGCACTCAAACGCTCTATTAGTAAATGAAAGAGGCTCAAACTAAGTAGAAATCAGGTATATGTCAATTGAAATTCAAAAGCAATTCCATTTTACGCTCACTGAATTGGCAATATTTAAGAAATATGATAATATAAATTACTGGTGAGGAAATGGATCAATGAAGCTTTAGTGCACTGTTGGTCAGAATTCAAATTGGCAAAACCACTTCAGGAAACAATTTGACATTATCTGGTAAAGTTAAATATCTATACATCCTACAGCCCAGCAATCGCACTCAGAGGTGTGTGCCTTGGGAATATTTTGCACAGGAGTACATGGAAATATTTATAAGAATGGTCATAGCTATACTGCTTATAAAAGAAAAAACTAGACACAAAGTAGGTGTTTATCAATAGAGAGTGAATAAATACATTATAACATAGATTTCTACTAGTCAATTTTATACAACAATGAAAATGACATATTCATAATAGGTATGTCCTATATAATAAAAGCGTAATATGCAAATTGACCGAATAATAGAATGACTGGTCAGCAGGGGCGGGGCTGGCAAGCTGATGGTGCCAGGCTAGCCAAGGCAGGTGCCAGCCGGTGCTATCCCCTTATCAGTCCATTGGTCGCCTCCCACAGTGGGAAGCCAGACTGTGGCTTACGCCCACTCCCCACAAGGAACGGGCCTAAGCCATCAGTCAGACATCCCCTGAGGGCTCCTGGACTGTGAGAGGGCACAGGCTGGGCTGAGAGCCCCCCCCCCCAACCTCAATGCACAAATTTTCGTGCACCAGGCCTCTAGTTATTACATATAGATATTACTCCTTTATATGTATTTACATCTGGGGTTGAATCCCCCATCCCCCATCTCTTGCCTTAGGGCATTCAATGAATTACCAAACTATCACCATTCTTCTTCCCATATATTTCTCCTAGTTTGCTGTGATAAAGCACCTGAACTGCCAAAACACACTCATCATTTTGTCCTAAGTTCATTTTGAATGTTTTAAATACAAACTCTCACCTGACCAATACAATTCAACATCTATTGCAATACAATTCAACCACTTCAAAAAGCATCCAAAAATCTCACACCCCCATAGGATCAAATGCAAACATTTTGCACTGCGTATCCAGATCTGCCAGACAGGATCCCTTCATACATTTTGAGCTTCATTTCCCTGATCTCTTCCATGCAGCTTTGCTGCAGCTGGACCCAAGTAGCTACAGGTTGGCACATGTTCTTTGACATTGTCATTCCCTAAGGCTTATGTCCTTGCACATACTGTCTCCAAGATGGGCAGCAAGCATAGAGGATGGGACATGGACGGTAGAATCCATCTGCCTAGGCTCAAGTTCTTTTCTGTCCCCATTCAGGCAAGTTACTGACCTCTCTGTACCTTAGTTTATTTTCTGTCAAATGCTGTTAGTAATATTCCTTATGTCATAGGATTTTATGAGGATTACTGATTCAATATTTGTACAGTGCTTAGAACACTTCCTTGGCACTGCATGAGCTCTATGTAAATTGTATTAAAATAGCTGGAGTGACTCCTCCTGTGTCTGCTCAGAAATCTCTCACTCAAGTTCTCTTCAAGACTTTCCTCCTCTGCAAAGTTCTCCATGAATGTTCATGGTTCTTCTAAGTCCGCTGAAGGTGCCTAACTTCCATAGCAGGTAGCAAAGACTGGCTCGTCATTGTCTGTTTTCTGCTCCAAGTCCTTAACCTCTCTGAAAGAAGGAATCTATTTTTGTCCCTGTTTTTCTTTTTATTTAATTTATTGAAGTGACATTCGTAAATAAAATTATATACGTTTGAGGTGTACAAATATATAATGCATCATTGATGTATTATAGTGTGTGTTCACCACCCAAAGTCAAGACTCCTTCCATCAACCTTTATACCTACTATACCCTCTTCTGCCCCACCTGTACCCCCTTTCCTTCTGGTAACCAATTTATCGTTGTCTGTGTCTATGAGTATTAATTTTTTTGCTTAATCCCTTCATATTTTTCACTCTGCCCCAAACCCTTTCCTCTCTAAATAGCTGTCAGTCGGTTCTCTGTATCTATGAGTCTGTTTTTATTTTGTTTGTTAGCTTATTTTGTTTATTGGATTCCACACACAAGTAAAATCATATGATACTTGACTCTGGCTGGTTTATTTCACTTATCATAATAATCTCCAGGTCCATCATGCTGCCACAAAGGTAAGATTTCCTTTTTTTTTAAGTCTGAGTTATATTCCATTGTGTATACATACCACAACTTTTTTATCCACTCATCTACTGATGAGCACTTGGGCTGCTTCCAAATATTGGCTAATGAAATAATGCTGCTATGAGCATTGGGGTGTATCTATTCTTTCAAATAAGGCAGATCCATTTTTATTTTCTTTAGGTAACTGTGCACTGCTTTCTAGAGTGGCTGCACTAATCTGCATTCCCACCAACAGTTCCAAAGGTTCCCTATTCTTCACATCCCCCGCCCCATTGTATGGTCTTGCCTCCTTTGTCACATATCAATTGACCATAAAGGTGTGTATTTATTTCTGGGATCCCTATTCTGTTCCATTGGCCTATATGTCAGTCTTTATGACAGTACCATGCTGTTTTGATTACTATGACCTTATAGTTTAGTTGGATATCAGAAATATCAGGGAAACAAGGCATAGAAATATTTATGTAATTTATATAAGGAGTGAAGACAGGATTCAAATCCAGTAGTTAATTTCTCTGAGCTCATGCCTTAAACCTTTCATTATAAATGTTCAAAAATATTCTTCAAACATATGATGTGAGGTGGGAGAGGAACAGTAGGGAGAATCTTTGGCGGGGTCATGTATAGTTGAGTTGCTCCCTCTACAAAAGTCTGTGAGAATCTAAGTCTGGGGATGGGGATGACAATGTCACTGAAATGGATGAAACTGAAGGCTAAACCACCTATGAAAAACTATAATAGTACACAGTTCATTCAATCTCTGGGTTTTATTGGAGCAAGTGTAGAACAGGAATAAACTCAGAATTAGAGCCATAATTCTATGCTACAAATACTCAAACTAGAGCAAGAGATGGAAAAAACAAGTGTCAACAGGAAGCTTCCACATTAGAGTCCAGACAAGGATAAAGATGCATTACTGATGCGTTCCTTTAATTGGAGGCCTTCTGTCCTCTATCAAGACAGGGAATATGATAAAGCTCCAGAACTAATCCAGGGAATTGCAAGAATTAACTGGGTACAATGCACATTTAAGATCATGTAGTGCTTCATAGGTA
Organism: Myotis nattereri; assembly: GCF_964212035.1. Classification (NCBI taxonomy): domain Eukaryota; kingdom Metazoa; phylum Chordata; class Mammalia; order Chiroptera; family Vespertilionidae; genus Myotis; species Myotis nattereri. The sequence continues at coordinate 152,030,721 of NC_138075.1, forward strand.
CAAAGTAGGTCCTCATCCAGATCCCCTAAACAGATAAGCTGTTAGAATATTTCCCCAACTATTACATAATAAACAAAAGCGCGTTCGGATGAGCTGTGCACCCTTAACACTGTAGTTTAGTGTTCTTTCAGTATAAACTTCTTCCCTAAATAATAATATAAATGGTCTCAGCCTTGTTAAGTCATGAGGAGTCACCTTCCTTACATAGGGACCATGCTCCCACATTTTTCTCCAGCCCCAGAACACAGTCAAACTGGAATCACCTTGAGATGAGGAAGACAGGGGGAAAGTTGCCTAGTGAAGATTTTTTGGCACAAATAAATTTATTGTTAGAAAATGTCTTCTTTATAAGGAGCAGACATGACTGCTCAAGAAATCTTGATGGATGAAAATGGCAACACACCGAGTGAGAAAAAGTAACATTTTTCTGCTCTGAATGGCCATGGACTCTCTGAATATAAATGCTCTTCAGTTGGCTTATTTTGCTTTTATGCTACAATCACTAGCATTTTCCTATAATTCAACAATAAATGAAGACGAATGAAGTGGATAAATTATACCAGACCATGTACTACCTTGGTTTTTGAGTGACCCAGGCCTAGCCCTTCTGTCTTCACCATGCCTATGGTTTTGGGAGGAGTTCTGGCTAACCTTGATAGATATTAGGAGGAATAGCTATAAGAAAATGGAATCGGAAAACAATTTGCTTAGTTTGAACACTGTGGTGGTCCTGGGCTGAGAGAGAAATGAAGAGAAGACAGTGGGACAGAGATTGAGTGAACTACAAATAGGAATTTTTATTCTGGGTATGTCCATGACAAGAATAGATGAGTACCGGCCTCTAATCATGCTCCTACGGGAAAGTGCCCAGCTTTAAGGAGCTGGCTGACATCCTCTTGTCCTTGGTCAGTTAATGAGTTTGCTGGGTCTTCTCGTGTATCAGGAATCTTCAAACGTTATGCAAATCAGTGAGAATTCACTTTCACATCCAGAGATCAGCTAAAAGCACATGTGTTTAAGTTTTCTAGGCGTAATGTCTGGTTAAAAGGAGACTAGTACTTCTCCAGTCTTCTTAAAATTACTTCCTCCTAGCATCTCCACACTGGTTTTCTAAATTTCAGTTGCTGTAGAACCTAACAGTTAATGGATATCTGTTAGCAATGCAGTCATTAGAGTCGTGTTAATTAATACTATTGATAAATTAACATTATTTGTAAGTTAACAGGAAGGTCAAATTAGACAGAGTATACTTTTATTATTGTTTGAAAAAATATAAAGAAATATTCCGACATGCTTTGCTCAACAGAACTATTGTCACTGCAGAAGCTTTACAACACAACAGAAAGGCTCCATTACAAAAAGTACTTTGAATAAAACATAGATGTAAAAGAAATTTAAGAGTTATGTTTAATTTTAAAAATTATTAAATGGCTCATACATGAAGTCATATGCTTCTCCTGACCAAAATACATTTTTCAGCCCAAGGGTAAAGGAAATGAACAGGGCTCAGTATTATTGCCTCTGCCAGTGGATAGTGAATTATTTTTATATTACCATGAATACGTTGGTACTACAGTAATTTTGTTTTATAAGCCCTTGGCTCATATTATCAAGCACTGCATTAGCCATTTAATACACAAGAGACTACAGCAATGCCAAAAATGCCATATCAATTTACTTGCATTAGAAAAAAAGTCAGTAAAGAAACTTCTGCAAACATCTCTGGTGACTTAACTATTAGATTTATTTTTATGCTGCTTTATTATGGATTATATAGCATATATTAATTCTGCTAAATAATGTGGTATATTTTTAATTAGACCAAACAATGGAACCATGAATAACACAGAGAAATGGCACTCAGAATACACGACACACTCTAACTTCCAGAAGAAGAAAGAAAAAAAAAAGGAAAAGCTATTTCGTGGCCTTGAAGAATTAGGGTCATAAACTGATAAAATTATCCACAAAAGCCTTAGAGACATCAGAATATTCCCCATTTAAGCAGCAATATGTTGAAGAATAAATTTCCATTTTGAGTAGCTCAGTTCTACTCTCTATAACCCCTAAAGGGGAGTGCTGTTCAATGCATCTTTGTAAGGACAAAACTGTGGCTGTTTATTGTGCTTATTTAACCAGCTAATGTTTATCTCCATGTCTGCCTCTTAAACGCACTGATATTGGGTTGAATACAATGCTTTTTGTTATTTCTTCCTATAGAGAATCTTGGTAAGTATAGAGGAAAATGATATACTATAGAACTTCTTGGCTTTTTTTCTTCACAAATTTATCTATTGGTAAATATAGATAATTACAATATTGTAAATGAAATGGAGAGCAAAGAGGAGTATTTAGTAATTTTATAGCACAACTACCAGTTACATTGCACAGAATATTACCCTCAAAGCAAGAAATTATGTCAATTTATTAATTTACTGAGCTATAAATGTATCTGGTGACTATCATGTTGTTGTTTTTAGTAGTAGTAGTAGTAGTAGTAGTAGTAGTAGTAGTAGTATTTAATCTTCATTGGAGGATATTTCCATTGATTATAGAGAAAGAGGAAGGAAGAGAGAGAGAAAGAGAGAGAGAGAGAGAGAGAGAGAGAGAGAGAGAGAGAGAGAGAGAAGAGATGTGTGAGAGAAATATCGATCAGTTGCCTCCTGTATGTGCCCTGACTAGGTATTGAGTCTGCAATTTTTTGGTGTAAAGGATGATACTCACCCAATGGAACCACTGATCAGGCATGTTATATTTTAAATCAATTTCATAAATAACTTATTGCATAAAGCCTAACTTCTGATCTAAGTTAAAAATACATAAGAGCTTATTAATATAATATATCAACATAATAATCACCTCAAAGAGCAAAGTTCTTAAGTAATTATTTGTTCATTTTTATAATTTTGACTAAATGATATAGGCATACTTCCTTACCTGTAACTTCAATAAATTCATTTAGGAAAATAGAGTCAAAGAGAATAAATATACTGTTTAGATAAAAACAACATTCTGTTTTAATCTTACAGTAATATAGCATATGATATTTTATTTTAATATTGTGCCTTATTTCAGGGGGGATTAGACAAAAAACAGTCACCTACATGAAAGAAAATATATCTTTTAAAAAAATACATATGGGCCCTGGCTGGTGTGCCTCAGTTGGTTGGGCATCACCCTGTGCACCAAAAGGTTGCTGGTTTGATTCCTAGTCAGGGTATGTGCCCAGGTTGCAGGCTTAATCCCAGAAAGGGGGTGTGCAGGAGTCAGCCAATCAATATTTCTCACATTGATGATTCTCTTTCTCTCTCTCTCTCTCTCCCTTTCACTCTTGCTAAAAATCAATAAAAATATATTTTAGAAAAAAAATACATATGGAAACAGGGATGGATGAATAGGCAAAATGAAGAGGGGTTTTAGGGCAGTGATACTCTAATGGTGATACATGTCATTACACATTTGTCTAAACCCATTGAAAGTGAACACCAAATGTGAACCCTAATGTCAACTATGGTCTCTGGGTAATGATGGCGTATCAACGTTGGTTCATCAGTCGCAACAAATTTGTCATCTGGTAGGAATGTTGACAGTGCGGCAGGCTGTCTAGCAAGTAGAGAGTACATGAGAACTCTCTGTTATTTTCCACTTCATTTTTCGGTGAACCTAAAACTACCTTAAAAAGTAAAGTCTAATAAAATATTTCTTTTGAGAAATCAAACTCATGTTTCTATATATTTCTTTCTATTGAGTTTTTAAGTCAAACAATTATATAATGAACATTCTTATTACAGAAAGAAATATAGGAATAATATCAAGTACACTCTAATATAAACAATAACAGTGTATCAATATTGGTTCATTCCTTGTATCAAAGTATCATACTAATGTAAGATACTAGAGATACTAGATATAAGATACCAGAAAATGTTGGTACAAAGGACCTCTGTACTATTTTTGCGTGTTTTCTGCAATTATTCTAAAGTAAAAAGTTTATATAGAATAAAAAGCACACACAAAGAAAATATGGAAAACAAAATAAAGAAAAAAATTAATATATTAGAAGATGTCAAGTTAAAATTATAATAAAAAATATATACCTGAAAATGATGGTGCTTTATAAAATCCAAAGAGAAAAATATTGGATACATTCAAGAAACATGCAAATAAAATAAGTAGAAAAAAGAAATATGGAAGATGCGTACATTTAATTATAAAAGACAGTGAAGGGATTGGCCAAAGAACATATATGCATAGCCTATAGACATAAAAGAGTGTTGTGGTAGCCAGAAGAAAGAGGGTGTGGCAGAGACTGGGTGGAGGCAAGCAAAGATGGGGAGGGGGGAGTGAAGACATCTGTAATAGTGTCAACAATAAAAATAAAACATATATAATTTTGTATAAGCATTTTAGTTTTTATAAAATATATACCTGAAATATATAAAATGCTATAGTCAGCCCCACCAAAAAATTATTCTTACAACAGATATATAAAGGGAGAAAAACAAGTATTTTTCCTGCTATCTCTGTGCTTACTCTTATTTCTGCCTAAGTAGTTAATGAGAAAAACACCTTTTTAAACTTAAATTCCAGTTAATAATTACAGAAGAAATGACAGAATTAAGGCATAACAATATTACAATCCATAATAAATTCTTCCTTGTTCACAGAAATATTAATTAGCTATTAAAACCATGAAGAAAACATATGATGGTGAATTTCCTGATCAGGCTGAACACATCCATTAATCTTACTGTCAGTAAAATGGGACAGAGGCTATATGACAAGCAATGTGATGGAATAGAGAGAGCAGAGCACCACCTATGAATCCTCTTGTCAGAATAATTAAACCTGCATCTAATCAAGACATTAGCTCTAAAAATTAGTGTTCAAAAGGGGACAAATTAAGCCATACCAGCCAAGTCATAAATGTGAAATTGGACAGATGTCCTGGTTCCTCCAGTTTAGATGAATAGGACAATAAACCAGTGTTATCAATAAGTCAGTGGCATAGAAAGAAAGAAGGAAGGGAACAGTTAGAGAAGATGAGATCTGTTGATGGGGGGGTGAGGTTTATGAGCAGCTTGGAGCCTACACATCTGTGATGGGGTCTGTCTTTCAGGGAACCTGTGCCCCTGGACTTGACCCTCACCTGTCTTCTTGACTATTTCCCCCCTTAGGTGGGACAGGATGGTGGCAGTGGGCTGCAGTGGGTACTTCCCATCCCCCAGGTACATGAAGAGTGAAATCATACTCTTACTTTATCATGTATATGCTTAGACAATTGTAGAAATGCCCTTGTTTAAATAGCCTTTTCCATACTGAATATAATTTTCGGGGTTTAACAAATTTATAAATATGTGTGTATTCATGCTCTAGCACCAAGCTTATTTAAATTATAATCTCTTACTAATATGTTTATTCATTAGTTCCTATACCTATTTATTTGTCACAAATTTCCTGGCTAATTCTATTTTATTTTTTATATATTAGTTTTAGGGATGGTTTGTCCAGGTTAACAAAACAGAAAACATCAATATTTTTCTAGGTTGAGTTAAATTATAAGATTATTCATGTAAAAATGAGACATTCATTTTGAGACTTCTACCTACATTAAAAATGCATCTCTTTTTTCATGTAGTTTTTAACATTTATTATTTTGACAAGCAATGAGTTAAACAGTAATCAAGTGATATTTTGTTATGTTTTAATTAAATACTAGTGGCCAGTTGCATGAAGATTCATGCAATAGGCTTTCCTTCCCCTGGCTGCTGGCACTGGTTTTCCTCTGGCACCCGGGGACCAGGCCTTTGGTCCAGCCACAGCAGCGAGGCTCAGCTTCTCTGCTCCAGCTGCTCCCAGCCCCTCCTTTTTTTTTTTCCCAGCTCCTGGAGCGGAGTCTAGGGCCAGCAGGAAGCTTGGCTTCCTCCATTGCCAGGAGCAACCCAAGCCTCCTGCTTGCTCCAGCTCCATGACCACCGCCATCTTCAGTCATCTTCACTCTGTGCCGGCATATGCAAATTAACCACCATCTTTGTTGGGTTAATTTGCATAATCGCTCTGATTGACTGGTAGGTGGAGTGGAGGGGCAGAGTGACAGAGTGATGGTTAATTTGCATGTTTCTCTTTTATTATATAGGATGACTTGAAGAATGAAAGTCAGTAAAAGTCATATAATAGTGCAGTGGTCGGCAAACTCATTAGTCAACAGAGTCAAATATCAACAGCACAATGATTGAAATTTCTTTTGAGAGCCAAATTTTTTAAACTTAAACTATATAGGTAGGTACATTGTTATTAACTTAATTAGGGTACTCCTAAGCTGGCCTTTGCTAAAAGCGTCCTCAATCTGATTGGGGTACGTTCGCTGAGGTCAACCCCTTCCAACTCTCCCATCCACACTCGTCTTGTATACTTTTTTCGTCTACCTCCTTTCCAAAAACTGACTTCTGAGCATGGGCCACGAAGTTTCAATTGCACTGTACGTGCACACCTGCACGTGGTATTTTGTGGAAGAGCCACACTCAAGGGGCCAAAGAGCCACATGTGGCTCTCAAGTCGCGGTTTGCCGACCACTGTGGTAGTGGGACTGCATGTGGGAAAACCTTGGAGTTAGAAACATCTTAGTCCATAAACTGCAAAAACTGCATGGACATGTTTTTTCTGACATGTTTCTGCTCTGGGGAACACCCTGCTTTGGAGGAGCCTGCACCAGGAAGTTGGCACCAGGGTTATGCCGTTGACCAGCTGCTGACAAGCTCACCATCAAGATGGAGGAAGGTCTTCAGGAATCCAGAATATTTACTGTCAAATTCAAAAAAGAAAATGTCCTGAGTTGCCCAGTGTTGTTAATAGCAGCTACTACTGTGGAAAGAGAAGAATTGGGCACAGAAAGACCAGCTGACTCCTCAGAGATCATTAAGGTTTTTATTCTTCCTCTCTTGTTACGGACTCCATATTTGTGTCCCTTCCAAATTCATGTGTTGAAACCTAAACCCAGTGTGATGGTGTTCAGAGGTGGGCCTTGGGGAGGTGATGAGATCATGGGGGTGGAGCCCCCTAGTGGGATTAGGGTTCTTACAAAAGAGACCTCAAGGAGCTTCCACCGTGTGAGGACACAGGAAGATGCTGTCTATGAACCAGGGAGTGATCCTCAACAGACAATGAATCTTGGTCTTGGACTCCCAGCCTCCAGACTGTGAGAAATGATGTCTGTTGTTTGTAAGTCCTCAGTCTGTGATGGTCTCTGATGGCAGTCAGAGTGGACTGAGATGAAACTCAATACCAAAGCCATAAATAGCAGATTAATGTCATCTTTCATCAGTATATCAATTAGAAAAGTCCAGTAATTGTCCCATTCTGAGAATCATTTTCTCGGTTCTTATATGGAGCAGCAAGTGCTAATCGTATTTTTTAATATTCCTCATCTGGAATCAGATTTATGAGATGTAACTATGTTGAAGTTTCTCAATAAAGGTCAATAATTCCTGAAATATACATAAAATATGACAACTGCTTTAACATGAGATGTAAACCTTCAGTTATGCGGTAACTATTTAATTAATAGTTGGAGGAAGAGTGTTGGGCCTCCATACTGAAGGCATACGGAGGGCAGCTGGGCAGACAGGTGATGTTAGACTTGTATTATGAACAGGACTGCACAGCGCTACCTGGAAACCATGTGCAAAAATGTCATAGTGGGACCTGACACCTAGAAAATCACTGTACCCTCACCTCTAAGATACTCATCCATGATTAAGAGGGAATAATTGGACTCTGAATTACTATCCAAGGAATAAGGTATCTAACTGGCGTGTTCATTGTACATTTAATTGGGTTTAATTCATGTTGTGTTACTGATATGTTACCTTTTAGCAAATGGCACTCATGGGTGAGAAATTCTTCCCTAGCTTAATAAAAGGACAGCCCTGGCCAGGTGGCTCAGTTGGTTGGAGCATCTTCCTGTCCACCAAAAGCTTTTCAAGTTCGGTTTCAGGTTTGATCCCCAATTGGGGCGCATATGGGAGACAACGGATCGATGCTTCTCTTTCTGTGTGTATCCCTTTCTCTCTCTAAAAATCAATATATGAGTAAGGATTTAAGAAATAAAAAAAAAATGAAAATGGGTCCCCATCTCACTCTTTGGCTGATAACAGAAGATTAAATTCTGTTTGAAAATGGGGTTTCTAAAAAATTATCATCCAAATGCTAAAGATACACCAGCAAAAGTAAACAGTACACCTAACTTTTGTTGACTAAAAAGTCATACTGCCTATGTCAAGCTGCAGCATCATTTAATTAACAATTTGGAGGATTAATTCAAATAGGAAATTTAGTTTATCACTGAAAGATGCAGGGCTAAGGAGACTTTACTGAAGAGTCATATTATTTTAAATTTATTTAGTCTTTTTGCTTTTTATTTTTCTCCCCTTTTTATACTGAAAAGGAGAACTATGAACACATTTAGAAAAATGTAGTATGATACTTCATTTTCCCCCTCTTTTTTCATCCTTTAGCCTTGCCAAAACAGACTTGAAGTGCCTTCCAAAATGGGAACATAGCATTTCTCTTGAGAATATGATGCTGTAAAATATCAAAAGAGAAGATGGCAATTTAATGTGCTTCATGAGTTCCTATCCATGCACATCTTTGTGCTTAATCATGTGCGAAACCCTCTTAGCTAATCATACACAGGGAGTCAGGTCTGACTTTATGAATGCTTAAAACACTGTCTAGACAGGTCTGTTTTTTAACTCATCTGCATAAAACACTGCACGGGCTTCATATAGACTATGTGCTCTTGTTCATAGGTTCATTAACTAATGGAATTATTATGTTAGAATCTCTGGTTGGTATAAATATATTTACTGTTTATTATGCTACTCTTTACTTTTATATTATAATATTTGTGTCAGTGATGCTGTATAGCATCATTTCAAATTCTGGTGGTTGAAACAATGAGAATTCACTTAGTGTATGGAGGGAGGATCAACGGATTAAGCTGGGCAAGGCTGGGTGTCCTTCTAATCTGGGCTGATATCACTCACACATCTGGGGCTTTGGATGGCTGTTGGCCGACAAGATTGACCTTGATGACAATGACTTGGACAACTAAATTCTGCTTCAGATATACTAGTGCAAGAGGCCCGGTGCATGAAATTTGTGCATGGGGGTCCGGGTCCTCTCAGCCCAGCCTGCACCCTCTCCAATCCAGGACCCCTCTGGGGATGTCCTGAGAATAGGGCCAAAACCGGCAGTTGGACATTCCTCTCACAATCTAGAGGAATGTGCTCACCTGCCTGCCTGCCTGATCACCCTTACTGGCCCCCCCTGTCAGCCTGATCACCCCTAACCGCCTCTTCTTGCCGGCCCGGTCACCCCTAACTGCCCCCCTCCCCGCTGGCCTGGTCGCCCCTAACTGCCCCCCCGCAGCATGTTCGTCCCTTACTGCCTTCCCCTCTGCTAGCTTGGGTGCCCCTAACAGCCTCCCTCTGCTGGCCTGGTCACCCCTCAAGCCCCCCTCTACCAGCCTGGTCGCCCCTCTGCTCCCCTCTGCCAGCCTGGTCACCCCACACAGCCTGACGTTCAGTTGTTTGGTAAACCGTCACTAACCCCCCTGCCACCTGATCGCCCCACGCAGCCTGCTGCTCAGTTGTTTGGTCGTCTCTCACTAACCCCCTTTTGGCCTTGTTGCCCCACTCAGCCGGTTTGGTTGACTGTCTGGTTGTGAGGGCCACTGGCTCTTTATATATAACTGTCACTTCTACCCCAGGGTGTTCCCATGACAAGGATAGTACACAAGGTCGTTGAGGTCACATGGCTGGTGCTACTGTCCAAAGAAAGCCACTCCACAGCACCAAAACCCCAGTTTGTCTCAGTTACTGTCTGAGGATGTTAGTTCAACCAAATAACCCAGTGAATTATAAAAAGGATGATGCATCATTTAGTCAGGAATATTGTGTTGTCATAAAATACCACTGAAAACAACAGAGTTGAAAATATTTAGTTGAAAGCCAGGTTCAATATATGTATAAAGAATATCATATATATATATATATATATATATATATATATATATATATATATATATATATATGTTTTCTCTTATAATTATAACTAGAGGCCCAGTGCACAAAATTCATGCATGAGGAGGGTTCCCCTCAGCCTAGCCTGTACCCTCTTCAATCTGGGACCCTGCCTGCCTTCCTGGTTACCCCTAACTGTCCCCCCTGCTGACCTGGTTGCCCCTAACTGTCTTCCGCTGCTGGCTATGTTGCCCCCAACTGCACACTCCCTGCTGGCCTGGTCACTCGTAACTGCCCCGCCCCACTGGCCTGGTTGCTCCTAACTGTCCCCCGCCCCCCCCCCCCCCCCGCCAGCCTGGTTGTCCCACGCAGCCTGCTGTTCAATCATTTGGTCATCCCTCACTAACCCCCCTGCCCTCCAGTCACCCCACTCAGTCTGCTTGTTCAATCATTTGATCATCCCCTATTAACCCCCCTGCTGGCCTGGTCATAGGCAGCCATCTTGTGAACGTGTGAGGGTTAATTTGCATATTACCTCTTTATTATATAGTATTATAATTGGATGTCATTCACAAACATATCTCACACCTCCTTTGCCTTCTGCTTCTCCCTTCTTTTTTTCTATTTTTGGTTGAGCTCTATTTATTTGGCTCAATTGTTTGAGCTATGTGATAGATATCAATAGTTCTTTTTCATTTCCTCAGGTCTTAGATTGCTGTCCACAGACCCAGTGCTACTGATAACATGCTCTGGGGTCAGGTGGCAGAAGAGGCATGGTTCCTGGCTGCATGCCAGGCCCCAGCCAAAGTGCTAGCCAACCCCAGAGCATGGTGTTGGGAGAGAGACCCAGACTTGGCAAGTAGATTGGGAAACTTCCAAAGGGTAGTGGTCACCTGCTTCAGACTTCTGTTCTTCTCTTTATCTGAAAGCTTATCTCCTACTTTTATTTAGAATCTATGAAGTAGTTTAGGTCAATTCCCCATAGCCACTTGGCCCTCCTTCATCACCTACACATTTTTCCCATGTACTAGGGTTAGAGTGAATCCTATACCCACATCACAGATACATGAGATTCCAGTTCAGATGTCATCCTCATGTGTCATCAGCCTTTTCATGTTTTGTACCAATAGACTGACCTTACAGTTACTTGTCCAAAGGAGTAAGGTCTTTTTATAAGCACTTTCATCCCAATTTCCTAGATGTCTTTTCTGATTAGAAAACCCTATAAACTATGTGGCTTCAAATTTTCAGAATCATAATTTCTGAAGGTTTTGCTGTCCTTCATGCTCAGAGACGACATCGTGACCCTGGGATGGTGGAGCATGTTCTCTGAGCTGTAGAGGCGATCAATTCATTCTGTCCTGCCCACCGTGCCATGCTATCCCGTCATCCAGCAAGTGATGTGTGTGTGGCAGTACCTACTAGGTGAATAGGGCTCATTCTATGTAGTTGTCCCCATCTTTTTTACCATGATCAAGAGCAGAAAGTACATGTTACTTAGCAATGCAGGATATATGTGCATATGCACACATTACATATATATATATATATATATATATATATATATATATATAGCAAAATATTGTTATATATACATGTATATATATATACATGTATATATAACAATATTTTGCTATAGTAACAATGCTTTCTATTTTATTTTTATCCCTATTTGTTTTGCATTCACAGGAAGTGTTGATATTAATTAAATTAACTATTATTCATGATTTGAAAAACAATATTTGGTATGTGGTAATAAAATCTGCAGAGTGTTGGCCATCCCAAAATAGTTGTGCTAAAAAAAAATCACAAAACAGCCCTAGCTTGCATGGCTCAAGTTAGAGCATCAGCCTTCACACCCAAAGGTCACAGTTCAATTCCTGGCCAGGGCATATACCTGCTTTGCAGGCTCTCTCTCTGTCTCTCTCTCCTTTGCCCCCTCCCTTCTACTCTCTCTAAAAAAAAAAAAAAAAAAAAAAAAAAAAAATCAATGGAAAATATTTTCTCACTCCTTGAGTGAGGATTTAAAAAAATCACAAAACATTCATGGCACACTAAATGAACTATGAGTGAGTGTGGGGTCCCAGCCCCAACCTGGGCTAGACTGAGCCCTCTGGGCTCAATATGGTCTCAGTCTAGCCAGTGGTTCTGGAGTAGCTGGCTGTGGGACAGTCTGGATTGGCCTCAGCCAGGATGGTTGGAGAAAAGCGACTCTGTTCCAAGAAGGACATCTTCCAACAAGCTAGCCAGAGTGTGTTCTTGGTGTCACATGGGATGCCAAGAGTGACAAGCTGGAATCTGCAGGTGCTTTTCCAGCCAGAGTGGGCAGATGGAGCATGAGTGAAATCTCAAGGGCATTATTGTCATCTACCATCTGAGAGACCCTGTGGGGAAAAGTTGTGTATTTTATCACTCTAAGCCAACCGGGCTAAAACCAGACCACAGGCAGTGTCCAAAGGCCTTAGGTTCCAATGGCAGCACCTCTGTGAAGTCATGCATGCAAGCCAGCCACCTAAGTTACCCAAGGATTGGACACCTCGCAGAGGAAAAGGAGATCCTGAATGCATTAACTATTGAATAAAATAGCATGTACAAGCCAAAACCGGTTTGGCTCAGTGGATAGAGCGTCGGCCTGGGGACTGGAAGGTCCCAGGTTCGATTCTGGTCAAGGGCATGTACCTGGGTTGCGGGCACATCCCCAGTAGGAGGTGTGCAGGAGGCAGCTGATCGATGTTTCTCTCTCATCGATGTTTCTAACTCTCTATCTCTCTCCCTTCCTCTCTGTAAAAAATCAATAAAATATGTTTTAAAAAAATAGCATGTACAATGACCAAGTTGTGCTTTGAAAATAAAGAAATTATTTTAATGTACACACTGGATATGTGAAGACACTTCTAATGCACAAATAGCCATGTTTAGCAGACGCAGTAGATAGAGAAACCAATTTTACACAATGAGTTAAAGATATTTTTCCTCTCCAGGAACCAACAGCAATCGCAATGCTCTCTCTCTTCCTCCCCCCACACCCCCTCTCATATTCTTTCCAACAGGAAATAGCCACAAACAAGCCAAAGTAGCTCTGGCTATGTTGAGATTTTTCTGATGAAAACTTAGCAATGGAGAACACATCAATTTTTGCCAATATCCACCTTTTTTAAAGCAGTTTACCAACCACTGACAAATGGTGATTGGCATGGCAAAATTCTATTCAATTTTTTTCAAAAATATTTCTGTTACCTAAAATTTATATAGTAATGTGTCCTTATGTTTGCATTCCTTTCTGTTATGGTCTATTTCCATTACCTGCAGTTTTCATCAAATAAGATTATTTTTGTATGTGTAGGAAGTAACACTGGAGAACACAATATGAAAGAGTCTGGTGCTCTGTGAATTCAATGTATTCTTCATATGAGTTACTTTAAGCAATAAAGCAAAGCTGTGGACAGTGAAATAAATACAATTTTTTATGTGAATATGTAGGTCTAGTTTCTTTTAGGTCAAATGTTAACTTTCTTGGAAGATAAGTTTGGGATTTTTCATATTCATATATCTTTTAGAAAAATTCTATACCGCAAATGTCTGCAATTTTCCTTAGTAAGTCCCCATATGTCTTTTGTTGTTTGTGATCTTTGTGCTGCTAAGTGTGTGTTTTATATAGCTTTTGCCTTGGATCTCCCTGACTTCAATCCTTGAAACCTGTCAAGAATAACTTAACCTATTTTATTGTGCCCATAAATTCATATGTAACTGCTAGCTAAATCCAATTTGTGTCAATCTGTCTTTCTTTGTAGCCTATTCTAAATCTCCCAGCATGTTTCACAAAAGTAGAATCCTATTAGTACCAAATAACCAGCTCTGTATTTTATTCAGTAGTTATTATAGTCACTCCCAACATGGCAGTGCATAAAGATCCTGGTATCACTACTAATATTATATATATGTGTATAGTATCTAAAATGGGATACTAGTCCCATATCTTTTTTTTTCATTATTGATTAAGATATCACATATGTGCCCTTATATCCCCATTGTCCCCCAACCCCACTCCTGTTCATACTAATATATTATAGCAAAAATTTTCAAATTTATTTTTCTGTGTGAGTGTGTGTGTGTGTGTGTGTGTGTGTGTGTTCCAAGGGTCAGCAGGTTTTTGTAGATGTTGGCAATATCCAATATTGTTTTTGTTTTCAATTTACATCGTGCCCAATACAAGTTTAAATACCTTAATAGGGAACTTCCAAATATTACTGAGTATAACAGTAAATAGCTTGACATTATAAAAATAAATAACTTAATATTTTAAAATTTAATCCTAAGAGTGAGTTACAAAATAATTTAAAAATTGAAAAAAATATTTAATCATTGTGTAAGATTTAATTGATTGTATTCACGTTACTGTATAGTAACCTCAAGAGATATTTGAAGTATAGTATACATGAAAGCATTTCCTTGACGCTATCGCATTTATAAGATTAAATAAATTTCAAATGGACACTAATATTCTGAGCTCTGCTCTACACATTGTCTAATATGCTTGCCAATTTTTATTCAACAGATTTTCATCCTGAATTAGTCAATACTGTAACTCTAAAATGATATATCTCTTAACAGTGTCTTCTCTCATCGTGACTTAACCTCACACATTAATGCTGCTGTTTCTATATCATATGAACAGCTTCAACTCTTTTCTGAGGTACAGAATCACATATCTTTCTGCCTACTAGGTATTGACAACTAAATTATTTCACATTCAGTACACCCAAAAATGAACTTTCATTTCTATGTACCATATTTTAAAAACATTCCAAAACTGAAATCACATTTTCTTTTGTAAACCATGTTTGTGAAAGCAAGAAAAAAAACTGAACTGTGATTTTTTTTTTTTACTTCTACCCTTTTATTTTTATTTATCTGCCTTACACTAATACTTTATTACCTTATTCTGTACTAAGGTCTAATATGAAAATATTTTTGTTTTTCCCCAATAAAGATTTGTGTGCTTTTGTTTCCAAATTAAATCTCATATGGAGCAACAATATGCATAATATGTAACATCATACCTATTTGGAAATTTAGGACACTTTTATTTAAAACATCTAAACAGTTATTGAAATTTAGAACATTTTCTTATTACAACATTCATCAATGAAACAAAGATTTTTTTAATATTTTCAAAAAGTTTATAAATTTTAATTACATCTCAAGATATAGTAGATTCACTTTTATTTATACTTATGTCTGTATTTAAATGTTTATCCTTCAGATTTTACTAATGTCTTATAATCTCAGAATTCTTTTCAAACAAAATTTTGATACTTAAATAAGTAGAGACAGTACATTTTTGTTTTGAAGTGTCTAACAACAGGGAACATCCTTAATTAGCCAGTGTTCCATAGGTAGAGCGAGGAACAAGGATAAAAATTTCTCATCAGAAGTCATGTGAACAAGAAGACAGTGAAGTGAAATATTTAAATATTTAAGATATTAGAAGAATGAGCTCACCAAACTGGAATTCCATATCCAGTAAACTTATCTTCAAAGTTGAAGGAGAAATGGGATATCTGAGGAGAAAAAAAAAATGATGGAACTCCTCATCAATAGCACTATATATCTTCATCTAACTGACATTTGTAGAACACTCTATCCAACAACAGCAAAATATATTCTTCTCAAGCTCACATGGTATATTTTAGACCAAAATTGATCATATTTTGAATCATAAAGTTAATTACAGAATTATACCAGTAAACTCCTAAATATTAAGAAATTAAACAATACACTACTAAATAACATGGCTTAAAAATGTCTCAAGAAAAATTTAAAAGTATTTGACTAAGGGAAAATGAAAATGCAATGCATAACAATTAGTGGTGTTCAGCAAAAGCAGTGCTTAGAGGAAAATGTAAGCATGCTTACAGAATGAAATGCATATATAGGAAGAGAAGAAAGATCTAAAGTCAGTAAACCAAGCTTACATCTTATGAAACATAAGAAGAACATTTTAATCTCAAATCTAGCTGAACAAAAGAAATAAAACCCTCTCAGACAAACAGAAGTAGAAAGGGAACGTCCTCAAGTAGAAGAATGTCTAAAAAAATAACTTACAACTATATTTAAAAGTAATGGTGAGACATTGGACACTTCTGCAATATCAGAAAAAAGCCAAAAATACCTTCTTGTACCATTCCTAGTCAGCAATGTGCTGGGCATTCAAGCTTGGGTAATAGGATAAGAAAATACAGGTGTACATTTATAAAGGAAGAAATTAAACTGCCTTTATTCACAGATGACATGATTTCTTATGTAGAAAATCCACTAACAATCAAAAAACTTCTGGAAGTATAGGAAGGTTGCAAGATACATGATTAATATGTAGAATTCAATTGCTTTCGTATTTACCAGCAATGAAAAATTGGAATTTGAAATTAAAAAATAAAATTTTATTTACAATAACACCCCACAAAAAATAGTTGAGTATAATTCTAACAAAATACACACAGGGTTTATATACAGAAAACCATAGCAGCCTGTTTCATTTTTTTTTTATTGATTAAGGTATTACATATGTGTCCTTATCTCCCATTGCACCCCAGCCCCCACTCATACCCTTACGCCCTGGTGTCTGTGTCCATTGGTTAGGCTTATATGCATTCCTACAAGTCCTTTGGTTGATCTCTCTCCCTTACCCCCACCCTCCCCTACCTTCCCTCTGAGGTTTGACTGTCTGATTGATGCTTCTCTGTCTCTGGATCTGTTTTTTGTTCATCAGTTTATGTTGTTCATTATATTCCATAAATGAGTGGGATCATGTGATATTTATCTTTCTCTGACTGGCTTATTTCACTTAGCATAATGCTCTCCAGTTCCATTAGCCAGTTTTAAACAATAAAAAAAAAAAATTACCTAAATAAATTGGGTCATTTTCTATGACCATGGATTGAAAAAATCAATACTATTAAGGTGTTAATTCTTCCCAAATTGATCTATAAATTCAATGTAATCCTAATCAAAATTCAAGCAAGCTATTATGTAGATATTGACTAACTGGCTCTAAAGTTTATTGGAAAAAGTCAGAAACATAAAGTAGCCGACATAACACTGAAGAAAAAGAATGTTGGAGAACTCACTACCTGATTTCAAGACTTAGCAAAATGCTACACTATTGAGGACAGCAATGGCACTGGTGAAAGAACAGAGCTCAGACATAGGCGTGCTTAAATGGAGTCGGTTTATCTTGACCTGAATGACGGAAAGTCTGGTCTTCTCTGGTGGCTGTGCTGTGGCCACAGTGAGCACCTATCTGTCATGGGAAGGAGAAAGACAAACCAGTCATGGGTTGCAAAACGTCTACCCCTGACTGAGCCATGCCCAATGCCAGGTTTATTTTTTATTTTTTCCACTCTAACTACAGGTGGGCAAAAGTAGGTTTGCAGTCAGTCATATGAAAAATAATGCAATAATTAGTAAGTAATAACTTAAGAGTAAACTCAGTGTTTTGAGCAATCACAACTGTAAACCTACTTTTGCCCACCCTGTATAACAGCCAGTGAATTCCCTTTTACCTTAATTCAGTTTGGGGCATGTTTTCTTCCATTTTCAGTGGAAAGAACCTGCTTGTTAGAATCAACATTGGATTTTCAAGATGCATCATTGTCTTTTAGCTTTGACCCCCTTAACATAATGCATTTATAGGTCTAAAAGTATCTGAAGGGATACTATATGTTCTTGTGTTATCCTTGCAATTAAGTAGTTATTGAGATTAATGATAGGAAGAGAGCAAACGGGAGGCCAGGTACTATAAGCATGGTCATCTGGGCAGCTTCACCAAGAAGCTACAACTTCACACTCCCCACGAAACCAGCAGTCCCTTCCCTGCAGATCGCTGGGTGAAGGGATCAAACAAAAGGGGAAATGGGCACATAGGCAGTGAAGTCAGGGTGACATAGGGAAGGTTTTTGTCTGTCAGTCTAGCCTGGGAACAAAGGTCATTGGCTAGGAGAATGGACACCCATTCAAGCCAATGAAAATTTGGGAATAGATACTTCTAGACAAAGAGTTTTCTTGTTCTCTTGCTTCGACCTTGCTCTTGCCCACTTGCTTCTCTCTTGCTCAGAGACCCACACTCACCCATCCACGTGGCCTTAGGCAGTCATATACCCATGGCCATGCAGACCCCACAAGCAATGGACTACAGCTGGGAACACAAGCTAAGCTAGCCAGATGATGGACTACACTTTAATATGGAACAAAGATTCTGGGCAGTGGCATAATCCTAACGCTGTTGCAGACACAGCTGGACTTTTCCTTGGTGGGATGAAGGAAAATTGGACATTGGAAACCCAGGGGTTTGATTCCACAAAAATAAAAATCACTCATCCTCCCATGAGAATCTCAAGAAATTCCTTTCCTTGGGATATCGCAAGAACTCCACTTCCACCAGTAACAGGTGGGATTGCAGAGGCACCCCTCCCATAGCACTTTCCTCTACTGGGGGCTGATTAAAGTTGTTCTTTAAAGAGTACCTGTATCTCTTTATTTCTAAGTACTCATCAATTTAATAAACATATTAAACATCTAGGATGTGTGAGAAAATAGGAAATTGAGAGTAACCAATACGAAGTCCTTGTACTCAAAACTATGAAATCTCAGATATTTAAAACCTGAGTCACTCTGAATATGGGAGATTTCCCCCCAGCTTAACTGCTCTGTGGTTACTGTAGTATGTGTGCTAATGACTTTAGAGGGAATCTTTATCAATGTATCAGTAGTGCCCTTGCCTTGTTAAACAATGTATTGTGACTATAACTTCATTTTTCTTGGTTTGCCAGGTCACCATCATGTCAACTAGGGGATAGGAAGAGCATTTTAAAGGTGAGGATGAGGAAGGATGTGGGGCATCTACAGTCCTTCCCCAGTGTTCAGCCCCATGACCCTACTCCGTCTATGCTGCCTAGCATTTCTGAGTCGTGGACACTTCCAGGTTCCTGAATGTGAGAGGTTCCTCTTCTTGTTTTCAGTCCCCATCCACAAGGACCCTAAACCAGTGATGCTCAGATGAGGCACATAGAGGATGTGGGTTCACAGACCATGAGTTTATCTCCCTGCAGTGAGATCCAGGCAACACAGGTGACCACTGAGAACATTTTACAGCCACGTCACAGAGTAATTTTATGTCTCTTGGATATAAGACTAAAAATGTTGGTCCTCAATGTTTATGTCTTCTTCTTTTCTAGTATTTCCTTTTTATTGTATCATACAAAAGTATTGATCTGCAAGGGATTGGAAGAAAAAAAATAATAATAATACCAGAAATGGTCCATCGTATGAATGCTCAGACAGGAATTGCTCTGGGCAGTGCTTTCCATTGCCAGCTCCTTCATTCACCTTCTTTTCACTGACCAGAAGCTGGTCTGTGTCTTAGGTATGCTTTTAACACTTACCTTTTCCCTCCCTCCTTCCCTTGTGTTAGGTTTACATGTATACCTAGCTGCCATTTTTAACCAGAGAATTTTGTCTATTTGTATGTGTTTGTGGCCAGGGATTTGGAAAACATTTCCTCTTGCTCTCACTGTCTGACAACAGTAATATTTGTATTATTTAATAACTAGGGACCCAGTGCATGAATTCGTGCACATTGAAAGGAACTGTGGGCCGTGAGGCTGCGGTGGCACAGGGGTGGGTCTCTGTCCATCCTCCGTGCCCCCTCCCACCTTGGCCCCTGGTCCCCTGTCTGCAAACAGCCCTGCTCCGGCTGCCTCCACTCCCACACTCTGACAGCACCAGCCCCACTTGCACCTGCTGATGGCATGAGCGACTGGGGCCAGCACCAGTAGCAGGTGCCAGCAGCGACTGTTGCCCAGATCACCCCTCAGGAGCAGGGGGAGGTGGAGAAGCCCTCAGGGGTGATCAGGACTGACACTGGGTGCTGGCAGTGGGTGCAAGCGCTGGGCAGGACCACGGTCCACGGTAACCACCAGAAGCTTACCCCAATGACAACAACCTGTGCCCCGTCTTGGTCTGGCACCCCTGCTCACATGCTCTACCATCCTGCCGCAGCCAACACCCACCATGTTCCATGTTCTACCACCTGCTGCAAATGTCTGCCACGTTCCACACATGCCACCTGGTGGTCAGCGCACATAATAGCAACTGATTGTTTGGTTGTCCTGCCATTCAGTCTATTTGCATATTAGGGTTTTATATATATACTAGAGGCCCAGTGCACAAAAATTTGTGCACTCGGGGGGGAGGGGGGTCCCTCATCCTGGCCTGTGCCCTCTCGCAGTCGGGGACCCCTCGGGAGATAACGCACTGCTGGCTTAGGCCTGCTCCCGGGTGGCAGAGGGCAGGCCCAATCCCTAGGTGCAGCCCCTGGTCGGGCTCAGAGCAGGGCCGACTGGGGAGTTGGGGCACTGCCCCCTGTCATGCACAGAGCAAGGCAGATTGGGAGGTTGTGATGCCACCCTCAGTCACACTCAGGGTAGGGCCAATTGGGGGGTTGGGGCACCGTCCCCTGTCACACTAAGGCAGGGTCGATGGGGAGGTTGCGGCGCCACCTCCTGTCACACACAGAGCAGGGCCCATCAGGGGGTTGGGGCACCACGCTCTATCACCCACAGAGCAGGGCTGATCAGGGGGTTGGGGCGCCGCCACTGTCACACTCAGGGCAGGGCCGATGCGGAGGTTATGGCTCTACCCCATCACACACAGAGCAGGGCCCGTGGGGTTGGGGGGGTGGTTTGGGGAGCTCCCCCCTATCAGGCACAGAGCAGGGCTGATCAGGGGGTTGGGGGCCTTCCCCTGTCACAAACAGAGCAGGGTGGATAGGGAGGTTGTGGCCCCGCCCCCTGTCACACACAGAGCCTCAGGGCGATCAGGGGGTTTGGGCGCTGCCCCCTGTCACGCTGATCCCGGTGCTGGGAGGCATATTACCCTTTTACTATATAGGGTAGAGGCCTGGTGCATGGGTGGGGCCGGCTGGTTTGCCCTGAAGGGTGTCCTGGATCAGGGTGGGGGTCCCCACTGGGGTGCCTGGCCAGCCTGGGTGAGGGGCTGAGGGCTGTTTTCAGGATAGGAGTGACTGAAGTTCCCAACCACTCCTTTTTTTCTTTTTTCTTTTTTTTTTATTCTGGGCCAGCTTTACCTTGAGGCTTGGCTCCAGCTCTTAGGCCTCCGCGCGGCTGAAAGTAGGTTTCTGGCCTTTGCTTACAGTGTTGTGAATCTGCTGGCTGAAGTCCTGTGGTATTTGTTACAATGTTTCTTAAACTGCCCGCTCAGAGGCCTGCAGCCGCAGGCGGGGAACGTTGGTTTTCTCCGTCACTGAAGCAAGCAAGCCTCATGTTAGTTTCAAGCTGCCTGGCTGCCCGCCGCCATCTTGGCTGACAGTTAATTTGCATATCTCGCTGATTAGCCAATGAAAAGGGTAGCGGTCCTACGCCAATTACCATGTTTCTCTTTTATTAGTGTAGACTAGGGGCCCAGTGCATGAATGAATTTGTGCACCTTGAAAGGAACTGTGGGCTGCGAGCCTGCGGTAGGCACAGGGGCAGGTCTCGGTCCATCCTCCGTGACCCCGCCCAGTCCCTCCCACTGAGGACCCTGGTCCCCTGTCTGCAGGCAGCCCCACTCCTGCCACTCCCACATGCTGACAGTGCCAGACCCCGCTCACACCCACTGATGGCGTGGAGTGGTTGGGTCCAGAACCAGCAGTGGGTGCAAGTGGCGGCTGCTACCCTGATTGCCCCTCAGGAGAAGGGGGAGGTGAAGAAGCCCTCAGGGGCAATCTGGCTGGCAGCTGCCACTCACACCCACTGATGGCGCCAAGTGATTGGGATCGGCGCTGGGCACTGGCAGCCAGTGTGAGCAGCAGCTCCAGAGCCAGCTGCAGTGTGTGTGAGCACCAGGCGGGACCATGGCACACAGGAGCAAAGAATTTTCAGTAACCACTAGAGGCTTGCCCCAATGACAGCAACCGGTGCCCCGCCTTGGTCTGGTACCCCTGCTTACCTGCTCCACCATCCCGCCATGGCCAACTCCCGCCATGTTCTGCACACGCCCCCTGGTGGTCAGCACATGTCATAGTGACTGGTTATTCGGTTGTCCGGTTCCGGTTCTTCCACTGTTTGGTCTATTTGCATATTAGCCATTTATTAAATGGGAGTAGAGGCCTGGTGCACAAAATCATGCACGGTGGGGAACGGGTCACTCAGCCCGGCCTGCACCCTCTCCAATTGGGGACCCCTTGGGGGATGTCCAACTGCCGGTTTAGGCCCGAGCCTTGTGGGATCGGGCCTAAACCAGCAGTTGGACATCCCTCTCACAATTTGGGACCGCTGGCTCCTAACTGCTCACCTGCTTGCCTGCCCGATTGCCCCAAACCACCTCTGCCTGCCTGCCTGATTGCCCCTAACTGCTCCGCTACTGGCCTGATCGCTCCTAACTGCTTACCTGCTGGCCTGATTGCCCTTAACCACCTCTGCCTCACCCTGCACCCAGGACCCAGGATTCTCTCCTCCAGCTGGTTGCAGGCACCCAGAACTCAGGCTTCCCTCCCTCTGGCAGGCTTCAGGCACCCAGGACCTGGGCCGGCTTCACCCAGGCTGGCCGCAGCCTCAAGGGACCTTGGGCAGGAAGCTTCACCCGGGCTGCAGCCACAGGTGCCTGGGGCCACGGGGTGTGCAGCTTGTCCCTCTCCTGGGTCACAGCCTGGCTGGTCCCCATTCCTCTCTCCTGAGCAGTTCTGGAGTGAAGGCACGGGGGTGCAAGGGCACGAGGGTGTGGCGACCATTTGCGTATTAACTCTTTATTATATAGGACAGAGCAGAAAGCCCTTGGAACCCAGATAATAATAGCACAGACGTATGTGTAAAG
The DNA here is from genome assembly GCF_964212035.1 of Myotis nattereri. Lineage (NCBI taxonomy): Eukaryota > Metazoa > Chordata > Mammalia > Chiroptera > Vespertilionidae > Myotis > Myotis nattereri. Next base: position 152,053,613 of record NC_138075.1, read on the forward strand.
TAACAGTAAACAGGTTTGAAGCTGTGAACTGCAAATCCTTCTATATAAAAAGTCTGAGTATGAAATCTGCACCAGTGTGAATGGTTGAGTCTTAACTGTGACACAATCGCTGATGAACCTTTAATATTTCAGTTTCCCAACTCCTGAATCTCTAGTCCCATTCCCCTCCCTTCCTCACTGGTCAATATAACCACATCAGTATGCATCTTCCCATCATTTGCTGAAATCATCAAATCACCTTTGGCCCCAAAGATTGTAACAAATATAGATTTATATCAATCATCATTTTATGTAAATACATTGTAGCTAGAATTTAAGTATTTTAAGAGGGAGCTGCCTGTGTGTGTGTGTGTGTGTGTGTTTGTGTATGTGTGTGTTTCTCATTTCTTTAATGGCTTTATTGAATGATTCCTGAATCAGGCAGCATCCCATCTACTAAGTAGAGAGAAGGTTCAAGAAGCTGTACAAAGTGAAAGGGCAGAAGGGAGACAGATAAGCACAGACTGAATTAGCTCATCTCCCCCTGAAGGTTGGACAGGGTCTATGTGGCGGGTGACTTTGTTGGTGTTGATCAGTTAATTCCAGATCGACTGGTCAAGATTACATTGCTGGGGAAGGTCAAAACTGCAATCGGTCGGGTCAGATATTAAGTTATGGTTTGGTGTCCTGGGCTTAGCCCAAGTGACTCCATTTTGGGCCCGCAGTTTCTTTTTAACAACCCAACACTATAAGTCAACGAATTACTTAACTTCACAAAATTCTCTAGTCCACCAAATGGAGGTTTTAAAATATTAATTGGCATTATTAAATTTGAAACTTTCTTTTGCAACCAATAAGAATCTGAATCATACCCTTGAGTTGTAAGGGGGATAGAGGCAGCCACGGTTTTCATTTTACCAGTAATATCTTCACTTTATCAATGAGTAAGTGAGCTGAGACTGCTGGGTGCAAACCAGGCCACATTTTGAAGCTCGACCTTGGACAAACTTTATCTTTGCAGGCAAAGCAGAACTGCAGCATGGTCAGTCTTTTTAAAGTGACAGCAAGAAGCAGAGGCACCTCAGAACCTTGGCATCGCCATTTCCATATCAATACTGCGGCTCTTTCAATGATAAGGAACTTCAAATTACTGCTGGGGTCAGGGATCTGGAGTCCTATAGAAATGTCTGCACAAGTCCTATTTTACCCAATCAATATTATGTAATATCAAAATTTAAAAAGTTAGTTAATGGCTTTCTGAAATGTTCCCAACTGAATTTAGGGAGATAAGGGGTGAGAAAGGACAGGAAGTAGAGAGAGAGAGAGTTAGGAGAAGGAAGGGTATCTCAAGGAGAATGTGGTTAGTGATTTAAATATTTCTTTTAAATATAGCCCATGACAAGAAAAAAATTTTGTCTCACTATATTACTAAGATTCTGCATTTTAATTTGCTCATGATAGTCATCTATGAATTCAGACTAATTGGAGAATAGGGAGAATCATTGAAAAATTTAGGCTGAATAATTTCTCAAAGACCTGTAATCTTATTATATTTAAAAATTAGGGTTTAGTAAAAATTAAATATTCTTCTAATTTCTAATTCCTTTAGATAAGCTCCAATAAAGAGATGGAAATGATCTGTCACTAGCATACCACTATTTTTATGTAAATGTTCCTCCTAAATGCTCTGCAAAGAGTGTTGTCTTGAGTTAGTTAAATATATTCCTATAGTCTTGTTTATATGATTACTTCACAGAGTAAACCCTTTATTCACATGTAGAAGAATATCAACAACATCTATGTTTTCATCTCTGGATTAACCCCGTATCTGAAACATAAAATCCGAATCAGTAAGGTTTTCTTATATTGTTGCAAATTGCATCACAGATGCTCATTTTTAATTTGAAATACGCTTATGTCAATATGATGACAAAAAAATATCGTGGTTTCAAGATCCTGCATATGGCATACTAAGTTAACCTGAAATTATCCTGTAGGTTTTGAAATCCACAATAAAATATTTTTTAATGCAAAAGACAGTACTTGATTTTGATTTTTCTATTTTTTAAAAAAGAAGACCCCACACATTGTGTAAATATCCTCTTCATAAATTCCGAGTCCACTACCGAGTATGGCTCATCTGCAGCATTTGCTGCAGGACCTCATAATATCTGAATGGTTTTCTGCATCATGTTAATAGCATGACAATTCACCTACCTCAACACTGAAATGGTCAGAAACATTAATCTTATTCTTTTTCTGCCATTGGCTCTCCTCTCTACCCCCTAATTTAGTTTATTCTCTACCTCCCTGGAATTCCTTTTCCCTGAATGCTAGGTTCTTAGCTTTCTCCTCTGTCTGGTCTTATTTGAATTTCCCTTATTTGTTAAACTCTGCCAACATAAAATAAAACCTCTTGGATTTGTGGGGGCTGGGGGGACAGGAAAATAAGTCTATACCATTTCAGAAATAAAGTTACCATTTAAACCAGAGATTTAAGCTTTTGAGCTGATGCTATGGATACTCTGAGAGGGTAAAGAGTTGCCTGAAAGTATTGGGACAGACTTTTAGAAATTCAAACTCAAGGGTTGATATTTATTGTCTAAGAAATGAAAGTAGCTGAGCCTTGGGGCCAGAGGAAAAGCTGGATCAGCATAGGGTACCCATTCAACAAATATTTCTGAGTATTTCCCATGGGGAAGTTTCACTGACACCCAAAACTCTACACTAATTCAGACTGTGGAAAGCTATATTTTCAGTAAAATGGTGAGAGAAAACCATTGTCATACCAATACAGGAGGTAAACAAGACCCCAAGTTGATAAATTAAATAAAAATGAGTAGTGAGCATACTTTCATTGCAAAACTTCTCTGGGTGGGCATTCCCATGGAATCTATATGGAAAAGGTACCCAAGCCTCTAAGATGGGTCCTATAAAAACAATTACAAAGCTCACAATGGCTCCTTTCCGCATAAGAATCAGCATCAGAACAGACACTGAAGTTGGACTCAAGACTTTCAGGTATCATAAGAATGATCAGGAAGTAGGGGATGAGGAGTTGGCAGGACTGTCCGTCCTGTCTTCCCAGAATTGTAGACCAGATGCAAATCAGAGAATAAAAGGCCACTCTGTAAAGAAGCCTAAAGTAATGGTTGGCTGATCATCAGACACATGCCCAAAACCAGGGCGGCTGTGGAAGCAGAACGGAGAAAAGGGGACTGTCATCACAGGTGTCCTCACTCTGGCAGTCGAGAGAGCTGTGTCTCTATTTCCCTTCCTCTTTGGAGGGAGTGTAAAAGGTGTTTCGACTGGCCCTCCTCCCCAAGCCATTTGATCCAATTCTAGGAAAATCAATGTACCTGCAAAATGAGGAATCTAGAATCTTATTTCATTTTCAACATTTTTTTACTTCAGCATTTTGCTGATCGTGTGCCCCCATTGGCCCACAGAGAAGAGATTTGGAGCAAGGTTCTCAGTTGGAAATAGGACCTCCATGAAGGACTCCACACTGTTACCATATAGCTAAGCATAGGCATCTGTGTTCCCCATACATCATGTAGTGTGGACAGAAAGAGAACGGTAAAATGTGAGCCTTTCATGGGTGGGCCTCCAGTAACAGAGGCAATGGCTGGGAGTCAGGTGTGGGGGGAGATGGGGGAGACTGAAGACAGCGCAATAGGATAGAAACACCTGTTGGGGAATTGTGCAGAGAGAAGGCTCCCACGATCCTTCAGAACTCACCTGGATGCCCTGAGGGGTCAGTATTTGCACCCCTGCCACACAAGACATAGCACCAATGAGACTTCAGTAGAAGAAAAGTAAGAAGACATTTGTCACTCTCCTCCACTGTTTTCCTCTTCAACTCAGCACAAGAAAGGGGAAAAAGAAAAAGAAAGAAAGAAAGAAAGAAAGAAAGAAAGAAAGAAAGAAAGAAAGAAAGAAAGAAAGAAAGAAAGAAAGAGGAAAAATGAATGAAAGCATGAATGAAAGAGCATGCTACTTAGCTACTTAGAAATAAAAGTATTTTTGGTTGTAATATTGTAAAATAATTTAAAATGATTAAACACATTAAAATAAAAAGAATAGACTATTTTTAAAAAGAAAAGGTTAAATTTGAAAAGAATGAAGTAGAGTTTCAAAAAATGAAATAATAATTGGTGAGTTTAAAAACTCATTGAATGTAAATGTTCAGAGCAGAAAATAAAAACCAAGATTTCAAGCAAAAAGGCATTGAATAGAGGGAATTGGATACTTACAATGTGAAGTGGGAGGGTCATTACAATTTATTAACTCCAAGTTCCTTCCATGTTTCTGGGACCAAAGGTCAGGAACATGATGTCATGTTCACTCCATTCAGTCCTTGATAATTATACTACTGCAGTATATACCACAGCTCCTTCTCAACTATACAAAGCTGGTGACTAAACATGAGAAGTTAAATACCAACAAGAAATAATAATTCTACTTGTATCTCCAAACTTCCTCTCCAGTTGGCATCCACATCACTGCCTGTTGACATCCACATCACTGCCTGTTGCTAATTCAAACATTATAATTTCAAATGGGTACAACTAAAATCTAGAACTGATTGCAAAACTGTGTGGATAATATAATATATGATGTTCCAGCGCTTCGGTGGAGAAAATTCCACATTTAACTTGCTATATATAACTTAGAAAGGGATTATTAGTATAGTCATAATTGTTATTTATACTTAGAATTTGTTATTTTATTTTTCCTTTTCTTTGTTACTTCTTTTGTTTTTCTTCAAATGCAATACAAATGCTCAAGAAAAACCTTCCCGCCTTGGCCAGTGTGGTTCAATTGGTTGAGCATAGTCCCGTGCACCAAAATATCGCCAGCTCAAATCCTGTTTGGGGTACATGCCTGGGTTATGGGCTCAATCCTCATTGGAGGGCTTGCAGAGGCCAGTGGTCAATGTTTCTCTCACACATTGATGTTTCTATCCCCCTCTCTCTCCCTCTCCCTTCTTCTCTCTATAAAAATCAATAAAAACATCTCTAAGAAAAAGAAAAAACTTCCTATAAAAAACACATGTTTTTATTCTTGAGTTCAATTCTACTGTTAAAATACATAAAAGGCAAAATGATGAAGAGAGATCAGAGGACTCACAATGACTTTTGATTTTATAACCAGAAATTATTCTAATGAGAAAGATAAGGAGAATCTCAAGTCACTTTCTCAATAAAAGTGAACGCGTCAGATTACTACAGAGCTCAAATTTTAGAAGAAAAGTCAAAAAGTTGCAGAAGGTTATGCACTCAAGGGCAATTTCAGGAGTGGTGCAACCTTGTAAGTTATGTCAGGAAGAGTAATGAGTTATATCAAATTAAAGCCTAGAAAGAGCTGGTGCCTGCAAAAAAACACTGATAATGGTGAAAGTGTGATTATAAAAGAGAAAAGGAAACTAAAGCTTTTTTAGTTACATTAAGAAGCAAGAAGAAAAAGGAAAAGTGATTCCATTTCTTAGGGCAGCTATAATGCGAGTGGATACAATAAGTTTGCTTGGCCTTAAAGAATATGAAGCAAAGGTTATTCATCTTTTCTACAATCAATAATTACTTACCACCCAACCATATCAAAGTATCAAACCATACGTTGATAAAGACAACATAACTGGATTTGAGCCCTTGCTGTATGGTTCTAAGCTTTATATTATACTATAGGACCGATGCACAAAATTCATGCAAGAGTAGGCCTTCCTTCCCCTGGCTGCCAGCACCTTTTTCCCTCTAGAACCCGCGACCCGGGCTTCCCTCGCAGCCCCGGCTTCATCCGGAAGGTTGTCTGGAAGGACATCTGGTCTAATTAGCATATCATGCTTTTATTATTATAGATTAATGTTTCTGATTCACTTCTAAACCTCAGGTTTTTATTTTATATATTTGTTGTGGTTGTTGGTGGTGGTATGCCAGGCTATTTCATGAAGTTGTTATAAAAATGATAAAAATGAAAAGTGAAAAATTATCAATATTATTTCTCCTACTTTTATCTTTATCAAGAAAGATACTTTGATTCTGCATAGTAGAATCTACATTATTAAAAGTAAACTAAATCCAAACTTAGATAAGAGATGGAGGAAGAATTTATTTTAGTTAATTCAGATTTTATATATTTATCAAGTTTTTCCCTTAACACTAAAAAAATTATAGCTATTATTAGGAAACTAGTTATAGTAATCAGGGGATAAGGACACGTATGTAATAACTTAATCAATAAAGAAAAAAATAAATAAAGTAAAAAGAAAATAAACATGAAGGAAAAATATCAAGCCATGAATTTTGATTTTCAAAGGGCAGAAATTATAGAATCTACTGTTATGCCCAGAGTTCGGGGTCCCCAATAATCCACCACCAGGGAGCCTCCTCCGATGCAAAAGCAATGAGTCTTTATTGATCAATTCTAGGATTGGCTCCCAGCCTCTATCCGGCACAGCGGTGAGGCGAGAGAGCGTGTCCCAGGAGAACAAAGGTTATATAGGGCTAGCTATTTGGGGTGGGCTTTAGGGGTGACGTGAGTTACAGAGATTGGTCAGGGTTTTACAGCATAAGGGTTAGGAAGTGACCATCACATTCTGAAGGTTGGAGCTGTCCTCCACTATAGCCTTATTAGGACCTTAGCTACATTTCTGGAGCTTCATTGGTCCACTCAGGTGGGTGGTTGGGAGAGTTTAGGACAATACCAGCATTCTTGTGGTCACTCTCGGGGGGGGGGGGCTGCTTGGGCTGAGGGCCCGGCCTTGCAAGACAAGATAGAGGAGAGGGAGAAGAGTATGTCTCTGCTTCGTCCTTGAAGAGGGAGTAGGGTGTATTTCTGCTTAGTTCTTTCACTACCACATCCAAGTAGTTAAACTTGAAAATGATCTCAGAATCCCTTTGGTACTTTTCATTAAAGGGGTGACAAAGAAAGCAATACCTAATCAGTACTGGATCATTGGACCATTATCACTCCAAACTAAAATCACATTGCTTTTTAGGAAACTGTCTAGAGGCTAAAGATTGGGACGAAGGTTATATAAATTATTTTATTCCTGTGAACCAGTGAGAATTAAGTCAAAAAATATTTTACCTTCTCTTATTATTGTGGTGGAGGCTTTTAATATCTACATTGCTTTTTGTTCCTCCATAATCCATCTAGTGGTCCCTTATTTTTTAAGCATGAAAAGAGTATGGGCTTTATAGTTGAAACTCCATGGTTGGAATCCCAGACACAATCATGTCACAGTTACAATACTAGGAAGTTATCTTAACTGCTCTGGTCAAAGGACCACACTTCTCAGATGAGTTAAATAATAAATGAATCAAGTGATTATTACTATTTTTTATTCGCATCTGAGAATATGTTTATTGATTTGAGAGAGAGAGAGAGATACTGGGATAGAACTTGGGATAGAACTTGCAACCTTTTGGTGAATGCGATAATGGATGCTCCAACCAACTGAACCACTGAACCAGGGCAGGTGATCATTTTGAAAAGACATTTGAAATGCTTAACTCATAATATGAACTCTGTAACATCAGCTTGTTCAAGTTATTTATTAGTATCATTAGTTATTTCAATATCTTATGTCGGCTTTTGAGGCCTGGTTGTACTCAGTAAAGTCCTTTGTTTAATTATAATCCAGAACTCTCCAATTAAAAGAAAAGAAGCTCTTATTTTAAATACTTTTATTGTAATTATCTTGCCATTATTCATCTTGACGTGGAATTGTTTTATAATTCTATTTTATAAAAGTTTATAAGTGACACTAAAGTCCTAAATCTGAATTATCTTACAGTTTCATCTAAAAGTAATTGTTATATATTATACACGTATTATCTATTTATCATCTATCTATCTCTGTAAGACTTAAAATGATGACTTTTGTAAAGTCTAAGAGCCCACCAAAATTAAGGACATACATGATAACGTGTAAAATGATGACTTTTGTAAAGTCTAAGAGCCCACCAAAATTAAGGACATACATGATAACGTGAAGTCAAGTATCATTTCACCTTGATGGCATTGTGATCAAAAAGCAAGCTGGGAGTAAGAAATTTCACAAGCCACACCGTTCTAGCATTGAAGAGAATTGCTTCATTCCCATTATACACTTTTGATGCTATTTGTCAAGTTGCCTCAGCCAACCTGGGAAACACACCTGAAATGCAGAAACGATTGGTGTCATAAAAAATACAGTCTTATCCTACAAAGGCTGATGCAAAGAATAAAATAAAGCCCAAGATAGATTTCAGAAATATGCCACTCACAAAATATAGCAATTTCCTCGTAAAACTACTCCACCTCAACTTGCCTGAATCTTTTTAGACAAATTCCATTAACATTGACCAGAACAAAATGATTTTTTTAATCACAAAATGGCATTATGGTATAATCTTAAATGAAAACTTGCACTGGAAGTTCAAAAAAAGTGAAAAGTTTCTTATATGACCTTTTTTGTTTTTAAATCGTGTATTTAAATCGTACAGTACTCCACAAGACACTATAGAAATACCAGAGAAGAGCATTCACTCTGAGGATGCTTTTGGTATTAGCAAATACATTATCTTTAAAGATAATATTTTAATTCTATAAATCACCGGGTGTTAAGTGAAAAACAATACAGACATCCAAAGCAAATCCCCCAAAAAGGCTGACTACATTAAGCAACTATTTTCCTGAAATACAGCTTTATCTTTTGTCATTTTTTACCCTCTTATCACTGCCTATTTTCGTGTTTGTGCTGCCTTTTTATGCATTGTCCCCTTGCATTATTTCCTGAGCTCTCATCTGCAAATGGATTTTATTCTTTCCAGGTCAGGGTTTAAAGAAATGCATTGTATGCACTTCACTATTAAAAACAAAGTGAGACCTTTGTTACTCAATTTGCTCTAAAAACATTCAGAAAGCTCAGAAAAAATAACTCTTTTTAAATAAAAGATTATATAATTTTTGTCTCCCTTACAGTATAAAGTACAAGTTTTGTGCAATTTTTATCTAGAATGCAGTTATTTCTTTGTTGGAGACTTATCATCATTTTAAAGTGATGCTTGATTATTTATCTCTTAGGGATTTGCTTTTAGACAACTAGCAGGTATTTTTCCCTCAAAGGAAAAGTAAGCATGTCAATATCTTTCTGTTTCCCTGTGTTTTGAAGCTTAATTTAAAATGAAATGCCTTCAAAGGTGTATTTTTAAAAGATTTGACTTAATTCAAAACCTTGATGTTAAATTCACACAGTATATTTGGAATATTATGGTGTGTGTATTTTTTTATCACCCTGCCTGCAGTGAATACTGTATATTTTCTACTTTCTTGGATATTTTATTCATATTAAAACTTCTAGTCTTGGGATGTTCATATTATGTACAGAATTAAGAAGATAATGTTCGTGATTTGAGGTCTATGAGGCAAAGAGTAGTTTTCTCACTTGATTAAATGCTGAAGAAAAACGAAGGAACTTAATAAGCTGTAAGCACCATTTATTTCTTCTCATAGTGCTGGTGTGAACAGTGTTACAAAAAGAAAATACAATAAAATACTTTGGGTTCCATTCTACACTAAGATAGATTGGGTGGGCAGGGTGTCTGGGAAGGTGAGGGTGAGTTGGGGCAAAATGGAGAACATTTGCTTTTGGGAGAAATTTTTCTTTCAAGTAATCTATCTGGAAATCTCCTTCTCCCATAGCAATCTCTTCATTTCTGGAAGACATTTACATAACTTTGCAACAAGTTAATTCCAAGTACTGAGTTCTATATTTTTATTTGGTTGAACATACTCTATATTGCTATTGGTGGATGTTAAAGGAGAAACCAGGTATGGACCAGGTATAGCCTTCTCATTAAAGCATTCAATGATTGATAGTCACCAAGGCAACATAGCTGTCAAATTGCTAAAACTTTCAAAACTAAAACAAGGTGCCTCACAAAGCCAGGTCATAAAGTGGCTGGTTTCTTGGGGTGTTGTAGATATTCCTCAAATAACTGAGACAATTGGCCCCTATCCTCATGGGTTGATACCTTCCAACAAGATTCTACATATTATAAATTATTTGATAAAAATAATCTTGGGAATCATCACTATGTGGTGAGTAAATTCATTCTGTTTGAACTGTTTACTCAGTTGATTCAAGACCGAACTGGAGTGCTTCATAATCACAAAACACTTTTCATGCACAGACATTATTAGCAATGGTGGATAAACAGGACCCACTGAGAAGCATGTCAATGATCAGAATACAAATCACGAGTAAAAATCTGAAGTGACCCAAAGCAAAATTTTTCTCAAACCTGAAAACAATTCTAAGTGCAGTGATATTATGAGTAGTAAATAAGAGCAAATAATACCAGTAAAATAACCATATTGAGTTGGTTTCATTTCCATATTCATTTAGATTTTATAGCAACCTGGGTTGTATTTGATTTATACAATTAAAAATGTAAGGGGAAAATTATCTTGAGGTTTTCTTATTTTACATAAAATGTAACAGCTATTTTATAAGAGCTATAAATTTATGATTAATTGGAGTTCTAAAAAAATTTTCAGGTTGAGGCTAAACATTTAAAGATAAGAAAACCTTTTTTGTGTCTGTGTGTGCATGTGTGTATAACCTGACTACTATAGACAAAGATTTTCACTAAATAAAACCTTAGACATGAGATACATCAAGACCAGTTCAAGAGACATCATTTGAGTTATCAAGATAATTAAAATAGTTTTCTAATGACATGTAGCTAAAATTCATGTCGTTTAACTTTCTAATAGAATCTCAAACTATCAAAAAAGTCCATATGAATGAATAAGCCTAAAGGTAAACTGAATCTCAGTAATGAAGTTCCTCTTAACAATGTCACAGCCTTGGCCTCCGTCAGGAATTTAGAGACCCTAGAAGGAATGCAGTTTATCTCCCATCTGAAGCTCCCTAGGTAACCTCCAGTCCAAGGGGGACACAAGGGTACATTCTCTATCGTAGTATAAAGTACCACCAACCAAGTTGTTGCACAGGTGAGAAGCCAGATCTCCTCTTCTGGGACTCTCACAGCCACAGCTTTCCAGCATCACAACATTCCTCAACCATTTTCCTATTTCTGTTCTTACTGCCGATGTCCTACTTCAGGTCCTCACCTTTTCTCACCTGGACAACTGGCCATGCCCCTCGCCTCCAGTCTTTACTATCCGCAGCTCATCTACCTCGCTGTGGTCTGTGCTTTCTATTCCATGTCCCTGCTGAATGCATTTTGCATTTCCATGCGCTAGACAGATATAAGGGCGTTTAGGATCTCATCAACAGGTATAGCTGGTTTTCTTTACCCTGCGTATCCTTACCCACCATGAGGATCTTCTATAGCTCCTCTCCTTTACCTTAATGCTATGTCTGTCTAGCTAAAAATGAGTGCTCTTATTAGTTCAACTTGTTTCTTTATGGAAAGCAGTTTTCAAGGATCTTTTCCATAATTTTAAGGGCTGAAACCTTCCCTATGATCCTACATCCCATGACTAGCTCTTACTACCAATGGGTACAGAAGTAAAAAATGATCAAGACATTGTTAAAACCCTGTCACTGAGAATGCTTAAGTACTGGTAAAAATATAACTAAAAGCCTGCCATAATTGATACACTTTTAGAACATTATCCCTACTGAACTTAACTCAAAATTGCAGTCTGCATTTCCTTAACACAGTGGAAGATCACACAAAATAATTGCTCCTTCTGCATTATCAAAAAACCATGCTAAAAATAAGCCTCCAATCAAAAAGGTAATTAAGACCTAAATCTAAGTATATTCAATTACCTCTCAACACTGCTTTTGTAATTCTTGGAATTCTGCCCTAAGAATGAGCTGAAGTTCAGTTGATATTTCCTCTGAAGCACTGATACAGGAGACAGGGAAGTTGCTATCAGTATGCATGCTCCCACTTCCTTCCAAAGCCTTCAGCCATGCATTGCTGCAGCCAGATCTGCACAGCTCCTGGTGGAGGAAGAGGGGTGAGGCGCATGCCTTGTGTAGGCATGTAGTCAGGCAGATGTACACAAGCAGCCCCTTCCCCGCTCTGCTCAGTTGATGACTGTGCTAAGTGGAAAACAATTACAGTGTCTACATCCTTAATGTGGAAAACTAATGGCAAGGAAAGACAGCAGGCGTTTGGGGATTATGTTTGTTGGAAGGGACAGACAGATTGTTCTGTGATTCTTAAGTCATAACAAAATTGATGAGGGGTAAACCTCCTAAGAGTTGGCACAATGAAGCTGAAAGTTAGGAAATCTAAACCTCATTTTAAATTATGCCTCCAATGATTGTACTTTCAAATCTATAACCATCAAGTAGAGAGAAAAATCACTCCAGTGACTTAAAGAAGGCCTGTGAAACACAAAATTTTTCAAGATGGCTTCCAATACCCCATAAGTCTAAATGTCAGCCATTCTGTTATGTTGAGTAGAGAGACAGCAGAAATTTCGTTTAAGAATGCAAACAAGTAAACTAGAGCAAAACTGAATTATAATAATAAAATAAAAAGAATACAAACATTTTCCTGAGAGGGAGCTATGGATACATGCTCTGTCATCACTAATAAACGATGAAGACTTAAATGGCATTAGCTCACTTGAAAGTTCATAAGGGAAGGACAGGCCTTATGCTTTGTGACCACTGTCTCTCCACGTTCATTCCCGTGAAAAGGAATCACACGAGTTCTCAATCCAAACTTTGATACATTTGGGGTCTTTCTCCTGCATTCCCTTCTGTTTTCAATACATTAATTAACACCCCCACTTATCCCAACCCCAGCCATCCTTCGCAGCCTAACTCAATTTTAAATTCTTTCCTAAAGTTCTGTCCCTAATACTTCCATAGATTTCTGACAGCAAACCACACTGCTGTATCCCTCACAATGGCCTGTCTCTGCTCAGCAAATATTTGCAGAAGAGAATTGCTCAGTATCCCTGCTGAACAGGACAAGACTGAACAGAAAACAAAGAATAACAATGAAAACAAGTGTTCCTAAATCTGAAAGGCTAGAGTCCAAACACAGAACATACAGAAGAAACAAATGAAACATTGATTGTTTCACGTTCTCATTGACTAAAATCCTTTAGTTCAGAATATATTCTGAATTCAAAGGAAAAGAATGTCCTCCCTTTAAATTACTTGAGAAAATATGTCAAAGTTGCTTTTTACTCCCAAAGCTTTTTTTAAAAGTTGACAAAACACAGTATATCAAGTAGTGAGTTTCAATTCTGAATTGGAGAAGGTTGTTAATCTAAAAAAATAAAAAGTTCTCAGGAGCATAACATAATTTATTGGAAAATTATATTTGTGTGATAGAAGAACTATTTCAGTGAAAATACATTCTTTTTATTGGGTTGATTATAACAAACTATTTTTTTCAGGATTATCACAATAAATCTCTTTTTCTCAAAGGTAGAAGAGAATTCTCATTATTTAATGAGGCGGGGGGGGGGGAAGCTATTTCTATATTATCAATGTTTAAGGTGGGATTTTACATAAATTGTTTTCTCCAGCCAACAAAAATGGCTGTTTGTGTACGTTAGCCCTTATGTGTAGTTTTAAGTTGAAAGCTTTTCCTATGTACTTCATTCTTCAAGCACAACTATTTGAAAGGAATTCAGAAATAATCACAACATGCCTTGTTCTTTCCAACCTGAATTGGTGATCTACAACTCAGATTACTCTGAATTATAGTGACACCAACTACCCTTTTATTAAAAATTTTTTATTGATTAAGGTATTACAAATGTGTGTTCATCCCCCCATTGTCCCCTCATCTCCCCAGTCTTGCCCTCTCCCTCACCCCCTGTTGTCTGTCCTGTTAATGTTGACCTATTTGCAGGACTTCCAGGTAAAATGTCACAACAGCTACAAGTGGTGCCCTCTCCAGGGAGATGTGGTCCATGCAGTGAGAATCAGGACCTTTTGGTGCCACCACTGTTGTAATGAGGATGAGATGACATCCCCATGAGAATATGCAATTGATATCTTTGCACCTACATCAACCCTCCTCACTTACAGGATCTCAGAGACTGTACCTATGTTAAACTGATTAGGGTTCCTTGGTGGTCTGTGATTATCTTTCAAAGCTTTAAATTGCTGCTGCAATTTAATGTGTTGAAATGTAAGGAAATATGATTTTCACAGAATGAGACACTAGGATTCAAAATTATGACATTGATAAAATAATGCAAACATCAAGATGGCATTTTGAAAGGGACCCAGTTGCATGTAGGGTCATCTGTGAACCCTCTTCCAGCCCTAGCCAACACCACCCACACAGCGCAATGCTTCTAATGGGGCATTTTTTATTGTGATTTTATAAACAGGAGGCCACAGATAAAAAGTTTTGGGTTGTTTTTTTCTTTGGTTTTTGTTTGTTTGTTTGTTTGTTTTTTACTTTGGTTCCAGCTATGATGGAGCAGCCTCACTCCTCTCAGCCCTCTTTATAACAAAACAAAATCAAGTGATGAACCTATGGAAGGTCTGTTTTATGCTGATGGCCCTGTACCATTTTTTTCTCTGTGAAAACTGACCAAAAGTGTTCTCTACGACTTATTAAGAGGCCTAATTCAGTTCCCAGCCACTTTCATTTTACTCATTTTCTGATCATCTCTGTACAACTTGCAAGATATGACCTTAAATTGGAATGCAGGTTCTGACTGTCCACATATCTTTTGTTTTCAAACTTGATTGTTATGCCTAAAGATAACATCTTCTTCTACCTTAAAATTCACTCCTCTTCTAACAGATACTAATGAGCTATTCTGTGCAATTTATATTTATTGGATTATGTAAAAAATTGGGGGAGAAATTGTAAACTAGCATTGATAAATTTTAGTTTACAATAATCTATTTAAGGAGGATAAAATATTAAGGCAGTACTAGCTGAATGAAAATTATTGTGCAGACTGTAACTATTGTACCTGCTGTATTATGATGCTTATTCAGAGGTTATTTTGATAAATCTTTATAAAATAAACTTAAAATATGGTAAGTTTCACATTCATTGTAGATTAATGTTTGATTCAAAGCCAGTGGAATGTATTATATATTTCATGAACTTTTCAAGGATAACAGAATAATAGAATGTGGCCAAATGTTTTAAAATGTAATTATAAAAATTAGGAAAATCTTAGATTATTAAATGTCAGTGGAAAAAAACCCTGAAATCACTTTAAACTTCTTTTTAAATCCTCACTCAAGGATATATTTTTATTGATTGAGAGAGAGAAAAAAACATCAATGTGAGAGAGAAACATTGATTGACTGCCTCCTGTACCACACAGGGATTGAACCCACAACTTAGATAGGTGCCCTGACTGGGAATCGAACCGACAACCTTTTGGTGTATCGGATGACACTCCAACAAACTGAGCATCATGACCAGGGCTGAAATCACTTTAAAATAGTCATCAAGCATATAAAGATTTGTATCACTTTTGAATGTTTATGTGTAACACAGAGATTATGGATAACTTTTAAAATATGGGTTAATCTGCTGAAACCGGTTTGGCTCAGTGGATAGAGCGTCGGCCTGTGGACTGAAGGGTCCCGGGTTCGATTCCGGTCAAGGGCATGTACCTGGGTTGCGGGCATATCCCCAGTGGGGGATGTGCAGGAGGCAGCTGATCGATGTTTCTCTCTCATCGATGTTTCTAACTCTCTCTCTCCCTTCCTCTCTGTAAAAAATCAATAAAATATATTTTAAAAAAAATAAAAATAAAATAAAATATGGGTTAATCAATGTATTTTATGTTTTATTCTTTGGTGTGACATCATCATTTTAGTTTGTGTCCCAATGAAAATAGTCCTTTTATAAATCTGAAAACATTAAAAATTATAGATAGTGTTGGCCTCCAATTATTAGTAGCTCTGTGCTTAAAAACCTTTATGTAAATAAAATATAACAAATTAATTTCTATGGATTTCACTGTTAAAAAACATTTTTTTATTTTGCAATAAATAATTTTCGGTAGTGTGGATAGTTAGGTAATTATATAGTCAAACTTTTTTCTAAGCTTTATTATTTCAGCACTCTACACTGTATTATATATATACGAGATGCCTGTTGCACGAAGAGATTCATGAAATAGGCCTTCCCTTCCCTTGGCTGCTGACACCAGTTTTCCTCTGGCCCCCGGGACCCAGACCTTCGCTCTGGCTGGGCTCCGGCCAGAGACCCGCCCCCCCCTCACCCCCCCCCCCCACCGTAGCCGTCAGGCTTCCAGCTCCGCTGATCCCAGGGCCATGACACCTCGCTGCTCGGCCGGCTTCAGGTACATTTGGTTTTGCTCTACCGCTTGGAGCCTACGTATTCAAATTAACCGCCATCTTTGTTGGCGGTTAATTTGCATATTGCCCTGATTAGCCAATGGGAAGCATAGTGAAGGTACGGTCAATTACCCTTTTTGTCTTTTATTAGATAGGATAATGTAATTATATAATATAATATATTATACTTACAGCAATAAGTATCTTGCAGCCTTCTCTGTAGATGGCCCTGGTTATGAACCCTTATATCTTGTCTGATTTCTGCCATAGCTTCTGTAGAAGTTCCAGGATGATTTAACACGATCCCGCATGGACATCCCACATGAACTTCCTGCTTCCAAGCCTTCTCCAATGCAACAGTCCACAGGCTCAACACAGGACACAGAAGTTAACACCTGGAGTGCAAAGCGCAACACTGAGATGCTGTACCTGATGGATGAGTGACATGTCTCCCACTGTTGAACAGGTAATCTGAGGGGATTTCTGTTTACTTCTAAGAAGGTCTGGCAGAATGGGGAGCCCTTCACTTATGTCATTTTGGTTTTCCACAGAACACCATTCTGCTCTACTATGTGGATGACCTCATGCTAATCAGCCCTGGATAACAGGCTGAAACTTCATTAATGTTTCATTGGTGATGGGTCATTGATTATTTTCAGTATTTTCTGTTTGTTGTTGTTGTTGTTTTCTCCCACTATCTGGCAAACAAATGTAATGGCATTAAGAGTATTGGCATTCCTGTTATACAGCAAGGAAATTCATTTAGGTATTTAAGGAATGTGATTACCATAGAGATGGGCCATGTAGGGGTGGGAGAAGAGACAGGATTAAAAGCTAGGTCAGAACTCATGATGGAACCAGGGAGGACAGAGGCCACATCCTGAGATAAACCAAAGGAGAACAGAAGTATGTTAGAACATATGTAATGTGAAAGATGATACATTAGCAGTTTGAGCTGTGAGAATATTATTCATAGTAAAGAGGAATTTTAAAATAGCTTCATATAAACTGTACACCATGCTGGGAAGCATTCCTACTATATATGTGTAAAATTGTGTTAATTATATGTAGCTTGATTTTAAAACACACAGTCATAGTAACCAAGATACTATCAAAAGTAGTTATTTATGTATGAAAAACAGAAGGGCCATGCAGTATGGAAAAGTATTAAAAATAGTTGGTTTTATTTCCTACTTAAAAAGAAAAAAGAATGACTCATGAGAGAACAATGAAACTAAATAGAACATGTTACTGCTGTTCACCCTTTCAAACTTCCAGAGCTGGATTTGTAATTTAATTGTCTTTCTCATTAACCTGTTTGTGATATAATTTTCACACTTCCTCTTTAACCTACTATTATAAAGTAAGACTCAGTATAACTCCAGAGATGAATTCGAATGTCTATAGCTGAGTAAATCGCACAGATGGTGTTAGTAATTACTTTTTAAGAAAAAAAATATACACTTTAGAAGATGAACATAACAGAAAAGAAATTTAAAGCCTGGTGTCCACGATCACATGTAGTTGTTACTATTTGAAATGTCTGTAGTATATTTGGAGTTAATTTTTCAACAGTTGAATCACTTACAGAAAAGAAAGTCTACACCTGAACATAGTTTCCTTGGTGAAGTGACACTTCCTGTAAAACCTTGTATTTATTATTCTCAGGAAGAAAATGTCTTATATTTGTTTTACAAATCGACCACAGGCTAAATTTAATTGTACGATGATTTTTTATTGTGAGGTTTGAGCATATTACCGGGATGGATAGTAGAAATTGTAATAAATTCCCTCAGGTTTAAGGAATTTGTAATCTAATTTGTAAAGAAAGACCGGTCTAGTTATTTTCTATTACAATGAGTTACGTCAAGTAGTCCAGGCTATTTTTCTCCATCCTTCTTCCTCTGAATTCTAAAAAATTTAATTTGTTGCATGACATTGGTTAATAATCTTATATAATTTCAAGTGTACACTTCTATAATGCATCATATGTGTACTTCATTATGTTCACCACCCAAAATCTATTGTCTCCTTCTGTCACTATGTATTTGACCTCCTTTATCCTCTTTAACTTCCCTACCCGCCTAATGCTCAGGTAACCACCATACTGATGTCTGAGTCTATGAGTTTGTTTGTTTGTTTTCTTTGTTTGTTGCTTTATGTTTTATATCCCATTTATGCATGAAATAATATAATTTTGTCATTTTCCATCTTTCTTATTTTGCTTAGCATCATACTTTCAAGATCCATCCATGCTGTTGCAAAGGGTAGTATCTCATCCTTTCTTATGCTAAGTAGTATTCTATTGTGTACATACATCACATCTTCTTTATCCAATCATCCATCAAAGGACACTTAGGTGTTTCCAAGTCCTGGCTACCATGAATAATGCTGCAATAAACATAGAGATGCATATATATCTATGAATAACTGTTTTCAAATTTTTCAGATAGATATCCAGAAAAGGGATTGCTGAGTTATATGGTAACTCTATTCTTACTTTTTAAGGAGCCTCCATTCTGCTATGGATAGTGGCTTTACCAATTTACATTTCCATCTGCAGCTCATGGGGGTTTTCTTTTCTCCACATTTTCTCCAACACTCATTATTTATTGTCTAATTGATAATAGCTGTGCTAACAGGTATGAGGTGGTATCTCATTGTGGTCTTAATTTCCATTTCCCTTATAGCTAGAGACTTTGAACAATAAACCAAGCTAAGAAAGGGAAGTGCTCTGCCTCAGGTCCTAACCTAGCTGAAGGTGGAGTCCAGGCCCTATGGACAGGCCCACCCATCCCAGTCAGGCGGCTCCCCAACACCAGGTAGCTCAATGCTTCTCTTTACAGCTTCACATGTCTCTCACTGCATGACCCAAAGAGCAAGGCTAAAATAAAATCCTTCCCTAATTGTTACTTCTGGATAATAACTAAGAGAGTAGAGAAAAGGTGTGTGGACAGGTTTTCAATTTCCCTTATTGTTATGATGCTGAAAAATAAAATAATACAGAAGAAATTATATGAAAACAGTAGGAGTGCCTCATTCTCCTCACCTCTGTTGTTGCTTCCCAGAGGCAAACCATGAAAATTGTTTCTGACTCTTTTCTTCCAAAAGTTCCCCAATAGTCAATAATGAACATACACCACTATTTTAGATATATCACTTTATGACAATATTTACAGATATCCTATTATAAAATAGAAGGATTAAAATCAGTTATGCCATATTCTTAGCCATTTTTCTGTCAGTTTGGGTTGGCTATTATTTAGTTTTTGAATGTTTACTTCTTATTTTCTCTCAGTTATAATGTTGACTCTCTGTTGTCATGTATACATTCATTCCCATATTCATTTTTATATGTTCTACTAGTGGCTAGGTGCACAAAATTTGTGCACATTAAAAGGGAATTAATTAGAGGAAATATTTTAATGTTGCTATTTGCCCTTTCTCTATAATAGAAGTGTCAGAGATGAAAGAAAATTAATAAAATGTATATGAAAATCCTCCTGTCAGTGTCTGGGTCACATTGCAGGACTCAGAGTCAAGTCCCTGTCCACCTGCACACGCCTTGAAATCGTCCAAGACCCAGACCATGCCAGCCCCACCCGCATTGGGTGAGATCCAGACCCAGCCGGCCCCACCCCCATGAAGCCCCGCCGGGTTGGGGGGTGCAGCTTGAGGTCAACCATCAAGTCCTGCCAGGCAGGGGGCGCTGCCTGAAATCCCCCGGCGTGATGCCGGGGCAGAGGTTGTTGTTTGAGGTCCCCTGTCAAGTGCCACTGGGGAGGGGGCATGGCATTAAGTCCCCCGTGAATCTCCTCCAGGCTAGGGGCATGGCCTGAGGTCCCCCGACAAGCCCCGCTGGGCAGGGGGTGCAGCCTGAGGACCCCCACCCTGGCCAAGCACCCCATAGCCTCAGGTCCCTGCTGATCACTTGTTACAGAAACCCCACCTCTACTGTGGGCACAGCCATCTTGTGTTATGGGAACCCCACCTCCACTGTGGGTGCAGCCATCTTGTGATGGTGTTGCAACATGGCGACATGAGGGTTAATTTGCATATTACCTCTTTATTATATAGAATATTTAATACATTAATTCGAAAAGATAAAAACTATGAAATGTACTATATAATTGTAATTATGTAAATATTATTCAGTGCAGGGCCAAGTTCTGTTCTATGGTCATCCTCTCTTTCTCCATGAACCCCGTTCAGCAATGCTGTGAACTCTAGGGAAAATGTTTCTAGCATCTTAAAATACATCACTTGCTGAAAACCATGCCCATTTTACTTTGGTAAATGAACTAGGTTTCTCTTACAGTTTCCTTTATCCTTTATATTGTAACTAGAGACCTGGTGCATGAAATTTGTGCACTTGGGGTGGTGTCCCTCAGCCCAGCCTGCACCCTCTCCAATCTGTGAACCCTCGGGTGATGTCTGACTGTTGGCTTAGGCCCGGACCCAGGATCAGGCCTAAACCAGCAGTCAGACACCCCTCTCACAATTCAGGACTGCTGGCTCCCAACCGCTCGCCTGCCTGCCTGCCTGACTGCCCCCTAACTGCTCCCCTGCTGGCTTGATTGATGCCTAACTACTCCCTTGCCTGCCAGGTCGCCCCCAACTTCCCTCCCCTGCTGGCCTGGTTGCCCCTAACTGTCCTCTCCTGCAGGCCAAATTTATTTTATGGAAGAAATGTGGTCCACTGAAGGATAGCAAACTAATAAAAAGGAAGTAATCTTTAGAGGTATATAAAACTTATTGTGCCTTGAGAAATAATTATTGGTAAGAGCAAAAATTTCAGAAATTATACTAGGTTAAAATACAATGTTCATAATATTTTTATTGGTACTTTAAAAATGAGTGTCATCTGCCCTAACCGGTTTGGCTCAGTGGGTAGAGCGTCGACCTGTGGACTCAAGGGTCCCAGGTTTGATTTCAGTCAAGGGCATGTACCTTGGTTGCGGGCACATACCCAGTAGGGAGTATGCAGGAGGCAGCTGATCAATGTTTCTCTCTCATCGATTTTTCTTACTCTCTATCCCTGTCCCTTCCTCTCTGTAAAAAAATCAATAAAATATATATATTCCTTAAAATGAGTGTCATCTCTCAGAAATGTTACAAAGAGAAAAGGAAGGATGGAAAGAAGGAAAGAAGGAGGAAGTAAGTAACTACTATTATTATTACCTAAATGGCTTTATAAAACCAAATGGCTTTATATTTGTGTTGAAAAATATCATCTCTTAAAAGTAGTAAAGACTTAAACTCTAAATTCCCATTAGTATCTTGTTCGGTGTCTCTCCATACACTATGCACATAGTTGAGAGCTGAATTGAATCAACATGGACCAAATTATAACAACTCTATGAAATTAAACTTGATGAAGAATCTGAGATATTTCAGAGGCTATGCAATAACTGTAAAAGATAATTTATTTCAGAGGATTTATATTTTCTGAGAAAAAAATGTTTTAGCAACTTCTTATGTATAAAAAATTTAAATATATTTTATGCTTAGCATGTTCCTAAATTTACTATTTTTCAATATAAGATAAAGTCTATGCATATATCCTGATGCTTAATATATTTTTTTCTGGCTTTCATTTAATTATTTTTTATTTATTTTTTAAGTAAACTTACCATAGTTCCTGAGACATACAGTTTTAATATATTATATTCTACTAAAGGCCTGGTGCACAAAATTCATGCATAGGTAGTGGGGTCCCTCAGCCTGGCCTGCATCCTCTCACAATCCAGGACCCCTCAGGGAATGTCTGACTGCCGGTTTAGGCCCAATCCCGGCAGTTGGACAACCCTCTCGAAATCCAGGACCGCTGGCTCCTAATCACTCACCTCCCTGCCTTCCTGATCACCCCTAACAACTCTGCCTACCTGCCTCATTGCCCCTAACAACTTGCCTGCCTGCCTGATTGTCCCTAACCACCTCTGCCTGCCTGCCTTATCACTCCTAACTGCCTCTGCCTTGGCCCCCACCATCGCAGTTTCTTCCAGAAGGATGTCCGGAATGACATCCAGAAGGTTGTTCAGCTTTCTGGTCTGATTAGCATATTATGCTTTTATTATTATAGATGGCACATACTTTACCTAACTGAACAGTGAATTCAAATATCTGTAGAAGAATCATATAGGAACACCTCAGGCAGATGCCACAGAAAGATAGAGTATGTGATTAAGAATATTGAATTCAAATATTAACTTTGAAAGTAGAGTATTCAGAGTCCTCCCAGCATGAGGATTCCTTACTATTAGAAGCAAAGTGCTGCTGGCTTCTTTGTTTCCAGCTTCCCCAGTTCAACTCCAGATTCCCCTGGGTCCCACGCAGCTGGAAGCTCTTCCTGTGGTGTCTCCCAGATTTACAATGAACGGGGCATGAATAGATTAAGCCATAAGGTAACAGGGTTCATTATGCCAACTCCAAAATAAGAACTGTCTCCATAAGCTAGTGAAAAAGCTTATTTTTAAGTTTGTTGGGGTGTTTTTTTTTTTTTTTTGCAACTTTGGTTTGCAAAAATGCTAGATGGTTGCAAGTGTGTTCCAAGTGCAGGGAGGAAGGTGGCAGAAGGGAGCATCTGTCACCAGATTGTGCTGTCCCCTGTATGTGAATGATGCCTGAGGTGAACTTCTGCAGACTCAGTGGTACACTCAACAGCCACCAAAGAGCTTTCTCATCCTCATAACATCATGCTGACTTATAATTTGTTTATGGAATCAGTATTAGACATGGTGGAAAGCATCGGGTTAGGTGGCCAGGAATAAGGCTTCATAGCACACTTCTCATTGGAGATAGCTGCATGTATTAATCTCTCCAGTTTGGGTGCTGGTTCTTCACCTCTAAAGCTGGATAATCGATAATCGTGAAGGAAACTTGGACCAGAGCTAACTATGATAGGATCCTTGGATCACATCCTGAGCACTGACACCTTACTCTCCTGGATAAAGCTTGCAATAGGAAGGCTGATCTCTAGTCCAGCTAATATATGAGCTGGAAAAAATTGGATACAAACTAACGAAAAGATGTTAATGCTGTCAGATGGCTCTTCAGTATGTGGGGCTGTTTCACAGAAGTAGTCTCCCTGCCACAGTCCGCAGCCATTGTAAGTTGATAATCAGCTACAGAAGAGGAACACCGTGCACAAAAAGTCTGCTACCTCTATTTCATTAGTCTTTTACTATGGGCAGATTGAAGGCACTGAGTGGTGATTTAATTGTTTCTTTACTGCTCTTCTTTTCTGGGGAACATTAATTATGTCATCATTAATATTGATGCGTTAAGATAGGCACTTTATGGCAGCTGCCAACCACAAAGCACTGATGTGTTTTTATTTTTTCTAACTACACAAATAAGTTCTGCTCAGTTGCCTGAAGTTGATATTTCTTTTTGGTCTCTCCTTAACTGGATATTGTCACCCTAACTCTGAAGGAGAGATGTATTCATATCCAAGCTCTTATGAGATGTCCCCAAAGACAAAGCAGCCTTAGTATTTACTGAGTTAAATGAATAAAAGGAAATCCCACTTCTGAATAGTGTCATGAGGAGCCCTGTGGGTCCATTTCCAGTGAGACAATCATAACAAGTGAAAATTATTTTCTTAAGAAAAGCAACCATTTAAAGTCTCTATAGTTGTCCTAAGGCAGTGATGGCAAACCTATGACACGCGTGTCAGAGGTGACACACGAACTCATTTTTTTGGTTAATTGTTCTTTGTTAAATAGCATTTAAATATATAAAATAAATATAAGAAATATAAATCTTTGTTTTACTATGGTTGCAAATACCAAAAAAATTTCTATATGTGACATGGCACCAGAGTTAAGTTAGGATTTTTCAAAATGCTGACACGCCGAGCTCAAAAGGTGCGCCATCACTGTTAAGGGAACACAACAAATGAGGAAACATTTAAAGAAAATCTACTGAACCTCAGGAAGAACAGTGTTGCCTCTGAGCCCTGTCTGTTCTCCAAGTGCCCTCCTCCAACCAAGCTTGACAGAGGCTCCACACCCAGTGGGACAGGACAGTAAGATGGGACCCCTCTTTGCTCAGCTCCCAGTCAAAGGAAGTGGTATCCCACCAGGAGGGGCAGGCCACTAGCATTCCTCATCTCCTCGCTCTCTGGGTTTCAGAGACTATGTTTGTGGTGATTGTGCTGAGAGATTGGGGATCCTTATCCTCTGCCAAACCCCACAGGGAGTGGAATGTCTACTCCAAGAACAGCAGGTCAAAATTCCTGGGGTCCTGGTAGCCTTTGCTCCAGCATACTTGCAAGACAGGGGTCCAAGCCAGGAGAGACAAGCCACCAGGACAAGATTCCACCTTAAGATCAGAAAGCTCTAAGGCTCTCCCTAAAGGAAATGACTGTATTTGAAAGAGTGTGGGGATGTTCAAGCCTAATAAGGGTACTCTTGAAACCATCAGAGGTTTCGGTGGTAAATAATTAAGGAAAGGCTTGGAACTCAATGAAAGCAATAAGGTAAATCATAAGCAAACAAGGTTACCAGACAGAGCTGGTAACACTGATGATAACTGGTAGAAAGACAGGCTTCAACAGGTAACTTTGTCTGAGAGTGACATCAGTAAAGTGATAAATCAGGACATCCCAAGCTCTTGTTACCTCAAGAAGACAACCAGCGGAGACTGGCTACTATGTACCAATGAAATGGCATAATTTACGTCAGGTCTGGCATGAAACTGTTAAAATTGTCTGTTCCAGTAATACTACAGGCTCCAGAAACACAAATTGATGTACATAGATAAGTGAAATAAATGCATACTTTGAAGAACTGGAGTGTGAATTGGTTAACTGTATATTTTTCATATCAATCTTGACATTTGTAGCAGGAGGAAGACAATGATGGGCCAGCATGAATGGTATCGATGCTCAAGTAAATGTACTCATTTTATGCCCACCAACTTCCACAATAATACATCTTATCAGAACAATCTTTTTCTTCACATTTGAAGTATCTCAAAATAATATCTTCAATTATAGTTGATTAAAACTGACATTTACTTTTAATTTATCTTTAGGTTTGAAAAATATCAGGGATTCCCAAAATGGTATTGATGAAAAATATTTCTGGTGAAAAGGACATCTTCTGAAATTTTAAGAACCACACTGACCAAAATTTAATGAGTTTTTGATACTTGAGTAATAACTTGTAATTATTCATACTTTTGTAAAATAGTATTTTCTGGGTGTGAATGTTTCCAAATGTTTAAAATGTTACTTTTACAAGCAGTCAAAAAAACATCTTAGGATTTAATATGTTTCTTACAACAAAGAAATTATGAAGACACAGGTTTTAGGAATATGAGAAAGAATTAGAATAGTTCTTAAGTGGTAAAATTGATCCATAAAGTAGAAAGATTATTTTTTTAAAATACACTAAAAGCATTTACCACTAGACTAGTAATCACTAAAAGTTCTATGTTAATTCAAAACACTGGAAACAAGGAATTGTTTTGGAGGAAAAGAAAAAACAACAAGTTACTTTGGGACTCAAAGAAAAGAAAGGCTTTAACAGGTTAGGAAAATCTGGACAGGGTTCATGCAGCTTGCATTTGAGATGCATCTCAAAGACTTCATTAAATCAAGAAGCATTTGCTAAGATGTATTATGTTCCAGACTCTGTACCATGTTAGAGTATCTGCAAGTGCATTTTTGAAATTAAAGGCAGGTGTAATTAGGCAGAAGTTAAGTATTGGGAAAGAGCATTCATGTTTAAGTAAGTAAGCAATCTGGAGCTATTGGATTTTCTGAGCAAACAACCACATAATCAGGACAATGTATATCCAATGGTTCATTCCTGGGAGATTGGTGGGCAGGACATGTATAAGATAGTTTTAGCTATTCAAGAGGGAAGTTGCAAGGGCCCACCTTAGAATGGCAGCAGGTGAGTAAAAGGTGAAAGTACCCATTTATTCATCTAGAATGGCAGGGGGAAAACAAAATCCTGACACCAAGAGAAGAAGCTGAAATCAAGAACATTAATTTCAACAGCAAGGTTGAGAAAAATAATCCCAAGTGAAAAGCTCCGGAGAGGTGATTGCTGTCGACTCCCTTAAAAGAGACCACCATAAAAGCCCGTTAATGAAGCAAAACCAATTTTATTCAACTTACTGCTATAAGAGAGAGTAACATCTAGAAAAAGTCTAAGTAATACCTCAGGAGAAAATAATGGGAAGGTCCTACAAGCACCCGGGGTGATTTGAAAGCTGATAATCCAAGATGAAGACTAGGTTTGGTACCAGAGAGTTTATGATGATAACTGTGGGTTTGTGGGCATAGCAAGATGGAGCCTTGAAATGAGCACTGATGAGTAAGATGTTAGTCTTGATGAGTGAGCCAGTTTGGCTTCTCCACATTCTTAATTCCAAGGAGTCATATTTCTTGGAGCAAAGAGCTAAGGTATGTTGGCCTGACCACAGATGTGTTTAGCTCCAAGTCAGGAAGTAACTTTCATATGCATATACAGAATTGTCTATCACAGGGCGTGAATTTACAGTTAACCCAGAATTGCTTAACATAGGGATAGTAAATTATATTAATGTTAACTTCTCAAAGTTTGGTCTCACTGTCCTATAGATATGAGCAGATATCCTTGATCCATCATGTGTTCTAGAAAGGCCACAGCAGTAAATGCAGAGTAGGAGCTAGAGAGAGTTAGAAAGAAAAAGAGGTAAGATTCGTGATACTGTCACAATACCAGCTGACATGGATAGAAATTCAGGAAATGAACAGCGGAGCGTAACAACTTTGCAAGCTGCCTGCTCACGTCAATGCTACATCTCCAGTCAATAGATAAGGAGCTGCAGGTGAGCTTCACTCCTGAGGCAATTCTGACCTTCCTCGCTGGCCACCTGAGACAGGGAAGGAGGCTTCTCAGGGACAGCAGGGCCTCAGCAAGATCGCTCAGCGGCGACCAACCAGCACCATGGCGACCTCATCCTGAAGGCGACAAAGACCTGTGGAGCGCTGGAGAACTGACACTAAAACAAGAAGAAGCTCTGGAAGTCTAGAACCCGTACAGGTGAGATTTATGCAGAGAAAGGTAAAACAGTCATTCCGATTATTGTAAAACAGGTAAGAAAACACCAGAGTCACATTTTGTGCCAAAAAATAGAACTATGACTCGGGTTACAGGCAACCTGTGTTTTATAGTCTATCTTGTGAGTGGATTGTATCCTTAAAAACTGCTGTTCTAAAGTTCTGGCATAGAGCTCTAATAATAAAAAAATAAATAAACTATTAATCATTGGTGACATTCCTTGGTTAACAATATAACCACAAGAAAAAAGAGACAACGTTAAGAGGACTCATAGAAACTGCTTGGCAACTTATGAGCTCTGAAGGCAAAGAGAAAGGATTGCAATGCAAAAGCTTCGAACGAAGAGAAAAAGTGCTAAGCTGGAATGAAAGTACTGCTCAACTCTTCTGTAACTTTACATAAGCAACACTATGACCCTTCGTTCTTCCTCTTGTTAATAGCAATGCTGGATTCAATATTCAGTACATCTACTGCCAGGACAAAAATATAAAAATTTAAAGATATATCCCAGAGTCCTAGGCAGAATAACAACAAAAAGTGGATACAGGTGACAGACATGAGATATCCAAAGTAAATTGTTAGGGGGAGGGGATAAAGAGTCAAATTCCATAATTACGTAAGGTTTCCAGAGCCCAGAATATATATAGGTAGCAATGAATGCAAAGGGATAGTTAGAATCCTCCTGCTAAAGAGAGCTTATTTCTAGAAATATAATCATGCCTAGAAAAATATTTGAGGCTCTGAGAGTATATAAACATTGTGCAAAAAGAGTGTAAATAGTCCTGATCAGTCTCTCACTCTAATATATCACCAGACAAATGCAAGTATGCACTTTGAGCAGAGATAAAATAGGTAGTTTTAAATTTTTTATTAAATCATTTTGTGATATTTTATTGATTTTTAGAGAGAGAGAGGAGGAGAGAGGGAGAGAGAGAAACATTGATGTGAGAGTGAAACATTCATCAGTTACCTCCTACACACCCAACACCGGGGATCAAGCTGGCAACCTGGGCATGTGCTTTAACCGGGAATTAAACCTCAACCAATTGAGCCACACACACCAACCAGGGTCTTAAATGATTTTAACAATATTCTCTCTCTCTCTCTCTCTCTCTCTCTCTCTCTCTCTCTCTCTCTCTCTCTCTTTCTCTCTCTCTTTCCCTCCCTCTCTCTCCCCTCCCTCATTCTCTCTCTCTCCCTTTCTCTTTCTCCCTTTTTTTCTCTTTCTCCAAATCATTGGTATGTAGAGAGAAAAAAAATACAGCATCTCACTGAGGTCTGCAAAGGGCCTGATATTTTATTTTCCTTTTGAGCTAGTAAATGAGTCAGGCACAGTTTCATGGATGCCATCAGAAGGCACAAGACTCCTGGGTCAGACACAAAGAACTTTACTAGCAGCATTAGGACATCCACATCCATTCTCCTTGCCCACAAGAACAATGTGGACCAGCCTACTGGTAGATGGACACCTGCGCACAGTGGGTTGCATTACAGAACTCGGAGCTTTGAGAACCCAAATATTTTATAGTCGACAGTAAGCCTGCCCACCCTGGGTTCCACATGAAGACACAACTCCATCTTTCAAGACTGTTCACTACAGAGACATCCTTGCAGACAGCTGAGAACAAAGATTAGTGCCTGGCTTGCAAGTTGTGCTAAAACATGTGAAACCATGGGAGCTGTCACCCAATGCATTTGCATGAAATGCCCGGGTTTTCATATATAGTGAATGTGGCTGGTTGAATGGGGTCCCCCAAAATACATGCTCACCGGGACCCTCAGAATGTGACCTTATTCCTCAGAATGTGAAATAGGGGTCTTTGCAGACATCATTCAGGTGAGAATCTCAAGAAGAGATTATTCTGAACTAGGCTGGACCATAAACCAGGTGAATAGTGCCTTTATAAGAGACACAGAAGAGACAGAGACAGAGAGAGAAAGAGGAGAAGGTGATGCGAAGACATAAGCAGAGACTCAAGTGACATAGCAAAGGAATGCCAAGGATCGCCAGAAACTAGGAGAGAAGCATGGAACAGACTTTCCCTCTGAGCCTCCTGGAGGAATCAACCCTGAGACAGCTGGATGTTAAACTTCTGGTCTCCAAAATTGTGAGAAAATAAATTTCTGTTGTTGTAAGCCACCCAGTTTGTGGTAATTTGTGAGGCAATTACTGGTCATGTGTGTGGCAATGGGGTGAGGTGGGGGTAATGGTTGAGTAGATGAGTTGAACTATAACAGGAAAGCTGTTACAAGAACAAGGAGGCACAATCAGGTATCATTGTCATGACTAATGAACAAAATGCCTAGCATTTCACCTGTTCCTTTCTTAACAATAACTCGTGTCACTCTGCTTGAGAGTGAGACTGTGTACAACAGTTATTTATTCTAAGAGCTGGAAGTGCCAAAAAGTAATTAGCAATGCATTTGTCAAAAACAGTGTCTCCATTCAGGTGCTAGAATTTGGCAGAGGCCCTGGGATTATTATGTTTGGTAACAATGTGGGGTTGTGTGTCAGAAAACACATCAGCATTGTTTCAGTTTTAAGTTGTTCTTATTTTAGAGAAAAAAAATATCTTATATTTCTTTAAGTAAATGTTGTAGTTGTAAAGCTATCTCTTCAGTTTTCATGTAAACCTGCTAAAATAAGCAAAATTATAATTCAGGATGATATTTATTTAATGTGTTGGATATAATACATTGCAATCAAACTGGGAACAAACATTCAGTGTAAATCTTTCATTGTTACCAGTCTTTATGGGATACACTAAAGAGTATTTGCTACATATTTCACGTTCAACGGGAATTTCACTCTCAATTGGCACAAATGGAATCATCACTGGAATTGTAGGATGTGTAGGAAGAGGGAGATGAGGAGATGCCTCGGTTCATCAGATACAACTCAGGGTCTGTACTGGTAGCTCCTCTGTGCTGCACTGTAGCTCAGTATTGAAGATGCACAACGAGAGGGGGGTGGGAGGAACACATGGCCAAAGCAGTGACTAGACAGTTACATGTGGACCTATTTTCAAACAATTTTTCCTCTTCTCCCCCCAAATTGCATGCACCCAAAGAAGCAAAAATAAGTGTCAACATTTAGAGATTAATTTGAAAATATCCTGAAGGATAGCCTGTCAGGTGACCATCCTCCCCATACCTAGGGTTCAGGTGATCACCCTCCCATGGCCAGTTTTTATAAAAATGATTATCCGGGTAACCATTCACTTTACGAACAAGGTGGCTGAAGCCAGGGGAACTTCATCTGGTAAAGACCCAGGCTCTGACTCCGGTTCCTCTGAACTCCAATCGAGCACCACCACTGCCCTATGAGCCAATCTTCAGACTTTCTTCTATATTCTCAAAAAAAAATGTTCAATCATTTTGCTAAGAAAAGCCTCCAAATAAATAAAAATGAGATAATTTACGGCAGTGCATTCTAGGCAGAGCACAGAGAATTTAAGCATCTTTTCCCTGGCTCCCTTCTCTGTCTCACCTGTATCTTTATTACAGGTACAAATGATGTTAATCTCACCGTTGAAATTCAGCCCATGAAAACGTGTCTTCTGGAGCAAGAACAAGTTAACCATTGACCTTAAGACCTGACTGCAAAGCACGAGTTTCGTTTTGTTAAGCAGAATATGGTAGGAGAGGCAAAAGGGTCTTTTTCCGCTAATGACAAAGCCAAGACAGATTGCACAGGAAAAGCAACTAGATATGCATGGAGGTGAACTGCGTCTCTTGGAGAAACCAGATGAGGAATAAGATTTACTTGTTCCAGGGAGTGTCAGACATGCGGGACAGGCCCATTATCAGAGACCCTGAATGTGTCCCTGCCCCGCTGTTTCAGTTTCAGTAACACTTTTCTCATTCTAGCTATGATACCTACGTGCCTAATAGATGGGTAAGTCACACTATTTCCACTTTTTAAGGCAAGGAATAAATATAATTTGGGAGCTCAGGTAGAGATGGAGCAATGCAATGACCAGAATTAAGCATTTTGTTGAAGAGACACAAAGGAAATGGTATTGAAGGCAGAAAGTAGGCAGACCTTTTGGTGAGATGAACGCTGATTGACAAGACTGCTTCTCTGTGATTGACAGTCAGGCTGGAGCTCAGGGGAACAGGTAGCTGCAGCTCTGCTCTATCTTTGCATAAATACCAACTCCCTGAATAGGCCTGCCAGCCCAGGGCCTCAGCAGAGAGCTGCTTCCCAGGACCCCCTCCCTCCCCTGCTGTTTCCTGGGCACTCTATTTTAACCCCATGGAATGGAGGCCAGACCCCAATTGCTGGGAAGGCATAGACACTTTCACCTTATCTAAGGGTGAATGGGATGTACATAGCCCCCAGGGGCAGAGGGACAGAGGCAATCTCAGATGCATCTTTTCTTTTTTTCCTTTATAGATTAAGATATTACAAATGTGTCCTTATCCCTCCAATGTCCCCTCATCATTCCTTTGTGTAAGATCCACTGTGGGTAATTTAGATGCAGAATCTTAGACCTTCCTCAGTTAAATGGGACTAAAACACTGAACCTTCCTTAAACAAGCAGCTCAGATGAGAACCAAATAATACTATAAATATGGAAAGGTTTGCATAATTATTATTACAGCTGCACTCCAAATTCAAGCACTTACCACACTGTGTTAAAAATGGTATGCTTATTTAACTGACTGGTTAGGCTGTGATTTTCTTAGGTAGAACCAGAGCTAAGCCATTGTCGCTTCATATAAATTTAGTGCAGTGCTATAAAAGCAGGAGATTAGCAGAATGTATTAAATGAATAAATTCCAATAGTTGTTCTAAATGCACTTTTAAAATCTGAGAAAGCTTCTAAAACCATAACCTTCCTATTCCCCCTTCTGTTCACTCATGGGTTGGCCAATAAGGACCAGTGGGTAACTTTTTGGTTGAATACTTTCTTGAACAGTGTAACAATTTATCTTTAATTATGAGCACAGGAATGGTAAATCAAATAAAAACTACAATCCAAATTGCAACCAAGATTATCCTATATAATACTAGTAAAAGTGTAATATGCAAATTGACCTAGCAGCAGAACGACCAGTCATCAGGGGTTGGGGCCAGTGAGCAGGTGGCGACAGGCCAGCCAAGGCGTGTGGCAGTGGGCAGAGGGAGGGGACGGCGATGGTTGGGGGGTGGAGGCAGCAGCGACCAGGGTCTTTGGAAGGGTCAAGGGAGGGGGGGGGCGGGGCTGCACTGGCCAGCGCCATTCCCTGAGAGGCTGCTTGGTCGCCTCCTGCAGAGGGAGACTGGCAGCGGCAACAATGGCAGGGTGATGGGTGTGGTGCCTTCCCCTGATTGGCCTGGTCACCTCCCACAGAGGGAGGCCAGACTGTGGCTTAGGCTTACTCCTCCTCGCGGGGAGCAGGCCTAAGCCTTCAGTAGGACATCCCCTGAGGGCTCCTGGACTGTGAGAGGGCACAGGCCGGGCTGAGGGAACTCCCCCCTCACCCCTCTAGTGCACGAATTTTCATGCACTGGGCCTCTAGTAATACTTATAAAATGAAATCTCCTGAAAAATGTCAGAGACATTTTCCAGCACAGAGTACAGCTCCCTGTGCAGTGTGCCAATTCCTCTGGGACACCCCCAGGGACCATCTTCAAAAGATTTGTATTATAAGAGCAAGCTTCTTGGTGTCTCCACTAGTCAGCATTTATGCCTGTGGAAAGTTCACTAAAATAAACCATAAAATCAGTGTGACAAATGAAAAGAATGAGAAGGCTCCCCAAAGTGCTATTGACCACTTGAAATATGGGCAGTTAGGGGAAGTTGGTTCCAGGTGAGGAGAGCCACACTTCATCCTTTATTCTGGGCCCCAGTGCCACCTGGCACTGCCCACACATGTTTCCTGCAACATAAAGGCAGACCACACCATCCAGGATTTGCCATGGGGACAATTCTGTCTCTCTCCAACCTTCTGCCTCAGAATCACAGGAACTGATATTTACAACAAAGAGTCCTGAGTTCCTCTCCACGTTAGCACAAGTCCAGGAATTGGCATTTGAATCCAGGTAACTTAGAGTCCGATGAAAATGTGACAGCCTGAAACTTCACTCCAAGCAATCCTTTCCGTTACTGTTTCTTGGAGCAGGTGGCAGACTTTTTCTAGGTAACCACTCATGTCTGCACCGCTCTCCCCAGCCTGCTATAGTGGGTCTGATGCCACTGCATCATGGGGAAATGTCGAGAAACAGAGTCACATCAGAACCACTAGTGTGTGAGGATTCGAATGGTTTGGGTGTGGAGAGACTCGAAGAGGAGGTGGGAAGGCTGGAACAATTCTCAGAACATGCAATCAAAAATTTTAGTTTCCTCACGCTTGGGAGATCTAAATTTACTCTTCTGGTCAACGTCACTTGTCTGATGCGACTATCGGCCTCAGATTAGCAGTGCAGATACCTCCTCCAGGATGAGTATGTGTGGGAATGTCTCGTTGAATTGAATATTTCTAGCCTAATCTGCACACAGTATTGATAAGTGAATTGTTATTTATTTTTACATCAGGGTCAGATTTTTACATCATTTCCTTCACCATCCCTGTTTCTTTTGACATCAAGTCCATGAATCTTTTCCTAGAAAATTTGCTTTAAAATGCAAAATTATGAATTGATCACCTTTAGGAAAAAATGAAAGTACTCTCCTGTATCTTTGACATGTTTTAAAATGTCAAATGCATGTTGAGACATGATCACATTCTCTCACGTCTTCACAGTCTTTCCCACTGTTTACTCTTTCTCTCCCCACTCCTTTTCTTTGCATTTTTCTCACTTCTTTCTCTTCTTTTTTTTCTCTTTTTCGATCTAAATACAAAGACAATTTTACCTTGAACATTCTTTAGTCTAAAAATAGGTCAAGCCAGAGAGATGTTTTTAAAACGGATTCATTTAACTTAATGAAGAAAGAACAAAATATATGAAATGCCTTTAAAACCTGTCGATGTTTCCATGAAGACACTCTTTCTCTTGGTGAGTATTAAACGATGAGCATTGAGTTTAACTGACCAACGAACAGTTTAAATGAGCTCCAACAAGGTATTTCCTCTGTTTAGGAGTTTTGGGAACATTACAAATATATTCAGTCAATTATTGATTATCCTTGAGCAGAGACACCATTTTTCAGATTTATAGTAAAAAAAAAAATATACAATAAAGTAAATTTGTGGAAAAAAATTACTAACAATAAGCAAAGGTAATTGCATGTTAGAAATGATTTACTGTTTGGAGTTTTATAAAAATCAGTGGATATTATACCATTTGAGTGTTATATATGTACAGTCTACTTGCAACTTACTAGCTGTTCAACATACTAAGAAATTAAAAGACCATAACTTATATATTTAAAATGTTTTAAGTTAAGTATTGAGTGAATTCAAAACTCCTCTTTAATATATCTGAGTGTCATCGCTTCTCGGCCTTTTGGCTAAGATCAAGTGTAGTATCTGTTCTTATCAGTTTAATATATCTGAGTGGCATCTAACCAAGGGTAGGGAATTTGAAGACTTGAATTGATGGACATCAATGTTCTAATTGAACAACTCAATGGTGTATTTAGTAAAACCTACACTTGAGGTTCTGAAAAAATGAATTGGTTTGGCTGAAAAGAAAATGGGGTCATGGTCATGTAGAGTATTAGGGCTCACAGTGTAGGTGTGTTTCATCACCAATCAAGGTCCAGTCTTGGGCAGGGCAAGGGCATTGCCTTTATTCCCTCCAATGCCTACGCAGATGTCATGCATCTGACTGGGCACAGCTTCCTACTGAGCAAAGAAGCAACATCAGCATCTTCTCAGCCAATGTCCAGCAGCCCCACCAGTCAGGGAGAGCTGCTGAGCCTATACACATGCGCTGCCATCACAGATAATGCTGGAGGACCACTGAGAATGCAAGCCTACTGGTATCTCATAGGCTTTATTCCAGTGTTCAAAAAATTAAGACCCTAGCTAAATTTTTAAAACAATAACAGGTTGTATTAACACATCACTGTAGCTTTCTACATTTCTTCTATT
Source organism: Myotis nattereri (assembly GCF_964212035.1). Lineage (NCBI taxonomy): Eukaryota > Metazoa > Chordata > Mammalia > Chiroptera > Vespertilionidae > Myotis > Myotis nattereri. The sequence goes on from NC_138075.1 coordinate 152,088,956, forward strand.
TATGCTATTTTTATATTATAAAACTAGAGGCCTAGTGCATGAAATTTGTGCACTCAGGGCTGTCCCTCAGCCTGGCCTGCACCCTCTCACAGTCCAAAAGCCCTCGGAGAGCCCTCGGGGGATGTCTGACTGTTGGTTTAAACCTGTCAGTTGGACATCCTTAGTGATACTGTAGAGATGGGAGAGGCTCCTGCCACTGCCACTGTGCTCACCAGCCATGAGCCTGGCTTCAAGTTGAGTGGTGTTCCACCTGTGGGAGCACACTGACCACCAGGGGGCATCTCCTGCATTGAGCATCTTCCCCCTGTTTGTCAGTGTGCATCATAGTGACTGGTCATTCTGCCATTTGGTCAATTTGCATATTAGCCTTTTATTATATAGGACTAGAGGCCTGGTACATAAAATTTGTGCACAGGCAGGGTCCCTAAGCTGGCCGGCAATCAATGCTGATTTGGGTCTTCCAGCTGCCAGCCAGGGCCTTCCTTCTGCAGTTGCTGGCTGCTGGCTGGAGCCTTCCTTCATTCTGTGACATACCCTGGTGGTCAGTGCACGTCATAGCGAGAGATTGAACTCCCGGTCTCCTGGTCAAACTCCCAAGGGGACATTTTGCATATTAGGCTTTTATATATATATATATAGATGTTATAGGTATAAATAGGTCCCTAACTATTATATGCATTTTACCTAATATATATTTCATGCTGCACTGCCTTTTTATTAGTGTTGATGATTTTATTTTTATTTTAAACAATGTGTAATTCTGGTTAATGAAGACTTGGCTAGTGATGAAATTAGTTTAGCTAAATGGTTAAAGAAATATTTATGCTTTTTTCTCCTCCCTCAACCTAGGATGGCTAAGCAGACGTTCTACTTGAGTATTGAGTAATAGATTCTTCATCATTTACCAGTGACATTCCTGGCCATGGGACTCTCTACATTAGGCAAATAAATTAACAGAAGATGGGAAGTGGAGAAGCTAAGCTAAATGTGGTTTCCAAAATTACAGCCTGAGCAACACTTATTCCTCACAGTAGCATGGTAGAAAGGTGATGTATCATTAGAATATAATTACAGTTCTTTGAATTTGGGCTAGGCTTCACAGGGGGATGACGGAGAAGACCTTGCCATAGCAGTCAGAATCATTCACAACTGACTATTACACAGTTTCTATTTGCAGTCTGGTGTTGTGTGAGTTGGGCTGTGATGTTAGGCCTGGATTTGAATCTTTTTTTACTCCATATTGGCTCTCCAACCATGGACTTCAGTTTCCTTCTCAAAAGGCTTGAGATAGTAATATGTACTTCACCTTATTTTTTGAGAATTAAAGGAAATCCAAGAGCTTTCCTATGTTTCCTACAAACACATCATGAGTGTTCAACAGTGCTCACTTTGTAGTTATACTCACCTCTGTTTGACATTAAATACTGCCGTCGTTGAAAATATAAAAATAGTTCATAGTTAATCTTTATGAATGAGCATACTCTTTTTGAGCACTGCCCTCATAGATACCAGAATCTTGTAGGTCTGTGCAGTTTTCAGACATATTGAAAAAGTGTACCTATGACAATCCAAAAATGCAATTTCTAAAGTATGGAATAATTATTTCTGTTTTCATAGTCCTCATAATACTTGCATAAATATTTACCTCAATTTTTATAATAAAAATATGATGTTTTACCTATGAATTAACTACACTTCTACGGATGTACTGTATGTATGATATGTAAAATTGCTTATAACCTTTGACATAGTGCTATCTTCAAAACTCACATACCTGGTTTTAGCCATAGACACAGGTTTGGATGATGTACCCCTGGAGTGGGAGCATGGCTGCCCTCCCCTTACTGGGAAATTCCAGGAGGGAGTGTAGAGGTCAGGAAACCAAATTGATACTCTTCAATTGCCACCCACCACTTGCCCATATTATTAACAAATAATTTATGAAATTCCATTTAATGGTTTTAATTGGGACCAACCAGACTCTACAGTTGACTAATAAATTCAGTGTATCAATGGAGAAAAGGAAGATAAAAACCATGTGACCCACACAGGGGGGTTTAGAGCACTATGCTCCTATGAGTTTTTCTGAAGTCAAATAAATGTAACTTTTACATCCTAATGAAGGAAAATCACCTGGGAAAGTGTGTGTGTGTGTGTGTGTGTGTGTGTGTGTGTGTGTGTGTGTGTGTTTCCAACAATCAGAAGCTACATTGGATAGTCTTTATGTGTAATTAGCAAAACACTTTGTGCTACTCACAGCTTGGTAATTAATTAGAAAACACCTCTTCTCCATAAAAGTATTCTGTCCTTACTCTAACACAGTGGTTCTCAACCTTGGCTGCACATTAGAATCACCTGGGAATCTTTTTAAAATCCTGATTTCTGGGCCTCATCCCCTGGAAATTCTGTTTCTTTGTTACTAATGTTGTGGCCCAACCCCATAACAAAGAAACAGAATTTCCGGAGGATGAGGCCCAGAGATCAGGATTTTAAAAAAAGATTCCCAGGTGATTCTAATGTGCAGCCAAGGTTGAGAACCACTGCTCTAACATAAAACTGCTAATGTGAAAATGATTAATAACAATTCAGGAATCCTGTGTCAATAGATGAAACATTACATTTTGTTTTAAAAGAACTTTACTGTATTACTTTCAACAATAAAGATAAATTTTAAAAAATAACTTTACTGTCAAGTAAAACAAAGGTCCTAGCTTGTAATGCTCATAATGAGCACTGATGTGTTATCCCAAGGGTTTATCAATCAAGCAGCATTTTGTAAAAGAACATTTTGTTTTAGAATCCCATTATATTCCTCTAACTCTCCTTTGGTATTGTTTTCTTCAGAAGTCACCTTCCACTCCTGTCTGCAGTGCCCATCGATGAGACCAGGCAATCAATCCACGAACAGTGAATGACTGAACTACAGGATGAAATGTGTCCTTTGTAATTTCTGTGCCTGGTTAGATCACATCCAATTATACTACTTACCACTTGTAAAGGAAATCTATCAAACCCGTGGAAACATTATAATGACATTTTAACTCCCTTCCGTTGAAAATGCATTGGAAAGTATTCCAGAAGTGCAGTATTTAGGAGAAAGCTATTATTTGGAAGAGGAGCCAAATATCTGAACCTGCTGTTTTAAAATTGCTTTCCAAATTCAAGGAAACATTTTACAAAGGAGGCTCATAATGGAGTCTGAGCTGGGCCCAGGGGATGTGAACACCATGTCCTCTGTTGTGTCATCTATTAACCCTCAGAAAGTTGATAAAGCAGAAGGCAGATTGCATGGGTCCTTTATGTGTTTAAGTATCAATCTGATCCATAGCTTGCATAAGAACCAGAAATCATTTATTGTCAGTGCTGTCCAGAATACAGAGGTGGGCAAAAGTAGGTTTACCATTGTGAGTATACAAAACACAGAGTTTATTCTTGTATATTATTTCTTAATTATTGTATTACTAGAGGCCCAGTGTACGAAGTTCGTGCATGGGAGGGGTGGTCCCCTCAGCCCAGCCTGCACCCTTTTCAATCCGGGACCCATCCGGGGATGTCCGACTGCTGGTTTAGGCCCGATCCTGGGGACTGAAAATCAGGCTTGTCACCTATAGAAAACACTTCTATTATAAGTGGTGGGAGAGTCATAAAGGTCTGTATAAAATAACATTAGGCCCTGGGGATTGGGCCTAAACCGGCAGTTGGACATCCTTCTCACAATCCGGGACCACTGGCTCCCAGCTGCTCACCTGCCTGCCTGACTGATCACCCCTAACTGCCCCTCCTGACAGCCTGGTCACCCCCAATTACCTCCCCTGCCAGCCTGGTTGCCCCACACAGCCTGCTGTTCAATCGCTTGGTTGTCCCTCTCTAACCCCCCTGCCAGCCTGGTCGCCCCACACAGCCTGCTGTTTGGTCATCACTGTTACTGTGATGGCGTCCTGGACAATTTGCATATTCCTCTGTTATTAATATAGATTTCTTTGTATTATAACTGTAAACCTACTTTTGCCCAGCCTTGTATATCCTGACAGTTCAGTGGGAGTTTCACTGCCATTTATTTTCAAATCAATACTCAATTACGAAGAGGAAGATTCTCTCCCTTGCCCATTTTCAAGATGAAATTATGGACTGCAGCAATAACACTTAGTCAAGGCAAAGCACCGTCCATTAACTCGTGAAGGTACCGAAAACCAGCCCGATACTTTATTAAACTTCACTCCCTCTCACGCTCTCTTTTTGGCTTTTAATTAATCATTGTGAAAAAGGCCCTTCACATTGTGACTGATGACCAGAGAAAACAATTTTCTCCTAACTGCCTTTAATTTCAACTCAGGGAGAGTGCATTGACCAGCTCTCACAACAGCCCATCAATGCTAGTTTTTAATGTGGTTTCTCCTTTGTTAGTGAGAAGAATGGAGTGACGATGGAGCCCTGCACTGCTCTTCATAACTCACGTAATTGATTCAGTAAATGGTGCAGATTTGCTACGGGATAAAAAGTCCTGTCAATAAAGATACTAGGTACTATATAAATTACTCCATTACGGAAAAATAAAGCTATTTATGGTTTTTAGAGTAAAATGCAGCTGGTACTAAAAAAATAAAAGAATAGAATAGAGGGACTACTTCCACTTCCTTCCCCTTTATAAATGCTATGCCCTGCACCTTCTCTTATGGTTATGTGGGGAAAGATTAAAATCATTAAAAAATTAAGACAGGATGATAGCAACAAAAGCTCTGCTGTTAAGTAAATTCGAAGGGCCAGATGGAAAGTGTTTAGTCCAACAGTTTTAGGCTCTGACCCTAAACAGTTTTTACTTAGCTTGAGGCTAGTGCATGCAGACATAGCCAGCAAAATCTTTCAACTGTATTTATTTAATAGAAGTCTTTAAACATAAGTGCTAGCAGGCACATACAAAATAAAATAAAAAACAAAAAAATTAAAACTTTGCTTCAAAGGTTAGTACTTTTCTAGTACTTGAAATTCGGTTCCACAAATAATGACATATTTTTTCCATGAAGATTTATTTATTTGACAGAATTTGATTGAAATTTCAAACACAGCAAATTTAGCAAGTCTCTCAAGAGAACAAAGTTTCATGTTGGATATCACACTCACTGCCTATTTCAGTCAAAGCCATTTCTCAAGAGGCTACAAGGGCTGAGGCATGGAGCACATTTTCCTATCTTTGCAAAACTGTGACTTGGATCAAATAGGAATTGTTCAAAATCACTAATTTCCTTATAGTAAAATCATTAGATATAATGGGATAATGAAATCATAATTTATTTGAAATTCATACCCTTTGTGTTCTCAAAAAAACTATACATACAATATCATACACAAAGAAATAATTGAAATTAAAATTTAAGAAACATCAGATAAGTAAAGCAAAAGGTAGTTTACCTGAAATCTGTAATAAAACATTTTCTGCAGAATTCTGAAATGAATCAGCTCCCTAGCAATCAAGGAAAATATAACTTACTACCTAATTTTCATTTTGAAAAAATACAAGTTCTTCTGAATAAACTATTTTTATAATCTGTTATATTGATCTTTCTCTCCCTTATGCAAATCAAGATGCATAACACATGGTAGATGTTACATAAATAATGGTAGAATAAAGAATGAAAGGTAGGTAAATACCTGGATGCAACTGACATCAATAAACATGGAGAGAAGAAAGAACAATGAAATCAATGACAATTTTATAGGAAGGCATCATCCAGTAGCTGGATTTTATATTCACAATTTGTTTTCTGTGGGTGCATATCATGTCATATAGTAATAGGATTCCTAAAAATCTGACTATGGACACATTTTTGAGATCCTAGATTAAGGAATGGTCACTGAGGCCCTCCAGCTGGCTTCAATACCAGTTTCATCAACTGCACCTTTGCTCTGACCATCTTAGTTCTTGCCCAGAGCATACAGCAGTGTCATCCCCACTCCCCACTTTTACTCGCCAGCGACAGACTACCAGTTGTTCCTGTTTCTGAGCTCAGTTCTGCTTAACACTAGATAATCCATGTTTCCCAGATATAAGTGGTCACACAAATAACATGCCCTTGGTTTCCATTCCTAGCTACCACTGAGGACACTCCATTCTCAATTAACTCTTCCTCATTTGGTTACTTGGTGGTATTTGACACACATACATTCGGAAGTCTCCAAATTGGCTCCCTGGACTGGGACTTTGACAGCTGGGCCTTCCACTGCTCTCAGCACCTCGTGAAGGCAGACACCATAACACTGCCATCAGCTTGCTGCCCGTAACGCTCTTGGCAGCCAATGAAGCCACCACTCTGGACAAGATGTCATGACACTAACTGAAGACAGGGTGAAGCTATTCAACCCTGAATCCTCCCTCACTCCCTAGGCTCTAGGGCAGGGGTCCTCAAACTACAACCCGCAGGCCACATGCAAATACAAATATTGTATTTTTTCCTGTTTTGTTTTTTACTTCAAAATAAGATATGTGCAGTGTGCATAGGAATTTGTTCATAGTTGTTTTTTTTTTTTAAACTATAGTCTGGCCCTCCAACAGTCTGAGGGACAGTGAACTGGCCCCCTGTTTAAAAAGTTTGAGGATCCCTGCTCTAGGGCCTAGAGGATAAAATATACCTACATGACAAAACACTGAACTCCAGGGAAATGCCTAGTTTTGCTCCCAAGGTCACACAGATTATTATTATCTATTTTAGTTTTGATTTGTGTGTGTGTTAGCTAATCCTTAGCCCTCAGTGACAAATGATGGGGGCAGTGTGGAGGGTAATTTCAGTAATGGACAATGTGCTCTAACTTGATTACAGAGGCATTGTTTCTAGATCAGAAGTACATGCTGATTTGCTTCTGTCAGAAGGTTCCTCTCTCCCTCATCATGCAATGATGCTTGGGAGCCCCAAGCCTCTGGCCATACCTAAACCTGGGGTAAGCATCACTCATACTTGAGCTGGGGTGCGAGTACTTGACATTGCCACTATGGTGAGTCAAATTCAAATGATAGCTAAATCACCTGGGCTAATGTGATAGAGGTGGGAGAATCATAGCATTTTGTGCAGCACCTTCTAGTGTCACTCAAATTTTATTTATAAATCAGAAAATGAGGCCCAGGAAAATTAAATTATTCTTAAAAGGCCAAATAACTAATCAAGGGCAGAAATCTCCACCTCTGATCTCCCCAGCCCAAGAAGCCACCTGCAAGGTTCTTCCAAAGGTAAGGAAAGTGAGATTCTCAGGACAGACAGAGCAGATAGGAAGGGGAGGTCAGGGGGTAGGATGTGGGCATGTGTATATGGTTTGCAGATATGATGGTTACTAGTGTTTTTTCTATAAAATAGGAATTGAGATTATGCAGTTGGGGACTTGAAAAAGGGTGTGGAGAGAGTGAACATCTTCTAGGAATGGACTGGTCCATTCCACATGTGTGAGCATGAAAACAACCTCACCACTACCAAAGGCGGACACTGAGGCCAACATGGCTAAGCTGTTGATATGAGCTGAGTGTTTATGTCTCCCCAAAATTCCCATGTTGGAATTCTACCCGCCCCCCCATACCCAATGCTATGGTGGGGCCCTTGGCAGGTGATGAGGTCACCAGGATGGAGCCCTCCTGATTGGATTGGTGTCCTTATAAAGAGACCCCAGGGAGCTCCTTTCCCTTTGCCAAGTGAGGACACAGATAGAAGACACTGTGAACCAGGAAGTCAGCTCCCACCAGAAACTGAATCTGCCGGAACCTTGATCTCAAACTTCCAGCTTCCGGGACTATGAGAAATGGATGTCTGTTGTTTATAAGCTACCCAGTCAGTGATATTTTATTATAGTATCCAGACCTATGACAATAATAACCCACATTTCTAGTATAATATTATACTAAATTTATTTTATAAACAAATACTGGGTTGGGCAGTCACCAGAGCCCTACCCCTCAGGCTGCCCCTCCATTGCCTTCTGCGATGAACAGACCATATGAGTCTCCTCACGCTGTGGGCTCCACTCAGAAGCAGAACATATTTACGAACATTTGGCCTATTATTACCATCATATTGCCATGGTGATCTTTGGGAGACATTGGGAATAACTTGTCTCTGAAAATAATTTGGTCAAGAGTTTCTGATTTGCTGAACTTCATTTAAAATTCAGAATTTAAGAAAAAATACGCATAAAATATGGTTAGGAAAAACCTTAAGTTTCTGGTCTGTGCTCCCTACCTCATGTTTCTTCATCAAGCATTCTAATTACTTATTCTGGGAAAAAAGATTGCCACCTGAAAGGATTATTTTAAAATTAAATTCGCTTGACCAAACAAAATGAAATAGATCTGTTATGTGAAGTTGTTAGTGCTTGTTTTAATTATTAGCTGTCAGGTTCCTGATTACAAGTTTTCTTAGTAAAAAATGCTCAGTACTGGTTAGTTACCCCAGCTTCAGCATGTGTCCACACATCCCCTCCCCATTACCACCAATTTGAAAGCATTTGTTGTGTTTGTTTTTAATTCTTAACTTTAACCAAGGCCTATATACCTCAACTCTTTTAAAAGTACATGTTAAACCATGCCACTGCCATCCATACTTCACATGTCAAGTCCAAAGATGTTGCTAGACTGGAGAACAGAGCCCAGCTGGCGTGACTCAGTGGTTGAGTGTTGACCCATGAACCAGGAAGTCAGTTTGATTCCCAGTCAGGGCACATACCTGGGGTTGCAGGCTCAATCCCCAGTATTGGGTGTTCAGGAGGCAGCCGATCCGATCAATGATTCTCTCTCATAATTGATGTTTCTATCTCTCTCTCCCTCTCCCTTCCTCTGTCTGAAATCAATAAAAACATATTTAATATGGGAAAAGGAGTTGCATGAAGCTCTGCTTCATACATCTGGACAATCTCAGTTCAGTGTTCAAGGCTCTAACTGCTTATTCTATGATTCTGTCAACAAATATATGGGGGGCGGGGGAAGAGAACATAGAAAAGTCGTAAACCATTGGGCAATAATCAAGCACTAACCCTGAGTTGGAAAATTTGGTTTGGAGATTTAACCACATGTGCATACTGTCGCTGAATGCTGGTCCATTGTACAAATATTGTACAGAATGTCCAGCACTTTTCCAGTTTATGAGCACATGGAATGCATCAGTGAGCATTCTCTAAAGAAACAGACCCTAGGGAGGAAATATATATATATATATATATATATATATATATATATATATATATATTAATATATGTGCATATACATATATTATGTATATGAATCCTCTATTTATATAGTATTCCTCTCTTTCTCTCTGTCTCTCACTCTTCCTCTTTCTCTCTCACTCTTCCTCTCTCTCTGCCTCTCTCTCTCTCTCTCTCTCTCTCTCTCTCTCTCTCTCTCTAGCAACCTCTCTATCTCTGTTTCTCATCTAAAATAAAGGTATATCCTACAATTGCTGTGACCTGTAGTCATAAATTGTCACCATTTACTGTGCATGTCCATCAAACTATATAGACTAGATGCCAGTAGTTTAGAAGAAATTCTGGGACAATAATGGAATGTACTGAAAATGCTTATCGTCAATGTCATTGATGGTAAAGGAAATGGCCAAGACCATGGCAAGTAGTGGACTTAATACCTCAATGAAAAATGCATTCAGAAATTCCAGTGAGTCCCAGAGAAGTGTTAAGAATACAATTCAGTTCATTTATACTATGTTTTATATGTGGAAAAGGCAGATGTATGATAAACTTTTTTTTTTAATTCTAGGTGATAGTTTAATTAGTTACATCTTCTCTTTCTAAAATGACACATAATATGATGTCTTTAATACCTTTTAATCAAAGGCACCTTAGATTCAGAGAATATGGATATTTGAAAACCAATTGATCCATCAACATTTTTAGGAACAATACTTTGCAGTATAATAAGGACCCACCTAAACCACTGCTGTAGCAGAAATTCAGAGAATGTAAATTAAAACCTGTCTCAAATAATTAGTTCCAAGATATTATTCATATTTGGGAAAATAGCTCAACCTACTCATGTCAGAGTTTTTTTCCATGTGAAGAAAAAGAGAAAATTTTCCTAAGATGTAATTACAAATTACCATGCATTCATAAAATGTTTTAGAGAATTTTTTTTAAAACTCTGAAAATCTTTGGCAAGATAACGGGAAAAAGATATTGAGTTTTAAAACAGATATTACATAATTTTCTATGGTATTTTTTCAAATGTACTATGTCTCAGAATGTTTTCTCTTTTAAATCAAGTAAAAAATGATGCAAGACTGAGGCTCACAGGAGCTAAAACCAAGGTGTCGGTATCAAGAGAAATACCTTTATTCAGGTGAGTATAGGAAGTAGAAGTGACTCCAGCTCCAAAATATGATGTGTGAAATATTGGTTAATGATGTGTAAGTGACAAGACGCACTCTAAAAAGTGTGTGGTTTGCATGTGTTATACGAGAATATTCCATTAAATATTTATTACTAAATGCAGTGCTGGTAAATTAATTTTCCCTCATTCACTGGGAAATTGGGCAGCAATCAAGCACCTTTGTTTCTTAATCACCATTGCATCCGCAATCTCTAATTGTGTATAGAACAACTGGAAAATACTCAAGTGAATCTAAAACACTTACTTTAGTATTCTGTCTCTCTTCTCTCCATTTCTGTTATTAAAAATCACACCATGTCAAAACAGAATGTTCTGGAGATAGTGTTTTTATTTTAAAATATATTAATACGGCATTGCCCATTTGGTGTATAAAAGTGAAGCATTAATTTCCAACTGGAGAAGCCCAGTTGTTAAGTGATAGATGCACTGGATAATTGCAACCAGGGGAAAAAGAGGCACCGTTACGCCCTCTGTATTGTCGCACTCCTAACCCCACTCTGTACAGCTCAGTGTGCATTTCATATCTAGACAGATAACTTCTCTTTTTAAAAAACAGAATTTCTGACCCAAGACAATGAATGATAAGAAAATGCTCTGGGAATATTCCATGTTAGGGCAAAAGTTGAACTTTTTACAACCTTCATCAAGTTTTATATCCAAAGACATTATATTATAACGTGGTGTGTTTGGGTTGCAGAAGAGAATATGGATCATGGTGTGTTTTTATGCTTATTAAGAGCTATTCCTCTACATGATTTCATTTTTATTCACATATTAGTGCCTGCTATTTGTCTTAATAAAGCCAATGGGATGCCAAATGTTTAAACACTTCTTATTTATTTATTTTTTTCAAAAGGAAGCAAACCAGTCAATCAGAGAAAAGAAATCTTCCATTTAGTAGAGAAATTGGGAGAGAAAAGGAGAAATGGCCAAATTGACTCACAGCTTCTTTTAATCAGCTCTTCCCACTGTGGCATCCTTATGAAGCTATTTGTAGGAACTGAAGATATTATTGCTGGCCGTGTTCCTTACTATTTTTTAAATCATAATGTTTCGAAGTCCAATATTTTTTCATCAAACCCATTAAGATAAAACCATATCAAAATATGAATTTTAAAATTAAATTATTTCTATCCATAATTTTTCATTCTATAAACCTGGACTGTACCAGATTATAAAGAAATAGTCAGAAATAAGTAAAATCATTAGTCAATTCTATTTAGAAAATGAAGGAAGATTCAATAGCTTTTTCACTTGAATTCATTTTTGTACTTAAATAAAATATAAGAAAGAATAAGAAGGAAGGAGTATGAAAAGTTATTAATAGTAAAAATGTCCTTTTCCCACCCCCCCCCCCCAAAAAAAACACCACACAACTAGAATCTTTTTTCTTATTGGCTGGAAGGAAATGAGTGTGTGACCCATGAGATCAAGAGGTATTTCTCTGTCTATCTATCTATCTATCTATCTATCTATCTATCTATCTACCTATCTATCTATCTACTTACCTATCTATTTATCATCTCTGACTACATCTCCATCTCTGTCTGTTTTTGCAATTTCAACACACCGTTGACAGCATCCACATTCTTTCCGATTATTTGTGTATCTCACAAATGATAAGCACAGAAATCCACTTGCATAAACCTGTAAGGGAAATACTCTTTTCCCTATCACGACAGGTGGGTAAACTGAGGAGTCATGGAATCTGCACGAGGTCACCCAGACATGAGGTGGCTGCATGAAATGCAAGCCCAGACGGTTTGGCTGGGGCGTGCAGGCTTTAATATTCCTAGTCCCACTAGCTTTGTGCTCATTGCCTGGTGTCAGCTTTATCGCGGGAAACTGCAGGTGGCCTTCCCTGGTCTGGAGAACCCCCATTTAAGAAGGGTGTTAGGATGTGTCAGGTGCAGGAAGGAGCCTGACAGAAATGTCTCAGGAAGATCACTGTGGGAAAGATGAAGGATGCAGAGAGGCGGGGGGCGGGGGGAGGAAGGGGGGGTTGAAAACCTAGACAATAAAAAGATTTGGGGATTGAAATAAGCCTTTGTATGTTTTCCTCCTGGAGAATCATGGCCATGTCAGCACCACTGCTATCCTCATTGGCCCCAGGGAAGCCCAAGTCCTATTTGGAGGATGACTTGGTATCACCAACAGCATGTTCATGGAAGGCAGTGGGAAAAACTCATCAGTCTTCAGATTTCTGATAGTAATTTGCTATTTTTAAAGCTCTATTTTTAGTAAATAAACATGAAAAGTAAACAAAGACCTTTAAAGTTTGTAAAATTCTTTTATCAATTTAAAGCAACAAATGAAATCTAAAACTATTAGAGTTAGTATTTATAGTATGGATTTAGTTATATATATATCCATTATTCATATATATATATATGAGTTATTCATATATATGAATTATATATATGAACTAGAGGCCTGGTGCACAAAAATTTGTGCACTCGGGGGTGAAGGAGGGTCCCTCAGCCCAGCCTGTGCCCTCTCGCAGTCTGGGACCCCTCAGGAGATAACGCCCTGCTGGCTTAGGCCTGCTCCCAGGTGGCAGAGGGCAGGCACAATCCCTAGGTGCAGCCCCTGGTCGGGCTCAGAGCAAGGCTGATTGGGGAGTTGGGGCGCCGCCCCCTGTCATGCATAGAGCAGGGCAGATTGGGAGGTTGCGGTGCCACCCTCAGTCATGCTCAGGGTAGGGCCCATTGGGGGGTTGCAGCGCCACCCCCTGTCATGCTCAAGGCAGGGTCAATCAGGGGGTTGGGGCGCTGCCCCTGTCACGCACAGAGCAGGGCCCATCAAGGGGGTTGGGGCTCTGTACCCTGTCAAGCACAGAGCAGGGCCAATCAGGGGGTTGGGGCGCCGCCACTCTCACACTCAGGGCAGGGCCGATGGGGAGGTTATGGCTCTACCCCGTCACACACAGAGCAGGCCCCGTGGGGGGGGGGGTGGTTGGGGCGCCACACCCTGTCACACACAGAGCCGCAGGGTGATCAGGGGGTTGGGGAGCTCCCCCCTATCAGGCACAGAGCAGGGCTGATCAGGGGGTTGGGGCGCCTTCCCCTGTCACGAACAGAGCAGGGTGGATAGGGAGGTTGTGGCCCCGCTCCCTGTCACACACAGAGCCTCAGGGCGATCAGGGGGTTTGGGCGCTGCCCCCTGTCACACTGATCCCAGTGCTGGGAGGCCTTGCGGCTCCGCTGATCCCGGTGTTGGGAGGCATATTACCCTTTTACTATATAGGGTAGAGGCCGGGTGCATGGGTGGGTGCCAGTTGGTTTGCCCTGAAGGGTGTCCTGGATCAGGGTGGGGGTCCCCACTGGGGTGCCTGGCCAGCCTGGGTGACGGGATGATGGCTGTTTGCAGCTGGTCACACATCCTTCAGGGTGGGGGTCCCCACTGGGGTGCCTGGCCAGCCTGGGTGAGGGAATGATGGCTGTTTGCAGCTGGTCACACACCCTTCAGGGTGAGGGTCCCCACTGGGGTGCCTGGCCAGTCTGGGTGAGGGGCTGAGGGCTGTTTTCAGGCTGGGGATGACTGAAGCTCCCAACCGCTCCTTTTTTTCTTTTTTATTCTGGGCCAGCTTTAGCTTTGAGGCTTGGCTTCTGCTCTTAGGCCTCTGCTGCTGAAAGTAGGTTTCTGGCCTTTGCTTACAATGTTGCGATCCTGTTGGCTGAAGCCCGGGACTATAGCAGGTTGTTGGGGTTTTGTTTAGCTTCTATATTTGTTACATAGTTGCTTAGAGTTGCAGCTCAGAGGCCTGCAGTGGCAGGCGGGGAACGTTGGAGTCCTCCGTCACTGAAGCAAGCAAGCCTCATGTTAGTTTCAAGCTGCCTGGCTGCCGGCCGCCATCTTGGCTGGCAGTTAATTTGCATATCTCACTGATTAGTCAATGGGAAGGGTAGCGGTCGTACACCAATTACCATGTTTCTCTTTTATTAGATAGGAGGATTATATATAAATATATATTAATATATATATATATATATATATACATATATATATATATTCATCCACCTGTCTATCTCTTTATCTAAATCTATATATTCATCAATCCATCTATGCATCCATCCACTCAGTTATCTACTTTTCAAATTCTCCTTTAAAATGATGCTAACCTTACTCATCTCTGATTAATTAATTGAGTATAACTTTGGAACTATGTTCATTTTATATGTGCAGGAGAGCCATGAGTTAACCTTTTGAAAAATGATGCTTTGTCAGGGAAGAATACAGAGCCTGTGTCCCTGTCTCTTGTTGGCCTCCACTGAGGTATAGGTAGCTCTTCCCCACATTCTCATTGTGCTAAGTCCATGGACCTAGACCTCATATCATAGCCACTAGGTCTCTGTCAAGCTTCAGGATCTCTCCCTTTGGCCACCATTGGCCAACCTTCTCAAACCATGTTAGAGAGGTTTCTATGTAAGAATGTAATTGCTACAGTCCCATGGAAACCTATCCATGGGACTGTAGCAATTACATTCGTTCAGGCATTCTGAGTACTCATCCTCTACTTCTCAGCAACCGTGTTGGAATCGGGTTTTTCTAAAAGAACGTCTGTCTCTTAGGTTATACTTAAGAAATGAGGCATGAGGCTTCCCTGCTTGCTGACCTAGAAACCATTAGGGATTTCTGTCATTATCCTCCCCTACACGGCACCCTAAGGTGTTGACACTGGAACCCTTATCAGATCCCAGGCAGCATCTCCGTTCCTTTACATCCTCTAGCATCTCTCTTCTGCCTGATGATGGACCATCACCTAGTAGTTTGATCACAACATTTTTTTTCCTTTTCACATCCACTGCCCCCAACTCAGTGGACTATGGTTAGTATCCTATGCTCTGAATCCTCTGATATTTTTAGCTAAGCTATTTTTAATTTGAAGATAAAAATTCCTTCTCAAGAGAGACTGGCTCTTAGAAATCAAAAGCACTTTGACTTTCAAATGATTGTTCAGCTTTAGTTTTTAAAATGTCTAATTAGGAGCTCAAAAATCAAGAGGTGAACATTTGCTAGGTCCCTTGTGTTCTCTTTCCAGAGGCAATAAAGCTTAGCTTAGCTTCATAATGTGAAATTAATAGAGTAGAGGATGCAGGGTTTTAAATATAAGTAGAAATAAACATATGTTGGGTATTTTTCAAGATACGATCCCACAAAAATGTATTATGTAGAAAATGCCTAGTCTTCCCCATCTGTTTCCACCCACTCATTCATTTACATTAATGGGGAGAAAACAGTTCTATGAATGTCATGTCTAAACCTGGGTTTTTTCCCTCTCAAACCAGGTTCTTCTTTCAGTTCCTCCGCTCATAATGGCAGCTCTATTTTCCTAGGTGAATAGGCTAAGAGCCTTCACTTGGTCTATTGACACTTCCCCCCTAATCTTTCCCACATTAAGTCAATCAGAAGAAGGTCGTGTAGAATCACCTCTTGCCCCTTCTTGTCCCACTTCACTATCAATCTAGCAAGCATGTGCCTTAGTTTGATACTCTACCAAATGGAATCCTCACTTCTGTTCCCTGCTGTCTGCTCTCAAGACAGGTCAGAGACATTTCTAAAACTGTGGGCTCTATCACATACCACCCATGGATTTCCATCCCTCTCAAACTCCTCTTGGATTCTCTTGTTCCTATTCATCCAATCAAGCTACATCCCCTCTCACCATCTACGTGATGCACGGGGAGCACTGTTCTTTCTGTTAAAACTTCTTGCCGGTCATCACACAGCCAATTCTTCCACTCCTTACAGTATGTGCTCAGAGGCTGCCTCATTGGCATGTCACCAATATCAACCTTCTCTCACTGCTGACATTCAGTCTATCTTCTCTGCCTTATTTTTCAACATCACCTCTCACCACTGTCTACCATGCTGGCTTTTTACTTGTTTATTTTTCTTATCATCCTCCTCTCCAAACAGAATGCAAGCTTAATGTATGCAGAGAAAATATATTTGAATTTCCTGAATTTAGGTACATGTTGCTTAATATTTTAGAACAGGTTCCCATAGTCACTGAATATTTTTTATGTTACTAATAATTATAATAAAGAAATAAGAGCTAACTTAAATGAACAAATAATTCTTTACTGTGGAACTATTAAATCAAAGACAATGCTCATTTATTTTCTATAATATGGATATCAATTAAATTTTATCTAGAAAACACACATACATTTTACTTCCATATTTTAAATGCATATGCCCTTTATTACATGTTATTATGTTTATTAGTGTTTGATTTATTCTTAAATTCACATTTTTCTATCAATGAATGCTTCAGAGTTCACTGCCAGTGAAACATGTTTCACTGTACCTGCAATTTTGTGCATTTAATTCACTACATTACCTTCATATTAAGACATGCACAGAAAAAAATCAACTCTTGAAAAATATCATTTTAAGGTCACATCACCTATCCAGGACAATAATGTTCAGGTTTAACACAATCAGAAGGGATTTATCCCG
Source organism: Myotis nattereri (assembly GCF_964212035.1). Lineage (NCBI taxonomy): Eukaryota > Metazoa > Chordata > Mammalia > Chiroptera > Vespertilionidae > Myotis > Myotis nattereri. The sequence continues at coordinate 152,105,793 of NC_138075.1, forward strand.
CAGGCTGACAATGCAATTTCAAGGAAACCCTTATAGGAACATGACAGCAGCTGTGAAATCTTGGAATTTCTCCCCTCTCCTGTATGACACCTTGATAAGGCAATTATAGCATAATTACCTTAACAAGTGGCATTATAGGAAATTATTGTCATTCTCCTGTTAAAATAACACATAATCATCGGCAAGTGAATTCTAGAATTCCCAATCAGCATCTCATTACCTGCTGTTGGCCATGAAATGAGCATAATTGGTGGGCACTAACTGACAAGGTATTTGAAGGGGGAAATGTGAAAGAGGGTAGTTTGGAAAATCAATGGAAACACAACCAACTTAACCCCCAAAGACCAAATTTGCAGTTATACAGCAATATTTACTGTCATTTGTAAATCTGGCAAACCCGGCATCTCTTTGTTTTCCATAAATACGTTTGCTCTTCTGTCCTGCCATCCGATGTTTTCCAAGACAGTTACTCCTATGATGCAGCCATGGTGACACTATGTTCTCCTATAAATGGCACCATTTTCAATTGCATGTCACTTCAATAAAAACATCTCTTTAAACCGTTCGCTTTTTTATACAAAAATTTGCTTCTAAATGCAGTTTTATGTTCACAACAGTAGACATACTTAAAAATAGATCTTTACAACTCATCCCATGTCCCTTAAAATCTAAATGTTTATCAAGATCTTAACACAACATGATTTATAGAAATGCACAAAAGACAACGCTTTTAAACTTTCTTTAATGTCAAAGAATATGAGAACTTATGGAGATGGCCACAGAAAGCGAGAAATGCCCACCATCTCCCAGAAGAGGTAATCTCCCAGGTCCCCAGGCTCCAAGGAGAATCTTCTGTATAAAACAACCATTTACCTTTGCCAATATCTGGGGTTTTTTCACATATTCCTGGTCACCCTCTGATCTGACTCCGCAGAAGGCCATTGCTATTATGCTGGCCAATAACGTAAGGGGTAAGTAGGGCTGCCAACCCCAGGACGCTACTGAGTGGTGATACAAGACCAGGTGGAGTGAAGACTTACTTTCCACAATATTTCACAGCAAGTCTATACTCAAAGGCTGTCTGAGGGCCACTTTTCCAAAGAATGTGAACAAAATAAACATTTGCACTTCTCAACATATCTTGTGGTGTGAAAAAGGATTAGATGACACTTTCATACAGGAGAAAAAAAGAAAGACACTTTTAATCCATAGCAAGTAGTTCTTTTCGCTGTGTGTGCATTTCTTCCAGGTCAGCTTTGATGGAAAAAGAAAAGAAAAACAATTTATAACATAGTATTTTAAATGAGCCTTTCTTTATTTTCTTACAGAGATCTCATAGTGAGCCCACTATTTGAAATTAGCAAAGTATTTGAGAGGTTGAGTGGCTATGGCACCGAGGCAGAGATTCCCAACTCTGCCTGTGCCGGGGGAACACACCTGCCTCTTTCTCAGGTGCCAGGACACACTCGGAGTTGGGTGATCTACACCTGCATTGAGCCATAATGGGACATCTTGTTCTCCACCTATCTCTGGAGTCTCTTTCTATGAGCATGCTGAAGGATTTGTATTCCAAATATCATTTTCAATTTCAGCCACAGGGAGGTTTTGTTGTAGAGGAACTGACTCCTTTGTTAAAATAAAGCCACCATCTCATGTGAGAAGTGGGTGAACCATCGTTTCCAGGAATTTCTGGTAGTTTTTGTCTTCACATTTTAAATCCCTATTTACTACGTATATAGAAAGCCCCTTGATTCTGTTTCCTTTGTTTTATATGAAACTAGCTTTCCATTCAATTAGAAACAAAACTCATGCAAAATTTACAGATGGGTATTCATGCAAAGAAAAAAAAAAGGATTGCTATGAATGCATACATTTGATCCTACATAAATTGGTCATTGGTCCCAAGGAGTGATACCAATTTCTGGGCATACTGTTGGGGTTCCTCCTCTCTTCAGTCCCACCTACACCCCCACATGGAGTCATCTTCCTCCTTCCTGTCAGAAAATGTCTCCTGGATATTGGAGACCTTTCTCTTTGTGGAAAACACAAATGCTCAGATGCACTTTGGCTTATCTTACTTGTTGAAGAGATACTCTTTAAGAGTATCTACATCCCAGAAATAATGAAGTGTAAGCATCAATCCTTTAAATATATATGTACAGTTGGTCAAAGTATTTTTTAAAATCCACTTCTTCTGCATAAAAAAGAAAAATATTGGGAGGTGGTGTGTATACAGTTGAAGAAACAACTGTCCTCTCCAATACCACCAACCTGACAGTCACATACTAGCATCTCCACTCCCTGAGGGTGGGTACCTGGCCTATGTACTGTGTAGGCGGTTACTGGGAATATCCTTTTAGACATAATGTTTTGTTTTCTTGTTTGTTTTTTGTATTTTTTATGGTGGAGTATGATTTTATTTTTTAATTCTTGTGGAGTTTTGTGTTGTTTTTATTAAATTTATTGGGATGACATTGGTTAATAGGATCATGTAGATTTCAAGTATGGTTTTCTATGTTACAAGACCTGTATACTGCACTGGGTGCCCACCATCCAAAGTTCAAATCATCTTCCATCACCATATATTATGCCCCCTTTACCTCCTATTTCCCACCCCCTTCCCTCTGGCGACCATCAATTGTTGTTTGTACCCACAAGTTTCAGTTTTATATCCCACATATGAGTGGAGTCATATGGTTCTTAGCTTTGTCTTCCTGAGTTATTTCACTTTACATAATATTCTCAAGGTCCATCTATGTTGTTGCAAATGGCAGTATTTCATCTTTTCTCATTGCTGAGTAGTATTCCATTGTATATGTTTTGAATGGACCCTTACAGTCATCAACAATGTCCTGCCTGTTCATTAATTATCAGCATCGTTTACAGAAAGGAAACCCAAGGACTTATCCCCTGAAGGTCTTGAGGACTAGTGATTAACCAATGGAGCATATTTTAAAAATCATAAAGTTTCATTTTGGAAACAGTATTCTTGGTAATTTTATTAAATAAGTTATTATTTGAAATAAAATAGGACATTGTAAATGTAGACAAGATTTGAGAGAGAAAAAATGTAATCATAGTGGACCCTATAGATCTCTAAGATCTGCATGCACACATTTCCTCTTACCCAACACCCTGTCCCTAGACAATTCCTGCTGCTGACAACAGATCATTGGGATTATGTAGGACTCCCTGCTGCCTCCAGAATTGACAAGTCTGGACCCACTGAGGCACACACCTCCCAGAGGCTGCCTGGGGTCATGCACCTGAAGATGCAGAAAGTTTCACAGCCTAAGAGAGGACACCTGGATAGGTGAGGAACAGGGGGCACTCAAGGATAAATTTTTCTCTCATTTTCCCCAGATGGATTGTACCAAGATACCATAGTTCATACGACCAAAATGAAGTTATCCCATGAGACTGAATGGTCAGCAGCTCTTGTGACAAAGGGGTGGCCAGCCCAAAAATGTGTCCTTGTGTATTTTATCTTCCAATTGCTTGTTTGACTTCCCTTCCCCCACGCTCTTGCTGCCCTGGGTTTGCACTCATCTATACAGTGTCAGACATAAGTTTTTCCTTAATGTCTACTTCCTGGGGCAACCAGTATAAGAAAGCAATATTTTTAAAGTTTTAGTCTTCAAAGAAAAACAACTGGTCTTTCAAAAAATTGGATGGAATTACTCTTAACTTACTTATTTGTTAAATGGCAAATGTACTTCAGATTTTCTGATGTGGTCCCCATAATATGTGCACTTCGGAAAGACATATGAATCATCGAAGCACTTTATTAGTCTATTGTTACCCATGATGAGCTCATATTTACCATATAATTATTTACACCTTTGCTAATAATATGGAAACTAATAGAAATCTTTGTGTAGGCAGAGTAATTGCATTGGGTCACCTTGAAAATTATATTATTAGCTGGCCTCCAGCAGGTGTTCATTTCATCTGATTTATATCATTTTTACTTATATCTGTTCCATTTCATCAAAGCATAGTAATTATGTGACATAGCAGAGTACATTCTGCCGAATATCATAAAATGATAATCACAGTCCTGGTGAACACATGAATAAGGAATAGTCCTCTATTTTCATGGTATAATAAATAAATATCTGGGAGCTGTTTTCTATAAGTAATAGAGCAAAGACATTGGGAAATGTTAAATACATAATACATATAACTCAAAAATAGATTTTATAATATTGTTAACTTGAAAAATAAATTGTCCTCTTTATCAATATAGGATTGTTAGATTTAACCGCTTATCTAACATGTATGAAAGATTTATTTTTCTTAGGCTTGATTTCAAATTACCAACTATGATTTTGCATGCTCTTTTTTATCTTCATCACTTAATGAGAAATGTAATGCACTTCTGGGAACCAACAATTGGGGAATAGTCTCAGAAAAATAAAACTTGTCACAGATGAGACACGTTGTATTACGTTTGGATTTTCTTTTTGCACTATATTTTCAAAAACATACTGTGATGATGGTACAGAAGATTTTCTTTTCATACATAATCAGTTTTTTACTTGGATTTTGTGGGTTTTAGGTGGTTGTTTTACATGCATCAAGTTTGGGCAGTAAAGTAAGATAAGAAAACAAGACCATCCTTTAGAACATCACCCACATGTTTAAACATTATTTTCATTGAGAAAATAATCAATTCCATGAAAGTTGGATTAGATTAGATTATCCAATGGAAAACAGATTACACATCATTGTTATTGTTAGTCAACATGTAGATTTGTTTCTATAATCAACAGATCACTTATAAGATAAAAAGTGAAAAATTTTCTCCTTTAGGCTGCCTAAACTCTCCAAATTACTGCATGAGACTTTGACTACTTTATAAGACAGGAAGCCTAAAATTGTTAAAAATACATCATCTTCTAAGTATATTTCATGTTCTTGTTGATATTTTTAAGTCAGGTCACTCCCTGAACTCCAACATGACCTTAAGAGTTCTAAAGAATCTTCATCTACTTGATTGTATTGTTGGATGTATTGAATAAGTATAAATGATCCCACCAAAATCTATGTCTTCAGCTTGGCAGAATGAAGGAAAGATTTGAGTAAGAAAAAAGCCTTATATTTTTACAAATCCTCAAAAAGTATTTTTGCACGTTTCCATTGGTGACTTAAATAATGCTTTCTTAATTTAAATTTTTTATTTTAAAAATGTTTGCTTTGCAGGCACTCCTCCACCTTGAATTACAGCCATGACCATGCCACATTCTCATTTAAATACTTTGTTTTTCTTTTCCTGTAGAATATAGGCCATGTTTCAGATGGTCATTTTTCAAATGACATACTGTGGTTGCACCTACTATACAGATATCACTTCCTTTTTTCTTTCCTTTCAGAAATTTTTAGCAGAATAAAGCTACTTTTTTTCACTTATACACTAAAAATCTTCTTACACCCAAGTTGACATTTAAAATATTTAACAGAGATGATGCTTAGGTAAATTCCAGTCAAAACAGATAAACCAAACAGAATGGGAATTAAACAGACTGTATAGAGCTAACCCAATTCTGATCTCGACCTGGATGCTATATATATATAGCATCTATATTTGTATCTGTTTCTTATAGATCTGTTATGGACTAAATGTTTCTGTGCCCTCTTCCCCCTTTCATATCTTTAAGCCCTATCCTCCAGTGTGATGGTGTTTGGAAGTGGGCACTGAGCTAATTAGTTGATGAGGCTGGAGCCTTCATAACAGGATTAGTGTTCTTATAAAAGAGACTCTAGAGCAGTGATGGCGAACCTATGACACGCGTGTCAGAGGTGACATGCCAACTCATTTTTTGGTTGATTTCTTTGTTAAATGGCATTTAAATATATAAAATAAATATCAAAAATATGTCTTTGTTTTACTATGGTTGCAAATATCAAAAAATTTCTATATGTGACATGGCACCAGAATTAAGTTAGGGTTTTTCAAAATGCTGACACACCGAGCTCAAAAGGTTCACCATCGGTGCTCTAGAGAGTTCCCTTGCCCTTTCCTCCATGTGAGAACACAGGAGAAGGTGTTGTCTATGAACCAAGGTGGTAGTTCCTCACCAGATACTGAATCTGCCAGTGCCTTGATCTCACTTCCAGTCTCCAGACTGTGAGAAATAAGTAACTTTTTAAGTTACTTAATTTATGGTATTTTGTCATAGCATCTTGGACTGACTAAAACAAGCTCCTATTTGTGTATATTATAATTACACTAGAGACCTGGTGCACGAAACTTGAGCACTGGGGGAGGAAGGGTGTCCCTCAGCCTAGCCTGCACCCTCTCCAATCTGGGACCCCTTGGGGGATGTCCAACTGCTGGTTTAGGGCCGATCCCTATGGGATAAGGCCTAAATCGGCAGTCAGACATCCGTCTCACAATCCAAGACTGCTGGCTCCCAACTGCTCACCTGCCTGATTGCCCCTAACCACTTCTGCCTGCCAGCCTGATCACCCCCTACCACTCTCCTGCCAGCCTGATCAATGCCTAATTGCTCCCCTGCTGGCCCATTCGCCCCCAACTGCCTTCCCCTGCTGGCCTGGACACCTCTAACTGCCCTGCCCTTCAGGCCTGGTCCCCCCCCAATTGCCCTCCCCTGCCAACCATCTTGTGACCACATGGGAGCAGCCATCTTGTGTGAGAGTGTGATGGTCAATTTACATATTACCTCTTTATTGTATAGGATTTGCTTGTATTTTATTACCACAATGAACTGGAAATTTCTTGGAGAAATATTCAATACTTTGTAATACCTAATTTGCCTGAAATATGAAAGACAGCAAAAAAAAAAAAAAGAGAGAAAAGAGAGAATGAAAAAAAGTTTTTCATGAATATTTGCTCAATAAATGGACTAAGGTTCCTCTAGAAAATGTAATTATAATTGAGATTTTGATATTGATTTCCAATAAAAAGAGTGACAGAACTAGGTCTGATGGAAGAGCCCAGTTGTGTTTTAATGATACTAATTTAGATGAAAAGTTAACCAGAAATTTACTTAGTATCTTGAAGAGAAAACAACCTGGAAACGTATTTGTTGTCATATATAAAAGAAATTCAAGTAGAGAAATACATCAGAAGTTTAGAGCTAGGTAAGTTGACACATTAAAACTTTAGTGACCAAAAACGGTAAACATATACCTCTTTTCTGCCAGGGTGATTTTATTTAGCAATAAATTTGTTCTCTAAATATTTTCATTGAAGTCCCAACTTTAAATGTGTGCTAACTCAGTTGAAGAGGAGATTCCATATGAGGGAGATATGAGGGGTGCTTGTGGGGACCCTGTGAGCTCTACCCTGACTGTGTTTATGTCCATATCCTGGTTTGATGTTATGTGGTAGTTTTGCAAGATGTTGCCACTGGAGAAAATTGGCTGAAGGGTAATCATACAACCATATGTAAATTTACAATGATCATAAAATAAAAACATTTAATTTAAAATTCTCATTTAATTTCCCAGTCTTTTCGAGTTGTTTTCATATTTAAACACATGAAACCTTGAAGAGGTAAATGGCACTGCAGTTGGTCAGACCCAAACATGAGACTGGCCACGTTTCCTGGCATGAAGTCCCTAATTAGCACTCTGATTAACAGTTGGTAGGTTTAATAGTGATGTTCAAATATAGTTAATATGCACAATAGACATTTAAAATAATAAAACACAGATAAATCTGAATATGAAGCTGAGAGTATCTCACCATCTTCAGTAATAAGTTCCTTACTTTCCATCATGAGACTCAACCTGCTGATGCTACTCTTCCCACGACTACTGGTCCAGGAGCTGCGGTTGAATGAACTCTGAATGTATATTTGGAAGGGGTTCAGAAGAAGGATGGAAAGGAGGGCTGTCAGTGATCCTCATTGAAGGAACCAGATGAGACAGGAATGGAGGAAACAGGATGAGAAAAGCACACAACATCATTTTCCTCAGTAACAAATTAGAGATCTGTGTCTTCAAGACAAGAAGACATTGGCAAGCCTGCATGCTGACGGCAGGACTAAACAAGAAAGAAGGAAGCTCTAATGTGAATGTCAATATGATGAGATAGACAGAAACAAAATTAGCTCCATTAACAAGAAACAGAAATCCCCCTGTATCACTGTTTCTCAGAGTTATACAAGTTCTAAGTGAGGTGTAACCCTAGGTCACAGTTATTTCTCAAGAAATAACGTTTTAAAATCTTCATTTTTATCATTCACATTGAAACTTTGATGTTCTTTTGTACAGGATGTTTCTCAAAGGCCACCTCACCAGAAGAGCTTTTCTAGCCCTCATGAGATGACAAGTTCACGGGAAGGCAAGCCTGTGTTTATTGAATTCCCCTGCCTCACCTCATGGTTTCCTCTGGTTCCTAGCACTAATGTTTCTACCATTAACAATGAGTCATTTGTGAACAACTCACTAAATGCAGAGTGCTTTATCCAATCTCAAGCCTTTTAATTACATTCACATATATTATTTAAAGCTTTAAACCCTCTTCACTTCAAAAGTGGACTGCCCCAGAAGCCTATTCCTAGATGCGCAAACAGTAGTTCTTCTTTAATCCACAGAAAATCAATGTCTCCTGCATTCTTGTTCACGCATTTTAAGAGTCATACTTGAGTCAGGCCAGAGAGAGAGAAAAAAATGTATCTGAAAAGGATGTTGAGGAAAGTAGAATTCATCCTGTTCTATTTATTTGGCCTCATACTACCTCTTTTTGCTGTCCTTTTTCTCTTTCTTCACAGCCATGAATGCAAAATCTTTTCTTCTTCCACTAAGAAGAAAGAAAGCAATAGCCACATCAATCAGGGAGAATTTTCTCTGCAGACAAAAAAAAAAGAAGAAAGTTAAGTTGCCTAAGTTTCAGAATTTCCATTTTCACCTCATCAACTTTCTTCCCTATTAAAATGTGTTAGGCTGCAATTGATGAAACTCCCTTCTATGATGCAATTAGCGATTTTTCTGGCCAGGCAGAATCATGCTGCGGAGAAGGCATCCGTGGTCACTGGTCTGGGACTGGTGAAAGCACAGCATTCTCAGCATTGAAAACTGAGCCATCATGCAATTTGCAGGAATGCAGATGGGGTGATTTTCAGGGTGTGTGCATAATGGATTTGGGGGAAAAGATCTCAGCTCTTTAGATGAGCAAGAAAAAAACTCTAAAATATTTCCAATTTTGACCCACTTAAATTTTAATTCACTTTGAATAACTACTCTTGGTCAATGAGCTCATTGACTTTCTGGCCAAGGCGTTCTAAGACCTCAAGTAACATTTGCATGGCCTGTTTCTTCTGCTCTGAGGGCCACTTAATCATAATCATAGGCAAAGAGAGAGGTCAGAACAAAATGATAGGCATCTGAAGCACTTTGCGAGGCTCAAATTCCATTTTTTACAGTTTTAAAACACATGGGGAAGCCAGTGCATAGTAGGTATGTATATGCATACAAATGAGACCCTTCTCAAATAGGCCAGAGGGAAACGGAAGAAATGTTAATTTCAGTATCCAGAACAAAGATTGCACAGTGGGTTGAGGAAGTCTGTTATTAACTTTGTCTTTTCAATTTTCACACATGAGAAGGAGAAGCTGTGAAAAATCTTCCTTTGCCCTCTTCAGACTTAGGGTAAAGTCCTGGTTCTTGATGATGAAGCATTATAATTACAGACTCCCCACATCTATTCCAGCATTCTGGGGTCAAGGTATGACATCAACATCATTCTTTTCAGGTTGTTATACAAGAATACCTGATATCCTGTTTCACCAACTTGAAATTTGTTAAATGAGCCCAAATAAAATTTAATATTAAATGAAAGAACTCCTAGCATGCATTCTGCCAATTTCAAGAAAGTCATACTTTCTCTCCCAGGGATTATTAAGCTGAGGGAGCTAACTAACTCATTGTGGAGGAAGTCCTGCTTTCTTCCTAATGTGTCCATGAGTGCTGGCTATTGTCAAGGCTTCTGTCACACCTTTGTTTGCACAAACTCAGTCTCTTCTCGATGTTGGCCAAGCAGATGCCACAAAGGGAAGAAAAGAGATTGTATTTCCCTCATATCCAGTGTAAAAATTGGTTATTGCCATTCCTTAGGTCTATAGCTCCCCAATGAGTCCATTTTTTTAACTGCTATGTCTGTTCACAAATGCACACAACAGATATACACATGCCAATCTCTCATTCCACACCTGAGATCCCATGTTACACAGGGAACTATTTTCCTAAGACCATGAGGGTTGGTTGCACCTCTTCTTGTGTCCTCTCACCACTTATTAGCATGCTTGCTGGGTCTGAGCTGGAAGACCTCCACTACTATGACTGTCACCCATGAAGGAAGTGGGGAAACAAAGCCTCAGCGATGCTCTTCCTCCCTAAGCAGCCCATGCAGGACCCTGAGCAATTTACTCAAGATAACTAAACACACCCCTTGCCTTCGCAAGTGTGTTCATCTTGTTCCCAAGTTCCAAGGATATGCCTCCTCCTTTACTCAAGCCTCAGCTAATTTCCTGCCACTGGGATAATTAATAACAAGAATGTCTATTATGCTGAGTCCATGGTTAGAAAGAGACACCCCGAAAACACTTGCTTACCTCTTTCTGTCTCTCAGCTTCAAGAGTGACCATGGTTTCCCACAGCCACACCATCACTCTGCTGGCCACCCAGCATCAGACGCCAACACCCAACCCATTAGGGACTAAGCCTCTCCCGCCTCTAACTTCTGTCTTGGGTGGGTGTCTTTGAGTAGGCCCCCATGTGTTAAGTCTGCCTTCCCCCTCAATTCTGAACAATTTGAGAAATGAAAGAGTCAGTAGAGACCAAGATGTCACTTGCACTATTGACACAGGCCATTTTGGTTTAACAGCTTCATATGAGAACCACAGCACCCAATTGAGGTCCAGGGTAGTTTGTAGGCAGATGTTTCTGTTCTGTTGCTGCATTGGCAGACCAAGGCTAAATCAGGCAAGCGGTTCTTCTGCTGATCCTCCCTAGTGTAAGTCATGCAGATGAGTTATCTGGGAGCTTCTCAGGGCTGGGCAGTCTAGAAGCCTCACTACATATCTAGTGGCTGGCACTAGCTGTCCACTGGGCACCTCGGTCCTCCATGTGGTCACCTCAGACTTTTTCAGGCAACAGTTTCATGGAGGCAAGAAAGTGAGAGCAGAAGTTCAGAATCTGAACTTTTTTAAAAATTATCTTCATTGTTGAAAGTATTACAGATGTCTCTCTTTCTCCCCCCACCCCATTGACCCACTCTACCTGCTCCCCACAGTCTGAACTTTAAATTTCCAAACCATTATTTCTGCCCCATCCCATGTGTCAAAGCAAGCATAAGGCCAGCTCAGACTAAGAATGTGAAGAAATAGGCCCCCCTTTCTGATGGAAAAAGCAGTAACATGCAGGAAAGCAATGGGTGAGCATGTGGGTGTGTAGGCTTGTGATCATCTTGTGCAATGCAACACAGAGTATCTTCTACCAGCTCAAGGTAGGTGGAAGCAGGTTGCCAACACCCACCAAGGACAGGAGATAGCACATGGAGCACAAGACAGTTCCTGGGAGAATTATTTTGTGACCATGTTTAAGGAGTTGAGGAAAGACCATAACTGCACTGGCAGGGACACCAGAATCAGAACTGCAGAGCCCTTAGAAGCACATATTTGTTTTATCTCACTGGATAAAGAAATCTAAGCCATCTAATCGTCTATCCATTTAGATAAGCAATCTAAATGGCTGGCTGAAAGCAAATTAACATTGACTCACATTGGAAAAGGAATATTATAAAGACTTACCAGGATCTGATGAGTTGTAACATTGACCCACTACTGTCGTGTAACCTAATGTGTATGTGTGTTTAACTAATTTGCTACACTTATTCTTTCACTTTATAAAGGGTATGTTGGTGGTGAATAAATTTAAAACTTATTTTGTGAGTTTCATAATATCAAAAATAAGATTCTGACAGAACTCAAGGATGAATGGACATCACTCAGAGAAATAACATAAGGTGTATGTTATCTTATAAAATACTAGAGGCCCAGTGCACAAAAATTTGTGCATTAGCAGGGGAAAGGGAGTGGTGGGGGGTGGCCCTCAGCCCCACTTGTGCCCTCTCACAGTCTGGGACCCCTTGGGAGATAACCACCTGCTGGCTTAGGCCCACTCCCCAGGTAGCAGATGGAAGGCCTGATCCCTTGGTGCCTGCCCCGCCTCCGCGGGTTGCGCACACGGCAGGGCCGATTGGGGGTTGGGGCACCGCTCCGGGTCAGGTTGCACATGGAACTCCCGGGAGGGCCAGCCGAGTGCTGCTGCCCTGCCCAGCCACCCCGGGTCGGGTCGCACATGGACGCCCATCGCCCCAGGTCGCAGATAGCAGGCCCAGATGGTGGCAGGGCAGGCGGGATGGCGCTGTCCCATCCTGCCTGCAGTATGCAAATTAGCCGCCATCTTTGTTGGCAGTTAATTTGCATATCACGCTGATTAGCCACTGGGAGGTGTAGCAAAGGTATGGTCAATTACCATGTTTGTCTAATATTAGATAGGATTTGGGCTGTCTCTTCTTGTAGAGGGGCAACTAGTACCTTCAGCTGGATGAAAGGGAATAGTTTTAGTTTGGATACCAGCAGTTGTTTTGAACTCTTGATTTCAGAAGTAAGGATTCAGTTGAATTTGTATCATTGTGGGTATTGGGAGTCCTTTTAATATAGACGGAGCAAGGACCCATCTGCCATGGCAGCCAGAGGCCAGTATGCTGCTTCTCTCACACCTTGTCAGGTAGAGCAGATATTCAATGCCTAAATGAGCCACCACACACTTCTTCCTGGTCATTGGAATCTGAGGGATTGCAAAGGTATTAGACATTTGCAGTTTACTTGCCATGTTTTCTGTGGAGTTGAGATCCATGGCGGCAAGGGGCCAGATGTAACACACTAAAACAACCTCAGCATCACCATCACCATAATAGACTCCAGGTGGCCTTGCTGGTAAACTCCTTTCCTGCTTAAAGAATTCAGAGTTGGTTTGGACTGTTTACACTAAATTTAGAGCACAAAGGCATAAGCAATCCTTTTGACCTGAGCTTCAGAGATGGGACAGGTATCAGGGAAGGGCTCATATAAAGAGTAAAGAATTAAGGAATTGGCTAATGCACATAATCAGTGTATATTATCTATTTGAATGTCATTATGAAGTTTTGAAATCAGTAATAAGGGTAAAAGGTTTTTGTATAAAATATCCAGATCCTGGTATCAACTTGTGCTGTATTTGTCCTTATCACTCTAGGTTGCCTAAGTGGGAAAAATAGAAGAAACTCTGTAATAAATCTTGTTTGTAATATTCATCATTAAGAAGAAAAATATATTTTCAGTGAAAAAATATATTGCTCAAATTTACATGTTGTATTTTCATGTTATAATTTATTAATCTTCAGTTAGATTAGAATTTGAAGTAAAATATTTTTATATTATTTTCCAAAAAAAGAATGGTAAGAACACAGGAAATCAGCTATATTTTCTGCTAACATAAAAATATGAGCCTATAATTGAAAATTGGAAAGTTTAAGTTATTTTTTCCAAATAAATATTGAATAGTGTCTAAACATCTTTGAGGAGTTCTCAGAAAACAACCTTGGTAGAAAAAAAAATCTATTTATGTCTTACGACTTCTCTATTTTAAATTATCCATTCTCGCAAAAGCATACTTTTATTGCAGTTCATTAATTTTTAGAATCTATAGGTTTGTAGAACTTGATTTCTTTAATCATGCATGTAAAATTAATTATTAGAATTTTTATTTTGCTGATTTCAGCAAGTGTGTGGAACCACACAACATAGCCTTCAGCAAAATATGTAGCATCTAGCAGGAAAAGGAAAAATGATTCTTGCTTTTCCTTAAAATGAATTTTCTGTTTCAATAACTTGTATTGAAACCATTAGGGCAAAGATATCACTTTATTTTCTTTTATTCATATTTTTAGCAGAAAGTTAAAAATAACAGCACTTGTACTCGTTCTAAAAGTTTCCTAATCACACAGGCCTGTATACAGATAAAGGCATATTAATGGAAGGGAATATTAAATGAATCAGAACACTTTCTCCATTAAACACAATTTTTAAAAATCTCATGTGGAAATTATCTCAGGAAAAATTGTAACCCGAAGAAATGAAATTTTATGTGGATCCAGGTATAGTACTAACTTCCTCACCATCAATGAAAATTACATAAAATTTTAATAAGTGCGATTTGAGAATTTTGGTTCCATTTAGCGCTATTTTAAAAAGAGGCAACTATTAGATTGCAATTCAAATATCATAAAGAGGGAATGTGTTGGCAATGCAGAACCATAGGTTTTGTAGTAAATCCTTGTATGACTCTGCAGTGTACAAAGGATCATCTGAAGTATATGAGGAGCAGGTCAAGAGAAGACTTAATTTTGTGTCTTTACCAATAAATGTAAAAGCTAAAGTGTCAACAGACCAAACTGGTGCCTCCCACAGATACATGATGGTTGGACACGACCAGCCCTTAGTTCTCCTGGCCAAGTGCTAAGAAGGCCTTTTATTGTTCCCTTCCTATTGGAGTAAGACATCTACAAATAAATGAAAAGCGTTCGTTAGTTTGTTTCTATGACTATATTGCTCAGTATATCCTTATCCTCTCCTCTCTTTTCTTAAGACTTTCATAAAAATATCTTAGAGAGTATTCTTTTTAAAAAATATATATATTTTATTGATTTTTTTACAGAGAGGAAGGGTGAGAGATAGAGAGTTAGAAACATCGATGAGAGAGAAACATCGATCAGCCACCTCCTGCACACCCCCCACTGGGGATGTGCCCGCAACCCAGGTACATGCCCTTGACCAGAATCGAATCTGGGACCCTTCAGTCCGCAGGCTGACGCTCTATCCACCGAGCCAAACCAGGTAGGGTGAGAGTATTCTTATTTTTTTCACTTCAAAAGTAAGAACATCAATCAGAGCTGAAAAAATATAAATTCAAGAAAAACAAGAAAAGACTCCATGGGCCCCCTTCATTGAATTGACTTTTGCTGTTTCAGGATAGCTATCTCCAATCTCCTACCTTCCCTCAGCCTCCAACACAAGGCGAGGTCTGCCTCCCGCAGCTCCAGTCCACTCCTCTTTCTCTGCTCATCTGCAGTAGTGACCATCTGACCAGATCAGAATCTGATTTTCTGGACACAATGAGAACAGAATTCTTACACTTGTTCTCTAAGTCCTTCCCTTGGGAGTCAAGTTCAGTTTCCAGATATAAGGAAAGAAAATTTAAGAACTGATTTGGAGTTGAGTTGGGGGAATCTTTGTTAGAACCTCACTGATTCTGAGTCTAATTTAAGGAAGGATTAAGTGGAAGGGCTTGGCCACTGAGCACTGGTCCCTCCTAAATTAATTATGAAGGTAAATGTCTCTGAGTCTTACACTTAGCCACATAGCTGTATAACATAAACTATATTTATGATGCAACTGAATCCTAAAGTAACAGAGTTGCTTAACCAGCTGTCCTCTGAGCCTGTGTATTTGTCAGAAATTTAAATTACTTCTTAAATATTTTAATGATATGCTGAAATTCCTCTAGTTCCCTTAATTCCTGTCTAATGACTCAAATAGTTGAATATTCTTTATGTTATGTATGTTTTCTTTCAGTTTTCAGAGATTTGCTTTGTCTCTGGGATGGCAAGTATTTTAAAACTTAAATTTCAGACCCTGTATACAAAAAAAACAAAACACATGAAGCTAATCTGACACACTGAATTATGGCTTCTTCCTCCTGATAGGATTTTATTTTGCTTCTGGCAAGCAACTGATGTAGGTCAGATCACCTGAATGGAGTCTGGGATTGAATTGATGCAAACAAGAGCCTATTTCTAATTGGGCTGAACGCTGGTACAAACCTAGGATGTTAGCCAGACACCTCCCCTTTCCCCAATGGCAATTATGGCTTCCTTGGCCCAGAGGCTGCCTGAACTCTGCTCACCTTTTCAATTGCACATGCTTGGTCATTGAACTTGGCTGAAGATTTTCAGCTGCTTCTTTTATCAAATTAGGGAACTCTTGGGGCAAAAATGCAGCATCAAACATCAGCCTTCTTTGAGAGAGCTTGATTATTACATCCCCACTGCTCAATAGCCCTGATGCCTTCTGTTATAGGCTTAGTTTTGGCCCCATAATCCAAATGCTGAAGCACTGACCCCCAAGGTGACTACGTCTGGAGAGAGGGTATTTAGAAGGTAGTAAGGTTAAATGAGGTCATAAGGGTGGATCATAAGGCTTTTTTTTCCAGAGAGGAAGGGAGCGGTAGAGAGAAATAGAAACATCAATGATGAGAGAGAATCATTGATCGGTTGCCTCATTCATATCCCAAACTAGGGATCAAGCCAGCAACCCAGGCATGTGCCCTGACTGGGAATCAAACCATGACCTCCTGGTTCTTAGGACGATGTTCAACCACTGAGTCACATCAGCCGGGCAGGACTGGGGCCTTTTAAGAAGAGGAAGAGAGATCTCTCTCCACCATGTGAGGACATAACAAGAAGGTGGCTGTCTACAAGAAGAGCACCCTCGCTGAAACCAACCATGTTGGCACCGTGTTCTCAGACTTCCAGCTTCCAGAACTGTAAGAACAGATTTCTGTTGTTTGTTATGTTGTTGCTGTTTTAAAATCTTCACCCAAGGATATGTTTATTTATTTTAGAGAGAGGAGAAGACAGAGAGAGAGAGAGAGAGAGAGAGAGAGAGAGAGAGAGAGAGACATCGATGTGAGAGAGAAACATTGATCAGTTGCCTCTGTAAGCACCCCAACTAGGGATCAAACCCCCAATCTAGGTTTGCACCCTGACCTGGAATTGAACCTGCAACCTTTTGGTGTACAAGAGAACACTCCAACCAAGAGAGCCACTTGGCCAGACCTATGTTGTTGTGTTTTATGGCAGCTGACTAATAAACCATCTAATAAGTTTCAAGAATTTATTTCTGTCCCTAGTTTTCCTTACTGCTGCTGGGAAGGCTGGCCTGTTATCGGCTTGTTTGCCGTAAGAAATAGATTGTACAGGCGACAGTGATACCATGATGGTAGCTCTCATCCTGAGTCACTACCAAGAGAATTAAAGATCTCATAGCAGGTGCTTAATAAGACTTGCAAAGCAAGAAATAAGTAATCATTTACAATAAACCACTTGCTTATGGAAAAAAAAGAAATAAGTAATTATAAAACCATAAAATACTGAATATTTGAATGAGTATAAAAATTCTAATATTTGGCATAGTTTTTCACCAGAAAATAGAATTTATGGTATCCCTTTTCAACTACAGTATTAAGAAAAACTCAGAAGGATCTGAGATTTCCTTCTACTTGTAACCTAACAAATTTGCCTACTACCATTTCAGGGTTGCTCACAGAAGACAGGAGACTCCTGGATCAGAAAAAAAAGACTGTTTTTTATTCAGCAGGTGACAGAGTATCAACATTCACTTTAATGCCATTTTGTTACACCTCAATTCCCACAGGAGGACAGGGAAAGGACCAGTGTGCACTCGTGCACACAGCATATTGCTTTGCAGAGGAGAAACCCTAAGCTTAGTGGCCTCCAACCTTCTAAAATGAGCTGCATGCCGAAACTGGTTTGGCTCAGTGGATAGAGCATTGGCCTATGGACTGAAAGGTCTCAGGTTCGATTCCGGTCAAGGGCATGTACCTGGGTTGCGGGCACATCCCCAGTAGGAGATGTGCAGGAGGCAGCTGATCGATGTTTCTCTCTCATCGATGTTTCTAACTCTCTATCTCTCTCCCTTCCTCTCTGTGAAAAATCAATAAAATATATTTTTTTTAAAAATGAGCTGCAAGTATATCAGCCCTTATCTCCAGATAGAGACTTTTATTTTACTGAGAAACAAACAAGCTTCCGTTTGCTTCAGAGGGCCACCCTATCACTGTCTTTCCATAGTGACTATACAACCATCCTTGCATAGACCAGACCAAAAGGAAGTCAGTGCAAGATGTGCAGAAACACGAGACCCAGGGAGCTCTGCCTCCCAGTGTGGAGAAGAGTAATCCTTCACACCAGACATCCCACCCATTACATGTCACTGAGTTATGTTTACCACTGAGTGTCCCGGGTACAGTGGTGAGCAAGATCCATTTAGTCCAATGTCAGGAGACTTGGAGACCACAGAAGGTAAAGGGCAGTTAATTGAATTGTGCCCATGACTACTCATTTACTATGTTTATGCTTTTCAGTTTTGTGGTTGTGGGGGCCCTCATTAGCATATGCCGGATGTTAAAGGCCCATTTGCCATACGCATGTCTGAATGCCATGACTCGGCAGTATCACTCTACATACTGCACAGGTGCACCCTCTAGAACCTACTTATGTTAATGTGACACAGATGTCACTAATTGGCAACAGACCTCTTTTGTTTGAGTGAGTATAAAAGGTGCCACTGACCAGCCAGTTGTTGGTTGCTTTGTGTGCATAAAGCATGACACATCTACGTGTGGCTGCTCGTTGCTTGTGTCTCTTTCCAATTCCTGGCATCCAAAGAGGTCCCATCCCTAGCAGACGAGCTCAGACCCAACACTGGTTATGGCTGTAAATAAAAAACTACTTCTAAAAATGTTCATGAGTTTAATAATACCTTCAGTTATCCAACCTTATTTGTCCAATAATGTGTAAAATTTCTCAAAAGAGAATTCTCCTGCCCTGGCAGGTGTTTCTCAGTGGTCAGAGCATTGGCTCATGGACTGAACAGTCTCAGGTTCAATTCCCAGTCAAGGACACATACCTGGGTTGCAGGTTCAATCCTCAGCCCTGGTCAGGGCATGTGGAGGAGGCAACCAATCATATCTGTCTTATGTTTCTCTACCTTCTCTGGCTCTCTTTCTCCCCTTCCCTCTTTCCCTTCCACTATCTCTAAAAATCAATGGAAAAAATATCCTCCAGTGAGGAGAGAGAGAGAGAAAGAGAGAGAGAGAGAGAGAGAGAGAGAGAGAGAGAGAGAGAGAAAGAAAGAGTATTCTCCAGCCACATGTATTGTTGGAGCATAATCTTCCAGACATATGCATTTTTTTTGCCAACCCCTATTTTAAATCATCACAACCTGTCTTCTTTTGTTTTGTCTATGACTGTGTCTTGTGAGTTTAAATCAGGTCCAACTGCTTGAGAAGTGACTTCGAAGGCTGAGGCTTGAAGTTCCATGATCACACAGAAACCACCTGCACTCCACAGTTTCGGCCACACCTGTGGGTTAACTACT
This sequence comes from Myotis nattereri, assembly GCF_964212035.1. Taxonomy (NCBI): domain Eukaryota; kingdom Metazoa; phylum Chordata; class Mammalia; order Chiroptera; family Vespertilionidae; genus Myotis; species Myotis nattereri. The sequence goes on from NC_138075.1 coordinate 152,125,046, forward strand.
GTGCTAGTAAATCCCATGCCCTCTCTGCGCCTCAATTCCTTAGCCTGAAAAATGGGCATCATAGCGGTACCCACCTCATAGGATGCTACTGAGACTTCTACAGAATGATGTACAAAAATATATTGTACAGTGTTCAGTACACAATAAGAATTTAAAATTGTTATTTATCAAAAAAAATTCCTAATTACACACACACACACACATGCACACATCACTTACTGGAATGGAAATAACCTTATAAACATATGACACTGAACAAATTTACACTCTTATTGATGAGTTTCAGGAATAAGATTGTCCTGGTTTCATTGTCAAAATATGATCCATGAATCAGATGAGTTTCAGGAGAAGAGAAATGAAGATGTGAGGAAGGAACTCCATGTTCAGGCCCTGGGTATTCCACCAAGCCTTCTAGAAAATAAACTTGAGGACTGGGAAAAAATACAGAGAAGACTGGGCAGAGGATACCACCGCCTACTATTATTTTATATTAGATTCTAAAGCACATAGTTAAAATTTTAAAATAGCAAATGCTATAGGAATTCCCATTTTGTTATAGTAACCTGGCATTTTCTACCTTATGAGCAGAGAGTTGAATATTTGTCTTCACAACAAATAATATGGGAAGTGACATGGAAAATAGTGGGAATAGAGGATAAATTCTGCATGCTGATACTTGTTAAAGTAGTAGATTTTTTTCTTTGATGAAATATACACTGGAGATTTAAATTCCAGAAAAAAAGACAAAGAATATTTAAAAGGCACTTTTAGTAATGTTTGAAATGTACCTCGTTTTTGGATTCATTGATTTTTATTTTTTAAAACAAGCCTTTTTTATTTTCAAAGATGACATGCACATTATTCAGCCACACTAAAGAACGGTACAATTTGTTGCCGACTATATCATCAATTCCGTTTTAATCTTCCCTGGGTACTGAAGTAAAGCCTGCTGAGCTGTAGATTTCCTTTGCTGTGGCAGGAGAAATTTACTAAGCAATATTGCTTCTTTTCCCAGAGGTTTGCAGATCTGCCTTCCTCTGGAGCACGGCCCTTCTGCAGTTGGGGACACAGCCAGGTGTCTGCGGCACGTCACAGTGTGTGCTCCATTGATTAACCATGAAAACAGTAATGGAACTGGCATTGATCCCTGAAATGGCTCCTCTGAAATCCTTTAGGGCGGCCACAGGGTCACTACTCATGTTCCGTTGTGAGGATAAGCTTCAAGGTATCTGACTGCTTGCTAACCGCCACCTGCAATAAACTGCTTACCTTTCCATTACCAGCCTAACAATTGCCTGCCAGAGTGGAGTGTATGAAAAATAGATAAGGAAGCTCCCAAACTTCACAACTGCAGAGTCATGTGCATGACCGAGTTTGAGAATTTTCAGTCTGGAAAATAACTCTCATGTGCCCCTGGAAGTATAAAGTGACTCAGTCCCTCATTTTTAAAGTCGCAGAATTTAACAATAAAAAATAAAATTGGCTACATTTGTACACCACTTTTAACTTTTCAAAGCAGTTTCATATTTCCTTTGCTGGATTGTTTCTCAAGGTTTTCTATCTGGACAATTTTTAAAAATAAGAAAAACCATGGCATAACCATGACTAAGAAATATTGAATAGCTATGTGAGGATTACTAAAGACCGGACTCTAGATCAGATCTTCCATCCACCCACCCATCTATCTACCTACCCCACCTACCCACCCATCTGCCCTCCTATCCATTCATCCATCTTCCCATCCATCCTCCCACCCATCCACCTACATACCTACCCATCCATACGCCTACTCATCCATCTGTCCATCCATCCAACCATCCTATCACCCATCCACCCACCCACCCACATATCCATCTGCCCATCTATCCACCCATCCACCCACCCATCCATCCACATACCTATGCATCCATCAGTCAACCCATTCACCCACCCAACTTCTTATCCATTGATTTCCTTGGAGAAATGTCTTATCCCTCCATTTCTTTGGAGAAATATCTATTCAAATATTAGCATAAAGACCAAAATATAGACCAATGAAACAAAATAAAGAGGCCATAAACAAACCCACACATGTATAGTCAATTGATCTTTGAAAAGAGAATCAAAAATACACAATGGGTAAAGGGCAATCTTTTCAACAACTGGATATCCACATGCAAAAGCATAAAATCGGACCCTTAATTTAGACCATACACATAAATTAAATCAAAATGAATTAAAGACTAAAACATAAGACCTAAGTCTATAAAAGTCCTAAAAGAAACACGAGAACAGCTTCTGGCATTGTTCTTGGCAATAATTTCTGGGATGACAACCCAAAACAGGCAGCAAGAGCACAGATGTTTTAAAATAATACTGAGATCCTTTAACCACAGGATGGGAAAGCAGACTGGGGGCCCAATTCAAAGCAGGAAAACCATCAGGAAGCCAGTGTACTTAGCTGGAGAAGACACAGTGAGCACTTACATTAGATCAGCAGCAGAAAGACAGAAAGAGCTTGAGACATTGAGCTTTGCTCAGTGTCCCGGCCGACTCTGACTGACACAACAGGATAAACATTTCCAAGTATATCGCTTTACTGCCATGGGCCTCAGGGTTACTACCTGAAACAGAAAAGCTGAAGATTGTATCTACCTTTTCAAGCAGTTGTAAGGATTAAAAATGAGTTATGTACAAATCTTAGGTTTAGTGTGACTGAGGTTTAGCATCAGTTCATTAACTCGATCATTCCTCCCTTCCTTCATTCATTGGGTGGCAACGATTAAAATGTCTTATGTTTTCATCTTCCTTTAGGCTTTGAGGTTGGTTCCAGCCCCTGACCCTGGAAGATGGTCATAAGTGGGTGATAGCAGGCACTTAGTTTGGGAGAGTGGGAGAGAAAGAAACATCGCCATGAGCGCAAGAGGAGCACTTCAAGGAAGCTTGCTGGAAAAAAGACAAAATAGATTGCAATCCAGCCACTTGGTTGAGGCATTGGGCCCCAGTGGGCTACCATGTGTGCAACAGGGAGATAAAGCGTCCTCTGAGCCAGGGGTCAGGCTCTCAGCTGTGCAATGTGGGCAGGGGAAACCCAGAGAACCCTTGACAGTGGCGCTTCAGAGCTATTTTCTCCTGACCCTCCGTGTGCTTGGAGCCAGTGGCCAGCCTCCTGGTGAGCTCGGCCCCAAAGAGCTCTGTCTAGCTCTAGCAGATTTACATCTGTTTTCCACAGCTGAAGGGTTCTGACACTCACTCCTATATAGATGCAGATAAAATTCTATTAGGTTCCGTTACTCCTTATCACTTGTGTTTAAAGTTTGGGTGTTTAAACTGTCTTAGCTAGATTACCGTGGCTGCTTGAAAATTTATTTTGTGCAGGATTCTTCACAGGGCCCCGGCAAACCCTGGGTCTCCACCATGACTCCCTGCCTTGGTCCTGAGTCCCACCTTTGTCACCTGGCTTCTGGAGACCCCCAGGGTGCCAACCTGACAACCTACTCTTTTACAAGCAGTTTTTTCACAGTATGATGTGGATCCTTTCATTTGTCACATAAAAATAACAACAAACTAGAATTGGGCATGTGAGTTTATCTGAGTCATAGTTGTGCAGATGACCAATTACACGTTTTAAAAAAGCAGTTCGATTTTTCCTTTTTCTAATAAAATTATTAAGATGACCTTTTCCAAGAAAAACAATCACATCATGGTGACTCATATTTCAATGTTACAAACAGAAATATCATTATCTGAGGAAAAAGTGATATTTGTTAACTATGTGTTCCAGCAACATGTGTTGAATACATTACTTTTTATATATAAAAGCCTAAGCGACCGAAAGACCAAACAACTGAATGACCAGTCGATCGGTTGCTATGATGCGCACTGACTATGAGGGGCCAGATGCTCAATGCCAGAGCTGCCCGCTGATGGTCAGTGCGCTCCACAGCCAACCTCCCACTGTTGGCCAACCTCCCTTGGTCCCTCCAATCAGCCAGGACGAGGGACCCCACCCATGCACAAATTTGTGCACCAGGCCTATAGTGTTTTAATAAGTGTGGATCCATGGCATTGGGTGACTGACTACACCACAGTCAATCTAACAATCACATTTATAATTAAGAAGCAGTACTAGATGAAGTTTTGTGTTTTATGGTTAAGGACTACTTATTCAGAGAAGTAATTTATAGAAAAAACAAAATTCTGTGAATATGCCCTGCATCTAGCAAGTATAGTGACTCACTAAAATCTGGCATTTGTCTGTGTCATCATAGTATCCCAGCCACTAAAATAAAACTTCACTCAAATGAACACAATTAAACCCTCACTTTCATTTTGTGAGATAGTCCTACTTGAATTTTTAAAAATATGTTTAAAAGTCTACAAAATAATATTGAGCTCAAATATTAACTATTAATATTAACTGATCACTTCCTGTTGGCTTTTGAAGGGGTTTGATACAGTGCTCATGGAATGGAGAATTCAAAGGGAACACCTGACCATGTACTAGTATTCAATCCCTGAGCAACAACCTTTCTATTCACAATAGACTTGGAAACACACAGGTGGCATTTCTTTATTCAAAATATCAGATGCATTTTGATTTTCTAACTTAAATCGATAATAATTATACAATTTGTTTTGTGTAGGAATGATGATATCTGAAATCATGCTTGGAATGAAATGACAAAAATTTGAGTTTGTCATTTCCAGCCAATAAATGAATTTTTCATCATTGGAATCAGAATATTTCTTCAAATATCAGTAAGAAATATATTCACCAGAAAGGAAACCAGTATGGGAATATATGCAGTGTTCGGAGTATGGGAACACACACACACACACACACACACACACACACAGTATAAATACACATACAATGCACATATTAGTGTGGGAATATGTGTTATGCATATGTGTATACTAGTATATATGTATTTTATTTATATATATGCATATATCTGTATACACTGGTATATATGTACATATATTATACACACATATAGGCCAGTATGGGGATATATATTATAAATATACACACATACAGATTATATGAAAATTAATGTCATATATATACATATACACACACGGAGATACTTACAAAGGACTATATATGTGCATACTTGTACAAGATGTGTATGAACCGTTTCCCAAATGAAATTTTCTCCTGGATTCTAAACAAACCAGAAATGTGCTCCTTGTGCTGAGCAGTATAGGACACTGCCTGGCATGTTTGCCAGTTCCTGCACTTCCTTTAAGAGCCCTACCTTGTTGCTTTTGCAGTGGAACCGAAATCTAAACCTATAGCCTATCAAGAGACCTTCCATCTTGATTCAGACACCAAATAAGCCTGAGATTATTATCTGTGCTCCTTCAATTCTGTAAATGCTGCACAGCCCCGCCCTTGAGCAAGGCACCTGCTAACCAGACACATGCTGGGCCTGCCCACCTGGCAGAGCACCTCACTCCCCAGGGCTCACAGGCTCAATAGGCCCAACCACTCTGTGGACTGGTTATCCCTGTGGGCTTCAGGAAAGATGCCCCAGAGGCTTTTCTCTAGCAAATGATATTAACCCTCCTGGTCAGCCACTTCTAAGACCAATGAGAACAACATGAAAATAAAAGCAACTTTGTTTTAAAATTCCTTCCATATTCAAATGCTTGAAAGAATATCTTCCTGATAATACTTGAAATATGTATTTATAAAACAAAAATAATAGAGATTAAATACATTATCTGTATTTTATAAGAATTAAAGTAGTAATACCTAGTAAACAACAACATTAAATCAATAATAGATTAAATATAAAAGCTTAAAAATATGTTTATTTCCTGAAAATTATTTAGAATATAATTTCAGTTTTTATCAAACATTGAAGGCATTTCATACCCTCAATGTTAAAGTGCTTTTTCTAATGACATCAGTTTTAAATACTTTGTGGTAATGATTTATATAATTTGAAGTGGTTATTTTCCATACTTCATTACTTTCCCCCAAATGATCATTGATTTGATAATTACTTGATATTTTAAAGCCTGAAGACTTAATGTCCTTGAAAATGTTTTAAATGTCTTGTTCTAAGCAAAAATAATTTACGTGAACTTAGAAATGATTTATTTTTCAACAAAGATAAAGATCATTTTATTTTGTCTAGATCAAGACTGTTTAGCAACACATCTTATTGAAGAAATCGATATATAGCTGGTTAACAGACCATAAAATAAGGTGTTTCTCTATATAGTAGACAAACATTATTTTATTTTATTAGAATGACTCAGGAGTAACTACAGACAGCATTTTATTCACTGATTTTCTTCTAGCTTCTCTTTCTATATTCTGATGTGTGACTTTTGTCTCTTCAAAGTGAACTGACATCCTATGTAATAATCCTATATAATACAAGGCTAATATGCAAATTGTCCCCTTGACTGGGAGTTTGACTAGGGGGCGGGGCCGGTTGGCCAACCTCCTGCAGCCCCTCCCTCCAGCTGGCCTGGCCCTATCAGCCTGATTGGGGTGGGTCAGCTGGACTCCACCTGTGCACAAATTCATGCACCAGGCCTCTAGTTTAAACATAAAGAGCTTTATTAATTTTTATCATTCAATTAGTCTGTGTTTCTGTCACTTTTTATATTTAAGTCTTGTCCTTGAGACATGCTTAAGAACTGAATCAGCCCTAGCAAGTTTGGCTCAGTGGATAGAGAGTATCAGCCTGCGGACTAAAGGGTCCTGGGTTCAATTCTGGTCAAGGGCACATGCCAGGGTTGCTGGCTCCATCCCCAGTGGGAGGCATGCAAGAGTCAGCCAATCAATGATTCTCATAATTGATGTTTCTATCTCTCCCTCTCCTTTTCCCTTCCTCTCTGAAAATTTTAAAAAATTAAAAAAAACAATTGAATCAAACTATATAGTTTACTGCACTACACATTTTTATGTAAACTTGTGAGTCTACTATATATGAAGCAATGGAGTAACTGTTATGGGATACACATTTCTACCCTGGAGAACTTGAAATATTATTTTTATTTATTTGTTGTTGTTGTTAATCCTTACCTGAGGATATTTTTCCATTGATTTTTAGAGAGAGTGAAGGATTGGGGGAGAGAGAGAGAGAGAGGAACATAGATGTGGGAGAACACATTGATTGGTTGCCTCCTACATTCAGCTGACCGGGCCCGGGGATCAAGCCTACAACTGAAGTATTGTCCCTTGACCAAAATCAAACCTGGGACCCTTCAGTTTGCAGGTTGATGCTCTATCCACTGAGAAACTGGCTAGAGTGAGAGCCTGAAATTTGATAGCATCACAGAGGAAAATAAATATTATGCAGAGAATTATCTATAGCTTGTTTTATCGACAACCAGAGGCCTGGTGCACAAAATTTGTGCCCTGGGGGTCGGGGGTAGAGTCCCCTCAGCCCAGCCTGTGCCTTCTCACAGTCCAGGTCCGCTCGGGGGATGTCCAACTGGTGGCTTAGGCCCTCTCTGCCTGCTCGCTCCTCCTTACTGCTTGGCTCACTGCTCCTTAGAGCTCCCACGGTGGCGGGAGAGGCTTCCACTACTGCTGCTGTGCTTGCCAGTTGTGAGTCCAGCTTCTGCCTGAGCAGTGCTCTCCCTGTGGGAATGCACTGACCACCAAGGGGAAACTCCTGCATTGAGCATCTGCCCCCTGGTGGTCAGTGCACATCATAGCAACTGGTCATTCTGCTGGTTGTTCTGCCAGTCATTTGGTTGATTTGTATATTAGGCTTTTATTTTATAGTCTATAAACTTATTTTGAAGTTATACTTTAATGTATACTTAGCTATATATGGCTATTTAAATGTAAATTTAAATGAAATTATAAACTCAATTCCTTCATCACATTTAGTAACACTAAATTTCCTCAATGATTATATGTGGCTACCATAGTGGGCATGTTTCTTCTTATCATTTAATGCATAGTTTCTCTGAGGACACATCCTATTTTGAAGGTATAGATATTCTGCTTATAAACAAATTATATCATTGCACACAGAAAATCATGATGGAAAATTATATTATTTAATCACTCTAAACACCAACACTAAGAAGTTTCTTACCCTTTTGAAGAATGGAATTATAAATTCATTTAAAATTGTTTTATAATGGAATACAACATTATAGAAATTGTTTCTTAACCATTTTTTAAAGTAAGTCCCCAATTTCTTAGAGACTTTTCTAATAATAAAATTTAAAAGTTTACTGCAATAGAACCAACTCAGGATTATTGGTGGTAAAAAACCAACCAACTTACTATATATGGGCTCCTGAGAGTTATCAAGTGACTTTAAAAAGTATTTTGATTCTTGGTATTTTCAACTTAAATTAATAATAATATACACATTAATTATTATTTTAGCACATTCCACTTTACAATATCCTTTCTTATCATTTTTCAAGATGATGTGCCATTATACCTTAGTCATGAACACATGCACACACCCAAATATGCACACAATTCATTTAAAGGGTGTATGAATATACAAGTCTACTTTCTGCTATATCTTCATTCCTTCCTCACTTATCGTTCATTTTACATATTTGCCACACACACACACACACACACACACACACATATTCCTAATATGCAAAGTGTCCTCTCAGGAGTTTTACCGACCGGAAGTTTGATCGCTCCCTTTGACCTGTGTTGACCACCAGGGGAAGGCCCTGGTCAGCAGCCAGCAGCCACTAAGGACCCTACCCATGCACAAATTTAATGCACTGGGCCTCTAGTGTTTTATAATGTTGTGTAGGATGAATTCATCCTACACATGAATTCATCACATCCACCAGTTTTAAGCTGCTTACCGGAAACTTTCATGTCTTATATTGCTTTGTATTTCTGTCCAGATTAATGAGAGTCTCTCCCACATCTTATGTGCTCAACACATGGTTGCTGACTGACTGACACAGAATACTTCCCAATATGCCATTTTCCTTTGCGATTCGGTTTGCTGATGACCCTCAAATGCACAGACTGATTAGAAATGTGAAAAGTCCACAAGGGACTGGGAACTAAGGAAAGCATGAGGTTTGGAGTCTCAGAACCAGAGTAGTGGAGGACGGTTATGAATAGCATGCTGTACATGAGGAGGACAGACCACAGCCTAGGCTCTGATTTCTACAGAGAAGTGTGATCTCTGCTGGTTGTTGTTTATTATAGCACCTTCAGAGATTAATCCTTTTAATTTAAAGTATTAGCTTTGTTAAAAGTTAAACAAAACAAAGCCACTGTACGAGGTCAATTTTAACAAAAGAAACTAATAGTTGGAGAAATTAGAGGTATCATTTCACTGTAAGAAATAAACCGTATATCTACACTTCCATTCAACCTTTGTTTCCATGATTTGCATTAAGCTCTTCTATTACCAGAATTTAGCAAATGTTTTCTGTGATGGTTATGATGAGGTATCAAATACTATCAGTTGTGATTAAAGAAAATAATGTATAACGTTATTGTTATTCATAGTTAAGTCACCGTGTCGCCAGGAGGTAGCATACTATAGATGGAAAAGACCATGGTTGGACATCAGGGAGCTTGGGCTCTAGTCCCAGCTTCCAATTATTTCTTGTAAAATGTGGGGGAACTCAGTCAGTCCCCTTGAATGTCAAGGTATTTCTCATCACTGAAGTGAAAAGAATGACTAGGGTTGAGTCCATACATTCTGAAAATTTTATGCAAACTCTTATGTATATGTGTGCATGCATATTTTTCTGGAAAGAGAGTCACAGCTTGTACAAGATTGTTTAAAACAATCTTTTGTAGTTTTCAGATTTTAAAAAAATATGTTTTTATTGATTTTATAGAAAGAGAAAGGGAGAGAAAAACAGCTCATCAGTGATTGGCTGCCTCCTGCATGCCCCCTACTGGGGATCAAGCCCACAATCTGGGCATGTTCAAACCAGAGACCACTTGGTGCATGGGATATTGCTCAATCAACTAACAGCCACACCAGCTGGGCAGCTTGCACAAGATTTTCACGAGGATTTTAACTCTGGATTTAAATGACCTCAAGGTACCTTCTGTATACATTAGGAGAAAATTGTGGTTGTAGAAACTTGGTGCCCTGTATTTGTGCACTTGGGGATCTGCTGTGCATTGCTCTGTACTGTTTGCCACTTACAACAGCAGGATGGCAACTTAGGTCATGACTTCAGAAAGAAGAGATTAAGAGAAACAGGGACGCAGCTCAAATTGTTGAATGTTTACCTCAAAGCGATAGAATTAAGAGTAATTTTAATTTTCTCTGTTTTTGCAAGTGTTTGTCAATTAAGATAAATTATTTTTGCAATCAAAGGAAAAGAGAACACATTACAAAGTAAAATAAGTGGCAGCTTTGGGGAAAGCCAGTGCTTTGGGACAGCTCGTCCGTGGCCATTTGCACACACCAGCACTTCTCAACGCACTGCTCTGGGTTTTTCCACCAACTGCTCATCACCTTTTGCTTAAGTTTGAAGGACTGTTAAGATCAAGGAAAACATTTGAATGTAACTTATTCTTTTTTATTCAAAATGATCTATTCTTTTCTATGTTTTAAATGATCAGCTCCTCCATTTAAATGACTTGCTGGAAACATGTCCCCTAATGAAAACCCCATTATGCTTTTTCATAACTTCTGACTTGAGTGAGATCAGCACTGGGCTCAGAAAGATATTAATTTAAAAGGAAAAAAAAGATAGGATGTAATGAGCTGTGAAAAGACTGTACGTCTGGAAAGAATAACACTGAAAGACACTTAATATAAGGCCAATTATTTGACTGGCACTTGGATCTTGCCATTTGTAATAACTTCAAGAAGAAAATTTCAACCTAGAGATTTTCTTAACAATATATACAGCACATAGGAGCATACAGGATAATGATCGTCAGGCTAATATATCTCCAAATACACATAAAGTCTGTAGACTCTTTAGGCAAGTTACAGTCTCTGAGTCTCATTTTTTCCCCTCAAAAAAAGAATGGTGTTGAGGTGGGGAAGCACAGTTGCATTTACATGTCATGTCTTACAAACACTAAATTGGCAAATACAGGGGAGACAAAATGGTGGCAGAATAGACAGACGTGTCCTGAGCCTTGTCCCGGAGCCGATAGAATGAGCAACTAAATAGAATAACATCCATCCCGAATTGGTGAAGTAGACGCAGCCAGTGAGACAATTCACAGCTGGGAAGGGCAGAGGACACCAGGAGAACGGTAAAATCAGGGATCTAGGCTGGAGAGCACTGCAAGACCTCCGAGCCCAGAGGGTCAGAGGGAAACCACACGGCACCGAGGCCGGTCCCTTGGGACAAGCTTAGTGTGTGACTGTGGAAAGGAGGTCCGCAGGGCTGCTGGAGGCAGGGGATTCTATATCTGGGTCCATAGTCATGAGAGACTGATCCCAGAGCGGGCATTCTGGATGGCTGCCCAGGCCACACCATGTGGGGAGGAGAAGGGCTCGTAGTGATGCAGCTCATTCCCCTCTTTTTGGTCTTTGCTTTTGTTCACTGAACCTAGTTCATAGGACCTTTCAGATATAAACACTCACCCGGGGCTGAGGCACAGGAGCAGTGCAGACTTGTGGATTCTGGGGAAAGGCTAGAGAGAGGAGAGGGCCTGGAAAAGGTGGCCACAAGTTTGGTGCTGAGTCATACCTGATGCGCAGGACCTGGGCAGCCATTTTCTCCTGAAGAAATAGCCCCTTCCTGCAGTCTTCAGGCAACCAATACAGCCACACCCAGTCTACACCCTGAGTGTTACAAAGGATACAAAAAAAAAAAATCAAATCTGAATAGCCCTTGAGAATCCAAAGGGACTGGCCTGAAGAGAGGCCTTCAGTCCCAGCAACAGGAAACTGAGAAACCTCAGACAGTGCAGAAGACTGGGATCTTAACCCAGCCAAAGAAATGAAGCTTCACTTTTTCATTTTTATTTTATTTTATTATTATTTTATCTCTTTTTTTCTTTATTTTCCTTTTTTTATTTGTTTCTTTATTTTCTATTTATTTTCACATTATTTTTTATCATTCTAATTTATTTTATTTTTATCCTATTTTTTAATCAATTTTTCTTAATTTTTTAATATATTTCCTTCTCTTTCTCTTTCTTCTTGTACACTCATCCTCTTTCTACTTCCTCGATAGTGAACTGAGGTCTTCCCCATATTTATCCAATTCTTAACCTTACTTTCTGTATATAAGATTCTTCCTCCATCCTCTTTACTGGGTATCTGGTGTTTATATGTTTTGGTTTATCTGTTTGTTCTCTGGTGTTTTCTCCCCAAATATATATATATATATATACACTAGCGGCCTGATGCATGAAATTCATGCATGGGGGGGGGTGTCCCTAAGCCCACCCTGTACCCTCACCAATCTGGGACTCCTCGGGGGATGTCTGACTACTGGTTTAGGCCCGATCCCACAGGGAATCAGAAATCCTTCTCGCAATCTGGGAACACTGACTCCTAACCGCTCACCTGCCTGCTTGCCCGATTGCCCCTAACCACTCTGCCTGCTGGCCTACTAGCCCCCAACTGTCCCCCCTGCCAGCCTGATTGCTTGGGACTGACCCACCCCCCTCCACGGGCCTGATTGCCCCCAACTACCCTCCCCTGCCAGCCTCATGGCCCCCAACTGCCCTTCCCAGCCAGCCTAATCATCCCCAACTGCCCTCCCTTGTTGTCCTGCTCACCCCATCTGCCCCCCCAACCCCGCTGGCCTGCTCACCCCCAACTGGACCCCCTGCTGGCCTGCTCTCCCCCAAAGGCCCCTCCACTGGCCTGATCACCCCCAACTGCCTTCCCCTCCTGACCTGATTGCCCCTAACCACCTTGGCCCCACCACCATGGCTTTGTCTGGAATAACTTCTGGAAGGTCTCCCAGTCTAATTAGCATATTACCATTTTATTAGTATAGATTTTTTTCCCTTTTTGTCCTTTTTCTTTTTTTACTTTTCTCTTATACAATTTTTTCTATGATATCATTTGTGCTCTCTTTTCTCTCCCCTAATTGTCTTTTCTCTGGTGGTCACTTATATTGGGGTTATCGGCATCATGAGTACATTCGTGTTTTGTTCCCTTTGTGTGTGTCTTGTCGAGGTGAATTTTATCCTGTTTGGCCAATGTGCTAGAGAACAAGCCACATAACCTGACACCCAGAGAGGAGACTCCATCCACGAATGGGTCAATAACACTCCAGACCCAACTACAGAAGCAAGAAGAAAGCAGCAGTGAGGGAGAGGGCATGAGTGAGGGAGGGGGGAAAAGAGGAGTGTGTGGCCGTGTGGGGTGTGTGTGTGTGTGTGTGTGTGTGTGTGTGTGTGTGTGGCACAGTTCGATCCTGTAGGATAGTCGGGGCAGGCTCACCGGGCTCGCCCAACCAGGCAGCCTCTGCTACCATTGCAAACAGTCCCGGAGCGGCCGGTTCTTCCTCAGAGGCCTCGCCTTTCTGAAGGGGAGAGCTGCCGTGACTGGGAGCCCACTCTCACCTCCACCCAGGGTGCCCTCAGATAACACCCGGGAGTCTACAGCCACCCCTGCCAGGGACCTGCTGCCTTGGCTGTGGTCCCACAGTCACCAAGACTCCAGCTACCCTGGCCTCAGACTCCTATGAGTTGCAAAGCACGTTCCCCTCTGACCCGCCCAACACTTTAACCCAGGGCACTGCCATCACTTGTGCAGCAGCCACATGAGTGGCCTACTCCCATTCAAGGAGCAGCAGCTGTGCGAGAAGTCCACCCCCACCTGAGGAGCAGCAGTCCCATGAGCAGCCTGCCCCCATCCGAGGAGGGGCAGCTGTGCGAGCGCCCCCTACCCCCATCTGAGGAGCAACAGTTCCATGAGCAGCCTGCACCCATTCAAAGAGCAGCAGCCCCATGAACAGCCTGCTTCCACCTGCATAGCAGCAGCCGCACAAGCAGCCCGCCCCAGTACAAGGAACAGCAGCCCCACGAGCAACCTGTCCCTGTCCGAGGAGCAGCAGCCTCATGAACAGTCCGCCCCATCCCAGGAGCAGCAGCTGCATGAGCAGCCCACCCCCATACAAGGAGCAGCAGCCCTGTGAGTAGCCAACCCCTGTCCAAGAAGCAGCAGCCACACGAGCAGCCTGCCCCCATCCACGGAGCAGCAACCATACACAGCCCACCCCCATCTAAGGAGCAGAAGCCTCATGAGCAGCCCACCCCCTTCTGAGGAGCACCAGCTGCATGAGCAGCCTGCTCCTACCAGCCAGAGGAGCCACCACTGCTGCAAACAGCACCCACCAGAGGAGCTGCCACCAACTGAGGAGCAGCTGTTGCCATGACCACCCAAGGAGCAGCCGCTGAATGAGAAGCCACTGTCTCCCAAGGTACAGTCCCTGCACGGCTCAACACCTAGATCCTTTGATGAGAGCAAAAACGAGGAGACAAAGAACATCCCCCCCCCCCAAAAAAAAAGAAAGAAAAGGACAACGTGGAGAAAGTGGACATATTCCTAGAAAAATACAATCTCCCAAATCTCAATCAAGAAGAATCTAAAAATCACAATAGGCCAATAACTATGGAAGAAATTGAAGCAGTCATCAAAAAGCTCCCAGCAAGCAAAAGCCCAGGACCATATGGCTTCACAGGGGAGTTTTACCAAACATTCAAGGAAGAACTAAAACCTATCCTCCTCAGACTATTCCAAAAAATTCAAGAGGAAGGAACACTTCCAAACTCATTCTATGAAGCCAAAATCACCCTAATACCAAAACCAGATAAAGACAACACAATGAAAGAGAATTACAGGAAAATATCCCTGATGAACATAGATGCTAAAATCCTCAACAAAATTCTAACAAATCAGATCCAGCAGTATATCAGAAAGATCATACACCATGGCCAAGTAGGATTTATCCCAGGAATGCAAAGATGGTACAATATCTGCAAATCAATAAACGTGATACATCACACAAACAAATTGAGAAATAAAAATCACATAGTCATATCAATTGATGCAGAAAAAGCATTTGACCAAATCCAACACCTTTTCTTGATAAAAACCCTCAGCAAAATGGGAATAGAGGGATAATAACTCAACATAATAAAAGCCACATATGACAAACCTATAGCCAACATCAGACTCAATGGGCAAAAACTAAAACCATTTTACCTAAGAACAGGAATGAGACAGGGATGCCCACTTTCACCACTCCTGTTCAGCATAGTTCTGGAAGTGCTAGCCATAGCAATTAGACAAGAAGAAGAAATGAAAGGCATCCAAATTTGAAAAGAAGATGTAAAACTGTCCTTATTTGCAGATGACATGATATTGTACATAGAAAACCCTAAAGACTCCATCAAAAAATTATTAGACTTAAATAAATTTGGCAATGTAGCAGGATACAAAATTAATGCCAAGAAATCTATGGCATTTCTATACACCAATAGTAAACTTACTGAAAAAGAGACTAAAAAAAATAATCACATTTACCATCACACCAAAAAAAATTAAGATACCTAGGAATAAACTTAACTAAGGAGGTAAAAGATCTGTACTCAGAAAACTACAGGGCACTTTAAAAAGAGATAGAGGAAGACATAAACAGATGGAAGAACATACCGTGCTCATGGATTGGTAGAATCAACATCATTAAAATGTCCATACTACCCAAAGCAAACTATAGATTCAATGCACTCCCCATTAAAGTACCAATGGCACATTTCACAGACCTAAAATGAACTCGCAAAAAATTCATCTGGAATAAAAAAAGACCCTGAATAGCTGCAGCAATCCTGAGAAAGAACAAAGTAGGAGGGATCTCAATACCAGATATCAAGCTGTATTACAAAGCCACTGTTCTCAAAACATCTTGGTACTGGCACAAGAACAGACATATAGATCAATAGAATAGAATAGAATAGAATAGAATAGAGAACCCAGAAATCGACCCAAACCACTATGCTCAATTAATATTTGACAAAGTAGGCAAGAACATATAATGGAGTCAAGACAATCTCTTCAATGGGTTTAGTTCCTCTAGAACCATCATTTAAATTTATGTTAAAACACATAAATTTTTAACATATTTGATTAATATTAATTTATAGCACTTGTTTAATCTTGATATTCAAGTTGTTCAATCTTTGGCTAGTGGGAACCTTTTAAAATTGGCTTTTTTTTCTTTTCTTTTTTTTTACATAGTCCCTTTTGATAACTTTCTTGCCTTTGGCATAGCTAGATGTCCCAGGCTGAACTTGTAAATTTCCTATACAAGATCTGGAATCAATTATTGCTTTAGGAAGCTCTGGTTCCATTTAGTGGGAAATGGAAATGAAAATGTTCATCATTTTTGGTTTGTATTTTGTTTCTGGAATGGTTTGCATTAGGGCTTGATAATATTTCTGAAGTACATTGCAGTTTGTTCAACTCACATCTGTTCAATGACAATTTTTATAATTGCATTATGATGCTTTGTGTTGTAAAAAAACAAAACCAGAAAAATCTCATACAAATTGACATGAAAAATAAAAATAAGTAAATAAGTTGGCTAATACATGTACAGTACTTAAAACAGTACCTTCACAAATAATCATTAGCTACTATTATTGTTAATGGCATAATATTATTGTTATTTCATTGGACACCAGAAAAATACTGTCAATATTTTACAATATACTAAATAAATCAGGAATACATTATAATGTTACCTATAATATATTTATTAAACCTTTAAAATGAATTTTATACAAAGTTATATATAAATGATATTATTTGAAGAATTTTAACTATACATACCAAAGAGAATGCCTCTTCTTAAAGGCAGTCTTGAGAACGTAGTGTAGAAATAAGGGGGCAGGGATATACTAGGGCGCTGTGATAACAAAATTGAAATTTGTTTCCTGAAAGTACCTGAAAAGGAAAGGGTTATATTCTGTGTTTCAATATAACTAAGATGTATTATTATTGACAGGAAAAAAATACTGCCAACAAAAGCATGGAATGGCCAGGAGTGGCACTTACCAGCTAGAAGCAGGTGGATATATCATAATGGTGGCAAGGTAGGGGTACTTGGTCTTCAGCGTTATGAAGCTGGTTAATTAGATATGACATTCCTGGGTCAACACAGATGGACAACCAACAAATGACCACTCTGTTTATATCAACAGAAGAAATGAAGGCGGATAATGTGTAGCAGACTAAAAGCAGTTAGTCCAAGAAAGTCCCCATTCCTTATGCAGTTTCCTGGTCAGAGCCAGTTTTGAGACTTGGACCCCACTGATGGAGGAAGAGTCTAACGCTTACAGAAATCTCAGATCCTGGACAGACAGAGAGGGCAGATGGCTGCAAACTCAGACAACTGGTAACCCAGATTGCTGTCCCATATCAGAAGCAATTCTTGGTAGAGCCTATTTTCATGGCTTCTGTGACATGGCATGTAGCCATTGACTTGTCGAGCATATTGTATTTTTATGCTTATTGGGTAAGAGAATCAGAAACAATGAATGAACATGAAACAGGTATGTGGAAAGTGAAATAACATATACAAAAAATTTGTCTCAAGGTGATATAATATCCTTGCTGTTTTTCATAATATAGTCCAAGAAACCTGGACCATCTGAACATCCTTCCATATCACAACAACCCATTGTATAGATGAATTCATGCACATCGAGCTGGATGATCAAGAAGTGGCTAATGCCTTAGACCCCTTGAGAGAGTCATGTGCTTCTGAGGTGGTTATTAAACCCCAATAAGACCTGGGAGATTGTCACATCAATAAGCTATTTGGAGGTCCAGTAGTGACATGCTAATGGGGATGCCTTATCAAAATAAAGAGTAAATCATTGCATCACAAAGAAGGGACAGAAGAGATCTCTTTGCACCTAGAAGTAGCATATTTTGCATCTGGAAGCACTACTCAAATTCACACTGTGGGTGACTCAAAAGGCTGTCACCAGCTTTGAATGGGGCTTGGAGAAAGAAAAGGCCCTACAGCAGGTCATGGCTGTGGGGAAAGCAGCACTACTTGTTGTTCCACATGACTCAGTCACCAAAGGACATCAGAATTCTGTGGAAAGGGGAAGAATGTCATATGAGTTTTGTGGGAGAACTCAACAACAGATACCAGTAATAAAACAGATCCCTTGGAGAACATATTTGCAAATGTTATCACTGATAAGGGTTTAATCTCCAACATTTACAGGGAACTCATACAACTTAACAAAAGGAAGATAAACAATCCAATCAAAAAATGGGCAACAGACCTAAATAGATACTTTTTCGAAAGAAGACAGAAGCCCAAAAGACATATGAAAACATGTTCAAAGTCACTAATCATCTGAGAGATGCAAATCAAAATGACAATGCAGTACCATCTCACACCTGTCAGAATGGCTATCATCAACAAATCAACAAACGACAAGTGCTGGCAAGAATGTGGAGAAAAAGGAACACTTGTGCACTGCTGGTGGGAATGCAGACTAGTGCAGCCACTGTGGAGAACAGTATGGAGTTTCCTCGAAAAATTAAAAGTGGAACTTCCATTTGACCCAGTGATCCCACTTCTAGGAATATATCCCAAGAAACTAGAAACACCAATCAGAAAGGATATATGCACCCCTATGTTCATAGCAGCATAATTCACCATAGCTAAGATTTGGAAACATCCTAAGTGCCAATCAGTAGATGAGCAGATTAAAAACTGTGGTACATCTACGCAATGGAATACTACGCTGCTGTAAAAAAGAAGGAATTCTTACCATTTGCAACAGCATGTATGGAACTGGAGAGCATTATGCTAAGTAAAATAAGCCAGTAAGAGAAAGATAAATACCACATGATCTCACTCATTTATGGAATATAATGAACAACATAAACTGATGAACAAAAACAGATCCAGAGACTGAGAAGCATCGATCAGACCGTCAAACCTCAGAGGGAAGGTAGGGGAGGGTGGGAGTAAGGGAAGAGATCAACCAAATGACTTATATGCAAGCATATAGGCCTAACCAAAGGATACAGACAACAGGGGGGTGAGGGCATGAGTGGGGGGGGGGTGGTAGGGGGGTAACCTGGGGATAAGGACACATCTATACTAATAAAAAGGTAATATGCTAATTAGACCAGACATCTTCCAGACGACCTTCCGGACATCCTTCCAGACAAAGCCATGGTGGCGGGGCCAAGTCAGAGGCAGTTAGGGGCAATCAGGCCAGCAGGGGAGAACAGTTAGGGGGATTAGGCAGGCAGGCAGAGGTAGTTAGGGGTGATCAGGCAGTCAGGCAGAGTGGTTAGGGGAGATCAGTCAGGCAGGCAGGTGAGCGGTTAGGAGCTAGCAGTCCTGGATTGTGAGAGGACCCCCTGATGGGTCCCAGATTGGAGAGGGTGCAGGCCAGGTTGAGGGACACCCTCCCCCCCCCCCCCCGCATGAATTTCATACACTGGGCCTCTAGTATGTAATAACTTGATCAATAAAAAATATTAAAAAAAAAACACACAAAAAAAAAAACCAGATCCCTTGAGTTCTGGAGCAAAGCCATGTCATGTAGAGTGAAGACGTACACAACTCTCACAAAACAACCCATGGAATGCTACTGGACTCTGAGTTAGACAGAGCACACAATGACTAGGATGCCAGAACTGCCCATCACACACTGAGAGCTGTCAATCCACCAAGTCAGAGGGTTGGGTGTGCTCAGCACAAGCCCTCACAAGACAGAAGTGCTGTGTCTAGACTCAGCAAAATTCCACCAGAAAGCTGCATGTCCAGGTCACACAGACCCCACACCTGTTGTTCCAGGGGTATTTCACCCTCAGCTCCAAACTGGTGCCATGAGAGGGAAAAGTCTTGACCACGGTTCATGGATATTTGACCACCATATTTTTCTAACATTGAACGTCAGCCTATCCTAACTTATATCTTATTGTTGCTTTATTTTGGAACTTGCATCAATCGTATTTCACCAAAGAGTTCAAATGCCAAACATTATGAATCGATATACATAGAAAAGGTGGCTAAAATGGAGCATGTGGTAAATAGAAGGATTTGGGGGTTGCTTGTTCATAAAGCAACTCTATACCTAAAACCTCCAGAGGTGTGAAGGAAATTATCAGCCACACTGAAAGAAACTTCCTATAAGAGATGCCGATCAATAGTGACTGGTGTCGTGAGGACAAAGGCCACAGGAAAACTTCCCATTAAGAGCTCTTTATTTAGACGCCACTTGTCTTTAAAACCATCTTCGGTTGACCTCAAAACTGTAGTAGCTAAAAAAAAAGATCAAACATGAAAGAGAAGTTCAGAATAACCCAGAGAATGTTTTAAATATACAGAAAACCCTGGCTGCCTGGACAGCCTTTTGTTTTCAAATGTCAGTAGCAAACATCAATGTTCAGAAGACCAATTTCTAGTTATCTTCCAGAATGGAGGGAAAGATGATCACAAATTAAACTGAGGGCAAAAGAAAAAAGACATACCCTCAAATTCCCTTTGCATCAGCATGAGTTGAACAAATATATATATATATATATATATATATATATATATATATATATATCTCCACATTGCCAAAGGATTGGAGACAAAGTGTCTGTGAACTGTAGCCAAGGTGATCACACATTTTTCAGACTTTTCTCAGCAAGTTCCATGGGAAGTTAAAAAGTGCAGTAACTCATCATAGAGAAGTAGGGGTGATTTATCTACTCAATTACACTTGATGTCAAGAAGCACCAAAGCAGAAGATGGGTCTCAAAAAGTGACCACACACGACACCGCAGTTCAGAACTGAGCCCTGCACAGTCCAGCGTAGCTCAAATTGCACATTTTTTTTCTCCATGCAATGATTGGGGCTTCAGAAATTCTGAAAATGATGAGCCAAGGGCACAATTATGAGCTACCATCTACAATATTAGCAAATGGTAGGCGTTATGTAGACAATGGCTGCTAAGGCATATTTCTTGGGAGGAAGTTTTTTTTTTTTATCTTTGAGCAGTTTTCCTGTTGATCTGGGGCACTTCCCAGTCCCCCAGTAATCTAATAAGTAAACCAGAGGTGTAACAGGGACATGGGCAATGGCTTCAGGAAGGTCTTAGTTCGCCCGATGCTCCATGACACCTCAATCCAGTCTTATGTCTTCACCAAAATTATATTCCTGATTTTATAGCAAACGTGTTCTAAAGACTAATCCTAGCCAATGTTTTGATTTTTACAGAAGATGGTACTTGCCTCTAAGAGGAACGAGAAAAATCTTACCACTGATAGAACAATATCTTTATTCAATTTCCATTTGCAGCCTCTGTCGCCTTCTGCCTGGCCAACATCTGAGATGCTACCTTTTGAGGTATTCATTCCCTGCTAAGTAACAGGAGAAATACTTTAAGAACAATTAGTTATTTAACCAGGCTATAAATTAATTCATCAAATTATTTTCTGAAGGAAGGTCAGAATGGTGAAAGAACAAGAGACCATAAATAAATGGGGACCCTGATGGGATATTTGGTTCATGGATATTTCACCATGAATCAAATGAAGAAAGGTTTTATCGTGAGTAGTTAGATATTAGAAAGGAAGCAAAGGGAATTAAACACTGAGCCTGTTTGTTTCACTAGGAAGTTATAGCACTGTCCCTCCAAAGGGATTAACACCTCCCCGCCATGTAGGGAGCAGCCCACCCTCTGGTACTGGATTGTTGGGGGCAGCAGGGGGAGATGAGATGGACAGTAGAAGTAAAAATGGTGCAGGGGGAGGTGCTTAACCATAGAGGTCTGTCAGTCTAAACAGGGAAAGGGAGCATTGGTTGTCAGGGGATGGGCCCTTTAGAAGCCCAGGGAAGCTTGAGAGGTTGATTAGTTCTTTTGAAAAAGCTCCTGCTTATAACCCCAGGTGAACAAAAAAGGTCTCTCTTTCTCTCTCTGGGTGACCTGCTCTCACCCTGGGTGTTCTTGTGTTCTCTCACCTGGGAGTACATGACCATGTGCTTCTAACAGCTACTGGGGCCCACGGCAGACCATGCAGGCTCCGAAGGTACAAGCTCTAATCAAACGGGAACTCTGGACACTGGCCTTTGTTTTGGCCTTGATGCAGACAAAGTTGGACTTTTTCCATGGTGGATAGATGGAAATGGGACATGGGCAACCCAAAAGGGTAATTCCTTTGATTTTGCATCATGAATAAATCTTGCCACACTGCAGTCTCCCATGCATGGGTCTGTGAAGTGCTTCTCTCGCCATCCTGTGGAAGAGTCTGATTTCCACCAGCAACGAAGGGATGTGGACAGTGGAGACTCAGGGCACTGTGCGTGCTTCATACTTTTTTAAACTTGCTCTGTACGAGAAGTTGGCACTACTAGGGCTTGGCTATTTTTAAATGAGAATGCTTTTATTTAAATCTTCACCCAGGACCATTGATTTTTTAGAGAGAGTGAAATGGAGTGAGGAGGGGGAGAGAGAGAGAGAAACATCCATGTGAGAGAGATACACCGATTGGTTGCCTCCCATTTGAGCCTCAACCGGGGCCAGATGGAACCGACAACCAAGGTACATGCCCTTGACAGGGGATCGAACCTGAACCCGCAACCCTTCGGTGTGCTGGCCACTGCTCTAACCACTGAGAAAACCAGTCAGGGTGAGAATACCTTTTTAAAAGCATTATAAAGAAATGTCTCAGTCTCTTGGAGTATAGGATCCGTTTGCATATTTTAAATCAACAGAAGACAAAAATGTTAATTTTCCTCAATAGTTACTCCAAAATTTATCTCTAAATGGAGTGCCATAATATAAGCATAATATTTTTTCACATATATTTTTCCATCTGGTCATATCTCTGCTTCTTACCTTTTAATAAGCACACCTGTGATGTTTCTCCTCCAGGTTACTTTGTCCTCCGTGGGTCACTCTGAATGCTTTCAGACTGTTTAAACGGCATGTAGGCTTCTATTTGCTTTAAATAAAAATGCTGCCATGAAGAAGTATCAGCATGTTTCCAGTGTAGCTAAGATATCTGGAGTCTTTAGTGACCTTGCTAAGGAGAAAGTCATGTTTGTCCGCAAAGAGCAGAATTCCTATCAAAAACACAAAGAGGGGTTAAGACAAGGATAACTCAATAAAAGAAAAATCCATAAACCATGAACTCTGTACTTGAAAATTAAAAGATAATAATAAATGTGGGTGCAATATGCGCAATAAACACATCCAAAAATTAGTATTTCTGCCATTAAATGAATAGTCTTATCTGATAAGGGTGGGGGGAAATTTCTTCCTTCCTTCATAGCCTGCCTTTAGAAAGCTTTACATTTATAAGAAAAATGCAAGCTTCAACTCCACAGACTCAGTTTCAACCACACAAAGACATCATCGCCAGCCTTACACAGTGTAATTAATCCTTCACACTTTCCCTGTCTACATGGTACAAGGTATAACTATGGGTTGTCCATCACCTCCTGCCTCCAGGTGAGTAATTACCATAATAATTAACAGTTAGAAAAATTACCTGCACAGGACTATATACTGTGTTACAGAAAGAAATGTTGCTATTTTGCGTGTGCATTCAGTTTCATGTGCACATGTGTGTCCAAGAATGTGTGACATGCATACTTATGTCTCATATTAAAGAAACCGATTTTGGTTGCTTTCTTTCCAATCTGAGCTCCTCCTGAGGGTCCTGCATATTCAGAGAGAGGACTGTGTCTGTTTAAATGTCTGTCAGATAAACAAATATTTAAATGTAAGCAACATTGGAGAGATTGCTTTAAGCGCTGAAGCGGAGACTAGACTTAGAAGGAAAAGCCACTGGGCTGCTGCCAGTGAGACTGGCTCCAGATTCCTGCAGCAGCAGGCTGGTCAGGGAGCATGCGGCAGACCTGTCCTGAGGCTTCCCTAGACCTTGGCTCATTGACTCGCAGAACTCGCTTGTAAAATAATTTAGGGAAGGTGATTTCACAAGTGCACACCGGAGTGCAGGAGCTGATGAAGCTAAAAGGCAAACGTTAGGCCGGTTTGCAAACCAGCCCATTGGGTCTCCTGGAGCACCTTTCCGCCCAATCAATTTTGTTGGTAACGTGGGTGTATTTTCTGTTTAAAGTAGAAGTTGTTGGGCTACACTTTGTTTTCACACTAATAACTCCAATTTCATTTATTTTCAGACTCACGGACGCACAGATAAGATGAATAGTTGATAAATAGGATGACAGAATCAGATTTTTAAAGTTTCAAAGAAAACTTAAGGTAGATAAATGGAAAAATGTGTTTTTATTCAGAAAATTAGTTTTCACATTTGGCATAAAGGAGAGTTGCTTGAAACATGGTTCATGTAAGATGGACTTAAGGGTTTTAAGGACTGAAGGGCAAGTTGAACCTGAGGAAGCGTCTACTGTATCCCATGAAGAAATTCTTCCTCCCACAGGTTCCTCTGAATCCGTGGCACCCACATTCCATTGAACAAATAGGTTTGAAATCGTTGCTGTCTCTAGGATAACAGACAATATCACATACATATTCCCCATGAAGAAGGAAGAGCCTCGCTCTCTATCTCTCCTCCTCATACTTCCCATTCCTAGACTCTGTACCCACAGTGGGAAGCCATAAGCTAGGCTTGCAGGGATGACAGTGAGTGACCCCTTCATCCCACTGCTCCAGCCCATAGACCGCCAACCCCACGCTTGAGCAGGGCATGCCATTGCCGAGCCAGCAGTATGCTGCAGGGCCACCTGCATAGCTTTCAGAATCCAGTGCAAAAATGAAAATATGATCTGGTCTAATTAGCATATTACCCTTTTATTATTACAGATATTATTATTATTATTATAAAAAAATGAAAATATGAGGCCTCCAGTTTAAACATGACTAAGAATTTCAAGATGGTACCAACAGGCAGACTGAGATGTCACAGAAAGACTCTCAGAGGATGCTCAGACCCCATGAAGCCCAAATAACGTCAGCAGGCCTGGATCACATAAGAATGGACTCTAGGGCTCATTTCCAAACAGATATATGTGGTTGTTTTGCCCCCCTTGAGTTTTATTTATTTACTTATTTATTATTTATTTATTATAAATTTGATATAACATAGAATTTGGCATTTTCAATGTGCCGTTCTGTGTCAATGCATACATTTTCATAGTTGTACAGCCATCACCACCATCCATCTCTAAAATGTTTTCATCTTTCCAAATTGAAACTCTGTCCTCATTAGACAACGTATCTCCTCATTCTTGTTTGAGTTCCTAGCTTTTAATTCTTTTGGGTTTATGTCCTGAAATGGAATTGCTGGATCATATAGTAATTGTATGCATATTTTTTGAGGAACCACATTTTTTTTTATAGCGGCTTTACCTTCTTTACTTTCCACCAGTGATGCAAAGGTTCCAATTTTTCCACATCCTTATCAACACTGGTTATTTTCTGTTTATGATAGCCATAGACAATCTGAGGGGTGAAAAGTGGTATCTCATTTTGGTAATGCTACTGTAAATAAAAATATTTTCTTAATTTTCTTCTAGAATTTTTCATTGTTAGTATATAGAAATGCAACTGATTTTTCTGTGTTAATTTTGCATTTTGCAACTTTACTGGATTAATTTATTCATTCTAATAGTGTGTGTGTGTGTGTGTGTGTGTGTGTGTGTGTGTGTGTTTTAATATTTAGGGTTTTCAACTCGTAATACCTCCACAAAGACAAATAATTTTCCTTCTTTTCCACATTTGATGTTTTCATTTGTTATTCTTGCCTAATTACTCGGGCTAGGACTTCCAGTGCTGTGTGGAAGAGAAGCGGCAAAAGCAAGCATCCTTCTCTTCTGCCTGATCTTGGAGGAAAATCATTGTCTTTCACCATTAAGTATGATGTTTGATGTGTGTTTTCACATTAAACACACATTTAATGAGATGGTCTCTTAATGAGATGGTCTTATTTTTTTATTGCTTAAAGTATTACAAAGGGTATTACATATGTGTCCATTTTATCCCCCGCCCTAGACATTCCCCTGGCCTCCCTTACCCCCCAGTGTCTTGTGTCCATTGGTTATGCTTATATGCATGCATACAAGTCCTTCGGTTGATCTCTTGCCCCCCTACCTCCTGCCCCCCAACCCTCCCCGGCCTTCCCGCTGCAGTTTGATGGTCTTTAATATGTTGAAATAGGTTGTTTTTTTCTTCCCAGGTTGTTGAGTGCTTTTTATCATGAAAGTGTGTTGAATTTGTCAAATTATATTTCTTTATCAATTGAGATTATTGTGTGTGTTTTTCTTCTCATTCTATTATGTATTTTATTATATTGATTTATTTTAATATGCTGAACCATCCTTGTATCCCAGGAATAGATTCCACTAAGTTATGATGTATAATCATTTTACTATATAGTTGAAATCAATTTGCTAGTATTTTGTTGAGGATTTTGCATTCATATTAATAAGGGATATTGGTCTGTAATTTTGGATTTTGATTTTTTTGTTTTTGTTTTTTTTATTCTTATAATGTCTTTGTCTGATTTTATATCTGGGTAATGCTGGCTTCACAGAATGAGTACGGGGGTAGTCTCTTCTCAAATTTTTTGAAGAGTTTAGTGAAAATTAGTTTTAATTCTTCCTTAAATGTTCGGTAGAATTCACCAGTGAAGTTAACTGGTCGCAGGCTTTTCTTCGTTGGGAGGGTTTTGATTATGGATTCAATATGCTTATGATTTTTAGTTCTATTTGGATTTTCTATTTCTTCAAACTTTAGTCCCAGTAAGTTATGTTTTTCTAGTAATTTATCAATTTTATCTAGGTTATACAATTTGTTGGTAGGCAATTAATCATAGTACTTTTAAAAAATATTTTTTTTATTTTCATAAAATCAGTCATAATGTCTGCTGTTTCATTTTTAGCTATAGTTTTTAAGCCTTCTCATTTTTTAAAATATCAATTTAGCTAAAGATTTGTCAAATTTGTTTATCTTTTTCAAGAGACAACTCTTGGTTTTATTAATTTCCTCAATTGTTCTCTATTCTGTTCTATTTATCTCTGTTTAATCATTATTATTTCCTGCTTTCTACCAGTTTGGGGTTTAGTTTGTTCTTGTTTCTCTAGTTTCTTAAGTCATAAAGTTAAGTTATTAATTTGATATCTTTTTTCTTTTGAATGTAAGAATTGACAGTTAAAAAATTTCTTTCTGTCACTGTTTTCACACAGCACATGCATTTTGGTATGTCATTTTTATTTTCATTTTTATTTGTCTTAAGGTAGTTTCTATTTTTTCTTGGGATTTGTTCCTTGACCCATTGTTTCTTAATGAGTGTGTTGTTTAAATTTCACATATTTTTTTTAACGTTTCCATCTTCTGCTGATTTCGAGTTTTATTCCATTGTGACTAAAAAGACACATTATATGATTTGAAAACTTAAAAATTGTTAACACTTATTTTGTGACCTAACATGATCAATCCTCAAGAATATTCCATGTGCACTTGAGAAAAATATGTATTCTGTTGTTGTTGGGGTGGAGGGTATATTTTTGTTAAGTGAAAGTAGTCTATAGAGTTGTTCAAGTTCTCTGTTTCTGTATTGATTTTCTGACTGGTTGTTTTATCATTATTAAAGGCTAGTAGCCCAGTGCATGAAACTCGTGCACATTAAAAGGGAATTAATTGCCCTAACAGGTTTGGCTCAATGGATGGAGCATTGGCCTGCGGACTCAAGGGTCCCAGGTTCGATTCTGGTCAAGGACATGTACCTTGGTTGTGGGCACATCCCCAGTGGGGAGTGTGCAGGAGGTAGCTGATCGATGTTTCTCTCTCATCGATGTTTCTAACTCTCTATCCCTCTCCCTTCCTCTCTGTAAAAAATCAATAAAATATATATTTTTAAAAAGGAATTAATTAGCACAGATATTTTAATATTGCTATTTGCCCTTTCTCTATAATAGAAGTGTGAGAGATGAAAGGATATTAGTAAAATGTATATGCAAGTCATATTTAAATTTATTAATAAATAAACAGTAACAAAAGGATATAACAACAACAGAGGCATGATATAAAAACGACAAAAACATGATTTAAAAACAACAGTGATGCAAACAATGACTGATAAAGTGATTAAACTTATTCTAATATCTCCCTGTACACCATATTAAAAGTGAAAACACTTTCAGAGTGTTTGACTAACTTCCCTTGTGATGAAGTACTTAGAACTTTAACTGTAACATCACGCGCTCTACAAACTCGTGAGAAAGCAACATATAACTGACCATGTGCAAAAACGGGTTCAGGTAGGAACATGCCTACTCTGTCTAGCTTGTCCTTGTGATTTATTAATAGTCATCACAAATGCTGGCATCACGGGAAACTGTCGTCAAATCAATTTAAATGGGAGGCCAGTGTCAGATGGGGACAAATTAATTCTTGAAATCAGAACAGCCTCTCCCTCTGCAGATCCTGTTAATACTTCAGCTCTGATAATGTTAGGTCATAATCTTTTGATAATAAATCTGGTACCATTACAAAGACCCCATTTACTATTGAGATTTCTCAATAGCATGATGATTGCACCCACTTTCAATTTTAATTTATGACACGGCATTCCCGAAGGAGTAATACTATTCAGAAATTCTATGGGGAAATTTTCCTTTGTTTCTTTGTCATGGGGTGGGGCCACAACATTAGAAACAAAGAAACAGAATTAAAACTTTATTGTGGGGAGCTGCTACAGTGTTTTGGACAGGTTCAAGCCTTGGACTGATGAGAGGGCACAGTCCTCTCATTGCCACGTGCAAGTCCCAGCTTGAAGGGCAGGGCCCTCCCAGCACAATTATAGCCAACAGCTATAGTTGTAAGCTTGAACCTATGGTCAGAACACGTGGCCCCACATGCCTGAGTGATGTGGACTTGATAGAGTTCAGGTGCATGTAGTTGAGTAGGATTGAAACCCAGGAGAATGTTTGTAAACATCTTGGTCACGCCCTTACTTTGCCTGGTAGCATCTGCTATAAACTAAAGGTATGGCTGTGGGCATGGTCCCTGTCTCTCAGAGAAGCAGCATCCCACTGAGACCCGGCTTTCATTCTCTTGTCTGTCTTTTCTACGCCTTTCAGCCGCCCCACTCAGGTTCACCCAGTGCGGCACAGAGATCTCCCTCCAGGCTCCCAGGGCGGGTTCCTGCCTCAAACTATGCCCTTACAGGAAACAGCTCCGGGAAACAGCTTGGGGGAGGGCGCAGCCATTGCCACGACAACCCCTGTAAGACTGACTTCCTTCCGCTCGGTTGCAGCTGTTCCTCTGTATGTGACGAACACCACCCATGGTTTTTATATAAGTAGATGGGGTAGTAAAGCCTCATATAATTATTGTGTAGCAGTCTGTTTCTCTTTACAATATTTCTTTATGTGCTTCATATATTTTGAAACTCTGATGTTTGGTTCATAATTTTTATGATTATCATGTTGTTTGTTGAATTTACTCTTCATTATTATGTAATATTCTTCTTTGTCTTTTGTAACAGTTTTCACTTAAAGTCTGTTTTAGGATAGACTTTATACTAATATTAATATAGCCACCCCTGTTCTCTTTTGGTTACTATTTGCATAACATTATTTTTTAATTCTTCATTTTTAAACTGTGTATGTTCTTGGATCTTAAGTGAATCTCTTGTAGACAGCATAATGGAATCCTGTGGGGGTTTTCTTTCATCCAGTCAGCCAATTTATATCTTTTGGATGGGGAGTTTAATATATTTAATAATATATTTATTAAACATAAATTTAATATTATAATAGATATATTTAATATATTTAAAATAAGTACTGATAGGAAAAGATTTACTTATGAAATTTTTTTTTATTTGTTTTTTGTCCTTAGTTTCCTCTAGTAATGCCTTCCTTTGTGTTTGGTTGATTTTTTTTTTTTTTTTTGTCAATCCTCACCAAAGGATAGTTTTCCCATTGATTTTTAGAGAGAGTGGAAGGGAGGGGTAAAGACAGGGAGAGAAACATTGATGTGGGAGAGACACATCAACTGGTTGCCTCCTACGCATGCCCTGACCAGGGACAAAGGACAAATCTGTGACGGAGGTATGTGCCCTTCCCTGGAATGGTATCCGTGACCCTTCAGTCTGCAGAGTGATGTTCTACCCACTGAGAAAAACCAGCCAGAGAATAGTTTATTTTTTATACTAACAAATTTTGATTCCCTTATCATTTGTGTGTGTGTGTGTGTGTGTGTGTGTGTGTGTGTGTGACAGAGAGAACATGTATGGAGCAAGTCATTTTGGTTTTGGTTTTAGCTACCCAGGATAGAATTAGTCGGAAGTCCAAGAACTGGGATGTTAAAATAAATTAGAAATGGCTATGGAGAGGTTAATTATGGAGTGATGTTAAGCATATCTGGCGGGGAAACCCACACAGGCATTGATAGTGGACTCTGTCTAATAATGTAGTGTCTTTACTCCTAATAAGCAGGTATTTTAAATATTGTGCTAGTCTGACCTTCACTGCTTCTCATCAGAAATTTTCTAGTCCAAGGAAACCTTGTTTCTAGGGTAGAATTCTCCTTCCACTATGAATAACTTAACCAGCCTCAACTGGGGGCCACATTATGGGGAGTGACTCTTAAGCACCTGAATCTAACGTTCAACCTTCCACTCATCCTTTCTTAGTTCTGAATTTAGAATTGAGTTTGTTGCAGCTCATCTGCCACTCACTAGCTAGACATAGCCTTAACCATTGAAAGCTAAACTCACCAATACTGAGAATGACGGGAAAACTGCAGTCACTCTCAGTATTAAATTGCAATTTAAAACAAGCAAGTACTGTTTCGTTCTTGAAATCTAAAATACCTATTGTTGTAAAGAATGTTTTCCACCTGTAGTCAAATTTTTGGCTCAGTTACTCTGCTCAGGAAAAGATGAGTCTGTGTAATGCAAAGTCAACACTCTAACCCTCCACCCCCATTTTGGTCTAAGACTACCAGGAATCACTCATCTATGGTCAAAGTTGCCATAAATGACAATATTACCCAAAGCAAAAATACTTATTGGCCAACACCTCCATTCTAACACCACTACTATGATTCAAGTATCATGTAAAATGCTGGTCACTATAAACTATGACATCAAAATGTCTTGGCCTTAACAAAGCCATAATCTAACAGTTTTAATTTGCTTCCCAAACTCATACTTCTCTGTGTTTTTCAATTGTAGGCCAATGCATAAGGAAGAAAGTGTCAGGAATGGGGAAGAAGCTGTCCTCTCCTAACACAGAGGCAGCACCTCTGCTGGAATTGCCCAGGAGCAGGGAGGACACGGACTCGTAGTGACCTGCAGGAACACCTGGCCAAGTACAGCGTTCAGAGTTCACCAGGGAATAAACAGAGGGTGAGTCTCCCATTCAGATGCTAGTCCTACCTGGTAGGAGAGACTAATCTCTTTCTCAACATATTGGTGGCATTCAATAATCACTTTCATTGCAATAACTAGTTTGGCGATGCAATCTTGAAATAATCGGCTCCTAAAATGCCATGGCAGCTTCAGGAGCAATAGAGAACTAAATTGAGTGGTATTTCTGAGTTGACAAAGGGAAAATTTAATTAAAACTGTAAGTGACCTTCAAATGTCAGAAGTAAATAAAACGATAACAACCGCGTTTTTGACAGCTGTCACCAACTAATAGGAACGATGTAAAAACGCATGATCAGAGATCATTGGTATATCCAGTGTGTACCAGGCTCATCACCATAAATTTTGTCAGATAAGTGTTCAGCCTGATAATAATCTTACATCAGTGCCCTGAATTAGCTTCAGCTACACTGATGGAAAGACAGGTAAAGGATCATCTCCATAACAATGAGAACCTCCCATGCTGACACACAGCTGAAAGATTGGCAATCATTTGCATAAAAGGAAAAGCAAAGAATTTCAAGGGAGATTATGGCAGAACCTCCCATCAAGTACACTCTGTGACCTTCCTTCTTCTTTAATTTAGGGTGTTTGCATCTGATATGATAGTTTCTCTCTCTCTCTCTCTCTCTCTCTCTCTCTCTCTCTCTCTCTCTCTCTCTCTCCACACACACACACACACACACACACACACACACACACACATAAAAGAAAAAGGAAATTTTACAGCTTCTTCCTCAAAAGGAGAGAAGATGTATTTGCCCCAGTATGCACAAAGTTTTCTCTTTTAAAAGGTGCTGGCATCTGAAGAAGCAGAAATTGTATCCTTCAAGCTGATCCAGGTGGTCAGTGATGGGCTTTGCCGAGGTATCACCAAGAGATGCAACAGAGTTGAGGGCTGTTCATTGGTTTTGACACTTTGTTGAATGCAGAAAACCCTGTTTACAGTTTCTCCATTTCACATATTTTCTGTGCATAATACATAGTAATACACACACTGCTCATAGTTGCAACTACTTTTAAAATATTTTATGCAAATGGATTAAATGTTTAGGAAAGATATTTAAAACATATTTTCTACCAACAGGGAAAGATTAGTGTTCCCTAAATAGTTTCCTAAATGGTTTCCTAAAACCATTGCTATTAAACATAGTGTAATATTTTATTTTACTTGTTGTTAATCCTCATCTGAGGATATTTTTTCCATTAATTTTTAGAAAGGGTGGAAGGGAGAGAGGTAGGGAGAGAGAGAGAAAGAGAGAGAGAAAAAAAATCAATGTGAGAGAGACACATTGATTGGTTGCCTCCCACAAGCACCCTGACCAGGACCAGGAATTGAACCTGAAACCCAGGTATGTGCCCTTGACAGGGAATTGAACCCATGAACCCTTCAGTGTGTGGGCCAATATTCCAATCATTTTGCCACATATAGTGAAATATAGGGAAATATAGTGCAATATTTTACATTTTTATTGATATTTTTAAACTGCTACTTATAAGAACAGTGTATCAATATAAACAGTATTCATTATAATAATCCATAGAGGTAACATTTAGGTTTGAACCAAGGACCAATCTAACCTGCTGCCTATTTTTGTAAGGCATGAAAACTAAAAGTGTATTTTTACAATTTTAAGTAGTTCTATATATTCCAATACATCCCTAAGTTTTTGCCCCTTGGCCCTTAAAGCCTAAAATATTTACCATCCAGTTCCTCACTAGATAACATTGCTGGCACTATCCTGTTTAAGAGCAGAGAATTGCATACCAGCCCCAATGAAATCCTATGTACCAATGACCTTAAGTGTCAGAAAATGTGTCTGTCTGTTATGTGTGTTTGATGGTTCCTAATGTCTGCACAGGTACATCTCTCAGAAAATGGGCAACTCAGTCCTATCCTGATGCACAAAAAGTGTGAAGGGCCTCTTAGATATCCATAAATATCAATTTTTGATGAAAAAGTCTATTAATGAGAGAAATATGAAGTTAGCTTGAAATATAAGCAATAAGCAGGTATTGGAGATATTGAGCTGAATAGGCAATGACAGTGGACAATGAGCCTTTTGGTGCAGAGGTACTTAAACTTAGCTTTTCCTTGCAATACAAAGCCTTCTTTCTTCCTATGTTCTCCCTTAAAAGTAGTTGTGCCATTTTTCACTCTCCAGACCAAAAGGACCATGCCATTGCTGCACAATGTACGCAGTTTCTTTCATGAGCTTTGGCGCTTCCTCTTGATTTTGACTAATACAGAATTTTTTGGGCCGTGACATTAGAGTGGACGGGGTGCTTTCTTAATATGCGCAGTAATCTCTATTTTTGCACTTGCCCGGTCGATCCTAATTATTTTTATATGCTCAATAGACTGAGAGATTGTTGAAGAAATGGGCAGTGTCTTATAATAATTCATCGCTTTAATGCCCACATATTGTAACCACTCAATAAATATTCATTGCTATTGTAACCGTTACTATTACTATTATCATTGTTATTGTTGTCCATCATGGCATAATCAAGATTAGTTGTTTGAAATAACTTCCCATTTGACATTTCAAGGACAGAATTATTTAGAAGCAAACACACATTCTAGCTTGCAGTAGGACAAGAGAAAGACGGGATGATTCTTCTGTGCATATCTCCGAGGCAAAAAAAAATATCCACGCTCAAAAGTTTTCTAAGAAGCCATTGCAGACAAAAACCTTGCTGTAAGTCCAATTTGATTAGTACTGACACCAGCCAGAGGGAAGGCCAGGGTGTCGCTGGAGAGTGCAGCACACACTTGGTCAGGTGCTTCCCTGGGTCATATCCAGTCAGTAGTTATGCCCTGTGAAAGTCATTAAATAAGGCTTAGCTAACAATGCTTTCACATAGTCATCTTCAGGCATGAAGGAGGCAAGAAGACAACAGCAAAAGAGCAAAAAATAAAATCATTCTTTTTATTGCCTAAGACAAAGAAATGCAGATAGATTATACTGACTCTGAGACTAAATATGACAGGATTCACTTGGAAATTTAATTTTGGATAATACATAATAAAATAAGTGAAAATCCTGAATTTATGCTAAATTAAAAGAGTGTACAACATTTTTATTAGAATGATTGAATGTAACCCTAGTGATTATTTTTAATTTAAAACATTCCTATTGGGTGCCAAATGTACCTGGAAGAAGATGCTAAGTAGTTATAAAACTGGAAGAAAGGAAGTTAAAAATAATGCTTGCTTTATATAATCCATGCATAAACATGGGCTTTGCTGTAACTCCAGGATGAAATTGGTGATTCTGACAATTGGTTTGACCACATTGATTAGATTCAGAAGTTGGGCTAAAGTTCCCTCTGGCTCTACCTGAATGGTGCATGTTCCCAGGTGGCATCTTCAGCAGGACCTGTTGAAGAATCAGACTATTCATGGTTGTGCCACTCAACATCTAATCTCATATATATTTTGTAAGACAAATAGAGGAGTTAAGTAACTAATCTAAGATCAAATAGTTATTAAGAAATAAAGCCTAAATTCAGGTCTCACTCTAATTCTCAAGCACATGATTTTGCCACCCACCCTAAACAAATAACTTCATGAAAACAACATTGAAGTGGGTTGCATGGATAGGTAATTGGGTAGTTATTTTTGTTGTTGTTGTGTTTGTTTTTAATTAAATCTTTATTGTTCATAATATTACAGTTGTTCCTCTTTTTCCCCCGTAGCTCCCCTCCACCCAGTTCCCACCCCACCCTCCGCCCTCACCGCCCCCCCACTGTCCTCATCCATAGGTGCATGATTTTTGTCCAGTCTCTTCCTGCACCCCCCACACCCCTTTCCCCTAAGAATTGTCAGTCCACTCCCTTTCTATGCCCCTGATTCTGTTATATTCCCCAGTTTATTCTGTTCATCAGATTTTTTTATTCACTTGATTTTTAGATTCTCTTGTTGATAGATATGTATTAGTTGTTCATAATTTTTATCTTTACCTTTTTCTTCTCTTCCTCTTCTTAAAGAATACCCCCCCCCCCAGCATTTCATATAATACTGGTTTGGTGGTGATGAATTCCTTTACCTTTTCCTTATCTGTGAAGCTCTTTATCTGACCTTCAATTCTGAATGATAGCTTTGCTGGATAAAGTAATCTTGGTTGTAGGTTCTTGCTATTCATCACTTTGAATATTTCTTGCCACTCCCTTCTGGCCTGCATAGTTTCTGTTGAGAAATCAGCTGACAGCCGTATGGGTACTCCTTTGTAGGTAACTAACTGTTTTTCTCTTGTTGCTTTTAAGATTCTCTCTTTGTCTTTTGCCCTTGGCATTTTAATTATGATGTGTCTTGGTGTGTTCCTCTTTGGATTCCTTTCGTTTGGGGTTCTCTGCGCTTCCTGGACTTGTAAGTCTATTTCTTTCACCAGGTAGGGGAAGTTTTCTGTCATTATTTCTACAAGTAGGTTTTCAATATCTTGCTCTCTCTCTTCTTCTGGCACCCCCATAACTTGGATGTTGGTATGCTTGAAGTTGTTCCAGAGGCTCCTTACACTATCTTCATACTTTTGGAGTCTTTTTTCTTTTTGCTTTTATGGTTGGGTGTTTTTTGCTTGTTCATATTTCAAATCTTTGACTTGATTCTTGCGATCCTCTAGTCTGCTGTTGGATCTCTGTATAATATCCTTTATTTCAGTCAGTGTATGCTTAATTTCTAGTTGGTCCTTTTTCATATCCTTGAGGGTCTCACTAGATTTATTGAGGGTCTCACTAAATTTATCTGAGGTTTCTAGAAAATTCTTGAAAAACCTTATTAGTGTGGTTTTGAACTCAATATCCAGTAGTTTGCTTTCCTCCATTTCTGTCATTTGTGACCTGTTTATTTGTCTCCACATTTTGGCTGCTTTCCTGTGTTGACAGAGTGGCTTTCTGTGCTAGGTGTCCTATAGGGCCTCCCCAATTACCTGAGGTGGACACTCTTAGTGCACTCCTTTGTGGGCTTTGTGCACAGTCTTGTTGTAGTTAAGCCTTGATTGTTGTTGGTATCACTGAGAGGAATTGACCTCCAGGCCAATTGGCTGTGAGAATCAGCTCTGTCTGCAGTGGGAGAACTTCTGTGCTGGAGACACCCTTATGGGTCAAGACTTGCTTCAGAGGAGCTTTGGTGCTCACTGAATCTGCCCCCTGAGTGTGTCCCTTATGGACCTGAGGAGTTGTAATCTGAATGGTCCCACTCTGACCACTGGGTACACTGGCTCTAGGATCTCTAAGGAGGTGCTAATTTAGCTTCATCCTGAGGCTACCCAGCAGGAGCTATGGAGAGATCTACAGATTCCTCTTCTTTGTGGTTTGGAGATGCCCAGATGATGCCCAGCTGTGAAGCAATGCAAGCTGCTGTGGGGCCTTGGGCCTTCTTTGGATGTTCTGGGTCTCTCTTCTTGCAATTTGTTAGGTAATTTTAGATTGCAAAGGGCCAGGCCATTCATATGCAAAAGCCTATGCACACAGCTTGGGTGGGGCGGGGGTCTCAGGGAATCAACAGGGCGGAGCAAACAGCTATGGCTGATCCTCAGCCCTGCCCTAAGTGGCCCCAGGTCTCAGTGTCCCACGGTAATGGCTGCAAGCACCTTTGAGAGAAAGCCACCCTTGAGTTCCTCCCGATGCCAGACAGTCCAGTTTCTCCCCGTATGAGTCTGAGTCCCCAGAGACTCTCCCAGAACTGGAGTTCAGAGCAGTCGGGAGCTTGTGTCTCCCTCCCGATTGAGAAAGACAACCGTGTCCTCAGTTGCCAGCCCTTTCCGTGTGAGCCTCAGTACCTCTGCACTTCCTCACCTCCTCTGAGTCTCAGTGTGCTTTTCTCTTTCCTTCTAGTTGTAGAATTTCCACTCAGCCAGCCTTCCTGTGGTTCTGGATGATGTCCATTTTGTCTTTTAGTTGTATTTTTGAAGTGGTTGTGCTAGGCAGCAATTTCAGGTATTTACTTATGCCACCATATTGGTTTCTCGCCAATGGGTAGTTTTTTAAAAACAACTTCTCATAGTTGGTGCCTGCGTCTCAGTTTTGAACTGATATCTGAAAATCAAGCAGTTTTCTAAAAAAACTATAAAGCAATGATAGCTCTCAGAAAAACTATGGTTTTAAAGAATTTTTGTGTTTTCTAAATTATTTGAGAGATTATGTTGAGAATTCTGGAGATGTTTAGCTTAGTGAAGAAAAGTCAGAAGTAAGAGAGATGCCCTCAGATATTTGCAACTGGGTTATATTTTTTTTAAAAAAAAAAAACCCTATGTATTCTAAGCAATGCTAGAAAGTACAACTACTACTATTAATTAGTGGGAGCTATAAAGAATTAGAGTTGGACCCACAAAAACACGGAGCGTTTTTGACAACACCTACCAGCACACCTTTCCTGAGTGGAGGAAATTCCCTTCCTCAGTGTCGTTTCCTAAAGCAGCAAATGTTACATCGGAGGCCAGATTTCTTTCTCCTTCTGTTTTAATCATTTGACAAATGAGGTTGAATCTGCATTTACACAGTGTTGGATGGTGTCAGCTTCCTCACACACTGCACCCGACACCGCAGTGAATTGCATTATCCCAAATGGCTCACCAGATCTGAAATGTGGGATTTGATCCTGTTTTATTATCTTCTCCAGCTATATTCTGTACCTAATTTTTCCCCGAAATGAATATTATTGATTTCCTTATTAAATATTTTCTGCCTACTGTGAATTTTTCACATGAGCCATATGATGAATCCTTTTTAAAAAATAATGATTATCTACAACACAATGTCTGAGATGCTAGTTTCATAAGGAGAGTTTGAATGGATCTGAACTAAATACAACTATAAAAACTGCCCTGGACTTTCTTGGATAAAAGCTTACACACTGATTCTATCTGCTCGAGAGAAAGAGTAATCAATAAGTGATTATATTCTTAAAGTAAATTACATTTCAGGTTTTGTTCTGTCCAGAGTGGTTAAGAAGTGATGATCACTGCAGGTTAAATCTGAGGGTGAAAAAAAAGGACTTGATACGCTGTCAGTAATGGCTGAGGGAACACACCAGAATAACATTCAGAGTTAATAGTAGAATTAGCGCACCCTTCTGAAACAGTATGTTCCTTCCTAAAATGTGCTCTCACTAAATCGAACCCTACGTGGAACTGGAGACTATTTCAGCGCTCTGCCTTCTCCACATGGCACAGTCTCTTCCAGGTTGGGCCATCCTGGAACCTCACGCTGCCCCCCAGGTCTCACGCTAAAATCCTGCCACCTGTCCCCTCCCCAAGATACACTGGTCCCCTCTTCTCTCTTTATCTCCTCCAGCTGCTGCTGCTGCCGGCTGTTTCTGCCTCAAGGACCACTCTTGAACATAAGACCTTCACTATTTCCTGTCCTCACAAACCTGTATACTGGATGCTGGGGAGTTGCAAAACCTAAATGTCTCGTGCTGCCTTGATTTCCTTGACATTTCCAGAAAACAGAAAAGTCAAGTTCATATTCTAAAATATGCCTGGTAGTAACCCCTGGGAAATGGGTATAAAAAAGAAAACCACACATATGTTCCTTCCACTCTCACTGCTAAGTGCATGCCCCCAGAAGGGATGCTGAGAGCCCCTGGGGCTGTGGAGGATGTGGCTGCATTTACTTCTGGCCCCTATTGCTAGCTCACTCCCAGTAAAGTTTGTATTTATGGCAGTGTGTGTGTGTGTGTGTGTGTGTGTGTGTGTGTGTGTTCCCACCAATTAGAAACCCATCTAAGATGCTACTATTTCATTAATAATAACAAAAAACAAGTTGAGAGGCAAGCAACACAGACTGGGAGAGACTATTTATAGCACATTCATACAAAAAGCATTAATAATCAAAATATTTAAAGATCTCCCACAATACAAAAGGAAATGGGCCAAAAAAAGGAAAAAATAGTCAAAGGCTATTAGAAGAAGAAACATGATTAGAAGAAAAAATACAAATGTCTAATAAATGTATGAATGATGATCAATTTCACAAGACAAAGCAGAACGTAAAATCAAACAAAGTCTTTGGCTTATTGTATTGTCAGAAATCCTTAAAATTAATATATGTGGTCACATAGAGGCTGAAACAGGTAGAAGATATACAGAAGTTTTGGGGGGAGTCAATTTAACATTATTTGTCAACATTTAGTAATTGTATGTTTTTACCATGCAATTCTATGTCAGCGAATCTATCTAATGGAAATGTGCCTCTGTTCAAAAATGTCTCCTTGCAGCCTTTTTTATAATAAACAATAAATTATAAACCATGCAATGTCCACCAGTGCTAGGATAAAATGGCCCAAACCTCTGGCCCCAGTGCATTTACATTCTCATATCTGAATACTATACATGAACGGAACTGAATAAATTCCTAACTGCACTAGGAAGGGGATGAGGCCACACACGGAATAGGAACATACAGTTTCTGAAGCATGGAAATGAGATAAGTGGGAGCAGAGCAGGCTATGCCCTGCCCTTGAGGAGGCAGGAGCAAAGGACTCAAGCTGCATAAGTGGAGGCATCACCCTAGATAGAAGCTGGACAGTGCTCCCTGAATCACAGAAGGAAATCAGGAAACAGGGGCTGAAGTGCAGGGACCTGGTAAGGTCAGATGCTAGGAGCTCGAGGAATTTCTCTTCTGAGTGTTTATTTTCCCAGTGAAATGGGAGCAAGTGTATCTGCTGAGAAGGTGAGGTGTGGACACAAGGAGGGAGCGAGCAGTCTTCTGGGAAAGTGGGGACGGGCCTGAGGTCAGGAAATAGCGCTGGGGGTGGAGGGCCATTGGGGCCTGTACTCATGATTTTAATGACATCTGTGAGCACAGGTGAGGGTTCCTCTCCAGGCTCATCTGTTGAAGGTGAGGGTGTGTGCACAGGTGTGATGTTGGTGTCAGCTGGGAAAGAAGTGAGTGTTGTGTGGGATGGTGAAAGGGTGAATTGCCAGAAGCCAGTTCCAGCATGTCAGCAGGGCTGAATCATCTGGAGATGGCTGAGGGCATTTCCCCAAACCTGAAAAGGATGCATAAAATAATTTCTTACTACCAGACAGCTAAGGGCATCTCAATCTACATGTTATTGCCTCCTACTGGCCAAACACCTGAACAGCCATAGGCAGTTTCACCAATCTGACAATGTTTTCTGTATACCTAAACCTACCCTTTGATATGTATATCTACCTTGCCTTAGGACAATTTGTGTTAATAAAAAACAAGGGGTCCTGAGACAAGGGAGAACTTGGTTTCTTTAGCCAAGCTTCTCTGGCCCCCCCAAGATGCCTTCCAAAATTACGTTTCATCTCTGGACTCTTGATTAATTTACACACAGCGCCTTCTCCAGATTCCTGAACCCTTCTAGATGCTGGATCAAGACCACTGGAAAAAGTGAATGAAACGATGGAGCTTAAGAGTCAGCACATTAGAGAAAGCCATCTAGGAGGAAAGATGCAGTAGAGGGGTCAGAGGGGGTGCTAATGCTGAGGACTTTCAGTTACTGGTCAGGATGTGAGAGTATGACCCATTGGCCTGCTCCTAGATGATACAGTAAATGTCATAGGCAAAAATCATCTGCCTCCTTTGGGTATTTTTTACAGCATCCTCCCCCATTGCCCTATTATCATTCAGATCTGCTGGGTTATGCATTAGAAACAAATTAAACCTGACAGTGATTTGCATGAAAGGTTGCTTCCTGTTCACAGGCATTTCCTAGGGAGTCCACCCCTGGGGAGTGCTCTGCTCCACGTGGTCTCTGGGTTCCAGGCCAATGGCGGTTCTACTTCCTGCTTGCCATTTCTGGGGTGGGGGGCAGACAGTCCCTTCTTTACCATTCTGCTCATCGCCCACTGTCCAGAATTAGACTGAGAGTCCTACCTAACTATGAGATGCCCAGGAAGTCAGTGTTGGGAGGACTAGGCATCTATGAGCACTAGTATCTCCTCTAGCCTCTCCCTGCTCTCAGCTGGCTGCCAAACTCACCACTGGGGTAAATAAGGTATTAAGAAAAGAGTGTTAGTGGGTCAATACAATGCTCTTAAGAGTGATTTGTGCGCTAATAATGGACACTAGATGAAGGGGGGGAAAAATCTGAATCTCTAAAAAGCAAAATACTTAATGGAGAAATGTGACCAGATATGGGGTTGCAAATTTGGGTGACCAAACTTCTTTGTAAGTGGTGCCACCCACTCAGATTGCATTCTGCTTTCGCCTCTAAATCACATCATTTATCTAAACATGAGACAATTAATGTGGTCGAAATATAATGGCTAGAAAGAAGTACAAATCAACTTGTGATGCTAATGCTAAATAAAAATCCCATTTTATACATACAGCCTTGTATGTGAGGACCACATCTTTTCATGAGCATTAGCCAATTAATTTACCCAGCACCTCCTTAAGATATCAATTATTAAGAGCAAGGCAATTAGTGTGCAGGAAGAAGAAGACATTCAGCAAAAGCCCAGGCAGCGTGAAATTAGGGACCAGCACAGAACAGAAGCGCAGGTCCTAATCCTTTCCAGAGTGTTCTCAGCAAAAGCCCCCTAGTCATCAAAGACTCGGAGAGATGCAGCTAATCCCCAGCCACTCTGTTACATGAAAGCACATTTTAAGTTGTGGGATCACAAAGAAGAAAGACTATCTTTTAAGAGCAGGACAGAGCCATAGCGCTTGCTTTCCTACTCCTCTCTCCTAAGCTAGAGCATCATCCACTGGCCCTCACTCAGAACCGACAGGGAGCAGGAGGACAAAGGAGACCATAAAGGAGGGGGAACTGAATTCTCCACCTGTCTCTTTTTAAACCTTTACCCCCTCCACCCCTTTATCCTCTCATGGTTTCTGGTGGCCTGTGACTTCCTGACCCTCCCTGGTAACATGCCACCTTCCACATAATTCCTTCCTGGAGAGCAGCAAAATTCAGGAAAGACAGACACACTCACCAAAGGGTAATAAAGGTTATGGAATGCAGTGGAGGGTGTGCGTACACATGCACACACCTGTGCACACACACATGCATGCACACACATACATATGCACAGACATATGCACATGAAGGATATCAGTTACACCCAGCAGAAGGCTGACCAGAAGAGAAGGGCTTGACTTTTATTCTGCAAGTAAGGGGGAGTCATTGAAGGCCTGGGGTCGGGAAGTGATAAGGTCATTTTTACATTTCAAGGGTCACGTTCTGAAGGAGGGGTCAACCGTGTGTAAGATTGATGAGGGCCACTGCCCCAGCCCAGGAGGATATATGGAGACTGGACTGCAAGGGGGAGTGGAGGGGACTGGAGAGAACCAGGCACCAGCAAAGCTTGGAGAAAACCCTAGGATACTTCCTGAGCCGCTAGATACAGAGAGGAGCTCCTTGAGCAATGACTCAGACCAATTACCACCTCCCACCTCAAATCTTGGCTCCTATTCTCATCAGATTTAATTACACCTTCTTTCCCTTCACCTCTACATGCTGGTATTTATCTCATTTCCCTGGAATTATGGTTTGTTTTCGCATATCCCGCTCTGGGGAAATGCTATAATCCAACCTGTCACTTTGCTCTCTGTTCCCACAGCCACTCTCAACTCAAGACCTGTGACAGTGGACAGTGCTCAGTAAGAAATGAGGCAAAGGGAAGGTCGGCAAGAATCCTCACTCTGCAGGCATTTCCAGAACTTGGCCGCTTTGGTTGGCGACGCCCATAACAACTGTTGGTTATCAGGAACTGTTCAGAAATTATCCCCATATCACACTTCATACACTCATTTGCATATCCATCGTGTGCATCATTTTATCTGTGAATAGCTGTTGTCCATCTATCCTGTTAGTGTGCACTGTATTTCCTGGTCCCTAGGAAAGGCAAAGCACAGGCGGTGACTGATGTTTTGGTTCAGAGTTTCAATAGATAAGAACGTAATTTTCCAATTAGGATAGAGCATTGCAGTCAGAGCTGTCTTTTTCCCATCACTCGTTCTACTGTTAAAATCAGAATGGCAAGGCTATATTCTGAAAAACCCCAAATACTGAAATCCTGCATACTGGTTTTTATGTATATGTAACTAAATATTTTCCTCGAGTTTTCTTGAATATCCCTACAGCATTTTTACCCCCAGAGACAAGATTCAAAGACACTGCGTTCTTGTTATGGCTCATTTTGAAAATGAGTCATTTAATTACATGATCTGGGCAAATCTTTACAGCTTACTGCACATTCCCCCCCGCCAAAAAAAAACACAAAAACACAAAAAAACTATTCAGTGATGTGCACAGTAGGGGCCACATTGTATAATCAATGAGAAATTAGAGGTATGAAGCTGTAAATAAAAGGGGAGCTGTTGCCACATTAGGTGGAATTCTTAGGTTCAGGAAATGCCTCCTTCTGCAAAGCAGACCTGACCCCCGCCCCCCCCATACATCTCCCCACAATGAGATGTCATTACAAGGACATGTTTCCTCCTAGGTGAGACTGGCAGCCCACGTGGCTGACCCAGAGTCACGGTGAGTAATTTTTAAAAGGCTTATTATTATCCTGACAAGTGCGAGAGGGGTGTGCGTGATTCATTGTTTAATGCGTGGTCAAGAAAGGAGCGAGGAACCTGGGGGGATGGCGCCTGCCCGCATCCCAGTGATGGTAATTACTACAGACACGTGCGCGACGCGCTGCTGTGTGTCCCAGTGGCTGCGATCTTATCTGGCCCTGGGCCGATGTTGACTGTGCGCAGCCTCCAGACAGCCTTTTCGATCCCTCATTGTTTGCTGCATGGATGGGGAATCGCCTTTCCTGCCACGGCCTGCATTCTAAAGTCATACGTGTGCGCTTTTGCCCTTGCTTTTTTCCCTGCCGCTGTTTTTCCCGTGCAGCTTTACAAATGCCCTCCGCAGTACCCCAGGACATGCACTTTCCTTCAACGTTTCCCCTTGCTGTAAGCCTCCAGGGCCTTGCATGTGGTCTCATTATGTGATTCCAGGTAACGCTGAAAATTGCTGTTTTAAAAGATAACTTTGTAAAAATATGTGTTTTCATTGATTTCAGAGAGGGAGAGAGAAATAGAAACATCAGCGATGAGAGAGAATCAGTGATCAGGGGCCTCCTGCATGACTCCTACTGGGGATGAAACCCACAACCCCCAGCATCTGCCCTGACCAAGAATTCAACCGTGATCTCCTGGTTCATAGGTCCATGCTCAACCGCTGGGCCACACTCAGCCAGGCTTGAAATACAAGTTTGAAACCTCAGTTCCTTCTCCATAAGGATCATGATACCTTCTTGAAGATTGAAAATAATATATGTGAAACACCCAGCATGTTACTCAGAGGTTAATATTAGCTATTATTATCTAAAATGATCTGGTTATGTAAAAATACATTCATTCAAAGGCTGCATTTGTAAAATCATCAAGCCACCTCTATTGGGTAAGATAATCAATTTAACTAGATGGTCTGTTGGAAGCTCAGC
Organism: Myotis nattereri; assembly: GCF_964212035.1. Lineage (NCBI taxonomy): Eukaryota > Metazoa > Chordata > Mammalia > Chiroptera > Vespertilionidae > Myotis > Myotis nattereri. The sequence continues at coordinate 152,169,763 of NC_138075.1, forward strand.
TCTCTTGTGAAACAAAATAATCAGTTGTGGAACCCTGTAATAAAGGGAATAAAACATTGATCTGCCTGTCAGTATTTTTTATAAACCTCAGCCAATGTGCCAGACAGTTGAGGGAGCCACGTGGTTTGGGTTTGAATCCTAGCCCCCCCTCTGAACTTTGGGAAAATAATCACTTTGTACTCAATTTCTCATCTACAAACCAAAGGTCATAACAGTACCAAACCTAGTATGATTGTTTGGGTGATAAAATGGCTCAATATCACCTCTATATGTAAAGTGCTGAGTACAGAGCGTGGCATCTACTAGTAAAAGGTATATTTGTGTTTTCCATTATTACTATTTCTGCTCAAAATAAGCCCTAAGCCATGGTGGCCCCATTGTTGAGATGTTCCAAGTTCTGTATACTACTATAGATCACAAGCCCTCCTTATTGATACATTTCTCTCATTTCACATGAGAATCAAGTAAAATGGGCTGTGTGGCTGCATATATTTAACTGTCTCATCTTCCTTTCTAGGCTAATACAGCAACCAAGGCAAGGAAGCTAAATGAAAGAAAAGGGCTGTAATCCTAAGAGTCTACACAGATTCTAAAGTTCCTACATCAGTCAGAGACTATATCTCAGGTTGTATTGTTATTCATTAATTCAGGACGTTTAGCACCTACAAGGTCGCTCACATACAGTTATGCGGGTAGTGGCCTGCCCGAGGACACTTGACCAAGAGAAGGAGTGCTGCACAATTCCTCACTGCTGTTCACTAGTGCAGGTTCTCTGGCACAGCCCTGTGGCTGCATAGAGGAGGAGGTGCCTGAGGGAATGGGGACACCCAGGTAAACCAAAAGTGATGTAAGGAGGACAGTGGCACTCTAACCAATGTGTAGTTAAGTTGCTGAATAAAACTCAGTATTTGTAACAAGTGTAACAATTGTAATAAGTTAGGAAAAGATATTTGAATGAAAGATTATATTAAACTAGAGGACCGGTGCACAAAATTCGTGCACGAGCGAGGGGGTGTCCCTCAGCCCAGCTTGCACCTTCTCCAATCTGGAACCCCTCGAGGGATGTCTGACTGCCCGTTTAGGCCCGATCCCAGTGGGAATTGGGCCTAAACAGGCATTCGGACATCCCTCTTATAATCCAGGACTGCTTTCCTACTCCTCTCTCCTGGTCCCACTCACCTGCCTTCCTGCCTGATTGCCCCTGACCACTTCTGCCTGCCAGCCTGATCATCCCCTAACCATTCCCCTGCCAGCCTGATCAACACCAAATGCTCCCCTGCTGGCCCGATCACCCCCAACTGCCCTCCCCTGCTGGCCTGTTCCCCCCCAGCTGCCCTCCCCTGTCGGACATCTTGTGTCCACATGGCGTCGGCCATCTTGTGTGTTGGAGTGATGGTCAATTTGCATATTACCTCTTTATTAGACAGGAAGAGAGACTCTGGGATTTAAGAGGAAGAGGAGGGGAGGAAAGGAAAGGGAAGATAAAATAAAATAATTAATTCAGCAAAAATTAGGAGAAAAAGGGATTGGGGTGGAGAACTTGAACCCTCCAGAGACAATGTTATTTGTAGTGATGTCCACAACATAGTTATAAAAATAAATTATCTGAAACAATTATTATAAATATTTGAAAATACAAAAAAAATTATTAGATCTAATACAGTTTATATTTAGAAACCCCTATAGCGAGTAGGAAAAAAAAAATGCAAAATTACTTTTTGGATGACACAGGAAACTCAAAAGCTATAAAAGAAATCCAGGTATTTAGCTCACAAAACATGACTAAAGACAAATAAGATGTATTTGGGGGAAAAACAACTGGAATACATAAATTCGACAGAGGATTCAACAAAGTTTTCTATAAACTGATAAATATGAACAGACATCACAACAGAAAAAAAAGATAGTAAGAATTTGAAAGAGAAATATAAAATGGCTAATAAATGAAAAGATAGTGATAACTCACTATTTCTCAACTAACCAAAAAGTAAACTTAATAACTGGATACAAGTTTTCACTGAAAGAAGTCTCACAAGATTTTTAAACGTCGTAATATCTAGTAGGTAAGACTGTGGACGAAATAGTACTCTCATACTTGACGTGGGGAAAGTGAGAATTGCTACAGCCTTTTAGGACAATAACCTGGAGATAAGTATTAAATTAAAATTACACCAATTCCTTAACCCAGCCAACAATCTAGCTTTGGGTGGGTAAGTCTTTTACTGAACATACCCATCAGAAACTGGCAATTCTGCTATGCTCACTTTCCTTGATAGGTTTATTGGTTCCTCACAAAGATCTGAGCATATATCTTTACACATTATTTTAGATAAAACTCTTTCCAAATATGATCAATTTCATTATATTTGTATTTCATAGTTAAAATATTAGTGTTTTTATTAGGACTTTGACTCAGATGGTTGTTGAGAGACCACAATCTAAAGGCCAGAATTCAGGTAAGACCTGGAGATAGCCCTTGTTTAGTAACATGCTCAGGTGTTTTATAAAATAAAGCCAGCAATTTCCATTTTTACAGAGCAAACCTAAATTTCTGGGTTCCCTTTCAAAGTCAAGTCTAACCACAAGGAGCCCCTTTCCTGGCCGCTAAAGTCTAAGGGTTTGATTGTTCGGGGGACACGTGCGCTCCCCGTGTGCTGGCCGGGCCTGATACACCGGCTCAGGAACACCTGCTTCCAGTGTGCCTTCTCCCGGCAGGCACTGAGCGGGAACACTGCTGAACACAGACCGATTCTCTGCAGAACTAAATATGCCTTCTGTGTTCTGCCTACCTCTTGAAAATAGCTCCTATACGTGCCTTTGACATATACCATAGTTCTTGAAAACAGGTTAAATAATTTCATTTTAAACTTTGCGTCTTTGAATGTGAATAGTGAGCTTGGAAGTTCATTATTAGCCTGGTGTATATTTAAGTAGTTACTTGATAAAATGATACAAGTCCATCAAAGATCATGGCAGAATAACAACTGTTATTTAGTCCTAACTCATAGCCTCCTATGATTTTCAGTGATATTTCCAAAGTATTCTCATGCAGCAGACGGCATTACATTGCAATACAATTTGCAATTGAAGACTTCAGGCAAAATAAGAATTTCACCTGGGAGATCTATGCTATTCTTTAGAAGAGTCATCTCTTAACTTTCAGAAGGAAAAACCCCGTCTTAGAAGCTACTGACTTACAATAATCAACCAATATATTCCCAGCGCTTTTAATTCCCCCCCCCCTTTTTTTTAACATGTCTATGCTTTTTTTTATCTAAAATGTTTTAAAAGATACATGGTTAAATAATTTTCTCTGACAACAAAATTCTATTATCCTGCAAGTGTTTGTTCACATTTATATGTAAAAGAGGAGAAAACAAAGAAGGTTTCTGAGCTGGTTTTAAAGCAAGAAACAATGCCCAGTAACTATTAGCATTTGACAGTTCATGTTCTATTGGAGAAATAAATCACAAGTTAAAATAATCATGACAATAATTGATAATCCTATTTCTGAACTCAGACATCTCCCAGGATGCTTGTAAGACTAACAAGAGGGAATGTTTGTGATGCATAATCATTATTCATGTACCTAATCATTAGAGAAGTATTTCTGAAAAATGGATGGAAAGAGCTGGTGCATTGCCTCCGGCCACAATATTTATTAGGAGCTAGGTAGAAGAGAAAGTATAATATAATGTGTCCAAAACCCTTTAGCATACAAAACAACAAGAATATTTTTTTCAGTTATTGATTCCCAAATATTCCAATTTTAAAAATTACTCTTGTAAATATAATTCTGTTATTTCTACATGTTTTCCCTTTAAACTGGCTAAAAATCAAATGTCAGTTAGTTAACATAAACAAGGAATAATTGTTATAATATATAAAAATTAGGTTATGTGTAGATGACCACCAAAATCTAATCAATTCTTTATGTACAGTCATAAATGAGAAATAAAATTAAAAGTGTAAAATCAACAGAAAGAAGGACGCTGCTTTTTAAGGCTTTTCATAATTTTGAAGAATAAAATGATAGCTCAATAATCACAAGTGAGGTGTGAGTGGAAAGCTGACTGGGGGATACCAGGACATTTATGGGACAAAGGCTGGTGGAGAGCCTGGAGTCCAAGCCTGAGAAACTGCAATTCTTTTTCTTGACCACACCCAGTGCCACCCCGCTCTCTCCATCTCCCTGTACTCATTGGCACGCAATGGCCAAAAATGATCCTAAGTCAACGGGACCTTCTCTCCACATGTTTACAAGCATCTTTGAAAATTCCAGAAGAAAAGATGAATAGTCCTGTCCTGCTTTCCTTGGCTTGTTTCCATGTTGGCCATGTTCAGCCATCACTGGGAGTGGTCACAATAGCTCTAACCTGGCCACTTGAGCTCACCCCTCAGAAAGAGGCGAGGAGTGGGGATAACTCACTAAAAATGTGTTTGAAGAAAGATCTATCCTCCAGCAGATGTGGACAGAGAGCAGGTGTCTGCCATTCTTTGTGAACATGGGTCATATTCAAGGATACAAGGAGTGAGGTAAAGGGGCAGCTTTGCCTTGTGGTTTGGGGACTGAAAGTTGCTTGTCCAGGAATCTAGACAGTCACCCTCCAAATTTTACAGTGATATTGTAAACGAGGCTCTGAAAGAACCTTAATAACTTAGTGATATTTAAAGTAAATATTAATTAAATTCTGCTACCTCTACCTAGCAATCTGGCCTATAAATGCCTCCCTAGAATACCAAAAATTTATTATTTGGTTAATAAAAGTTGCAAAGAATTTAGAATTATTTTTAGCTATCATCTCAATTAAAGACTATAATGGGACAATAATAAATAACAAAAAAGTTTTTATTACTAAATCTCTTCTATTTTTATATAAGATATTTGACACAAAAGATTGTTATTATTGAGAATAAAGCTGGCCTAAAATTTGAAGGAAAAATCAACATATTATCTATAATTTTGGAGAAGAGAAGGGGAGCATAATTACAATTTATGTCTTCCTTGGGAAAATATTTTTATGAGTTTTGAGAAAACATTTCCTAATACAGATTATTAATTGCATAGTTTCCCAACAAAAAGCATTTCCCAAGGTCTTTTCAGCAATGTTCTTTAATCATGGGTTGAAATGAAGTTGCTGGACCCAGGGAGGTTTCTGAGGCCTTTAACCAAATTTCAAAGTTGATTAAATTAAGAAACAAATCACCTCATCATTAAAGCTCTATACCTCCTTCATTGAAATCTTGCTATGTCCAATTCATCCCATTTTTAAAGTATTACTGACCATAATGGATGGTAGAACCAGGGCGTTTTACGCTGATAACTACTTACTTTTAAAATGCTTCTGAAATATTTTAAAGATTTAGATTTTTTAAGGGTATGTAAATGATTATCTGTGCCAGAAATAACTAGCTGAACTGAACTGATGATTTTGTCTAAGTGCACCTAACCTACTCATCACAATTCAACTGCAAATTTTGTTTATAATGTATCTGATACATACACATATGTCATGAAAACACTCTCCATAACCACATAAACTATGTTAAGTGCAGTCATTTAAAATGCATGAAACCCCAAATAGCCTCAGGAATCTTGAGAAAGAAAAACAAAGTTGGAGGTATCAAAATAGCACATATCAAACTATACTACAAGGCCATTGTAATCAAAACATCCTGTTAATGGCACAAGAACAGACATACCAGAACAGAGATACCAGAAATCAATCCACAACTATATGCTCAATTAATATTTGACAAAAAAAGGCAAGAGGATACAATGGAATAAAGATCTCTTCAATAAATGGTGTTGGGAAAATTAGACAGGTACATGCAAAAAAAAAAAAATGAAACTAGACCACCAACTTACACCATACACAAGAATAAACTCAAAATGGATAAAAAGACTTAAATGTGAAAGTCAGGATAAAAGTCAGGAAACCATAGAAATCCTAGAAGAAAATATAGGCAGTAAAATCTCAGCGATCTCTCATAGCAATATTTTGGCCAATATGTCTCCTAGGGCAAGGGAAACAAATGAAAAAGTAAATAAATAGGGCTACAACAAACTAAAAGGTTCTGCACAGCAAAATAAACCATCAAAAAAATGAAAAGGGAACCCATTGTATGGGAGAATATATTCGCCAATGATACATTTGACTAGGAGTTAATTTCCAAAATATATAAAGGATTCCTACAGTGCAACACCAATAAGACAAGCAAGCCAATTAAAAAATGGGCAAAGGACCTGAATAGACACTTCTCCAAAAAAGGACATACAGATAGCCGCGTGACATATGAAAAAATGCTCAACATTATTAATCATCAGAGAGATACAAATTAAATTACAACGAGGTATCACCTCACACCTGCCAGAACGGCTACCATCAATAAGTCAACAAACAAGTGCTGGCGAGGTTGTAAAGAAAAGGGAATCTTCGTGCACTGTTGGTAGAAATGCACACTGGTGCAGTCACTGTGGAAAACAGCATGGAGTTTCCTCAAAAAATTATAGCTGAAACTGTCTTTTAACCCAGTGATCATACTTCTGGGAATATATCCTAAGAATCCCAAAGTACCAATTTGAAAGAATATATGCACCTCTATGTTCATAGCAGGGTTATTTAAATAACCAACATCAGGAAACAGCCCAAATGCCCATACATAGATAAGTAGATAAAAGAGCTGTGGTATATTTACACAATGGAATACTACATTGCCATAAAAAAGAAGGAATTCTTACTTTTTGTGATGGTATGAATGGCCCTGGAGATTATTATGCTAAGTGAAATAAGCCAGTCAGAGAAAGACAAATACCCTATGATTTCACTTACATGTGGAACCTAATGAACAAAATAAACTGGCAAACAAAATAGAAACAGAGGCACGGATACATGGAACAGACTGACAACTGTCAGAGGAGAGGGTTGAAGCGGGCACTGGATAAAGGACGGTGAAGGGATTAGCCAAGTAACTTTTCTTGCTTGGCCCATAGACACAGACAGCAGTGTGGTGATGGCCAGAGGGAAGGGGAGGCAGGGACTGGGTGGAGGTGGGCTGGGGGGGGGCGTGAAATGGGGACATCTGTAATAGTGTTGACAATAGAAGTGCAATTTAAAAAAATAAAATGCATAATGTATTAAAATTCTTCTTCTTTCATATTTTGTTCAAAATTATTTATTGGTCAGAAAAGAAGTGCCTAACAGACAGTCGGCAATCAGGTAAGTGTTGGTTGACTGAATGACTATGCACAGGTGTCTTTGTTTACACTGTGGGTTCTCAAGTTCATAGAAAACACCAATTGCATTTTGCTTTCCCAAAACCATTAAGCATGAGGATATCAGGAGATAAGGCCATCCTCCAAAGACGCAGAACAGCTATGAGAAGGCAGTAACCTCGCCGAAGGGTGGCAGCAGCCCCTTCTGTTTACCTGGTTCTGAACCTAGGTGATAATTTCCATTTATCAGAATTATACAAAAAAAAAACACAGGTTGTCATAGTTTTAAGTTCTTACCATGGAAACCAGGTTCACAGGTAAAGAACAACAAAAGACCATGGGTTTAAAAACAGCCTATTAAACCTGGTACGAATTTCCTTTATATTAAGTATAGGCTCTTTCTCTTTATTGGATTCTGTAAAGAACATCTACTCTAAAATTTGCTGCTCGTATTTTTTTTAAGACCCAAACCAGGAAATTCAAAATGGATCATTTGTTTATCAATTGTCAATACTCTGTCATCTTTGTATCAAGAAGAAATAGAGATTTCTACCTCGCTTGTTGTCCTGACAGCCACTGTGCAAAAACAACCACAAAAGCTTTGACAATCTCATAATGTCACTTAGAATACGTTTTCTTTAAATGTGACAGCTTGTTCCTAATGTGTCAGCAAGCATGTATAGAAGTTCGTTCCCTTTGGCCAGAAACCAGCATAACGTGCTGCTGCCTGGTGATTTTCCATAGATAGTTATTTGAAATTGTTTAAGAGGCTACAAGCTCATTGAGAATTTAATACACTTCCTAAGGCAGAGGATTGAACTCCCCTAGACGCACTTCATTCCTGACATGAAAAACGTGGCTTTCAATCAATGGCGGGACTGTCCCTCCCTTCTTTCTTTTATTCATTTCCTTTTTACCCCTTTAAAGAAACTTTTTCTGGAGTTGTTTAATTACCATAGTGACATCTGCTCACAGGTTCAAACTCTTCTAATGCCCACATAGTGGTAGCACAAATGGGAAATTCATTGTGTTTCAGGTGATTGTACCTTTAAGACAAAATATAAATTTATGTAACATCAGTTGCTTTTTTATTATACTTATTTGTAATGGTGATATTTCTATGACTAATAATAACTAACATTCATGGAACTTTTTCCTGTGCCAGGCATTGTCCTCAGAGTTTCATATAAATTAATTAACCCATTGAATTCTCACAATTACACCCTAAGGCAGCGGTTCTCAACCTGTGGGTCGCGACCCCTTTAGGGGTCAAACAACTCTTTCACAGGGGTCGCCTAAGACCATCAGAAAACACATATATAATTACATATTGTTTTGTGATTAATCACTATGCTTTAATTATGTTCAATTTGTAACCATGAAATTGGGGGTCACCACAACATGAGGAACTGTATTAAAGGGTCACGGCATTAAGAAGGCTGAGAACACTGCTCTAAGGTGAGTGACCCACAATCCTCATTTCATATTTGAAAAAACTCAAGCATTTTTATTTCCCTCAGCTCTTGTTTCATACCCAGCCCCAACATCCTGAGGTTCACCTAGGAGAAGTATGTGGGATTCCTGGGAGACTGGCTAAAGTTCCACTTCCAGGAGCAAGCTCAGGTTTCTGGTCCCACTGTAATCACTGGTCCACAAGAAAAAGAATCTACTCCTGGCAGGTTTGCTCAGTGGATAGAGCATTGGCCCGCAGACCAAAGGGCCTTGGATTCGATTCCAGTCAAGGGCACACACCTCGGTTGCAGGTTCGCTCCCAAGTCAGGGTTGTGTGTGAGGCAACCAGTCAATGTCTCTCTCTTTCTCTCTCACTCTCTCTCCCTTTTTCTTGCCACCTCCTCTCTCCCTTTCACTCCCTCTGGAAATCAATGGAAAAAGTATGCTCAGGTGAGGATTTAGAAAAAGGGAGAATCTATAACACAGCCATGCTCAGTCCCATGAAAAATGTTAGTTTGTGTTCTTTGATTTGCCAGGGTGACTCCTGAGGACATTTCCTTGTGAAATATTATTCTCACCTAATTTAGATAATGGATCTTTCCTGTAATTTCTGCTCAACTTAATTATATTATCATCTTTTAATTTTGCCTTCATACAGTTTATTTTTTACTTTAAAATTCAGTGACCTGGGACTGGTCATTCTAAAAATACAAGGTCTGAGCACCTATGCTGAGGGCAGGTCCCACCTTATACCTAGGACTAGAGATTTCTCTGAGGAGTCACTCTGGCCCTTTGAATATATTTTCTCCTTTCCTGGGAACACTCACTACCCTCTTTATCTTGATCTTGCCTCCACTTGTCCACACTTAGATGAGTTATCACTTCCCCTGAAAGTCTTTCCTGACACCTCTGAGTGAGGGGGTGCTTCCTATTACCATAGCAAGATCTGTTTATTTCTAATCTTATGGTCCCCCCACCATTAAACAGAATTTCCTGGAGAGCAAGTGTTCTGCTATTCTGAGCACATAACCTCATTAAGAAAACTCAATAAATACCTGTTAAATTGAATGAAGCACCTTAAGCGAAGCGACCTTCTTACTACTCAAATTTCTAAAATAAACAGGTTAAATGCATGTTCCCATGGCCAAAAGAACCCAAGGATTGTAGACAGAATTAACAGCCCCCATCTAAAACCTACCCTGTAGTAATGCTGAATTGTCAGAACTAAAATGAGTGGTAAGCACATGCCCTTAAGGAGAGCTCAAGAAAGATCTAGAAATAAGGTTATTCCAACATGCCTCATGTTTAATATGAATATTTTAAGGAATAAGAGCCATATTGAATATTCATGTCTTTGAACCATGGTAAATCTTTCCAATTTGAGATGGAGTAACATTTGTAAATTTCCAATTGCACTTATATCATCTTTCACTATTAAAACACTATCGTTACATTTGTGTATATTTTTTATATTGTTATATATTTCCATAAGGCTCAGAGAAGGAAATACAATGTAAAAACTCTCTACTTTCTCTGTTTCTGGAATAAATCAGTTCTATCTCACTCTGTGTGTCTATATCTCCACCAGGGAACTGCTTTTATAATTATCAATTGATTGCACCTCTCAGAAAAACTATGGAGAATTTGACCAGGGTCAACTTTCTTTCCAAAAGTGTCAGAAGGGGCAAAACCCAAATTCCATGTTTTAAGGGATGAAATCACTAAGTATTTTGATTGCTAGGCACTCTTTCTGTTCTTTGCCATGGTGGGGAAGCAAAATGGACTGTTAAGACATTCCTTTGTGATTTCAACATAAAAAAACGATGTGTTATTAAAAAGCAGTACCTCCTGTTTAGAATGTTTAGAGGTGGGAGGGAGCGTCAAGAATGTCAGGATATGCCCTAACCTGTTTGGCTCAGTGGATAGAGCATCGGCCTGCGGACTGAAAGGTCCCAGGTTTGATTCCGGTCAAGGGCATGTACCTTGGTTGCGGGCACATCCCCAGTGGGAGGTATGCAGGAGGCAGCTGGTCAATGTTTCTCTCTCATCGATGTATCTAACTATCTATCCCTCTTCCTTCCTCTCCATAAAAAAATCAATAAAATATATTTTTAAAAAAAGAATGTCAGGATAGATCTACCTCTCCTATGGAGAAACACCCAATTTGAGTGTAAACACATAACCAGGATTTAGCCATTAAAAAAATATCACCTGATCTCAAAATTTTTAACCTATTAATTTTCCAGTTTAACTAAGGACAACAGTCGAATTAGTGCTTAGTGTTTCATAAAAAAAACAAATGACTGTGGGAGAAGGGATCTTCTGTACCTAAAAAACATTCCCCAAAGTGGCTGACCACTTTCATAAAATAGTAGTATGTTTGTCATGATAAAGTATTCTCCATTCAAATGTTAGGGAAATAATTTCACATTTCCTTTACTGCCAAATTTTTAAAGACTTTAATATGTTAATACGTGTTATAAACCTACAATATTCAGGCATAATGCATCTTTCCAATACTTATTGATCACAGAACATTTGTCACAAGGCACATCTACTAGCTAATTAAGGAAAAGGATAATTCAGTTTAGAAAGTTTGAGGGTCTGATGAGAAAGAAGTCTGATTTTTTTTAATTTATTGGGGTGACACTGGTTAACAAAATTATACTGGTTTCAGGTGCACAATTCCACAACACATCATCGGTACACTATACTATGTGTTTGCCACCCCAAGTTAAGTCTCCTTCCATCATCATTTATTACCCCTTCTCCTTCACCCCTCCCACTCCCCCGCCCCAGCAATCACCGCACTGTTGTCCATGTCCATGCTTTTTCTCTTCTTTTTTGCTCAATCTTTCCACTCCCCCTGCACCCAGCCTCCCCCCACCAACCGCTGTCAGCCTGCTCTCTCTCTGAGTCTGTCATATTTTACTTGTTAGTTCATTTTGTTCATTAGATTTCACATATGAGTGGAAAAACACAAGAGGAAACCAAATGAACACAATTTAATAATAAGTGATTTAAAATATTATGAAATTTTAACAATGCTCCTGGTTCTGCATTTTTATAACTCTCCCATGTGTGACATGTTTGTACGCTCAGTCCGTTTGTTTTCCAATGGATGGGGAAGTTCTTGCAGCCCCTGATTGAATACCTTCCTTATAAAAGTTAGATGCGCAGAGGTCAGAGATAGTCTGTATTTCATCCGTAGCTTCATTTTCAGAAAGGTATAAATCAAGTAAGGAAAAGGAAGAAAGCCCCTAGTCACACGTTCTACGCAGAGATCCCTGACCTGCGAGCGTGGTCAGCAGATTGTTTAAATGGAATAACCTTCCATCCCTAATTTGTGGAATTGCCATGTCTACTTTCACCTTGTTTTCTTGTCAAAATGAATTAGGAAATAATGTAGAGAAATTGTTAAGCCTTTAAGTAATATTTTGCGACCACTTGCTACTAAGGGGGAAATGAGGACTGCGGAATAAAGGCTCCCAGATGTTTCCACGAATGAGTATCAGTTTGAGCTAAAGAACAATTTCCCCCGACATAGATTTTTCCACAGTGAGGCACTTTGATTGGGCCGATTCAAGACATTACAGACACACACAGATATTCTTTAATTCAGTCTGCTAGGACTGCTGTGGAGTTGTTAATCTTCACTTAACCTATTTGTGAAATGAGCAACGTGTAAATTCCATTCCACTCGATGCAATTAATATTTATGGAGAACCCACAGGGTGCACAGCGCTGCACATAGCACTGTAAGGTCAGGCGATGAATCAGACACCGGCTCTCTGACAAGCTTTATGTCTTTCCTCTCGAGGGAACATTTACTCTGGCTTAGAACAATATGAACAAGCGAAATTAGGGTCATGTCAGAAAAGAATACCACTGCTTAAAAGTGGGCGGAATGCCCTCAGGCCATTTCTGTGGGATGAGATCTGCTCAGGAGAGCTCTGGCTTATCCTACAGTGCGGCTACATCAAGACATGCCCAGGTGACTGCAAACTCTGATCAGAGGATGTTCTGCAGGCTTCCTAGGTGTCTGTCATGTGCTATGACATCCAACAATACCTGTGAATCTTGTAGGTCTTTCGTCTTCAAAGTCATCTCTTAAAATCCAAGCAGTCATCTTAGTCTAGGAAAACAATGCCAGTTGCTTAGCTCTTATATCTCCCTGTTTCTCCCCATAAAATAAGAGAGAAACTAAAATGCCAAATCTTATTTCAGCTCTCACCCGCTTTTATAAGCCTGCTTTTTTGTGATATCTGTACCACTTTTGTCTTTCTTTTCTTTTCTTCTTTCATCCTGGCTTCTACCTACAATGTTTACCTACCTACCTGCGCCTCACTTGAATCCCTTCATGGCTCAGGGCCTGGTTCATGACTGCCCTCTGAATGCTTGCTTCCTTTCCCACCTACCAGTAGACAACTTCCCTCTTATGCTAAATACCCTTCTTCCCTGATTATAAATCCCCCAATTGTGAGCTTTATGTTAGTCTTCATTAGGTCTCAGTATCCTGTTCATTGCCTTGCACAGAAGTCCTTTAGTGACTATTTGCTGTATCACAATAACTCCCCAAAAAAGGCAGAATCAAAATTGAGGTGAATCTTCATTTAAGTGGTTCATGAACCCATATAGACCTTATGAAGGTTGTGCTCCGTCTCCTCAGGAGAGAGAGAGAGAGAGAGGGAGAGAGAGAGAGAGAGAGAGAGAGAGAGAGAGAGAGAGAGAGAGAGAGAAATTTCCCTCCGGTTACAGATGGCCACACTTTTCCATATATCTATGTAGTAACTGTCTTTTGGGTAGATCCACAGCTTCCCTTTGAACTTCTCTAAAGGAGCAGCCAGTGGTGCTGCCCTGCAGAGCAGACCTCATTCTGCCTTTCTTCAGAAGACAGCTCTGGCCCCTTAAATGGCATGAGAGGAACTGATCCCACCCTACCTGGCAGAGCCACCACCTGACACCCAGCAGGTAAGAGCTTAGCACTGGGTGGGGAGCAAAGTTTTTGCACTAACTTCTCATCTGTGTTCCTCCTGCTCATATCATCAATCATCCAGTCCAACCTCCGGAAGAGATAACAACCTAAATATGAGAGCACATTGGATTTCTCCAGGTAGGTGGCATTGTTTTCAACTTCCATTATTCTCCCATTTTATCTCATTTTTTAAAAAATCAATAACATTATTTTAGAGACCCAGAGAATTCTAGTGTGTGTCGCTGACACACAGAAAAGAGCTGTGTGGTATAATTCCTAGATGTGGCATCAAAAAGCATGTAGGCTTCTAGATACAGCTTCTTTGTTTGTAGGACCAGACTATCCGGTCTATCTCAGAAATGTGGAGAATGGAATGAAATGGTATAAGGGGGTTTTTTATGTGAAGTATTATACAAAATGTAAATGCTGAAACTAGACACCTTAATGCAGAAAGTAAACTGAATATATCCACTGTCATTCCAGCCAGGCTATAAGCTGTCAAATGGATGGTTGTTCAAGGGGATGACATGGAAAAGGACACATGCTCCCTTATTTGTATGTGGACACCATGTCCATTTCCAATTTGGGTGGGAATTAGGACTGGAATTGCCCAGATGTCTGAGTCTTCTCTTTTCATAATAACTCCTTCAGAGACAGGGTCTGCACTTTAAATACCTAGTAGCGGGATCACCTCTGGTTGCCTCCACATAAAGACCTCAACCCTCCCACTTTCTTTTTTTTTTTTTCATTCACTCTTTTATACATTCACTAGAGGCCCGGTGCACAAAAATTTGTGCACTTGGGGGGGAGGGGGGGTCCCTCAGCCCCGCCTGTGCCCTCTCGCAGTCTGGGACCCCTCAGGAGATAACGACCTGCTGGCTTAGGCCTGCTCCCAGGTGGCAGAGGGCAGGCCCAATCCCTAGGTACAGCCCCTGGTCGGGCTCAGAGCAGGGCCAATTGGGGAGTTGGGGTGCCGCCCCATCATGCACAGAGCAGGGCAGATTGGGAAGTTGTGATTCCACCCTCAGTCACGCTCAGGGTAGGGCCTATTGGGGGGTTGGGGCACCGTCCCCTGTCACACTCAAGGCAGGGTCGATGGGGAGGTTGCAGCGCCACCCCCTGTCACGCACAGAGCAGGGCCAATCGGGGTTGGGGCGCTGCCCCCGTCACCCACAGAGCAGGGCCGATCAGGGGGTTGGGGCACCGCCACTCTCACACTCAGGGCAGGGCCGATGGGGAGGTTATGGCTCTACCCCATCACACACAGAGCAGGGCCCGTGGGGGGGGGGGGGTTGGGGAGCTCCCCCATATCAGGCACAGAGCAGGGCTGCTCAGATGGTTAGGGCCCCACCCCCTGTCACACACAGAGCTGCAGGGCGATCAGGGGGTTTGGGAGCTGCCCCCTGTCACACTGATCCCGGTGCCAGGAGGCATATTACCCTTTTACTATATAGGGTAGAGGCCTGGTGCATGGGTGGGGCTGGCTGGTTTGCCCTGAAGGATGTCCTGGATCAGGGTGGGGGTCTCCACTGGGGTGCCTGGCCAGTCTGGGTGAGGGGCTGAGGGCTGTTTTCAGGCTGGGGGTGACTGAAGTTCCCAACCGCTCCTTTTTTTCTTTTTTTTTTTTATTCTGGGCCAGCTTTACCTTGAGGCTTGGCTCCAGCTCTTAGGCCTCCTTGGCTGAAACTAGGTTTCTGGCCTTTGCTTACAATGTTGTGAATCTGCTGGCTGAAGTCCAGCGGTATTTGTTACAATGTTTCTTAAACTGCCCGCTCAGAGGCCTGCAGCTGCAGGCGGGGAACGTTGGTTTCCTCCAACGATCCTCCATCACTAAGGCAAGCAAGCTTCATGTTAGTTTCAAGCTGCCTGGCTGCCGGCCACCATCTTGGCTGACAGTTAATTTGCATATCTCACTGATAGCCAATGAAAAAGGTAGCGGTCGTACACCAATTACCATGTTTCTCTTTTATTAGTGTATATTTATTTATTGAACACAAATTTTTAATTAACATGCTCTAAAGTGGGAGTCCACAAACTTGTTCTTTAACAGTAAACGCGCTAGGCTTTGCAGGGTATACAATCTCTGTCACAAATACTTAATACAGAAATACAATTGAATTGTGAAAGTAGCCACAGGCAATACTTAAGTGACTGGACATGGCTGAGTTTCAATAAAACTTTATTTACAAAACCAGACAGCTAATAGCCTGCTGGCCATAGTTTTAAATAAGTAGATGCTTATGTTCTGTGTATAATGCACATTTGTTTAAAACATGTAACTTGTGTTGACCTCCCACTTTCTGATGTGAGAATACCCTGAAAGCCTAGTCTCTTTCATGTCTGGTCCTATAGAGCAACAAGGCCTGGCTACTGAGTAGTGATTTCATGTGACAGAGCGTTTGGCAGAATTATGACGAGCTCAGGTCCCAGGGAGAGCTGTCTTGATTGACTAGATGCCCTCTCCCAGACAGTAATCAGAGACAAATACATTTATTCAGAGTCTTGGGAGGTGTGAGGGTGTTTTTGCAAACTTCAGTGGTGAGGTCATCACAACCAAGTTATCGTCAATGATAGAACCAGTGATCTGAGTTAGGATTGTTTTTACTAAAACTGTTTTCCCCCAATATAGAAATACCTTTATGGAGACTTTCCCCCATTGATTCTTAAAATCATGCCACTACTTTTTATTTAATTTAAAAAATAATAAAACCCAGAAAAATAAAATAAAAAGTACTTGTTATTGGATCACAAGAGGATAAGTTAAATTGTGACATTTTGCTGTCAAAATCAAAATCGTCCATACTCAGTCTTTGGTAAGGTAGATACATTATTTTACAAAAATAAAATTATGTCATTTTTACAAACAAAATATCTTCATTTAAAATACCATTATTTTAAGCCTCTTCAAAAATGTTATACTTTCTTATTATTTCCTCATCGTTGAAGGATTTATATTATACCTCATGTTTTGTTGTTATAAGCAACACTGCACAAAACAGTGTTTCCCATCCTCAAGTTTATAAAATTATGCACCTCATCATCTTGCTTCACAGATCCACTATAAGCTGCTTTGTCTCCAATATAGGAGGAGAGAGAAATTTGGTTACAATAGATTAAACAAAGGCTTATTTATTAACCCTTATTTAATCATCACAGCCAAGCAAACAACTTTAATCGGAGGAATAGAGCTGAAGCTCAATATTTAAACTGCATAAAAACACAGGGCATTTAATCTAATCTAGTTGGCCAACAATGAGCACACCACATGTAATGTTTGCTCTTCAAACCTGGAATTCATTCTTTCTGTCACTCTAATTCCTGAACCCAATTTGGAAATAGTTTGCATTATATGCTATCTCACAGGTTTTTATGTTTGCTAACCAAATAGAATATGTTTAAAGACTGTCTTCCTGACTGTGACATTGTTAGAAATCAAAGGTGTTGAACAGTTACAGCTGCTAGTGGAATAAGGGACATGTTTCTTAAATGTAACACAAACCTATATGTACACACACACACATGCACATGCATATACACACACATGAAAATAGTCCTGATTCTCTTTCTCTAGTACATTAGGCTTTTCATAATAGAAGTAAAAGATGAAATATGTATATATTTTTATATATAATCTCAAGTAGGCTAAATGTCACATCTAGATGATCACATTAGTGTTATTGTCTCATCTCTATTCTCCTGTCCAAAGCAAATATTTCCAGAGAGAGGAAATGTGTGTGCGCAGAAAGAATACAGATGAAAATAACACCCCATCCCCAGCAACTGGGTGAATACAGAAAAAAAAGCAGAGCACTCAGGTCTCAGGACTCTTCTCTTTCCTTTTCTCATCACATTAACAGTAATTTTTTTTAGTAAATCCCATAAAATGAGACTCACCTGGAAACTCTCTCACCCAAAGTAAAGATGACATCTGAGCAGGTTACTGAGAGGACTGGATGGGACTCCTCCCTGGTGTGAGGAAGAGGATGGCCAGGGGCCAGCGTCCCCATTGCTTCTGAGAAGCTGGGGCACAGGTTTCTAGTAAGCCCCTCCAAACAGATTAACTTTGGCTCATCGGATGATTGCCTCTATGCTCATTTATAAATTTACTTTGAACAAACAGTGAGCTCCTGACTTGAGCCTGGTAATGTTCTACGCTCCAGAATACAGGAGTTAGAAAAATAGACACCCCAAAGGTCCCTGCCCTCATGGAGCTTGAAAACCCCAAAAGAAAATTCCAATAGTACATGCCAAGTTCAATGCCATGAGAAAAGCACAGCAAGGAGAGGGCTAACACTGGGGGTGTTAAGTCAGTTGGCGGGGCAAAGCCTCACGGAGACGATGGACAGGTGAGTGAAGACTGGGAGAAGGAGAGGCAGCAGCCAGGGCTGTTATTAGAATGAGCATTCCCAGCAGAGACCCCATGAGTGCCATGGCCCCACGCGGGTGCTAGTGTGCTGCAAGTGCACTTGAACACTGGGCATTTTAAAAGCTCTCAGGTATTACATTCGTTTCAGGCATACAGCGCAATGAACGGACATTTATATGCCTTACAAAATGATCCCCACAGTAAGTCCAATACCCATCTGACACCATACATAGTTATTACAATGTTATTGACTACATCTCCTATGCTGTACTTTACATCCCAGTGACTGTTTTGTACTTCTTATTCCCTCATCTTTTTCACCCAGCCCCATAAAGTCCCTATCATCTGGCAACCATCATTCTGTGCTCTGTGTCTGCTTCTGTTTGTTCATTTATAATGTTCTTAAGATTCCACATATAAATGAAATTATATGGTATTTGCATTTCTCAGTCTGACTTATTTCACTCAGCACAATACCCTTGAGGTCTATCCATGTTGACACAAATGGTAAGATTTCATTCCTTTTATGACTAACATTTCATTGTATATATGCACCACTTCCTCTTTATCCATTCATTTATTGATGGACACTTAGGGTAGTTCTAAATCTTGGCTACTGTAAATAATTCTGCAATGAACATAGGGGTGCATATTTCAAAATAATATTATATGTCAACTGTAATTGAAAAATAAAATTTAAAAAACAAAGTGAAAAAAAGATTCTAGTTATTTCTAATTTATAGCTAAGCTGAGAAACAGAGGTTTTTAACAAAAGAAGAGAGAGTGCCTTGGTATAGAGCTTGGGGGATGGGTGGCTTAGGAGGGAGCTTCTGCCATTCCTTACCTAGCCAAGCAAAACGGGAAGCTGGATGAGCTGAAAGCCGGGGTGAACAGTGAGCTTGTGGAGGTTGTGAAGACAAGATATGAAAAAGTCATTGAGGATAATGAGAATGTGAATAGACTAGAGAAATGTTTGCTTGTTAGGTTTGTGGTTATAAATCTATAGTTAGACCGTAGTGTGTGTGTGTGTGTGTGTGTGTGTGTGTGTGTGTGTGTATGTGTTTCTCATTCTACAATTTGCTGTACACATGCAGGGATGGGGTAAGACCAGTGTCTGTGATCTTACTCTAGCCCCTTGCACTCCTAAGAGAGAATCTGGGATGGGGTGTCCCAATTCCTCTACCCTTATAAGAACCCAATCTTTTCTAATTCCTAAGCAGGGGGAGAATTGAAGCAAAACAATTATATTTTTCATAAAGACATCTGCATTCTTTCCTACTCCTTTTGTTCTTTCTAATTATTAATACAGCCTTCCTTCTCTCTCGTTACTTCATGTCCTGGATGAAAAGTCAGACACAAAAAGAAATTAATTGGTTTCTCTGCATTTGTGGAGCATAGTTGTAACTCTCAGGAAGCCACCTCTACCACCACCGACTTCCTGAACTGGACTGTGGCTTGGTGTCTCAACTCCTGGCAGGGCCACCCCGCTGGCCATTTCAGCTGTGAGGGACGATTGTGGCAAGTGTGATAATTGCACAATAAATTCTATACGAACCCTTGGATGCTGTGTCTTCCAGGAAATTACACGGTAAATAATGACATTTGCAGGGAACAAATAATTCAACTATTCGTTACCATGTCAAATGCAATTGTAAGATCTGATGAGGCAAATCTTGTTTAGGAGATGAAAACAGAAGATATAAACCAGATAATTGCCAAGTGATTAAACAGGAAGTGCCATGCGTGTATGATTAATGCAAAATGTGCAGATAGGCCCAGAGGAGGGCGGGCCACGGAATGAGCTGGAATATCCCCATGGCATGCACATGTGCGTGTGCATGTGCCTGGTGATCCCTGCACCACCAGCAGAGCAGACCTCCCTGTGAGAAGGCCACTTGGGGTGACTTTATGTGTTTCCTCATTCTTACTATTTCACTCTTTCTGCTTCTTAAATCTCCATGACTCCCCTCTTCTTTTCCACTATTCTCTGCTCCTACTATCCTTCCTCATTTGCTCCTTCCAAGAGGTTTTTCCTACCTGCAGCTCCTAGCTTGTCATATATTTTTAAAGGGAAAGACCTCCTGCCATTGTCCTCTCATGAATACTCGAAATCTGCCTGTCAATCATCTTTTCTTACATGTTGTTTTTAATATAATTCATAGAGGAAAGGAGAGGGAGAGAGAAAGAAATATTAATGATGAGAGAGTTATTGATCAGCTGCCTCCTGCATTGCCACATTGGGGATCAAGCCCAAAACCTGGACATGTGCCCTGACCGGGAATGAATCATGACCTCCTGGTTCATAGGTCAATGTTCAACCATTGAGCCACACCGGCCTGGCTTACATGTTTCTTATGTCAGCAAATCAGCTGTGGCCTCCTGTTTGTAAGGTGAACGCTGGATCTAAGAATACATTTTGCAGCTTTAATATGGTCACAATCCACACACAAGTCTCAGGTTCTCTGCCACCTGCTGACACTCCCTGTCCTCCAACCTTCTCTGGCCTGCAGTCGAAATGGGGATAATGAGAGTGTGTATCTATCATCTTGTCTCTCGCCCCTCAGTCCCCAGTATTCTGTGTGTCCAGCAGTTCTCCCAAGACTGGTCAGAGCTAGCCCTTACACAAGGGAGCAGATGGTGAACCCAGAGGCCCTATTTCCCCCAAATATCTGTTAAAAGAAAACAGTAGATAGAAATAGTGGGAACTGGGTCCCCCAAGGAGGGAGCAAGATTAATTAACCATCCAGAGAAATCAATATTGGATAACTTCTTCCAACACACAGAAGCCCCAGGACATGACTGTCAACTGGCTGTAAAATATGGGCTCCATTCCTAGAATGGAGCTAATGGGCTTGTAGAACGCAGAAGACAGCACATGTGTACGTAATATGTCATCAATGGGAAGGTGAGATGAGAAGGGGTGTTAATTACGGGCTGGGGATGAGTGGGTTCTTGAGGAAGGCAGGCTGGTCCCTGAGGAGCCAGGCTGGGGATACACATGTAACAAGGTAAAAAGAGAACTATTTTGCAGACCTGCTAAATGCTTGTCCTTTGCAGCCCCATTACATATCCCATTTCATTTTATCCTAACAGTGGATATTCAGACAGAGTGAAGTGCTCGGGCACGTAGGGCAGCTACATAGCCAAAAGATGGCAATAGTCTATGGGGTGGTTAATTTTACGTCAACCTGACTGGATCAGAGGCGCCCAGATCTTTGGTCAAACATCACTCTGTATATGTCTGGGAGGGTGTTTCTGGATGAGATTAACATAAAAATCAGTAAACTGCAAAGCAGATTGCCCTCCCTAAAGTGGGCCTCCTCCAATCAGTTGAAGGCCTGAGTAGAACAAAAGACTGATATTCCCAGAAGTAGGAGAGAATTCTTCTGCCTGCTGACCTTTGAACTGAGACATCAGCCTTTTTCCTGCCTTCAGACTCAAGCTGAAATGTTGATTCTTCCTGTATCTTGAGCTGCTGGACTTCTGACTGAAGATAAACCAGCTTGCAGACTCACCTGCTAATCTTAGGACTTACCTGCCTGCATAATCATATGAGATAATTCCCTGACTAATACCATATATAATATATATATTCAAAATTTTGACCAAGTCCCTTTGTCTTTCTTTGCCTCATTACTGCCTCTGCATAAAATATTGATTATATTACATTGAAAGGAGTTAAAGCAGAATTAGGTAGACAGGGTAAGGGGTGGAAGAAGGAGGAATCCTAGAGCTAGCTGAAACCACAAAATGTTTTGCAGAGAAATAGGATAGCAGAAAAACAGGGTATTTTGAAACAGGGATGTTTTTCTTGAAGTGCAAAATAAAATGTTGCAAAAAGGCTGGGAACTAATCAGAGAGCGGCACAGAGACAAAGAGCAGGCTTTTAGCAGACATAAGGGGAAGAGCAGAATGCTTGGGAGGGGGGAGCAATCCATTTGGGTCCCCTCCCCGAGTGGGGAGCCTGAGTTTGCCTGCAGTAAACTCCCGCCTTGCTCGAACTCCTCCAATCCGAGGCTTCATTCTTCGATTGTGTAAGACAGGACCCTGGGAAGAATTTCTGCTCACCGGGTCCAGTATCAATATTATTTTGCATGATATTACAGCATTGCCTCAGTATAAAATATGGATTATATTGCATTACTAGTATCAAACTGGACTTAGAGGAAAGAGTACCGTAATGTGCTCAGACGTGTTATTCTCTGAAGTACAGACCAACTTCATTCTGCCCGTGGTCAGTCACCATCCCAGGGCAGGCGTCCAGCTCTGTGTCCGGACAGGGCCAGGTCTAAACACACACAGGCTGCCATGTTCCCTTGTCACCACAGCCCTTTCTGGACAGAGCTTCAGCTCTGCCCACTGTAGGACACTTGAACTCTGTCACTGTGGAGCCTGTTAGGATGCATGAATGATGGGCTGTAGGCCGATGTGAGGGGAGATGGGGTCTCAGAGCCATAAGTGATCTGGGAACCACCCAAGCGTGGCCTCAGGCTGGGAGAGCGGTCCCCGGTGGGTCGTTAGCAGCACCCGGACTCTTTCCCAGACAATAATATTGACTTCCCATTAAATAAACATGAATCTTCTAAACAAGGGCTGAGCACACAGGGAGCCAGCTTCTCCGGTGTTGTGCAGGTAACAGGCAATAGGACACAGTCCATAGATTTAATTTTCCCTGTAATTACCTCTCCTGGTGAAGTGAGCTCAAGTAACAGGAAGCCGCTGCTGCACAGGCAGTTCTGAGAGGTGGATAAACGAGGTCACCCCCTCTGCAGGACCAATTTCTGTTTTGATCAAAACCCATTATTAACAAATCAGAGCCATTAGAGGTGTCTCTTTATACCTTTTCTTTATTGAAAAAAAAAAATCAAATGGAGAGAGAGGTGGGTCCCTTGTGAGAAAATTAAAGTGACTCCAGTAATGAGCTGCACCAGTGTTAGATCAGGGTTAAGGTCACCTGTGAAAACAGCAAAGCCCTCACCCTGTGGAGCCCCTGGGGCTGTCATGTGGGTCATGTGGGAGAAAGAAGTGTGTGGTCAGGGATTACCCTAATCTTCCCTGTTGACTTCTAACCATCTCATCAAAGTCACCTTTTAAAGCTCATTCACTAAAATAAATCAGAACTAACAATAACAATAACCTTTCCCCCTTGTGCCTATCTAAACCAAACAAATCAATAACAAGGGCAAGGTTAGTGTTTTATGATAGTTTACCTCAGAGAAGCACTTACTTCAAATAGTGAGGCTTCTATGAGATCTAAAGTTGATAGAACTTTGATTTCTGTACAATTTATCAGGGTTTCCCGGTGTAAAATTAACTTTTCTAATAAGAAATAATTTTAAATGACAATGGGTTCCAAAAGTGGTAACAGTAATGAAAATCCTCATAGGAGCCAATGATGGAATTTTAACCAAACCTTAAGAAACTTTCTGAAAACACACTTCCTCATTAGGTCCCTAACTAACAATTAAATCTATCCATCTTGTGCCGCTTCTCAGTATATAAAATTGTATGGATGAGGGAAGAAAAATACCCAATCAAAAGCCCACAATCATAGCACATGGCTTGCTTCAAAAATTTCCCTACGTGTTTACTTGCCACAACACATTAGGTTTATTCATGGTAACATTGGAGGGGTTCAGAGGCCTCAATACAGTAGAAAATGTGTGGGTGAGAGGGGTTTATCTGAGAGCACATTCTTCTAAATTCCCTTTTGAAGGGTCTTCAAATAAAATCATTTAAAGCTGCCCTTTGCCATATTAATTAATGTAATCATAATTATATGAAAAATTAATTGAAAATTAATCTTCACTTGTCTGTGGACATGTTTCTAAAGAGATTCAAGAATTTATTAGAGCAGTATGTGTATGCATTCCATATCTGTGTATACACGTGTGCACATAAGCACATAAATGTATGAAATACACACACTTATGTGTCAAAATGTCATCCGCTCAGGATAATGTAAGCGACAGAGGGCCTGAGTGTAACACAAAGGCAGAGGAAGAGCTGATTCTGTCTGCTTGAACTGGGACATCCACCTCCTTCTGCCCTCTGACATCGGTGCTCAAAGATTGGGGCCCACACCATCACCCCCACCCATTCTCAGACCTTTGGGTTTGGTCTGGAGCTCCACTACTGCCTTCCCAGGGCCTGCAGCCTGTACACAGCAGGCCATGGGACTTCTCAGTCTTCATAATCATGAACCAATCTTTCAGAATAAACCTTTTTCTAAAAAATATGTGTATCCCATTGGTTCTGCTTCTCTGAAGAACCCTGAGTAGCACAGATTTTGATATTTATATGCTTTGAGGTTTCTTGGCAGAATTTTATGGTTTCATTAACACAAATACACTATGAATACAAGCTGTCTATTCATTTTTTTCACTGATTAGTGACTCTGATGGCCAGCTGGGCTGCTCTTTCCTCAATGATTTTGGGGTTCTACGAGGAGACATTGTGAGCAATCTCAGCACAGTGAGATTTTGCACTTCAAGCTCCTTGACACTGTGGACCAGGAACTTCCCAAAGCCACTGGGCAGCATGTGCTTTGTTATCTTGTTGCTCCCATAACCAGTGTTGGGCATCAAGATCTGGCCCTTCAATCTTCCATGCATCCTGTTGACAATGCCTCTGGGTTTCCACCAGTTAGACTAAATTTTAACATATCTGTCTGACTGATGTCGGATGAATTTCCTGGTCCTCTTTTTTATGATCTTGGGTTTTACAAGGGTTCTGAGGGTGGCCATGGTGCTGAGTAGGAGATGACCACCACCTTGGTAGGCAATGCTGAGGAAGTGGTATTCATATACTTTGATACATAAGGTACGCAAATGATAATGCTGAATCTCTCTTCAAAAAGAAACCATTACTGTTCTGTTCTGTTGGCTATTAAATGTAGTTTTACTGAGACCCCCAGAAGAAAGTGGCGAGTTAAATATTATCAGCTGATTATATGTAAAAGCTTGAACAAGAGGAAGAGTGTCATAGCATGTGCTGTTCCTGCGTCCTTTATAATGGTAGCTACAGTGTGTGTGTGCCATGACATGGGGTTCAGAGGAAACAGAAATGCTCACCAATGTGTGATGTGAAGATGTATCTCCTGAACTCCGTGGGGAGGGGCTGGTCTGGGTTATGAATACAGAGAACAGTGTCAGAAAAATAATAGTGGTGGAAGGAAGCTGTTGGTTATAGCAACTTGAATAACATTTGTTCAGATGGTAGACAACGCAATAGTGTCCCAAGAACCTTTGACTGTGTTGGGAGAATTGAAAGGTGCAGATGGAGCTGGCATTGCTAACCAGCTGCCTTTAACATAGGGAGATTATCCGGGAACACTCAGGTGGACTGGACCAGGGTAATCACAAAGGTCCTCAAAATGGAATGAGAGAGCAGAAGAGGAAGTCCTAGTGATGTGAGAACTCCAGGAATGTCTCTGGCCTCAGAGGTGGAGCAAGAAACCATGAGTCTCTAGAAGCTGGAACCACCAGGAAACAAATTCTCTCTAGACCCTAACGAAGGCACTAGCCCTAAGATATCTTGATTGTAACCAGGTAGGACCATGTTGGACTTCCGACCTATAGAACTGTAAGATAAAAAATGTATGTTTTATGCCACTGAGTTGTGGTCATTTGTTACAGCAGCAAAAGAAAACAAATCCAGTTCAGTAAGCAGCAGTATTTCTAAAATGCATTCCCATGGGCTACAGAAATCTATGTAGAGTCCTGTGGATATGGTGAATGGGAATTCTAAGTGAGCTTGAAAATGTTACTGTCTTAAAACAAAAAAATTCCAGATGTAATATTTAAAATTTCAATAGTTTACTAAGTAGACTTCCAGCTTCCAGAAAGAGCAAATAGCTTGGTTTGACTAAACTCCTCATTTTCTTTAGTTTATTTTGAAGACATAGCAAACAGAGGCAAGCAGACACCTGGGAGATTCTGTCCTTGAAAGACAGCCATTAACAGGTGAGATGAAGGAGGTCTGACACTCTTTCTGAGTGTATTCTCCGCTCCATCTACAACTCAAGGCAACAGGTGTCTAGCTGGCGAGGTGTCAGAGCATAGAGTTAGCTACTTGTGGAGCAGCCAGAAATTTGGGGGGATACCAGAAGGAAGGATCCACAGAGAGGTGAGCCAAGAACCACCATGTAAAATCCATCCCAACACCTGATTGGTGACTAAATTTCACATTCAGGCGGTCCCCAGCAGCCCAGTGCATAGGCAGGAGCTGGCAATTAGAGGACTGGAGTGGGGATTCCATCTATGTGTCCATGTGTGCTAATTTTACCTAAGCCCCCTCAAAAATAATACATAAAACCAGTCTAAAGTCAATAAGCCATCAGGCATGGAGAGTGGGGGTAGCATAGATAAAAGAAGAATGGAAGAACAGTAATAATGGTTGGAGCAGCATGCTACATATGCAGGAAATCAATATACAATTTTATTACTTATACTTAATTTTCATTACAATGAAAATATTTTGGACATTTATTGATATTTCATAACTCTGGTTTGAGTAGGGGTCTTGGGGCATGATCATGAGGATTTCTAGGCACCTAACCACACATTCACCCCATCTACAAATACTACAAAAGTTCCCAAATCCTGTCCACTCTCCTCCTACAGACTGTTTTTTGGGTTCACCATCCTCCTGCCATGACATCGTGCAAGGTCATCTTTAACAACCTGAAATTATAAGAAGTTACTTCTTATAGCCTTTTTTCCTGGCCATCTTTGGGAGTACTGCCAACATCATGGCAACCTAAAATAGCCATGGTATAAAAGTCAACAAACTATGGAAGGTCATTAAAAATTGTGGTTTTATTCCTCAAGGGATCACTGAGCCCAACACAGAGACACCATGATATGTTTTCTGCCAAAGTGGAATAAAGTATTCTCCCATCCAAGTCATCCCCTAGTCGCTGTGGGGGAGCTCACAGTAACAGTTAGGGAGCAAGAATGTAATGTCGACTAGATATGGCCTCTGCAGGACCGGGGGTTGGCTTTGAGGATACAGTGGGTGTGCTCTCCTCTCTTCTCTTTTTCTTCCCTGTCCTCTCCCAGTTAGAAGTTTCAGAAGAGCTTGTGGAAAGTGCCCAGGGCAGCAGTTCATGTTTACTCATAAAGTGTTTGGGGTTGTTAAGATTCAGTATCAAACCACAAGGACTTTAGAAAGAAAGTCCTACTTGAACAATGTTTCTCAAAGTAAAGGTACTTTAAAATATTATCTCAAGAGTGGTCTTTGCTCTCTTAAACCCATGGTGGTTAAAATAGCCTGATAAGTAGGGCAAAGCAAGAGTGAGCGATGATAATAACACAGCTTTCTGAACATCCAGCACTTAGAACCAGTAGGAGCTCGAGTCTGGCCATGCTTTTTGCAGGAGCTGTTTGCAGGAGCCACCAGGCAAGCAGAGAGTGGCAGAATGTTTGAACACTGCTGTTCACATGCTGGCTTTGTGGGCCAGACATTTTTGTGCCAAAACAATTATTTAGGCATCCCTTAGTTGCATAATAAATGTGCAGGTCCTGAAACAATCCTTGGAGGGGTAAGACAGGGGTGTGTAGGAGGGATATGAAGAAGGGTATATATAGGGGATAGAGGGAAGAGAACATGTGGGACACATTCCTTGTCCCAAAAAAGCTTACAAGACAGACTTAGAGATAGTAAACCAGCCCATGAAAGTACAAAGAGAATAAAGGATTTAAATAACTGCACAAGATAATTATAGAACTGACAGTTGACACTCTGCCCCTATAATGTCAATTAAGCTGGTAAAAAGTCCTATATGCACAGAGATATATCTTCTGGAATATCAGAGAAGGTTAACAGTGAAATGTGATTCAAACTCATAAAGTGAGACTGGTCATTTCAGTGGGTGGGATGATGACAGCGCATTCATGCAGATCGGAAGTTGCCTGGTGTGAAGGGGCAGAGAATGACTCCATTTGGATGGAGCAATGGGTCACACTACTTTTAAGGTGGATCATAAGTAGGTACTCTTGTGAACATTATGAATATGTTGGAGCAATGACAGTAAACACAAGGAGGGTGTCTGCCCCATTTATTTGGCTTTTGTGGCTCACATCTTATCACACACAACGTGATAGCTGAAATTTTTTTTCTCACTATCTTCCAAGAAATCCTAATGTGATAAAGGTATCAGAATTGACAAAGTGGTTAAGGCCAGGCTCCAATGTGCTCTGACAATAACAACAACATGGAAGGAAGAACTGAAGAAAGTCATGATTGTTACTTGCAGTTTACTGCAATGTCTTAATTTCCTCTCATAATCTATTACAGATCTGTCATCCATGAACTTATTTCTATTAGAGTATATTTTATTATTTTCATCAAAATATGACATTCATGTTGGAAAAAAATCAAATAATATTAAAAGATATGTAATACAGATTACTAGTACTATCCATATCCCGCCTTCCTTTCTTGAGCACACAAAAATTTAAGCAAGTCATTGTCCTGTGGTTTAATGGGGTTGTTTGTGCCACAATTTCTGATAGTGAAATGTCGTCTTGTTTGTAGTCCGAAGTGATACGGTAAAAAGCCCCCACACAACTCTTCAGCTCTTCCCTCCCCATCTAAGGGTCATTGGTGCACCTCGAAGCACCATATTGAGGTGGTGAGACAATGATGGAGCCTACTGGGTCTCTGAGTCACCACACTGAAGGGAACTTCCCTAAAGAACTTTATATCTGTAGAGTAATTGGGTGAGAAATAAACCCAAGTATGTTAAAGCTATGAGATTTCAGGGTTTAACTATTCATCTTACTTGACTTATCCTACTGTTTACATCACTATAAACAGCAGCGTTCTACCCTAGACCACCCATTACTACAGAGAACATCATAGAGAAAAGCTATTTTTACTTTAACTTTTTCTAGTATTTATCTCTTTTGTTTTAAGTAAGATACTTATATTGTTATTTGTTGACTTATCAGTTTTAATCATTATTGATTAACTTCTCTAATGGCATATGAAAATGCACATCTTTTATACCCACACTTCCCATTTTTCCCAGAGAGTTATATGATAACTTTTCCATGAATCAGTAGTAAATGGTTGCATTACTTTAATTGTGTACATGTTAATCATTGCAGCACAAGTAGGGATCTATGGTTACATTTGCATTTTTATAATGTTTGTTTTTCTTGGAGTTAATAATCTCCTTTTTTTTCACTTGCTTAGTCATCTATATACTTATTCTTAATTTTTTCTAGTATATTAGTCCATGCTTCTCAATATTTCCCCAAATACTCAAGTATAGCAGATAATCTATCAATTCCATTTAGTTTCTCCCTCCTCAGCAGTTGGAACTTACCACTCTTTTTTTTTCCACATTTTTTCTTTATTGATTAAGATATTGCATATGTGTCCTATTCCTCCCATTGTCCTCCCCTACTCCACTTCCATTCATGCCCTCACCCCCTCATGTCTGTGTCCATTGGTTATGCTTATATGCATGCATACAAGTCCTTTGGTTGATTTCTCCCCCTTACCCCCACCCTCCCCTGCCTTGCCACTCTTTAGGCCTGCCCTCTGCTCCCATTCTGGGGATCACTCAAACTGCTTTGTGAGGGAGAGCCACAACTTCCAAGTCTTTCTTACATTGATAACCATTATTCCTGAAGCCAATACTGTAGTTGCTTCCTAAGAAAATGTGAATGGAAAGAAAATTGATAGTCTTCACAACATGAAAATAGCTTTATTTATTGCTCTTGTTTGAGTGATAGTCGTGTGGGTATAGGAATTAATTTTGAGTTACCCAATTCCGTGCTGATTTCCATCTGCATATAACGTGTTCTCCAACACTACACTCTCCCGAGACTTTAGGGCCTAGAGGATATTCAGTTCATCCTTGGGGTTCTAAAACTTTACAATTATGCTTCTCACTGGGTTTCCTTTTTTTATTTTCATTTAATAATTTTCTTTCTTTCACTTTTTCTGGAATTACCATTAGTTAGATCATGAACTTCTACATTGCCCCCTAACTTTCTTTTTATCTCTTTCATATACTAGGTGAGTGATGTCCTACTCTTTATTTTCCAAATTTATTAATTTTGTTTTATTTTTATCATATTTTTAATTTCTAAAATCTTTTCATGAATTTCCAAGATGCTACTTATGTTCTGATTGTTCTTTTGTTGAATAGCCTCTTGTTCACCTAATTTCTCCAAGCATAAAAATTACAGAATTCTCTTTCCCCTTTATTATGTATGTTTCCTTCTCTGTTTAATTTGATCTTTCTCTTTCATGTTTGGAAACTCTTTTTATGTCTAGTTATTTTAAGCTGTTTACTCGCTATTGAGGGTGAAGGCCTTCACATTGATTGGAACTTCTGTGCATGGGGACCTCACAGTTTGGTGGATGAGTGTGAGCAGGTTTGGGGGTTCCTCAAAAGAAAATGCCTGGTATTCTCTGTGGCAGAATTCAGTTTCTCTAGACTTTTGTCCAGAGACAGATCTCTGCCCCCACTTGCTTGGGGACGCTTGGCTGATAGGATTGTGGATTTGAGGTGAGAAGGGAGCTGAAGGTACTACCACCCGTCACACACTTGTTTATTGACCCTCCCCACCTCCTACTCTTTCCGGTGACTCCAGCCTCCTGAACAGCTCAGGGGTCCTGCAGGTGAGGTGTCCCTATTTTCTCCAACTCCCCCTCCCCCCCCCCCACCACCCCCTCAGGAGCTGGGTTTGGCTCTCTCCTGTTTGTGGATATAGGTGTTTTCATGCATCAGCTGAGCTGAACTCCTCACTGCTCATCTCACCCCTGCATTCTATTATTGTCCTCTTGCATTTGAGCTTTCTTATTGTGTACTCTCACTTTAATGGGTATCCTAGGATATAGGTAGAAAATGTGATCCCACATGGAAATAATGAGCTCCAAAAAGTTGTCACTTACTTTGTAAACTAGTATTATTACTTTGTAGCCAAATTCACATCTTTCACACTTAATAATATGACTCTGAGATTAGCAACCCTAGATTTAGTGAGCTAGTCTTATAAATTTAGACCACATTATTGTTTATTTTCCTAGAAATATAGCAAGAAACTAGAAATGGTCTTAAATACCATCCAATCTAACCTATTTACTTTGTAAGAGAAAACAAAAAGAGAGAGACTCAGGGAAATTAAATGTCAACTTTAATCAAAGAGCTGTTTATTGGCAGATTCCAGTGAATATATAACTCTTTCACTAATAATCCAGTGCTCTGTCTCTTATATCCTTAATTACTGTAGCTTCAATCATAAATCTAAGCCTATTACCCAAGTAGCAGTGATTAGAATGAAGGAGATATTTTTCAGTTTTCAAATAAAAGCAATAGTGATATAAGACTTAATCCAACCTATTTATTTTATCTGAAAGACCAGTATTTCAAAGTAAGGTTATTGGATAAATAAAACATATTAGCTTCCTCAAAATCATGAGAAATATAAGTACAAGATGAAACTTGTAGAGTGTCTCTATGTGGCTGTTACCAAATTGGTTATTAAACATTGATTTGGGAGTTTTAAAGAATGTTGATGACCCCTAAAAGACCTTCATGTAAGCATCTTCACATTTGTGCTGTTTGCTTGTTTTTTTCCCACCTAAGCAGCTACTTAGACAGCCTCGACACATGGTGCAGAAAATATGGAGACATAATAAGAAAGTCCATTTTCACAAAACAAATAGCAGGAAAATGGTCAAACTAGTTTGTGATGCCATTACAGACTTCAAGCAAGCTGTTTCAAGATGGAAGACTGGCCACCTTCTAAAGATGTGGAAATAAGCCTAAAAATGTGTTTGTGGATGGCTGGTGGGGCCTTGCCAGCACAGTGCAGTGACCCCTGAGCTACATCAGCAGCAATCCCCACAACCCCATCTGGCCTGTGCATCAACATGCAAACTGCAGTTTATCTCCTGTGGACTCTCTTCATTCACCTTCCCTTAAATGACTCCCACAGAGTCTACCATCAGCCCTCATTTTTGCACCTGACTTGAGTTTTCTCATTCTCTCCCACTGTTGCAACCACCACATACAAACCAAGGACACTGCAAAATATGTCTTCAGTATCCCTTAGCAGTAATTAGCATTTTTGAGTACATTTTATTACCAGACCTTATGCTGAATCTTTTGTATACATCATCCCTTTCAATGCACATTTTTTCCTGGGAAGGAAGTACTATTATTATGCCTATTAATCACCATACCATACATCAAAAAGGTTGTAGGTTTGATTCCTGGTCGGGGCACATATAGAAGGCAATGGATTGATGTTTCTCTCTCATATCAATGTTTCTCTCTCTCTCTTCCTTCCTTCCTCTCACTCTAAAAAAATAAAATAAATAAAAATAAATAAATCAATGATCATGTCCATGGCTGATGAATGGGGGGGGAAGGCGTGGGACCATCAAAAGTCAGCAAGAGCCTCATTAGCCGAGGCCCAGACTGGCCTGAGACTACAGGAAGGAGTGGCAGATGTGGTTGTGCAGTAGAAAAACCGACACCATCCTTCTAGTCCATGCTGAAGAGTTGGATGAGATCCTTGGACAGGAGAAACCCATAAAGGGTTTGAACTAGTGGGTGTGTGATCTGACTCCCCTTTAGCAGAATCAGAGGACCTGACGTGGACTGTGTGGTGGAAAAGGACAGGAGGGAGGTTGCAGCAAGATGAGATTCCGATAAC
This sequence comes from Myotis nattereri, assembly GCF_964212035.1. Lineage (NCBI taxonomy): Eukaryota > Metazoa > Chordata > Mammalia > Chiroptera > Vespertilionidae > Myotis > Myotis nattereri. Next base: position 152,202,456 of record NC_138075.1, read on the forward strand.
CTAGCGTGAGTGGAAAGAGGTGAGTAGACATGAGAGATAAACACCTCAGACCTGGAATTGGAGGAAGAGGAACAGAAGACCTGATGAGTGTAACATTCTGAGGCAAAACCCACAATTCGAACCGCTAACATCCAGTGCATTTCTGTCTATCCCCTGCTCCCCAATTATGTACAGTGCATCAACCAGGAAATGAGCTAACACCTCCACTTTGCCATATAACCAGAGAAAGACTACCACAGGCTCTGTGCATAGATACTGTGAAAAAGAATAGGCTAAAACGAATAGAGCAGCAGTTCTCAACCTGTGGGTCGCGACCCCTATGGGGGGGTCGAACAACCCTTTCACAAAGGTCGCCTAAGACCATCGGAAAACACATATATAATTACATATTGTTTTTGTGATTAATCACTATGCTTTAATTATGTTCAATTTGTAACAATGAAAATACATCCTGCATATCAGATATTTGCATTATGATTCATAACAGTAGCAAAATTACAGTTATGAAGTAGCAACGAAAACAATTTTATGGTTGGGGGTCATCATGACATGAGGAACTGTATTAAAGGGTCGCGGCATTAGGAAGGTTGAGAACCACTGGAATAGAGAGTGGGAAAATAACAAGCAAAAGGTGGAGGTGGGTGATAAGTTCCCAAGAAAAAAACAAATATATCTAAATAAATGCAAGCCCATACCTTCAAATACATTAGAAAGAAGTAATTATGGAGGGTAGGGATACAATGGAGAGCTGAAAAAGAAATAATGGTGAGTGAATAATCAATGTTAATATGAACCAAAGTGTGCACCTGCCCTACAATGAGCCACAATTAGAAGTTAGGACTCACAGGGTCCAATGACTGTTAGGAAGACAGGATGCTGTAAAAAAGAAACCAGATGTTTGAATAAAATTCTATGTTCATGACTGAGAAGCAAAATCACACTTCCAGAAACTTTTTAATTTTGATCCACTCTTGAAAATTCAAATGAATTAAGATATAGAGGAAGAACTTAGGACCAAGTTTCCTCATACATAAAATGAGAGGGCTAGAATATTTTTGCATAAAAATAGCATTTATTAATTACAAACATAGACTTCAAAGAATAAAAAAGAGGATAAAAAAAAGCAAAGGGAGAGATGGAGATAAAAAGTCCTTATCCCTCTGTCATCTAACTATAAAATTAATTTGGAAATTATGACATAAAAGAAGGTCACCTTGCCCCACGGGAAAAAAGGAATACGAATTATCTTTTCTTAGCGTACCAGCGGAAACAGACTTACCACAGGTAGGAAAAGCCATTAGCAAAGGTTGTTAGACGGCCGCTTTCACCTGTCAAGAGTTGAAGAGGATGTATTAGCCAAAATGGTGAGCTGATGTTAACTGTCGAAAATGGCCAATTCTCAGGCCTGAACTGGCTTCAGAGCAATTTTCACTCTCCATTTCTACATACCAAATATATGCGAAATGGAATGTTACCAGAAACGTTCCGCCTCCCGTTACTTGTCATAGGAATCCTGTCGCTTTGCATCGGCAGAGAAAGAGGAAACATTGGATTACGGTGATGAGAGAGAGTACAGATGAGACGTGTTCAGCATGTCCTGGGCCTCTCCTGTAAGGTAGACACTCCTCTCCCTGATCTGAGCCTTTGCTTTACATGGTTTCAGTTCCCAGCAGTCAATTGCCATTAGAAAATAATAAATTAAAAATTTCAGAAATAAATAATGTATTTTAAATTGCACACGGTTCTGAGTAGGGTGATAAAATCTCTCACCACGCCTTTCCCTTCCCACTGGGGACGTGACCCATCCCTTGTATCCATCATCTCCAAACCATCTACACTTCCTGCCCCTTAGTCTCTTAGTAGCCGTCTGCGTTATGAGATCCACAATGGCACTGTCAGTGCCTGTGTTCAATGAACCCTTATTTTCCTTAATAATGCCACATTTACATAACTGTTATTGCAGCATATTTCTATAATTGTCTATTTTATTACTAGCTATTATTGTTAATCTCTCACTCTGCTTAATTTATAAATTAAACTTTATCATAGGTGTGTATGTGTAGGAAAATACATAGTATATGTAGGGTTTTGTACTATTCATGGTTACAGGCATCCACAGGGGGTCTTGGAACATACCCCTCACAGATAAGGGGTATGACTATAATAACAAGAACCAGTAACACACAGAGATGCACACTCGAATAGGCCCCATGTGTGTGGAGAAGCCAGGACTCCACCTGGACACTGCATGTAGCCTAACACAGGGTCGCCCCCCCTCTCCCCCCACAAGCCACTCACCTTTCTAGGTCTCCGAACATCTGAGTCACAAGGAAAGAGAGTGATGATTACAAGCCATTACTGAGCTTCTGCTATTTGTCATAAAATGTTTATCTGCGTTGCAAAAGAAATAATAAAAAAGAAAAACACTAACAACTTTGAAGGGTTGCTGATAAGAGAAGCGAGAAAAGAGGTAAAAACTAGAAGGGAAAATGGACTTGTCTGTATGCACCTCATCTTATTATTTTAAGAATGGGAACATGTAAACATAGCACTTAATTTTAAAAATCAAATAAGGAGAAAAGGCACCAAAGCAATATCTAAAACCATCAAACACATTGGAAACCCATTAATCAATGCATTTCAAGCTGGGGATTTCATCACAAAAAGAATTGCTTCCACTGACTTTAAAATGCAGTGTTTGAATTGCAGAAGGAAGTGGGTAAGATAATCAACCAAAGACCTCGTATGTATTTGCATATGCATCACCCATGGACACAGACAATAGGGTGGTGAAGGCCTCCGGGGGAGCGGGGCAGGCTGGAAGGGGTCAATGTGGGGAAAAGGGGACATTTGTAATACTTTCAACAATAAAGAATTATTTAAAGATAAATAAATAAAATGCAGGGTTTTACCTGCACATCCCTGGTGTTAAGAAAGCACGAGAACCACAAAGAAATCACAAGAGCATCCGGAGCCCTGGTTAGTAGTAACAGGAACAGTGTTAGTCTGAGACTCTTCCGAATGCTCTTTGAAACTATTAGGATAAACGGCCATGCCATGAGAAAGGAAGATTTTCACAAAGTTATAGATAAAGTCAAAGAAATTAGGAGAAAGCTTTGTCGTCTTTGGCTGGAGGACAGGCTGCCAGCCACGCAGGAACCGCCCTGCTCAGGATCCGGTTTAAGAAGGCGCTCAACCTCGGCGGGCCGCTGTTGTCAGAAGAAAATCAGAGAAAGAAGTGCAGTAAGTCCATGATGAAGATGCTTTGGTTTGCCAAACCCAGAACACTAGCAACACGAAATGCTGGTGAGGATGTGAAGCAGCAGGGACTCTCATTCATTGCTGGTGGGAATGCAAAATGGTACGGCCACCTTGGAGGACAGTTTGGCAGTTTCTTCCTAAAGCTAAACATTCTCACCGTACCATCCAGCCATCGTGCTCCCTGGTATTTACCCAATGGCATTGAAAATATGTCCACACAAAACCTATACACAGGTGCAGCTTTATGCATAATTTCCAAAACATGGAACCAACCAAGATGTCCTTCAGAATAAATTGCGGTACAACAGAGGATGAGCTCTCAAAACATGAAAAGATATGAAGGAAACTTTAGTGCATGTTACTAAATGAAAGAAGCCAATCTGAAAATGCTACATACTGTATGATTCCAACTATATGACATTCTGGAAAAGGCAAAACTACAGAGACAGTAAAAAGATCAGTGGTAGTCAGGGTTGGGGAAGGGAAGGATGAACAGGTGGAGCACAGAGGCTTTGGGGGCAGTGCAACCACACTGTGTGATACAATAAATGGATACACATCGTGTCATAGTTGTCCAAACCCATAGACTGTACAACACAAGCATGACCATAATGTAAACTATGGACTTTAAGTGGTGATGACCTGTCACTGTAGGTGCATTGTAAGAAATGTACCATCTGGTGAGGATGTTGATGGGGGTGGAGAGTATATAGATAATCTCTGTACTTTCCCCTCAATTTTGTTGTGAATCTAAAATTGCTCCGGAAAAAAAAAAAAAGCTTAAAAAAAGTTTGTGTTTATCTTTCTCTAACTGACTTATTTTGCTTAGCATAATGCTCTCCAGGTCCATCCATGCTGTTGCAAATGGTAGGCGTTCCTTCCTTTTTACAGCAGCGTAGTATTCCATATAAGCATAACCAATGGACACAGACACCAGGAGGGTGAGGGTGGGGGGTAACGGGGGATAAGGACACATATGTAATACCTTAATCAATCAAGAAAAAAAGTTTGTGCTTACCTCACAGGAGCCTCAGTAGGAGCTGATGGGCACGGTGTTCTCAGATGAACTGGGCTTGAGGTGTAGGGCTTCCAGGGTACAGGTGGCTGAGCTCAGGAGAGCGACACCTGCTCAGTTCAAGGTGTGGCCTCTGACATGGCATGTTCTGGGGTGTGTCCCTTGTGTACCCCTGACTGCTTCTTGTTGGAAAAAAAGTGGCGATGATGGCCATCCGCCTAAAAGCGCATGTCTAGGGATGGAGAGGGAACTTTTCCTGCAGAGCCGCCATGCAGACCATGCACCTTGTGTTTTAAGATAAAAACAAACCAGATTTTCATCTCAGAAAGAAGTCTTTTACATTAAGATAAAATGAAACATTCCTCTTTCCATCAAAAGAGCCTTCTACTTACCACATAAAATGCAGAAGGGGAGCAATTTTAAATGTGAAAGCCTTAAACCTGCTCTTTTCACTTTCACAGATAAAAATCCATTATTTCCCGATAACATATTGGCTGGAGTGAAGTAAAACAAGACGTGATTGGAACTGAAAGCCATCCAGTTTTATTTTCCCCGCTTCTCTGATGTGAAGTGAAGCCTGGCTGCATCCAGATCATGGCTCCAAGCAAAGGCTGGCATCCCTCATGGCTCTGGGAGGCGATCGCTGTGAGGGGGAAACAGTCCCTTTTCAGGAGATGCAAGTAGCAAGGACAAGACAGACAAGACAGCACAGATCAATGCCACAGAAATAGTTGCCACGTAGTGAGCCGTGATCTGTCGCCTCCACACAGAAGAGCTTGATTATTTGAACATATCATAGTGTTAATAACGGCGGGGCTGCATTTGCAGCCTAATTTCTATTTTTACAGTATGATATTTGAAAGCTTGAGGTAATTTTGAGTATCTTACTAGGTGTTTGAAATGCAGTTTTTAGCATTTGCCTTGAACAGCAGCCTTTTCATTTAGCAACTACTGAGACAAGTAGGCGTGGAGAGAAACATAACCTCCAGAAAGTCTCAAGAGTAAGTGTCCATCAACTTCCATCAAAAACAGCATAATTTGTTGGAACGTTGTCCCATAGACCGAAAAGGTTGTGGGTGGGTTTGATTCCCAGTCAGGGCACATACCCAGGTTCCATGTTCGTTCCGAGTGGGGGCATGTATGAGAGGCAACTGATGGATGTTTTTTTCTCATGTTGATGTTTCTCTCTCTCTCTCTCTCTCTCTCTCTCTCTCTCTCTCTCTCTCCCTTTCTCTCTCTAAAAATCAATAAAAAAAGAGCATATTCCTATATGGCCAGTATATCATGTCACTTTGATAATTAACAGATTGTTCTATAACCTCTAAATTGGTTTTGAGACTGACCCTCCTAGGAATAGCTACACTGGGACCCTGTCCACGAGGGCATAGCTCAGCTATACTACTTGGGGTGTGGCATGCTTTTCAGTGAATGTAGTGTCCCTGAAAATGTCCAGTTTACCAGCAGTGGATTCTCTTTGGAACCTAGAAGAAATCAGGTGAAATTCATGTCTCTAGAAGGAAAAAAAAAAAAAACAAAAACAAACATCAGGACCACTGGAAAAGCTTGCTTGCTCGGAGCAAAAGCCTAATGGAGGAGTAAGAGTTACAACACCTGTCAGGTTACCAAAATTGGAACCCATCCTTAGTGCCCATGAACACCTGGAGAGAGGAAGAAACGTGTAAGGCTGGTTCTTAAAGAGAAGCAGACAACTACATAAGCTGGATTCTGTACCACCATAGTTGTGCTATCACACACATGTGCACACACATGGATACACACCCCGTCTGGTCCTTCTTGTCCACTGCAGGCTCTCTGGTGCCTTCACATAGTCCTTGGCCTTGACCAGGGAGGAGCAAAGGGAAGGGTTTTCCATGCCTTTGGATTCTTCTCAGTAATATCTAATTTGATAAGTTAAACCCACATTATTAGTAAGTGGATACTTCCCTCGTGAGTAATAACCACATTTTAATCTTTAGTGATTATATAAGTTATTGTGACCCGCTACCGTGATGCTAACGATAAAAGTTCTGGGCAATCTGCTTGCAAAGACATTGGGATAAATGGAGACAAGGGAGCTTTGCTTATCAAGTCACACAAATAGATACAAATTGGAACAGAACCTGAACCCATCTTGAAAATTGGTAACTTAGAGGAAATAGTTTTTATTTTCTAGTATAACCAAAGAGCTTTAGTTATAAATTCTTAGCATGGTCCAACCCAATCTGAAAATGAAAAGCTGATACCAGAAATAATACACACACACACACACACACACACACACACACACACACTCTAGAGGCCCAGTGCACAAATTCGTGCACCTTTAAAGAAACTATGGGCCACCCGGTTGCGGTGGGCAAAGAGGCAGGTCTCAGCCCATCTTCCACACCCCCGCCCAGCTCCTCCTACCGCTGCCCCCTGGTCCCCTCTCTGCTGGCAGCCCCGCTCTCACCGGCCCCACTCGCACCCACTGATGGTGTGGAGCAACTGGGGCTGGCGCCAGCAGCAGATGCAAGCAGGGACAGTGCCATCAGTGAATGCGAGCGGCAGCTGCTGTCCTGATCACCCCTCAAGAGCAATGGGAAGTGGAGAAGCCCTCAGGGATGATCGGGGCCAGCAGCCACCGCTCTCACTCACTGACGGCACTGAGCAATTGGGACCGGCGCTAGGTGCTGGCAGCGGGTGTGAGTGGGGTCAGAGTCAGCAGCAGGTGCAAGTGCCAGGCAGGACCGTGGTGAATGGGAGCAAAGAATTTTTAGTAACCACCAGAGGTTCTCCCCAAAGACAACAACCAGCGCCCTGCCTTGGTCTGGTGCCCACGTTCACCTGCTCCACCATCCTGTTGCAGCCAATGCCCACCATGTTCTGTGCTCTGCCATCCTGCTGTTGATGCCTGCCATGCTCCACATGCACTCCCTGGTGGTCAGTGCACATCATAGAGACTGATTGTTTGGTTGTTCAGTTGTTCCTCCATTAGGTCTATTTGCATATTAGGGTTTTATAAAGAGAGATATTTTAAACTATAGATTTTTTGTTTGTTGTTTGTTGTTTTTATTGTTATCATTGTTTTTCATGTGCATAGAACTACAATAAGAAATTAATAGGTAGAGGAGGGTGGGGGTGAGGAGGAAAGATCAACCAAAGGACTTGTATGCATGCATATAAACATAAGTGATGGATGTGGACAACAGGGGGGACGGGGAGGGCAGGATTGGGGGGATGAGGGGACATTGGGGGGATAAGGACATATTTGTAATATCTTATTCAATAAAGGGAAAAAATTTTAAAAAAGAAATTAATAATTAACTGAGTCTATCATAACCCTTAAATAGCTTGAGCTGTGATGTTCAATGTCACTTGCTACTTGAAAATTCTGATCAAATTAGGGCATATTTGGTCAAGAGCAAGAGTCACTAGGCAGAGTTGGCAGCTGAGTTGGTGGTTTGGCTGTGTGAACCACCAGGGTGGACAACTGTGTAATCAGTCCATTTGGATAAGCAGAATTTATCCCAATACAGGACATCACCATACTCCTCCATTTCCCCACTGACCACAACATCCATATATTTACACTGTCTGGTTAGAAGCTACCAGGTCAAGCTATTTCACAAGAATAAATTCTATTTACTTGTGTTTTTTTTAATGGAAGCAACATCATTTTTTCCAAGAAAAAGAGGTACTTTGTCCAAAAGAATATGCTACCTCACCACCCCATCGGTCTTTATTCTGTTCCCTTTGTGGTCGTCATTACTTGTCTGTCATTATCTCTTCATGGCTTTCCCTGACTCAAAGTGGCTGACAAGGCTCTGTAAGTTGGAGACATATTTGGCAGGACAGATCAGGCTGAGTTGATAAACATATTTTATGGCAAACACTGAAAATACTTTAATCCCAAAAGAAAATTGACCCTGATGACATAAAGAGAAACAATAACAATAGTTCATGAATCAAATTAACAGGATAATTGACAAATCTCCACTTCATTTTGTGCTATGACATGGGGATCTATTCTCTTTTGCTGTCCTAATGATCAATACCATTTGCTACAGCAGAATCAATCCTGATACAATCCTCAGCAATCGTTAAGGTGGCCAAAGTGACCAAATCAATGTAATGACTCAATGTAGTGCTCCTTTCTCTTTTAATGTTGGTGTATGACCTGTACCTACTTCACACTTGTTGCATGTATTACAGAATTTCTTGAAACATACACTGTACTGTACCAGAAACTGGAGCTGAGTTTAAATATCACACCCATCACCTCTATCCACTGCCATCACTTACAGAAACCTGTCACCATGATGCACATTTATCTCACAGTTATGAAGGTCTTGGTTTAAGGCTAACACCACTGAGAAAAAAATGTGTTCCTAACCCTTGATTATTTTCTCAATATCCAAGTGTGTTATGCTGAGGTCAGTGGCTATTTGAAAGTGAGAGAAGATAGAAGAAGAATATGGTGAATACAAAAAAGAAAGGAGACAGAGAGAGAGGGAGAGAGAGCGAGAGAGAGGGGAAGAATTTAGATCTGACCAATTTCATTGTAAGAAAGATGGTAGCTCAGTTGTTTGGAGGGTCATCCCAATATTGCAAGGTTTGGGGTTCAATTCCCATTCATGGCACATACAAGAACCCACCAATGGATGCATTAAGTGAAACAAGATCTCTCTCTCTCTCTCTCTCTCTCTCTCTCTCTCTCTCTCTCTCACAATTTTTTTAAAGATAGAAGGAAGGAAACATTAGGGATGGCTTTCTCCTTGAGAACAGGGTGGAATAAGGATGTGGAGAGGTGTGTTTAGCCAGCTCCCCTGAGCCCCTTTGCCCTGAATAGCAGAGGCTAGAGCCAGAACTTGGCTGGCAGGAGCCACAGAGGGTGAGTCTGCAACTGATCAAAACCAATTCATTAAACAGCAAGTGTTTCTATGGTGATGGCAGTAAGCTATGGATTTAAGGATTATGGGAAGAGAATCTGGACCACCAAAGGGGAAAAGAGAGCAGAAAGAAAGGTGCCAAGCATTGGAGTCTCTATGGCTGAACAGTATTGATTTCTATATCATAACAATCCTCACATTTTCTGAGAAGAGGCTTAAATTAAGCCAAACTGAGTTGTTTCTGTAAGCCTTTAAATTTACTATTCTAATGAAAAGGGTGCATGATGGCTCTTAAAGTTACACACAAACAGGGATTTGCAAACCACAACCCGCCAGCTTTATAGATTCTTTAGAAAAGTGCCTGTTGAGCATTGCTTGCTGGTAAAGTTTATGGCCAAGGTTAGGCAGCCATTCCTAGCTCCTACTTTTTAAAATTGACTTTAGCATTAAAGATAGCCTTTGCTATTAAGATCTTATTTGCCTCACCTCTTGGATAGATGTCATAGGCAGGACCAAAAATTGAAGCAACGCATTGATTAAACTTTTCATTCAAACAAGGATTCAGAACCAATAGTCTGAACTTATAAGTGTCCTTGTAACAATTATATTGGAGCTCAAAACACAATTGAACAAGACATTTGGAGAGCCACTTGTACATTTTTCCTGGAAAAATAATTTTAAAATATCTCTATGACATGTCATCTCCAGGGGAAGAAAAGCATACTCGTGTGTTTTAAATTATTTTCAAAACATTCAGGCAGCCACGGAAATTTCAAAAAGACCAATACACTCTTATAAATCATTTCCAGGATAAGTGTGAGTCAGATTCCTTTTATTATATGGATTTTCTCAAAGCATATTTTTTATTCTTTTCAATTTCCACTGCACCCTAGAATTTTCTAAGGTAGCATGCCTTCTTAATTGTAGGAAAATTTACTCTGCATTTTTTCTTTTGAGCTTGCAATGTGTGTAAGTAGCAGAAAAAATATCACAGAGTACCCAAAAGGGCAGCAGAAATTTTCTCAGGGGAATGTTCATTGGCACCTCTCCTTATCTCCCCCAGGCAGTATTCTTTCCTCTCCCCTTCCTTCTTCGATGAGCCAAGGGGACCCTGATTCAACACCCACAGGCTGGGCACTTACAGGTCTAGCCTCTTGCTGAGTCTCAGACATAGAGGTCAGGAAGACACCATCCTGCTTTGAGCTACCTATAGACCAGGAGACACTTCCTCTTCAGAAGGAGTCAATATCTGCCTGCACGTTTCCTCATCACACTTCTCAACAAACAGCAATTACACACTGACTTAGGAAGCATTTGTTTGAATATTTGTTTTTTCTGTTCTCCAAGTCTGCCCTTGGAACTGTTGTCCCAACCTTACCTCCATGAGTGACTGACCCAAAATGGGAAAGTGGCAAATAGCAGCTGACAAAGTGATGCTGTAGACTGAATGTTTGTGTCTCCCCAACATTCATATGTTGAAACATCACCCCTAGTGTGATGGTATTAGAAGGTGGGGCTTCTGAGAGGTCATGAGGGTGGAGCCCCAATGATGGGATTAGTGTCCTTAGAAAAGAGACCCCAGGGAGCTCCCTCACCCCTCCCACCACATAAGGTCTGAGCAAGAAGATGCTGTCTATGAAACAGGAAGCAAGTCCTCACCAGACACCCAATCTGCCAGCACCTTGAGCCTGGACTTTCAGCCTCCAGAACTGAGAGAAATAACTGTCTGCTGTTTGTGAGCCACAAACTAGAAAATCCACTTCTAGAAATCCTTCTTAAAGAAAAATCAGGAGCTATTTAAGAAGTGAACTATGAGATTTTTGTGATGAGAACAGCCTTATAAAGTTACTTATAAAAATTGTTTAATAATAGAAACCTTGCTGTAGCTGGTTTAGCTCAGTGGATAGAGCATCAGCCTGAGGACTGAAGGGTCCTGGGCTTGATTCCAGTGAAGGGCACGTACCTTGGTTGCAGGCTCCTCCCCACCAGGGCCCTGGTCAGGGCTCCTGCAGGAGGCAACTAATCAATGTGCTTCTCTCACATCGATGTTTCTGTCTTTCTCTCTCTTCCACTCTCTCTAAAAATCAATGGGCAAATATCCCCGGGTGAGGATAAAAATAAAAATAAAAGAAACCTTGGTTACATGTATGAGGGTTCATCTATGCACTGAAATATATGTAGCCTTTCCAAGTGAAACTTTACAATCTTAATTAATGATGTGAGAAATTCTCATTAAATATCTTAAGTCAAAATAGCAGTTTGCAAATCAGAGATAATCACTATTGAAGTTTTTATTGAGTTTTTCTCCACATATATTCATATACTTTAACGATATATTTTGGTTCTGCTTTATCTCTGTATTGTAGGAACTCATATTATTATTCTTATAATTGTATTTATGATCAGAAGACCTGTATGAAAATATAAAAGAACACTTCTATTCTCTGGGTCAGTACACTCGGCAGAAAGGTGGACCTGAGTTTTGAGAATATTTTTTCTGAGTTTTCCCGTCTGTGAAAAAATGGAAAAAGGAGACACAGAAGAAGTACCCTACTGCTCTCATCAGCCACATAGGTTTAATGTCCCAGGTATGGCTTCCTGGTCAGCTTTCTTCTCACTCTACAGACTGTCCCTAGGAGATTCCCGAGAGCCCTGACATCAAGTCTATGTGCAAACCAGTGGCTCACAGATCTACATGCTTGACCTAGAACTCTGTGGTGAGTGCCAGACTGCTTCAAGCTAAAAATTCAAGCTCCTTAGAATGACCTACAAGACCTTCTACGATCTTGTCACTACATTTGTCATCTATATCATCACTTACCACACACACACACACACACACACACACACACACACACACCCTGAAAGCTCCAGCAGCACTAATCTATATTCATTTCTCTTGATGAGCACTATTTCATGTTCTATTTCAGGATATATACCTAGGAGACATACACATAAATGTTCATAAACAGCAGTGTTCAAAAGAGACAAAAATACTGGAATAGACAATAAATACTAGTATCCATTAATAGTAGAATGAGCAAGTAAATTATAGGATAACCATGCAATAGAATGGACTAGAGAAACAAAAGTAAATAGACTACAATTACATATGTGAATATGGATACATCTCAAAAATAAAATGTTGCATTAAAAACATGAGTCACAAAATAACACAGTATATTCCATTTCCATAAAGGTCAAGACCAGACAGTCTGTGGCTTAGGGGTGTCTTCTGCATGTGCATGTGTGTGTGTTGAAAAGATGGAGAAACCACGGGGGTGCATCAGGTCAGCACAGCAGGGCCTTTCAGAAACTGGCAGAGTGAGTGTCCACTCAAACTGATTAGTGATGCTATGTGTGTTCACTTAATAACATTCTTCCATACATTCTTCTGCAGGTATAATATATTAAACTTCTTTTAATGCTTTCCCCCACAAAAAAAAGTGGGGAGTGGAGGAAGCAGAAGACTATTTCAGAGAGAGGAGGTAGCACATTTGAATGTCCTGAGACTTTGTCGTGGACCAAGATCCGGAAGGAGGCCAATGTGGAGCTGTAGCATGAAGAGACGATGGTGACTTTGACCCAAATGAGAACAATAAATTGAAGAAATACTCTGAATTTAGAAACAGGTTTTTATGAGCATGGTAAGAAAAAATAGATATTTCAAAAAAGATGCTTATGTTTGTGGCATCAGAGACCGAGCAGGGGTATAGAAATCATTTATGAGGATGAAGAAGGTTGGAAGAACAGATAGAGAAGATGAGGAAAGACACATGGTGAGGTTTTGAACAAGGTAGTTTTAATACACCCATAACCCAGCCCAAGCAAGCACCAGGTAAATAGGCTTGGATCACAACACACATGTGGTCTGAGATACCAATTAGCTTGAAAGAGTTGATTAGTAGATATCTTTTTTAACACAACTTACATTACCCGGCTATAGTACAATTAATTTAGGTAAGGATGAATCACAAAATATCTAAAAACAAACCAAACTATTTCAAAAATTTAAAACACATAAATATTTCATTACTCATGGAGGAAATCATAATGTCAATAAAAAAATACTTAGGACTGGAGTACAATAAAAACGATCAAAAATTGTAGATGCTGCTGAAGCACTACTTACAGGAGATTTAAACTTAAATGTTCACATAGAAAGGAAGAATGGCAGAAAATTGATGAGTTAAGCTTTCAACTTCAGAGTATGCCAAAGATCAGTCAAAGAAGCTCAAAGAAAATAGAGAATAACAACAAAAGGGGCAGAAATCAATGAAATAGATAACAATACGAAGACACAATAGAAAGCAATAAAGGGCAGAAAATTGTTTGGAAGTATATGTTCTAAACTATTAACAGAAGCTGCCTCTCTGGAAAGGAGAGTGAAATTGTGATCAGAGTGTTGGGTTAGGACAGAAAAGGGGAAATTTTATTTTATATCATATATATGACTTGCTCTAATTTGTATCATATTATCATATATAATTTGCATTTTACAATAAAATATATAAATATATTTTAATATTAAAAACAAATATAAAGGGAATAACACATTCTACATGTTCCAAAAACTTTTTCATGAAGATGGAAAGAGAGAACAATGTTAAGAATGCATAATTATGTCTATACATCATTTTAATGAAAGCAACATTAATCTCTGGCAGAAAAAAAATCACAATAAAGTCCTAACTGTATTTGAACATCCTTATGATAGTTGTCTTTTTAAATCATGTTTCTGCAGCCCAATAAATCTCTAATGGTATAATATCATGCAAGAGGAATTAAGTGCAAATAATTGTTTCCTTCAACAGAAATTTACTGAGTAACTACTATATCCCAGACAAGTGCTCAGTCTTAGTTTTACAAAGATGAAAAACACTGCAAAAAATAAAAAGACATTTACTTACACAATTTACATTGTAGTTAAAAACAAAAAACAAGTAAAGGGAATAAAGTAATGACATATTGTGATACTAGAGGCCCGGTGCACAAAAATTTGTGCACTTGGGGGGGTCCCTCAGCCTGTTCTATGCCCTCTCGCAGTCTGGGACCCCTTGGGGGATGACCACCTGCTAGCTTAGGCCTGCTCCCTGGGGGATCGTGCCCAAGCTGGCAGTCAGACATCCCTCTGGCAACCCGGCAGCCCTCGGGGATGTCCACTTGCCAGCAGGGAGCAGACCTAAGCTGCAGTCGGACATCCTTAGTGATGCTGAGGAGGCAGGAGAGGCTCCCGCCACCACCGCTGTACTGGCAGCTGGCAGCCTGGCTTGTGGCTGAGCAGAGCTCCCTCTGTGGGAGCGCACTGACCACCAGGAGGCAGCTCCTGCATTGAGCGCCTGCCCCCTGGTGGTCAGTGTGTGTCATAGTGACCAGTCAATCCCAGTCGTTCTGCTGTTAGGGTCAATTTTCATATTACCCTTTTATCATATAGGACTAGAGGCCCAGTGCACAATAATTTGTGCACTCGGGAGGGCGGGGGGTCCCTCAGCCCGGCCTGTGCACTCTCGCAGTCTGGGACCCCTCAGGAGATAACGACCTGCTGGCTTAGGCCTGCTCCCGGGTGGCAGAGGGCAGGCCCAATCCCTAGGTGCAGCCCCTGGTTGGGCTCAGAGCAGGGCCAATTGGGAAGTTGGGGCGCCCCCCCCCCCCCGTCATGCACAGAGCAGGGCGGATTGGGAGGTTGCAATGCCACCCTCAGCCACGCTCAGGGTAGGGCCAATTGGGGGGTTGGGGCACCGCCCCTTGTCACACTCAAGGCAGAGTCGATGGGGAGGTTGCGGCGCCACCCCCTGTCACGCACAGAGCAGGGCCCATCAGGGGGTTGGGGAGCTCCCACCTGTCACTCACAGAGTAGGGCCGATAGGGGAGTTGGCACACCGCCCCCTGTCACACACAGAGCAGGGCTGATCATGGGGTTTGGGCGCCGCCCTCTATCACCCACAGAGCAGGGCCGATCAGGGGGTTGCGGCGCCGCCACTGTCACACTCAGGGCAGGGCCCATGGGGAAGTTATGGTTCTACCCCATCACACACAGAGCAGGGCCCTTGGGGGGGTGGGGGGGTTGGGGCGCCGCCCTCTATCACCCACAGAGCAGGGCCGATCAGGGGGTTGGGACGCCTTCCCCTGTCACAAACAGAGCAGGGCGGATAGGGAGGTTGTGGCCCCGCCCCCTGTCATGCTGATCCCAGTGCCGGGAGGCATATTACCCTTTTACTATATAGAATAGAGGCCTGGTGCACAGTTGGGGGCCGGCTGGTTTTCCCTGAAGGGTGTCCTGGATCAGGGTAGGGGTCCCCACTGGGGTGCCTGGCCAGTCTGGGTGAGGGGCTGAGGGCTGTTTTCAGGCTGGGACTGAAGCTCTCAACTGCTCCTTTTTTTTCTTTTTTTCTTTTTTATTCTGGGCCAGCTTTAGCTCTGAGGCTCCAGCTCTTAGGCCTCCGCTCCTGAAAGCAGGTATCTGATTTGTTTCGGTTCTCGAAACTCTGTATCAACTCCAGCTCTGAGATCCCAGCCGGCTGAAAGCTGGTTTCTAGAGTGTCTGTATTTGTTACAATGTTTGAAACTGCAGGCTCAGAGGCCTGCAGCGGCAGGCGGGGAACGTTGGAGTCCTCTGTCACTGAAGCAAGCAAGACTCCTGTTAGTTTCAAGCTGCCTGGCTGCCGGCTGCCATCTTGGCTGACAGTTAATTTGCATATTGCCCTGATTAGCCAATGGGAAGGGTAGCGGTCGTACGCCAATTACCATGTTTCTATTTTATTAGTGTAGATGTTCTCTGAATGGTGTGAGAGTATAATGGAGGACAAGAAATTCCTCTCCCAAGAGTTAAATTAAAGATGCATTTTCAAGATGGGAAGACGTGAGCCCTTGGAAGAGAAAAGGCAAAAATCTGAAGGCACATGAAGGAAAGCATGTGCAAAGGCCCTGAAGCAGAATCCTAGCACATCTGAGAAGAAGAGCAGGCTGATGGTGCTGCCACGTGCTGAGTGGAGGGCCAGACCAGGAGACTAATCAGAGAGGAGGCAGCAGCAAAATCAAATGGGGACTTTGGGCTATAAGATGTTGTTTTTATTTTATTTTATTCTTAGATAGCACAGAATATGTATTCAGGAACTAAAGGACTCTCCTTGAGCGTCTTTCCCTAGCCAGTTTGGCTCAATGGATAGAGCATTGGCCTTTCGACTGAAAGGTCCCAGGTTCAATTCCAGTCAAGGGCACATGCCCGTATTGCGGGCTTGATCCCGAGTAGGGGGTGTGCAGGAGGCAGCCAATCAATGATTCTCTATCATCATTGATGTTTCTGTCTCTCTCTTCCTCTCTGAAAACAATAATAAATTTAAAAAAAAAAAAAGATCTTCTTAATTCCCCTGTGTGATAAATCCTACCCACTTCACGTATTGGGCAGTTGTTTTTTTTTTTTGGGGGGGGGGGGTTCTCTGTGGTCATTTTATAGTCGTAAATCTTAATTTCTTTCTAAATTATTAAGTGCCTCTTCTCAAACAAGGAGTGTGTCTCCAATTTATTTGATACCATTCCATAAGGCTGGAAGCACATCAGTTTTTTCATTTGTTGGAGCGAATGCTTATATTTCTGTTCCCATCTGTCATGGACTGCTTTCCTTCCCTTCTCTGTCAGTGTGG
Source organism: Myotis nattereri (assembly GCF_964212035.1). Lineage (NCBI taxonomy): Eukaryota > Metazoa > Chordata > Mammalia > Chiroptera > Vespertilionidae > Myotis > Myotis nattereri. The sequence continues at coordinate 152,219,243 of NC_138075.1, forward strand.
CTGTGAGATAAGGCTCTGGGTGTGTTCATAAACCCACCCTCCACACCTGGACTCCCTGCTGGCTTACTGTTCCTGACATGGCATGTCATTTACAGCTAACAACCCTGCACATGTGGCCACACTTCATCCTTACCCCATCTGGCTGGACCACACAGAGGGAGCCCACAGGCTATGCAAGATTACTCCCAATTTAAAGACCTGTGCCATCAGCCAAGAAAAAAGAGGGAAGAAAGGTCAAGGAGCTCTACATCCTTAAGCACTGGGTGAGCCCTTCCTGTTAACCATCCATGTGCTTCAAATTGAATATGCAAAACACCACTCAGATTGAGCAGCCCCATGAGAGCAATCAGCACAGGAAGAGAGTTCAATCTAGACTGTGCCATCTTCACCCCACGATGGCACTTGTAATCAGTCCCTCCCCTCAGAGATCAAGGAAATCCACATCCATTGACAAGCAGCATGTAGACATCTCCTTGATTTTCTGTCATAAATAATATATCTAGGCAAGAAAATTATATGCAGTTGTCTCTCCTTATCCATGGGAGGTAGGTTCCAAGCCCCTGATGAATGCCTGAAATCATAGATAGCATGGGGCCCTATATATACTATGTTGTTGTTTTTCCAACATGTGCATTCCAATGACAAAATTTAATTTATAAATTAGACACAGTGAGAAATTTACAACAATAACAAATAACCAAAACAAGGGTAACAATTGACTATAATAAAAGTTATGTGAATGTGTGTTCTCTCTCTCTCAAAGTCTCTACTCCACTGTGCATGCAGTGTTGAAACACTGAACAAAAGGATGAATCACAGCCTGGGAGGGATGAAGAGGGACAGCACAAGATTTTATTGTGCTTCGGCACACTATTGAAAACTTATGAATTGTTAATCTCTGGAATTTTTCATTTAATATTTTCAGACCACGGTTGACCATGGGCAACTGAAACTATAGAAAGCAAAACTGCAGATAAGGGGGCTACTGTCATTGATTTCATGTTCTATTGTCTGGACAAGTGTGTCTTTTTTGTTTTTGTTTTATCTTCGGAGATAGTGGATCTGACCCCACAATGAATGATGAGGCTTGCCAAGCAGTACACTGAAATATGGAGCTTCTTGCTGGTGCTTCTTTGATACACAGTGTGTCTTAGAAGCAGCTCTGTCTTTCCAACCTGTTTGACACCGACTCATTTTTCCTTTGATTCATCCAGCACCAACCAGGATTCCCTTCAGTGTGACACATTGTGCACATCATCTGTAGCTCCTTCTATCAAGGGAGGGACCTAACTCATAATATTGTCAGAAATTGAAGTATGAGTGACGTCCCCAGCATTACAAAGCCCAGATCGCTCTCGGCTGCTTACATGGAACAATTTGTGTGATCTGACTGCCATTTCAGGAGCCTCCTCCTCCTCCAAGTTCCTCCCATGGTCCTTGTTTAAGCCTCTTCTGTAATCCCACATCACTCTATGTCCAGCTCCATGGCACCATCACGCCCGTGACATGCCCCTGGAGCATGAGCTCCTTGAGGGTGAAAACTGTGTGTCTTGATCATCTTTGTGTTCCCAGTGGCTGCCAGGTTGCCTGAACATGAAGCATTGCCATGACCCTCTAGTGGCTAGAGGAGCACGCTACGTCCACCCTATGTTGCACTTCACAGTGTTGCCTTCATCTGGCAAGGAGAATGGAGCCAGTGGAGTTCATTGTTGGCAGGAGGACAGCAGCTTTAAACCTGAGCTGCTGTTGGGAATTAAACCAAAAGCCAAAAGCCCGGACAACAGGTGTCTCCAGAGACTGCTCCAGGTACCCTGGGATGTGTGGTCACCCTGATTATAGGGCATAGGAAAGACATGATAACAGAGGACGCGAGCAAATTGATCCAGGTCACAGTAATAATTTCCAACAAGGGAGGCTTGGGAAGAGCTGAGACTAATTCAGTGAAGGTCTTTTGGTTGCAAGTACCAGAAACCAACTCCAACGCTGTGTCATTTGAGCAAAAGGGGACCAACTGGGAGGATATTTATAAACATATCTACAGGCACAATCCACATTCTCTCTCTCTTTTCTCTCCCGTCTCCTTCCCTCACCTCACCTCTCCTCCCCTCCCCTCTTCTTCTTTCTTTGGTTCCTTTTTCTCCATCTAGAAACATGTTTAGCACTTTAAGCAACAACAGTGAAACACTCATTTGACCCCATTTTATTTCTCCACAACTTCTTAATCTCTCTCCCTTCTCAAACTTCTTGAAATATTTACAATCTTTTCTCTAAAGTATTCTCACCCCCCTTAGGCATTACTTGTCCTCACAACACTGAAAACTTGTCGTTGTTGAGGGGACCAATAGTCTCCTAATGGCTAAGCCACTGAATTTTTTACAGAGGTCTCCGTAGCATTTGATACTTTGAATCACTTGATTCATAACAATATGAATATAAATAATACTGATATTAAAAAACTAACGAGTACCTCTATCATCTTCCCCTCAAACCCATTGCCCCAGTTTAATCATGATGAAATCACCAAACCAGTCCCAAATGAAAGACATTCTACAAAATACCTGATCAGTACTCCTCAGAACTGTCAAAGTTATCAGGAGAAAGAAAATCTTAGAAACTGTCAGCCAAGAAGAGTCTAAAGATACCTGGATCATTAAATGTAATATGGCTTGGCGGGATCCTGGTGCAGAGAAAGGACACTATGTAAAATCTAAAGAAATCTGAATAAACTATGGACAATTCTTTAAAATGAAGCATAAATATTGGTTCATTAATTGAAGCAAATGTACCACGCTAATGCAAGATGTTAATTATAGGAAAAACTGTATATGAGGCATATGGGAACTCTATAGACTATCTCTACAACTTTTCTTTAAAACTAAAACTGTTACAACTTTAAAAGGTTATTTTATTTTTTAAAAAAAATCCAATAATATAAAATTTCTGGATATGACATTCTTTAACAAAAAACCAAAGTGGTTTCCTCATATAGGAAACATAATATTACCAAATTGAGGATGCTACTGAAGAGTTAAAAATCAATAGTATATGCCCAACTGGCATGTCTCAGTGGATTGAGCATCCTCCCATGCACCAAGAGGTTGCTGCTTTGATTCCTAGTCAGGGCATATGCCTGGGTTGCCATCCCTAGTAGGGGGCATGCAGGATGCAACCAATCAATGTTTATCATAAATGTTTCTACTCTCCCTCTCCCTCCTCTCTCTCTAAAATATCAATAAAAACATATTTTAAAAAATATTTTTAAAATCAACTATATATATATATATATATATTTCCATAAATGATTATGTTTTTGTTTGTTATCAGCTGATTATATTTCAGAATAAATGTGTTGATTAAATTAAAATGCACAAATGGGAAGTAAAAATTATGTAAATTTCCTTCATTTCTCATGTGTGTGTGTGTGTGTGTGCTAAAGAAGAAACATGCTTCATGGAAATGTATGGGTTGACATTACAGTATAATCATAGTTTATCATGTAAATGCATATTTATATTTTTAAAAGGTGTATTATGTAAATCATTTGGGGAACATACAAAAAAAGCAGATTATTTACCAGCCAGAAACTTAGGCATTTAGAAACATGTTGAAAAGCTTATTCTTCAAATGAGAGACCATAAGGCTCATCCTAGTTGGGATGGTTGATCACACCAGTGTGTGCTTTATTTAGACAAAATATGCAGGGAGCTTCCTTGTGTGATGAGAATCTAAATGTGCACAACAGCAGCAAATTTCCAATCATTGTTTTAAATCTCCTGCACAACTTTAAAATCACCAGCCCCATTCTTGGAGATTTTTCTAGGATTTATTCTCTGGAATATGAGAAAACAATTACTCATTTACTCAGTTTACAGTTGTATGTGAAACACAGAGTTTATTCTTGTATTATTATTTGTTAATTATTATATTATTTTCCATACAAACAACTGTAAACCTACATTTGCCCACCCCTGTATGTATAAACATCCATTGATGTTGGCCCCAGAGTTTCCCATGTGTAGAGGGTTGAGTTTTCTTTCCTGCCTTCTGCCTTTCCCCCTAAAGTGCAAATACCTCTGGGAGCTGAGAAGGCAGGAATATGACCAGCTGTGGGAATCTAGTCTTCAAATTATTTTCCCCAGTATATTGGCATTTGCTTCTAAAATGTGTTAGCTGCCTTGAGAATTGATTGGCCTTCCCTAAAGGTTATGCTTGGGGCACAAGCAAGGGAGCTTGAGAATAAGGCAGAGGTACCCAAAGGCACCCCTTTCAAGAATGAGTGAGCAGTGATGGCTGGAGAAACTCCATTCTGTAACCTGGAAAAAAATATCCAACCTGGGCACTCCAAGAATTCCTCAAGGGTTTGCCAAGAGCATCTGCTCTTATATCCGAGCAGCCAAGGGTGGCTTCCATTAGGGCCCACAGGACCTGAGACAGCGGTGCTCTGGGTGGATGAGAAATGCTGTTCAGCCTTCGGAGCCTGGGTGTCCAAGGGTCTAAGACTGTAGGGGTTGGCAACAAGAGATGTGTAGCAAGCTGGCATAGCCCTAACCATGGAGGCAGGAGGTTCCAACTAAAAACACCCCCCTCTTCTCCATTCACATTTAAAATCAATCAAGAGACAGATAAAGGAGTTAGGCAGATAAAGGACAAAATATCCTTTTTACACTGATAAAGCCGTGGGAAAATGTGGCTCATTCACCCAGTGAGAGAGTTTATATTTCACCTCCACATTAAGAAGACTTATCCCAAAAGTCATAGTAAACTGGCCGCATTGACCAATTGTCCCGTAGTGGGACTGGCCTTTAAGAATCATGGCACAGCGCAGCCGGCATGGCTCTGCGGCTAAGTGTCAACCTATGAACCAGGAGGTCACAGTGTGATCCTCGGTTAGAGCACATGCCCAGGCTCAATCCCTAGTGGGGGGGATGCAGGAGGCAGCTGGTCAATGATTCTCACTCTCATCATTGATGTTTCTATCTCTCTCTCCCTCACTCTCTGATATCAATATAAAAAAGCATCATGGCACAAAGGAGCTCAGAATATGCTTCCTGCCGGCAGCTGGTGTCCAGTCCCAGCATAGGGAACAGGTAATTTTGCTGAGCCCGCTCTCCATCCTCCAGTGAGATAACCTAGGAGGGAAGAAGGGCAGGACAACCAGAGGGTTACTTTTATAAAGGGAAAGGGGTGAAAGAGACTGTGTCTTTGGCTGTAGAAAAAAACGAAAGACCATAGTCATTTGTCTTTGGGGGAAGATTAATCTTTGTTCCTAGCCCTGAGCTAACCGCTAAGGGCTGGGAAGATACAATGAAATGCAAGGCAGGGTCTTTGTTTCCTGGAGTTTGCAATCTAGCTGAAGAGGCAAAACATGTGGGACACTTTAGGTAACAACTCACAACATATTACTAATCATTCAAATCAAAGAGACATGGCGGAGGTTTGTGAACTCGGGGAAAGGAAAAACAGTATCCACTATGTCAGGAAACCAAGTCTCTTCCAGGTGGACCTGAATGGATGGGGAGTGCTTGGCAAGGAGGAGTTCAGGAAGCAGGGATTCTGTGTGCCTGCATGTGTGTGTGCTGGTGTGTGAGAGCTGGAGTGAGAACAGAGTGTCCAGACGCTGGGGAAGGCCTGGCCTGGCTGTCCTGGAGGGCTTCTGTGGCAGAGAAAGGGAGGACCGATATGCACGTGGGCTGCCCAGTGCACTGCCTTCCCTTTAGTAAGTGTTCAAACACGGGTGGGTTGACCATTGGCCAGTCATTTCTCTCGCTTTTTTCTAGGTAGCAGCACATCCCCTAACTTTGATTATGCTATGTGCCCACTAAGTACTCCTGGTTCATTCATGGCTTTAATGAAAGACCGGCCTGTCTATAGCATGACGCCCACAACGCACCATGACTTTGAGGAGAGGATGTCAACCAGGCAGTGTCTGGCCACCATGGGGAGTGCCGGCTCAGCCCTGTGTCTCAGCGAGTGAGAGTTTTATTGTGCTGACACACAGTGTGATTGAGCAGAGGCAGGGTAGTGTTGGCAAGAAATGGGAAACTGGCTGGGATGAAAGTATTATTGAAAATGTCCAGGCTGTCTAGACAGTGCCAAGGGGTATCTGATGGAGGCTGAGATTTCGTGGGATTTTTTTCTCCAGGTCTACAGAGATATAATTGACACACAACATTGTGTGCGTTTAATGTGTGCAACCTATTTATCTGATACATTTATAAATCGCAAAATGATAACCATCATAGTATTAGCTAACATCTCCATTCTGTTGCCTAGTTATCATTTTTTTTTGAGGGGGTGGGGTGAGAACATTTAAGATCTACTCTTAGCCAGAGTCAAGTATTTGGGGATATTCTTACGTACGCTCCACACTCAAAGGTTATCTATTTCTTATAACTTAAACTGTTCACAGCCTGTGTTAAGTGCTTGTCACACGTATGGAGAACTAGAGATACAGATAAGCATATAAGCACTCACCTACATCTCTATAATTCTGGATTAATGGATTAATGATTACATTCTGGAAATATTCTTTAGGAGAAATAAACATAAATAGAGATGAAAGAATCAAAGAAAATGAAAGCAAGTCTTTTAACCAATCATCAGCTCATATTAGAGTAAATTATGCGTAGTAGCTTGATGACATGTAATGAAGCCACTAAATTAATTTACACCACACTATATACCAAGTACCTGTTATTTCCAAGCATGACTAGTTTAAAGTAGCATGAAAAAATTCTCATGCCATAATGTTATGTGAAAACAGGACAAAGTTAGATATGAAGTATGCTTGTAAGCATAACCATGTAAACCACCCCCTTCCCAAATGGATGCCTGGGTTCAGACTTGAAAATATATTTAAGAGTATGCTTCAGTGGTGGGATTGCGTTCAATTTTATGTACTTCTCCATATTTTTTATGTTTTTAAAATTTCTTAATAAAGATAAAATTAAACAAGATTCTAATCTAAAGGCGGGGCTACCAGCAAACAAGTAAAATTGTTCTAATTCAACTGATGAGATGGTCCTGGGCCTTATAGCCAAGGGCTGAGGCAAGACGAGGGTTGCAGATCTATTTCCCATTTTGCTTTACTCTTATTTCTGATGATGCCAAGGAGACAGAGAGAGAATTCAACTTATTTGTCTTAAACAGAGGCTGACTTCAGCAGAACCTTGTCATGCCTAGGATCGTCCAGATTCATTCAGACTGGCTGGGCTCCAGGGTCTATACTTGGCAAACCTCTCCGGAGTTTGATAGAAATACAGCATGTAGATGATGTCATGCCATTGTTTTTGAGGCTGAAATTGCTCTCGGTGAAGGTACAATGCTTACGATTTTTAAAAGTTATAGCATTAAGACACAGGGCATTTTTCTACAGTGTATAGAAACTTTTGGTCTAGCTTTACTCCAAGCCTCTACTTTCTAAAAACAATCATTGGACACAATCTACACTCTGTATTCTACTAAGGAAATGCACAACTTCTTGAGAACGTCTGAGCAGAGCTTCCAACTTGTACAGGTTAACCTCAGACATTTAAAGTAAAGGTTTTGATGAGATCTGAGCAGAGTTGCAGGTAAGCAGCACAGTGAATACAAAGAAAGTGTCTGTCATTTGTGATGTGACAGGTTAGGAGCTTTGAAGAGTGAAGGTGCATCAGAGTTGGTGTTCCTTGTGTTTAATAACCTATAGTGTCATGAAATTTAAAATAATGAAATTGTAAAAGATTTCTGTAGCTTGTAAGCATGGGTTGGTAAATGTTTATACATCTCATCTCACAAAATAAGGCCTGTTATCTCAATGGAGTAGCATTGACTGAGGGTTTACTCTGTTCTCGGTGTTATTCAGAGCCAAGCACATACAGTGGCCAACAAATCAGTCTGAATCCTTAGTTCTAATAAATTTAATTTTCAGTGGCAGGATACAGACAATAAGTAATTATACAAGTAACTGAGCAATGGGATGTCGGGAGTTCCTGTGCAAAAAAAACCAAACAAACAAAAACAACAACAACAACAACAACAACAAAAAACAAAAAAAAAAAACAAAAAAACACCATAGACTATTTAAATCTATTTCCAGTAAAGGCCTCTACAAGAAAGTGACCATGGGGGGGGGGGGGGGGGGCGGGGATTCCAACAACAATGTCAGTGGTGTAGAGATCAGATATTCTGAGCCATATGAAATAATCACTGGAAAAGCCGCAGAGGCGTAGGCATGAGAGGTTTCAGAGTTGCATCTGCTTCGCCAGAGTTCTGCCCATTGTGTAAAATCAGCTGAGCTGCAGTGTAGTCCATGCCTATTAATTTAAGCAAGTGGTAGGCTAGTCCTGACTTCAGGTGTGAAAGGCACACATCTACACTGCACTTCAGTCCCAGGAATGATATCGGCCCACAATCCCTTGTCTGAAATCCTTGGAGCCCAGCACATTTTAGAATTAGGAAATTTGCAGATTTCAGAAAAAGTGGTGTCTTGTTTGATGATACATTATATTGTAAGTGTCTGGGCGGGACTTGGAAATCAAATACAGCTGATCCTCCTTCTTAGCCTATTCAGGTTGCTATACTGGTAACACCCCTCAGGCTGGCATATACACAACAGAAGTTTCTTTCTCACAGTTCCAGAAGCTGAAGTCCTCTGAGGTCAGGGCCCAGCAGCGGTTCTGGTGAGGACCTTCTTCCAGGTTGCAAAGGGTGTCTTCTCACATGGGCCCAATGCTTTAAAAGCCAAAACTCAAAATGTCAGAGTGTGGAGTAAGGAAAGATTTATTAATAAAGAAGGCACCAGTCGAGAAGATGGGAGACTTAGTTGTGCCCCAAATCCATCTTACTGCAGGACTAGGTTAAGGGTATATAAGGGTTTAGGGGGAACAGGTATGCAGAAGTGCTGGTGGGACAATTTACAATTGGGGGACCCTGGAGGGTGGCCATTTATGGTAAAGGGGCATCAACACCTGATCTTCCTAGACAACAGGCTTTTGCTCCTGAAAGGGTTCCAGCTTCCAAGTTCCGGTCATGTCCCAGTCCTTTGCTTCCATAGGGGATGGGAGGAGCTGTTAGTGTCTGGTGCAGCTGGTGGTGAGAGTTCTCTCCTCTGTGCATGCTTAGGCTGCATGACTGATGGTTTGGTCTATTGTCTCAGAAAAGCAACTCAGCATCGCATCAAATTGGATAGGGCCATTTTGAGCTGGGCATGTATCTATTGAGATGGACTTGAACTCCCTATGGTTAACTGGGCCTAAATTCAAAATTAGAATCTAGTAGTAGCTGTTTACTCACAAGGGCATCTCACTCACTCAACATACCCTGAGGAACCAGAGATATACCCTCTCAGCTTCTGCCCTGTTACCACCATTTGAGGCACCCACTGCAGGGAAGTTCCTTGTCCTATCATCACCATAACTACCACTCAACCAATAGACTGAGACCCTTCCCATCCAATCAGAACTGCACATTTGTATCTGCAGCAACCAATCCAACTGATCACACTTGAAGTTCTTATTTGCATAAATGGACCTGATTACAGCTTGGGCAGAAAACATTCTCTGTGAAAGACAGCCTCCTATTTGTCTTGGCAGAACACAATTTCAGTTTGTGCCCCAATTTGCAAACTGTTTTATTGAATAAAGTTTCTTCTTTTTTTCCAGTACCTTTGGGTGGATTTTTGTTAACAAAGAGCAGAGAGCAAGTTCTCTCGTGACTCTTGTAAGGGCACTAATCCCATCCTGAGTGCTCCAACCTCATGACCTCAACTTATCCTAATTGCCTTCCAAAGGCCCCATCTCCAATAGCATCATATTGGGGGATAGGGTTTCAACAAATGAATTTGGGGAGGACATAAGCATTCAGTCCATAACATCTCATTATTTGCAGATTCCGTATTTGCACATTTGCCTACTTACTAAAATGTATCTGTAATCCTAAAATTAATACAGCAGTTCTTATACAGTTGGTCATGGGTAGAGTAGCGAAACCCTGAGTTAGTGCACCTGTTCCCAGCTGTTGTTGAACAGGTGGCGTTCTGCATGCCTGCTCCAGCTCTTACCCCACAAACAGGTGTTCAGTACACGGTTTATTTAGTGCCATAGTTTTCAGATTCCTGTGATTCACTGTTTAAAATGACCCCAACCATAGTGAGGAAGTGTTGTCTGCTGTTCTAAAAGCAAAAAGGCTGTGATATGCCTTATGAAGAAAATGCATGTTAGGTAAGCTTTGTTCATGCATGAATCATAGTACTGTTAGCCATGAGTTTCATGTTAATGACTCAGCAATATATAGGAAGGTGTCTTTGAACAGAAACACACATAAAACAAGGTTACGTGTTGATTGGCTGACCAAAATACTGTGACCAGAGGCCTAACAGGAACCCAGCCCCATGTGTCTCCAGGAACGATGTTTCAGTACCCCACAACTCAGTGTTCACGGTGACTCTATAGAACAGAACTAGCATGAGTAACCATAGTCAGCTATACATTGAGAGTTGCTCCAAGCAAAGTTCACTGTGCACTTACCACAAAACACTAAAGGACAAATTATAGGAGATTTATTAAAGCCAATTCTTGCTTTCTCATATTACTGGTGTGCAGACAAAGCATGGGCCAGTGAAATCAACAGATACTATTTTTTAAAAAGACACTATTAAAATGTCACCTAAATTAATAGTTACAACTCTCTTTCCATCAGATCCTTCATCAGGACAGCTGATGAGTAGGAAATTGGTTGATTTTAATCTCACCTCCTATCTCTCTCCTGGCTCTTCCTTGGGGATGGCGCTAGTGAGAAGGAAAATGACCAAACTCTGGCAGCAGAATAAGAGGGTCTGCACACAGCACTTGTGTAACAAGGATGATTAAGTATTGACTATAAAGTAGAAGAGTAATTTGGAGGATATATATGAAATACATATGAACATATATAAATAAAACATATAAACATATACATATGAAAGACATTCCTATTTTTAAAATATTTATTTTATCAATAAATGTGTGGCCATTTTCCAATTAAAAATAAAATAAAAATTAATTTATATTATAAATGTTTGTGTGGAAATTAAGATTTAACACTATATATTTAAAAGGCATAAAATGTGCTTTTTCATTTTAGGGTTATTGTCCTAGGTATGTGTTTGAGTGGAAATCTATTCCTGAGCAATTTAGAAGCAACTTAAAAAGCAGTTTAGGAATGCTTCCTGTTTTATGCCTTTTGAATGAGATGGTGTTGATGTTAACTTAGCACACCATATATCCAGATGTCATATAAATATCTTGAGCTGTGTGTGTATAATATACATACTTTATGCCATATCAATTTTAGAAACAGCAACCTCTTTAGCTACGTAGCTTCAGATCACAGAAAGGTTTGGAGAGAATTAAAATTAATTTCACCATTTTGATGGATTTTATTGTTTGAGCTTTAAATGTATAGCCATTGTGGTGATTATTAGAAAAATAATTACATATACACTAAATTATTTGAAATATTTTTATTGCTGAGAATCTTAAAAATATATTATTTTGCATATGCCCTTAATTTCCTGATTGATCTTTACTAATTCACATCATCAGTCAAGATTTAATCCTAAATCCATGAAGGAATAGTAACGTTGAAAGTTGCAAATACACAGTTATTGCTGTTACAGAGAAGGTCTTTCATAGTCAATGTTTCTTGACTTCTTTGGGATGTAGGCAAAGAAGTTATACTTTGGGGACCTTAGACAACACAATCACTCTGTCTAGCCAGTAGCCAGCACCAGAGACTAATAGATATGTTCACTCCAAGATCCCAGGCACAAGGGAAGTCTCTGTGAGCCCACACCTGTGATTCTCACCTACATTAAGGAAGCAAAGAATTCAGAGGAGCAGGGAGAACATCAGATAATTGCCCAACTGCTCAAAATGGGGCTGGAGAAAGGGGATGTCTTCTGCACAGGGAGTAGAGGTATTGAGTAGGGCCATAAAACTCCATGCACATGGTCCAGGCTCAGGCACCACCACAGGCCAAGAGTAAAGTCTGTGGACACCCAGGCTTGGGATGCACAGCTGATGAGCAATTCTATCTCATTTCTTTTCTCCTTACAAAAAAAAAGAACAAACCCCTTCTTTTAAAAAGCATGCCTCTTCTCTGGTCAGTGTGGCTCCTTGTATTCTGGGCTAAAAACTGGAAGGCAGTGTGCTCAATCCTTTATTAAGAAATCCATGGTTACTCCTTAAACAGGGGTATAAAAGACATAAAATATCTAATAAGGATACATTTTGGTAAAGAAATGAAATGGAGACTATCCATCTAAACACATGAATTGATTAATTTTAACCTTGTCTCCAACATTGCCATTAAGCACATCCCAGATAAATCTTCCAAATGGAATTTGGTTAATGTTAGAAAACTTTGAGAGGAACATTGAAGAAACAGGGGTGAACACCTGTAGCTCTTCAACAACTAAAAAATAAGATATTGAAGGTGACAGTGAAAGTATCAGGATTGCCAGTCTGGAAAAGACAAGACTGTTTTTCTACAACTATGTCATCAAATTATGTAGTCGTCAAGGACAGAGTGAACAGCTTATTACAAAATGTGATGTCACCAATAAACATGAGCAGTCGTTGCACAGCACCTGGCACACAATGGGTTTCCTGAAGGAAAATCAATGACTGGACTCTCTTAGGTAAAGCACACTGCCCAGATTTTCTGTCTTTCCTCCAGAAAATAGAACTTGAGGACATGGGCTTACGTTTGTACATTTAGCTGAAGTTAATTATAAGAAGTAACCCTGCTGGTATTTCTGAGAACATTTGCTGAGAAAAGTCAAGCACTTGATTTTCCGTCAAATATTTAAGATTGGGAAGATTTAATTTTATTCCTACTTGATAGTGCTTGGGTCAACTGTAAAATTATAATATTTAAAATTCACTTCACAAGATTTTCTTTTAAGAAGATTATCTTATGGGGCTTAAAAAAGAAGTACATCACAATTTTAAGGATCCATCTATTGTTATAATCACTCCCTAGCTTTGCCAAGACCATTAACCTTGTCCCAGAGATAATCCACCTGTAATATTCAGTTTCCTTGGATTGTAGAGTAAAACATGAGCAAATGCATACTTAGTTTTTTCTAATGATTTCATTTTTATTTTATTTTTAAAATTTATCTTTATTGTTGAAAGTATTGCAGAATACCCCTTTTCTCCCATTGATCCCTTCTAGCCCGCACCTGCCACCCACACCAGACCTTCACCACACTATTGTCTGTGTCCATGGGTTATGCATATATGCATATAAGTTCCTTGGTTAATTTCTTCCCACTCATGCCTGCCTTCTCTCTGAGATCTGACAGTCTGTTTTCTTTTTTAAATACAATTTATATTTAGAGGTAGAAATTAATTTCTTTTTTAAAAAAGGGGGGGAGCATACCAATAATTAGAGCTTAAAGCAAAACTCAGGTGTTGGAATAGATGCTGAGAATGCATGAAAGGTGGCTGCAAAGTGGCTAAGAAATACAGTTCTCCTAATTTGCCAAGAGATTTCCAGGTCCAGCTCCTACTCAAATTCAAAGCCAGACAAGTTAAAGTTAATCAAGTGCAAAACCGCTTAAATTAATATATTGAAAATGAAGTGACAGAAGAAGTAGAGGCACCCTAAGCCTGTCCTCCTCCCTTTCCCCCACACCTCCGTCCCCCTGGGCTCTGGTGTGAGCTGTTTGGAAGAGAATTGCCATCCAAGTCCCTCCCTGTTGAGGGGCTTCATGCTCGGGCAGCTCCACCAAGGAGCACGTGGAGCCGCTGATGAGAGAGGCCAGCCATCGGAAACGCAATTCCGCACACACATATCCACCAAAATGGATTATTTCAGCCTCGTTGGTCACAGATCCTGTAGTTTTCCAGTGATTCATCTTACTATTAATAATGTCAGAGAATTTTAGGCCCTTGAATTAAATAATGACAAATAGGAGCCAGGGAGAGCACCCGGCTGAGGCAGGGCTGCATGTTTTGGCTTGCAGCACTCTCAGGCCTGACAAATCGGATCCCCGAAATAGTCTGTAAAGTCCTGAATTGATGCGGCTGTTGGTGAGGGAGAGAATTAGTGTTAAGCAGGCCAGCAGCCTACATTGTGTGAAGACGGAGGAAAGCCTCTTCAATAAATGCTGCGTCTGCGTTGGAAATGCTTGCAATGAGAGATGAGTGAGTCACAGAGGGAAGTAATGGGCTTCTGTCATTTCAGGGGCCACTGGTTAGGGCAAAGGGCTCCTCTGAGCTGTAGGACCCAGAGAGCTCGCAGAATGGGAATGGGGGTGGTCACATCACAGGCTGCTCATTTATAATCTAAAATAGTGAGGACCCAAGCCCCACAGGAGGGGTGAAGGCTGTTTGAAAGAGTGGCGGCATCCCAATTCTCCATGGCTGTGTTGGCAAGTCTTTGTGGTCATCACCCTCCCCTTTCCAGGCCCATCCCCATCAGCATGGCCAGGCCAGGCAGGAGATTGTCTTAAGATCTCAGTTATCCTCTATCCATGCCACATATAATAATTGTTTACTTGGGTCCTTAAAGATGAAATAAAGCGCATTTCTTTTTCCTAAACATTTCTGTAACCAATGACATTTCTGGAATGCTCAGATCACATGAGGCACAGAGAGCTGTGGAAATGTGCTAACTTAAAAGTACTATTAAAATATAATTTTAATTATTAGTGATACTTTCCTAAAATTCAAGGTTCCAATTTGTGTGATGTTGGAAATGTCAGTCTTTCTATATAGTATTTCTCTAATGAGTTCACCATGAACTTGATGAGCTAAATAGACCTTTGAGCATCTTCTGAACATGGCAGCACTGAGCTTGCTACAATTTCTCCTTCTTCTCGTTCATTTAAGAGACTTATACAGATGTTCCAGCTCGAGAACATTAAAGCAGATAAACTAACAGGCTTTATTCACTGAGTTTCTCTTTTTTCAAGCTTTTGTGAATGCCAGGAACAAAGTGGAAGACAGGACTCCAGCTCCAAAGTAAATTCTACATTATGATAGAAATCTACACAAACAAAATAGCTAAAAAACATTTAAACTCAACATGTAAGTAAATGTTCATGTACACATTATTTGGCAATATGATAGGATGAGCTTTAGGGTTTCCTGGGAGATTTGCTCTTTTTTGGTGGGTCTGATGAGGGATTTTTAAGAAAGAAGGATCCAAAATGGTTAGTACTTGGAGTTTCATTTTTCTTAAGATCATAGCAGAATACTTATAAAAACCATTAAATAGAACCACAGTGAGAGAAGGTCTCCACAATAAAGTCACATCTTAACCAATGTAGTGACGATTATACTATTTTTCCAATGTAAAGAACCCAGAAGACCAGAACATCATTGGCAGAGAAGATGGGTGTTGTGGCCTAAATGACATTTTCTTTATTGTCTAAAAATGAGCTATTTACTCAATTCTTGTTCTTTGATTTTTAATCCTATATCCCATCATAGGTTTGATTTTTTTGCAGAAATAATAGCTACTATTTATTGATCACACACACCGTTGCAGACAAAATATATACATTATCATCAATCTTCAAATGGTGTTATTACTAACATTTTATAGAAAAGCCCAGAGATTGAATGGGTTGCCCAAGGTTATAAGGATGGTAAGTAATGAAGCTGACTTTAAACCAGATCTGCCTCTCTCCAAAGTAATTGTTTTCCTACAAAATGCATGCGAGTATAGGCCTATTGAAATAAAAAGTAGCATAACTTAAACACTGCCGTTCTTGCCAGTAATTACAGGCCAAATATCAGCGGATGAGCCACTTTGTGAATGTTGGTTATTTCTTGTTGTAATTAGAATTTCTCAAAGATGTCATCTAAATTTACAACACACCTGTGCTCATGACACAGTGGAAATATATCAAGATGAGTGGGCTGTCGACAAAAAAAAACATACAACTTGACAGTATATTTATGTGCTAATTTTTTAAAATAAATTATCAGAAATGCTGGCTTAGGGTACACAGACAAAATATTGCCATTAGACAATCAATCTCATGATTTAACAAATAAATTGGATTTCATTTCACTCATCTAGATATTTAAGGTCAATAAAATGGAGTTTATATCGTGTCCTGGTCATTAATAAACCCTGGCTTGTCCTCATAATATGATGCTGCTTTGGACTTAATTAGACCCATGCACAATTAGACCCATGCACTTCCCCCCTTGAAAAGAACAAAATGACAATAATTTTCAAGTACCCAAATTGCATGGTTTTATTATTTCCAGCTAAGAATAACTTGAGCAGCCTACTGATTACTTTTCCAAAATTGTGATCAGAAAGAAAGGTTCTAAATAAAAATTCTAAAACCAGAAATTGAGTATAAGTTGTCCAATATATAAAAGGATATTATTAGTTGTATAAAAGTGAAATGCATTCATTATAAAAATCCAAATAATATCAGAATGTACCAAGAAGAAAATAGAAATTATCAGAAATGTCACCACCCATTCTCCACACCAAAGATAATGACTGTTATTATTTTGGCTGGACATTCTTCTAGTTATCACTAGGGGAAAGCTGAGAAAACTCTCAGGAGAATCCAGCTCTGAGTTAGGCATTTCCTGTGTGTCTCTCTCTCTAATTCATTCTCTCTCTCTCTCTCTCTCTCTCTCTCTCTCTCTCTCTCTCTCTCCCTCCCCATCCCCTTATCTCTAGTAATATCTCTATATCTCTATCTCTATCTTTACATGTATCTCCCACTATGTTAAGATGTTAAGATATAAAAATAGCCACCATCTACAAGAGAGTTCTCACCAGAACCTGACTATCATGGCAACTTTTCTCAGACTTCCAGCCTCTAAAATCATGACAAATTTATGTTGTTTATAAGCCACCCAGTCCGTGGTACTTTGTATGGCAGCCCAAGGTGACCGAGTCATACTTAGAACAGAGTAAAAAAAATATTAAGATTGACAAGAGGAAAGGTCTCCACGAGGGAATGCACTTCCTGATACTGGAAGGTATTCTGCAGTCCCAAGTCCCCTTTCTCACGTGTCCTTAATACAACTGATTGAAAAACTGACCTCTAACCCAGAAAATTAAATACCACTCTAGAGTTTCAATCATTATATAGGGGGGTAAATATTGATGAAAATTATTAAATTAAAAAGTAAATTTTTAAAAAAGTTACATTTAATTATCTAAGACATTCTTCTCATACTTACCAGCATATCAGTAACATCTTAGCAAAGTTTCTCTGCATGTAAGACCATGAGGGAAATTACAACTTTTTGATAGCTTTAACTTCAGCAGAATCTTTCATCAGAAAAGAAGTGAAAAGATATATGCTGCTATTTCAATATATTTTTCTGACTCCATCACAGAGGAAGAAAAAAAGATAGGTTTTTTTTAAAAGAAAAAGAATGCTGGGTGTAGATGAAGTCTACCAAATAATGAATTCTGGTCTACTCCCGTCTTTCCACTTCTCCTAGGCAATATTAGTTATGTCTTTTCTCTATTATTGAAGACCAGCATTGAGGAGATGACATTAATGCGATCAACATAATTTCATCAGTTTCATTTTTCTTACTTTCAGTACCTGCTGAAAAGCATTGAAAGCATTCTGAACAAAAATGAGAACTTTTGTGAAATCCATCTCTAGTTGCAAATAAAACAAAAAAAGTTTCTCATTTATAATGCCTTTCCTTGCCTTGTAGATACGCTCTACTACTTAGGTAACATTTTCTGGGGTTTTTTTATTATTATTATTTGTTGGTTTTGGGGTTTTTTTCAGTAGGGTTTTGATTTTGTGTTTTTAGGTATGGGGGAAGGGATACGATACTGTAAGCCTATTATGAAGTCTATTGACCTAGTTAAGACAATCACTTTCCATGTTAGAAAAGATAGGTTGGGGAACAGCATAATAGTTAAGATTTTGGGGTCCCAGCTGGGTTCCAATCCTCCCCAACATGACCCAACACTAGTAGCTGCGTGACCTTGGGCAGCTACTTAGCCATTCTGTGCCCAGTTCATTTTATGAAAAGCAGAGGTAATAAAAAGGAAGATGGGTGCATTAATATTTTAAAGAGCTGAGACCTGTGTCTGACATATAGTCAGTGTTACATGTGTTGGCTGAATTAAACATATACATAAACAATCTGACTATGGACATAATCACTTCTGATGCTGAAAAATCATCACTGTGGGTTCCTTACATCACACACTAATCTCCCATATGAGTCAACCTCTGGCATCTTCACAGGTCAGCATTATTTTGATGACCCTAATTCAATGTGGTCAAGAGAAAGAAATCTCTCACTAGATCATAATACAAGGGCCCCATGGAGAAAAGGTCCATTAAAATAATTTTAAATGTGAGCAATAGGGATTTTTAACTTTAATGAAATCACAAACATGAAGTAAATTCTACCTATTGTCTGATCCATTTTTTTCTGATTCTAGTAGGAGAGAGAGAGAGAGAGAGAGAGAGAGAGAGAGAGAGAGAGAAGTGAGAAAGAAGAAACAATTTCACTACATTGTGAAAGACTCAAATTATGAAAAAGAAGTTCAAAGGAAATGAATTTGAGAAGGAAGAATTTAGCAGTTACTTAGTGTTATAATGTTATTGGTTAACACGTAGACCTACCTGTTCTTTAAGCAGAAGTATTTCAGGGTGAAGACTTATGTAGGTTCAGGAAAAATTTTAAATTACCTACAAATAATTTATCCATATTGGGAAAATAAGAAGTAAAGAATGTTTAATTAATAGCTCCCTGGAACCACTATAATGTTTATAGAACATACATGAATAATGCTGAGGACATTTTAAGAATTCTGAGTTCAGTGGGCTCTTGTAAGAGTGGCATAATACATTTTCATATGATTCTATATAAACCAATAAAGACATAAAGATTATTCTTGACAATTTCTCAGAAGAAAGATTCCATATCACATAGTATTTTGCCCCAGCATGCAATTGTTTCCTTTTTATAAGCCTGAAAAGCAAAGAAGTACAATACCTCAGAAAATCTTGAGTCAACAGTTTAGAAAAGATTTACAAATGTCTGAAGAATTATGAGAGATACCATTAACTTGTTATAGTTCATAATTAATATGCATAGTAATCAGTATGCACTGACAGAAGATTTATGCTGAGGAATTCAAACAATAAAAAGGAATTAAATTACACAATATCAACAGCTTCATTGTTCACATGTATGATATATCCCAAGACTTTCTCAGACATTTTGGACCAACCTGAAACTTACTTCTTTTAGCCTTAAGTGCCATAACAGATAGTCCCTGCACCAAGATTAATCCTTTCCAGGTAAAAAGAGATTGTACTAAATCTGCAGGCTGGCCGATAAACCCAGTAGAGGTCCCAAATTCATGAATCACACCCCAAAGGAAAAATGGAAACTGGTTTGGCAAATATCTAGATAACTCGTTGTGAATCCTGTATATCTGTAGGTAGCTATTATCAACATGAGTGTTTTAGAGAAACATAGCGTCATCTTAACTAGAGCCATCTCCAGACCAGGAGAAGCTTAAGCGCTAATGTAGACTTGCTTATAAAGTCGAAAACATCACATAGGAGATAAACAATTACTGAGAGGTTAAAATTTGCATTTGGTGTCTTTTTCAGGAATTGGCCCATTACATTTATTTATGAGAAAACTCACCAAATAGGAATTATAAAGAAGAAACAGAGCAACCCTAGTACACTGCTGGAAAACAGTGTGGAGTTTCCTCAAGAAATTAAAAATGGAACTCCCATTTGACCCAGTCATCCCACTTCTAGGAATATAGCCTAAGAAACCTGAAACACTCATCAGAAAGAATATATGCACTCCTATGTTCACAGCAGCGCAATTTACAATAGCCAAGACTTGGAAACAGCCTAAGTGCCCATCAGCAGATGAGTGGTTTAAAAAAAAACTATGGTACATTTACACAATGGAATACTACTTGGCAATAAAAAAGAAAGAACTCTTACCATTTGCAACAACATGGGTGACCCGGAGAGTATTATGCTGAGCAAAATAAAGAAGTCAGCGAAAGGTATGTATCACATAATCTCACTCATATGTAGAATCTAATGAATCAAATAAACTGATGATCAAATATAGACCCAGAGTCACAGAAGCATGAACAGACTATTGAACCTCAGAGAGAAGGAAGAGATCAACCAATGAACTTGTATAACTTATGGACACAGACAATGGGGTGGTGAGGGCCTGGGGCGGGGGCAAAGGGGTGAGGAGGGAGGGGGGCGAGAGGGGAAAGGGCTGGAAGAAGTTAATGGGGAGGAAAGTATGTAATACTTTCAACAATAAAGATTAAAAGGGAAAAAAAGAAACCGTGAATTTAAATTTCAGAAACAATCTCCTTTAAGCACAAGAGGGAAATAAACTGTATAAGATAATAAACTATACAAGATAATAAATTTGTAGGAATGAAATGGCAAAACCAACCTATCCCTTACCTTCACTGAAGAGAAGCATGCACCATCACAGAAAAACTTTCAAGGTTAGTTCATCTGATACCCAGCAGGATGGGAATGCCTTCCCCTCTGGTCCAGCTCAACACAGTGAAGGGGGAGGTGGTGGAGACCCTCATCTTCCTATAGAACAAAGGCTTTCCCAGCAATCTGCTGGGATCAAATGCAGAAGGGAAAGGGGCTCCTGGATTTTGTTTTTCCCACCAATGGTTAAGAAGTACGCTGCTGATGGTAGAAAGTTATAGAAACAACTATTTCTTTGCTTATTTTGAAGGCAACTTCTTTTTAATAAATAAATTGCATGTGGCTTCCTCCATATACTTCACAAACCTACTCTGCACACTTGTTTATAGAAAAGTGCACATGTCACGGTACAGATGGGGAGAAGGCTAAAGGATGGGGGCTCTGGGGCCAGGTAATGCCCTGCTTTTTTATCTGGTTATACAAGTAAATTTATTTTGTGAGAACTTAGCAAGCTGTATACTTAATGATCTGTGTGCTTTTATGTGTTATGCTTTAATTTTTCAAGTGTACCTAAATAAGTTCAAAGAAATTTTACCATCCTCTAGAACTGTCTGTTAGCTGATAAGATTAGTTAGTGTGTAATAAACTGAAATTAAAATATCGAGAGGAACTTCTGTGTCACTTAATCCCGCATGCCTTGCATCTTGGTGCCAATTGAACCTTTAGGGCTTGGATTTCTTAGGGCCCCAGTGAGAACTGGGGGCCATTGTGAGTCATTGCATTAGACTGTTCATTGACTAGCTCATTTGGCATCAACATAGGGATTCAAGAAAGATCCATGGCCCCAAGGTCCAAAGGATGCCCCAAGAAATCTGCCATAAATACTAAATCTACATAAAGTTTCTTGTTATAGGCTATAGACTTTTAGAAATTTTGTGATATAATATGTAATGTGCTCATTTGTTTTTATTTATTTATCTATTTATTTCTCTATTCATTTGTTTATTTTTAATCCTCACTCAATATATATACATTAGAATATATGGTTATTGATTTTAGAGAGAGAGCAACATGGATGTGAAACAAAAGAGAGAAAAATGGCTCTAACCGGTTTGGCTCAGTGTATAGAGCAGGGGTGGGCAAACTTTTTGACTCGAGGGCCACAATGGGTTCTTACACTGGACCGGAGGGCCGGAACAAAAGCATGGATGGAGTGTTTGTGTGAACTAATATAAATTCAAAGTAAACATCATTACAAAAAAGGGTACGGTCTTTTATTTCGATAGTTTTATTCATTTCAAATGGGCCGGATCCGGCCCGCGGGCCGTAGTTTGCCCACGGCTGGTATAGAGCATCGGCCTTCGGACTGAATGGTTCCAGGTTCGATTCCAGCCAGGGGCATGTACCTTGTTGCGGGCACATCCCCAGTAGGGTAGGGTAGGGGGTGTGCAGGAGGCAGCTGATCGATGTTTCTCTCTCATTGATGTTTCCAACTCTCTATCCCTCTCCTTCCTCTCTATAAAAAATCAATAAAATATATTTAAAAGAGAGAAAAATGATTGGTTGCTTCCTGTATGCACCCTGACCAGGAATCAAATGTGCAACACTTATGGCATACAGAATGACACTCCAACCAACTGAGCCACCTGGCTGGGGTGGTTTCCTTTTATTTTTTAAGATTCTAAAATCTTCCAGGAAAATAAAGGAGCTTATGTTGGGTCTGCCTTCCCACTTGGCACTACTACTAATATATATATTAGAGGCCCAGTGCATGAATTTGTGCATGGGTGGGGTCCAGCAGTCCCAGCCCCAATCAGTGGATGGGCCAGAAGATGGTGGAGGTTGGCCAGCAGGCCCACCCCAATGGGGCCCTGATCAGGGCCAGGCCAGCTAGGGGGAGGGGCTGTGGGCAATGGGCCAGCTGGCCCTGCCCCCCAAATGGGGCCAGGGGAGTTGCTGGGGGAGGTTGGCCAGCCAGCCCCACCCCCAATTGGTGTGGGCTGGAGCTGATTGGGGGCCAAGCTGGCTGGGGGGAGGGGCTACAGGACTATCAGGGTGATGGGGGCTGATCAGGGGTGGAGCCAGCCATGGGGAGGGGCTGAGGGCTGTGGGCTGGCTGGCCCTGCCCCCAAATGGAGTGGGGGTGGCTGTCAGGGGTGAAGCCAGCTGGGGGGAGGGGCTGCAGGCCCATCAAGATGGTAGGGGCCCATCAGGGACAGGGCTGGCTGGGGGAAGGAGCTGCAGGAAGTTGGCCAGCTGGCCCTGCCCCCTATTGGGGTAGGGGGGTGGTCAGGGGTGGGGCCAGCCAGGGGGAGGGACTGCAGGCCTATTGGGGTGGTGGGAGCCCATCGGGGGTGGGGCTGGTTGGGGGCTCCAGGAGATTGGCCAGCCAGCCCTGCCCCTTATTGGGGTGGGGGGTGATCAGGGGTGGGGCTGGCTGTGGGGAAGGACAGGGGGGGTTGGCCGGCTGTCCCAACCTCGATTGGGCTGGTTTGCCAGGTGCAGTGGATGTCATAACAACCAGTCACTACAGTCATTATGGTGTTCCAGGCACTGGCATAATTGTGTTAAAGAATTATTTATATTATATAGCTACTAGAGGCCTGGTACATGAAAATTCATGCACTGGAGGGGGGGGTCCCTGAGCCCAGCCTACCCCCCTGTCACAGTCTGGGAGTCCTCAGGGGTGGGAGGGGACCCTTCGATCAGGGTAAGGGAATGCCCCCATCACACCTCTGCTGCTGCCACTGCTGGCAGCACAAGGCTTGGCCAGCCCTGGTTACCTGAGCCTCTGGTGGCCCTAGAGACTGAGCAGCTGCCATCTGAGGCTTGCCACCATCCTGTGGCTATGGGTGCCACCATCTTTGTGATGGTGTGGTGGTCAATTTGCATATTCCCCCTTTATTAGATAGGATATGTAGTGCTATGCAATGTATGTATATATTATGTGTGTGTATGTATATATATATATATATATATGTATATATATATATATACATATATATACATGTTTATAAATATGATGTATACACACACATGTACACACACACACACACACACACACACACACCCCATAACAGATTATGTGTTTATGGCAGATTTCTTGGGGCATCCTTTGGATCCTCTATTTAGTGAAAATCCAGGCATTTCTCATCCATAATTTAGATGTTGATGTTAACAAACACAGCAGGTACAGAGCCCTTCGCTAGGAACACATGGTGGTGCAGGTGAAGAGGAGGAGCAGTAAAATGAAACTAAACATAAACATAATTGTGTGCATCATTCCTGCAGTGAGCCACCCAGATACTGAAGCAGGGAAGGAAAGGAAGGAGAAACAGCGTGTAGGCTGAGTGAGAGAGCCATGGAGGGATCCATCCCACAGTGAGAACATCCTATGTGGGCCACTTGAATCTCTACCCCATTAGAAAACAGGTTGTCTTCCTACATCTGTGGACTAGGAAGCAACCTATTTGGTAATTTCTAAATATCCCCAAGAAGGGCATAGCCTCTTTGGTGCAGAGGTTCTGTCTCTGTTCTCATGCATAATCCTTTGTGTGGTAGGACCAGAAAGAGAGAGTCAGTTAATTATGACTGAATGAAATCAGAGTGAATTGCGTCATTTCCCAATTATGTCATGAGGTCCCTTAAGCCATATTGGTTACTTTAACCTTACTTTTCTGACAATCTGTTTGCTTATGCATAAAAATCAGATGGATTAGGGAAAAAATGTTTCCCCTTTTCCCAGGCCAACCATGAAATCGAGAGCTTCTTTGCTGCCTTTACAGAGTCATCACCTTTCTCCAAAATCATTTGTGTGTGTCTGTTTTTTCAGACAACTTGACAAAACAAGCAATTGTACTAGAATTATTTCTTAACAAAAGACAAACTCTTCCTTGCTTTTTCCTGTCTTGCACTGAGATTCTGAAACACTCATAAATACATGTAATTTCCTCATCACTTTTTCTTTTCCTTTAAGCAACAGAGTTCACTTTTTAAAGGTTGTTTTCCTTTTGCAGGCATGTATCTGGGCTTTTGTCTGATAAGTACTAAACCTGCCATGTTCTAAATCAGTGCATGTGCCTATGTCTACACACACGTACAAATTCTCATCTCTGTGCAAGACAAGTGGGGACCACAGCCCACTGAGCAGCGTTTCTGGTCGTAAAGCGTGCTGGAGGTGCACAGTCTGCAGGAGCAGTTGGTGTTATTTGCTTCTGATGCATGTACAAAACTGAAGGTTTGGAACTTCACTCATTAAGTTCCTTGTAAAATTGCCAAAAAACGGAGGAAAAGTTGCTCAAGTCTAGAAAGTGATTATAATAGAGATATTGAAACAAAATATAATTAGTATAGCCCATTGCAAATAATATTTTAAATACTACTACCCAGTCTTAAAGTATTCAGAACCTTTAGCTTAACAGTTAAAGGCTATTAAATGTCCAATGAAAGCTCCTTGTGACTCAGTTTTCCAATCTTTAAAATGGGGGTAAAGATTGGGTGAGATTAAAAATGAGTTACATAGTAGGAAATTAGAACAGTGTCTGGCACATAGTGAGCACTTAACTGTTTGCTATGATTAGTTCCCTCACTGGAGTGAAGATTTTATGAAAGCGTGATACAGGTCTGTTTGTAAACTACTTTTTCCCTATTTGCTAATTTCTTTATTTATTAATTAAAGGAATGAGTGACTAAATTAGTAAAAGAATGAATCCAATTTGTTGGATAAAAGGTAATATTTTCAAAGGGCCAGTCTATCATTTCTTCATAGGAATTTTGATACAAGTTATATCTGTATTAGAGAAATTGATCAGTAATTGTTCAAATCTATCCATTCCCTAGTGTCATTCCAAGGTAGTCCAAATACTCATAGCCTTTAAAATAACACATTTCTCAGCAGCCTCTGTGTGAAGTCAGGTATTTAGATAAATCATCTTTAAAAAAAGCTTTATTGAGTAAGTAATTCTATGTGCTTTGAAATATGTTATTTGTGCAATAGATATTTTTGAAAGACTCTGAAAAGAGTTAAAACTGGAGAAAATGCCACGTTACTTGAATATTTATTTTCAAATTAATATATGCATTTTATTCACAGATTAATGCATCATAAAAGCTTTAGGGCCTAGAAAAAGGAAAAGATACTGAAATGTTTGAGTCATATTTTCATGTTTTTTTTATTTATTTTTTATCTGAATTGTTAAGAGTATTAAAAATGTCCTTCCTATCTTCCCCCATCTCCCCCCTCTACCCAGTTCCCGCCCCACCCCAGGCCTTCACCAACCTACTGTCTGTGTCCATGGGTTATGCATATCTGTATAGATAAAAGCCTAAGTCACCAGCCGACCAGCCAACCTACCGACCATTCGACCTTCCAACCAGTAGCTATGATGCACACTGACTACCAGGGAGCAGACACTCAATGCAGGAGCTGCTGAGCTGCGGTAACTTGGCAGCTGCAGTTCTCAGGTGATGCACCTGGAACCAGAGAGGAGGAGGCCTGATTCTGGGGTGCATCACCCGAGAACCACCTTCTCACAATCTGGGAACCCTTGGGGGATATCAGAGAGCTGATTTCAGCCCAATCCCTGCAAGCTAGGCCAAGGGACCCCACCAGTGCACAAATCTGGGCACCAGGCCTCTAGTATAAATATAAGTTCTTTGGTTGATCTCTTCTCACCTCTCTTCCCCCCTCCCCCTGAGATTCATCAGTCTGTTCCATGTTTCCATGCCTCCAGTTCTATCTTATTCATCAGTTTATGTTGTTCATTAGATTCCACATGTAAGTGAGATCATGTGATATTTGTCTTTCTCTGACTGGCTTATTTAGCTTAGCATAATGCCGGAAGCTGGTCCATCCTTGCTGCTTGACACAGTTACTGCAGGGAAGAAACATCTGCACAGCATATGTTTCAAGGGACCTGGCATATATGGCATATTGTTCTTAATAATTTTGTTCCCCTTCTTAGCGCTATGTGTTTTAACCAAGGTCACCTCTCTGAGAAAGGTTGTTTCCCCAGGTGGGATTTTTCCCTGGAGTTAGGGATTAACAGGACTAAGGAAGGGAATAAAACCCCTTAACTAAGTGCCAGGCGGGTAATTAATTACTTTAACTACGAACAATCACTTAGGATAATCTCCTTCAGTTACTTCCTTGTAGCTTAACAGAACAATAGAATAGTGGCTTTGGAATGGAGATAACAAATGCCCTAACCTTTGGAATAGAATGGATAGGATTAAAATCAACTGGTATAAATACAGATGTAACAGGACAATAAAGACCAAACCTGGCTGGAGAACGTGGCTAGGCTGCTGATCAACTGAACGCTGTCTTTGTGTTATTCCTTCTTTGCCGACTCCATCCACACCTTTGGGAACCCCTGGACCTGTTGGGGTTGGACCCCAACAGCATAATACTCTCCAGGTCCCTCCATGCAATCTCAAAGGGTAAGAGATCCTTCTTTTTTACTGCTGCATAGTATTCCATGGTATAAATGTACCACAGCTTTTTGATTCACTCACCTACTGATGGGCACTCAGGCTGTTTCTAGATCTTAGCTATTGTAAATAACACTGCTATGAACATAGTGATGCATATATTATTTCTGGTTGGTGTTTTGGGATTCTTAGTTTGTTTTTAATTCAAGCTAGTTCTATAATGTAGGAAATAATCTATAAATGGTAAAATCTACACATTGTCTAATAGCATTTTAATTTCAGTATGAAATATTAAATTTAATTAACCTGTTGAAGAATAGCCATAAAGTCATAAAGTTCAATTTTACACATTAGAAGTATATGTTCAGATGATTGCAAAGGTTACACACTGTCTGACTCCATTTGTATATAGCGTTCTTTGAATGAACATCAGATGAGGAGTTCCAGGAGTTAAAGATGGAGGAAGGGGATCTTGGAGGAGGTCTTTATAAAATAACACAAAAGGACCAGTGGTGATGGAATATTGTATATCTTGACTGTGGGAGTGATGGATACACAAACCTATACACAACATAAAATTTTATGGAACTAAGTACAAACACACACACACACACACACACACACACACACACCTATATATGAACAAGTAAAAATGGGGGAAATGTGAACAAGATCAGTGAATTGTATTAAATGAGGTTGCAATATTATATTAGTTTGTTCGGTATTTTTATTGACCAAATCTGCTATATGAAATGTCTGTGTTAATTGCTACATATGTGTGCAAATCTATGATTATCTCAAAAAAAAGTTTCAGTTAAAAAAAAAGTTTTTAAGTATTTTTAAATGGAGTCAAAGATCTCGAGCAAATGATAATTATGAGTGGATACATTCAATTTCTGGCCCCTGTTTAAATCAGGCTTCTGTGGGATGTAGTAGTACTGTGATGCTTTCTCTACTCATGTAATTTCCACTTGGCTCCATGACAACTTGGGTGGAGAATACACTCATGGTTTGTGCAAATGACTGTATTATGTCTCATTAAGGATCGTAAATACCAATCACCCTAATCACGAAAGTGCTGTTTCAGTGTTCATATGGCTATTTAATCTGGATGATGGTGACAAAGATGAATAATTTTATTATGTTGATCATTGCATTTAGTGCTATGGAGAAGAGAAATGCATACCTTATGTTGTTTTGAATGAGTCAAATCTGAAATTTTGCTTCTGAAATAATAGAGGGAGGGAGAGAAGGAGGGAGGGAGGAAGGGAGGGAGGGAGGGAGGGAGGGAGGGAGGAAAAGGAGGGGTGAGAGGGAGGGAGGGAGGGAGGAAGGGAAAAACCTAAACTAGAAAGGTACCATGACATGGTAGAAAAAAGCTCAGGTTTGGAGTCAAGCTGGTCTGGATTTGAATTCTACAACTTCCTGGCCTTTGAAGAAGTAAATCTATATTCTGATAAATAGATAACTAACTAATGCTGATGGGGCTGTGGAGAAAAGAGTACCCTCAGACACTGTTGGTAGAAATGCAAATTGGTGCAGTCACTATGGAAAACAGTATAGAGGTTGCTCAAAATATTAAAAATAGTACAACCATATGATCCAGGAATTCCATCTCTGGGTAGATACCCTCTCCCTCTCCCTCTGCCTCTCCCTCTCCCTCTCCCTCTCCATCTTCCTCTCCCACTCCCTCTCCCAGTAAAAGTGAAATTAATCTTAATATATTTTATTTAACCTGATATATCCAAAGGAGACAAAATCACTATGTCAAAGGGATATCTGCATCCCTGTGTTTGTTGTAGCGTTATTCACAACAGCTAAAATATGGAAGCATTGTAAGTGTGTCCATCGAGGGTTGAACGGATAAAGAAAATACGGTAAATATATCTATGGAAAATTATTTAGCCATAAGAGGGTAGTCCTGACATTTCCAATAATATGAATGGACCTTGAAAGAATTATGCTGAGATAAATCAGACAGAGACAAATGCCCTGTGATTTCATTTATATGTGGAACCTAAAAACATAGAGCTCATAGAAACAGAGTAGAATAGTGATTGCCAGGGGATGTCGGTGGGGAAAATTGGGAGATATTGGTCAAAGAGTACCAACTTCCAGTTATAAGATGAATAAATACCAGGGATCTAATGTACAACATGGTAACTAGAGCTAACAATACTTTATTGTGTACTTGAATGTTGCTTTGAGAGTAGATCTTCAATGTTCTCGCCATAACCACAAGAACAATAAAATGACTAATCCTACTGTACAGACACATGCATCAAAACATCACACTGTACACCTTAACCTTACACAATAGCATTGGTCAATTATCCTATACAAAAAAAGGCTAATATGCAAATAGACTGAATGGCTGAACAACCGAATAACCAAACAACTGGTCACTATGACGTGTGCTGACCACCAAGTGGCAGAGCATGGAACATGGCAGGCGTCAGATGTGGAGGGATGGTGGAGCAGGTGAGGGGGGATGCCAGATCAAGTTGGGGTGCCGGTTACTGTCATCAGGGTATCAGGGTGAGCCTCTGGTTGTTACTGAAAATTCTTCGCTCCCAAGTGCCATGATCCCGTCCGCTAATCGCACCGGCTGCCGGCCTCCAGTGCCAGCCCAATTGCTCAGCACTGTCAGTGGGTGTGAGTGGCGGTTGCTGGCCCCAATTGCCCCTAAGGGCTTCTCCACCTTCCCCTGCTCCTAAGGGGCGAGCGGGTGTGAGCAGGGTTAGTGCTGTCAGTGCATGGGAGCGGTGGCAGCAGGAGCAGGGCTGCCAGCAGACAGGGGACAGGGGGTCCACGGCTGGAGGGGCCAGGCGGAGGCATGGAGGATGGCCCAAGAACTGCCCTTGTGCCCACTGCAGTCTCGCGGCCCACAGTTCCTTTCAAGGTGCACGAATTCATGCACTGGGCCCCAGTATCTCAATAAAGCTGAAGGGAAAGAATAAAGAATAGGCTTGCTTCAACTTTGCTTTTTTTTTGCCCTTGGCAAAATCAAGTCACATGCCCAATCCCAAAGTCTGTATGGGGATGGGGGACCATACAAGAGCATGGATGCAGGGAGGTGTGACTCACATGGGCAGTGCTAATAATCTACCATAGAGTTTTAAATGTACTCCTACAATAATATCCTTCTATTTATACTTCAAAGTCTAGTAAGCTATTTACACTTTACTAGTATGTCACTTACATATCAGAATAGCACTATCAGGGAGTTCACCATTTCAGAGATGAGGAAATAAACTTAGAGATGTCAAGTGACTCAGGATACAAAATCCATTAATGGCAAACCTGAAACTCTACTGGTCTGGGTGGCAAAGTCTATGTACTTAACCGCTGTGATATGCTGCCTCCCTATGTATTGTGTTTCTAAATGAGATTCTCAAAAATATCTTTGGGTTCTGATTTATTATCTTTTAAGAAAATTATTTTCTGACATTCAGATATGAGAAAAAAATGTACTCTATTTCTGTAAGAAATATCTACAAAATGACTAATTACTTTTATGACTAGCTTTAACCAATCAATAGCCATTCATCAGAAGCAAATTTTAGTGTAGTAAAATAAATACTGAACTCCAGCTCTGTCACTGGTTAGCTGTGTGAATTTTGGCCTATGAATCATTTATCCTTCTTGATCCTCCCTTTTCTCATTTGTTCAATAGGGACAATCACCTTCTTACAGGATTATCATGAGGATTAAATGGAGCACAGAAAAAAAAAAAAGCATACTTTGTTAGTTATAAAATGCTGTGCAAATATAATACATTTAATAAAAAGAAGTATGGATTGTATTTGTACATAGCTGTACCTCCTTTAAAATCTCTTTGAGGCTAATGCAGTGACCAAGTTGAATGATAGATTAATTTGCCTGGAATTAGTTTTCTACCTTCTAGCTAGAATAATCATAATAAATATTTAATGTGACATCTTTATAACTCTTTGTATAAAAAATTCACCTTTATTACCCTTGGATCTTTACACATGTGTCTCCTCAGAGCTCCTAGACAGCTTAGCTTTTCTGTCCTCAGTCAGGCCTGGAATACAAGGACACAATGCTTTCTTATTCCTTCTCTCCAACTATCTGTACATTCTCAACTAGACCCACCCATATTTTAATCTACGTTACATTTTTAATATATTTCAGCTCGTTGGTCCTGCTGGTTTTCACTGCTTATCCATCACATCTCTTTCTATTTATCCACTGAAATGCCATAAATAACATCAGATCCTGTCTTGGATACAGTAATTTTCACATCACTGTCAAAGTCCTGACGATGATAGTGCGTTTCTCTTAACCTCTACAAGGACAGGAAGGGCACCTGAATGATTGGGTAACTCTATAACAGTGTCTGTCCTTCTCACAAAGAACCCAGCTAACTTTATGGAGCCTGATTTCTCATCTCAGTAAAGACCCAGCCATTGCTCATTTGGCTGGATCAACCTTTAGAGAGTACTTACCATCCACAAATCACGGCACCACAAGAACAAGCCAGAATCCCTGCCTTCAGGTGACTTAGAATCTAGGCGGAAAGATAACATGAACACATAGAACTCTGAGAAAAGATGTCAGCTCCTTGGGAGGTACAAATGTCATGTGCTAACAGAAGTCCACCAGAACTTGTGGAGAGCATGTTGCAAATTTATTTTCCAGATCTTTTACCAAAATTAGGTAAGATTCTTTTGAGGCTGAATTATAAACCAGTTAACCCATTCGCATCATTTGTATTTTCAATAAATTCTTCTGCGTTTTAGTTTTGTTTCCCTTTACCACTACTTCTCCTGACCAAGACACTTAAGTTATATCTTCAGAATTCTGCCAAAAATATATATCTGTAGGATACCTTTAATATATTCAAACCTTTATTTTGTTTTGTTTTTACTCAGAGACCCAGATAAAAGACATACTTTTAATGCAGCGGTTCTCAACCTGTGGGTTGCGACCCCTTTGGTGGTGGAATGACCCTTTCACAGGGGTCGCCTAAGACCATCCTGCATATCAGATATTTACATTATGATTCATAATAATAGCAACATTACAGTTATGAAGTAGCAACGAAAATAATTTTATGGTTGGGTCACAACATGAGGAACTGTATTTAAAGGGCCAGAAGGTTGAGAACCACTGTTTTAATAGGTTCCTTTGGCCAGTTTATTCTGGGCTTCTTAATTTTCATATTTTTAGTGTGTGGTTAGCTTCTGGTGATATGAAAAATTATTTCATTTAGCTTATTTTAGCTGATTTACTTCAAGCCAATTCATCATTTGCTTTAGTGCCTTTCCTTGGTGCACCCTGGTACTAAAAAGACTTTTCCAATTTTATCTGAACTCCTCTCTTTTTTCTGGTCCTTTCTTTTTTCATGAATACACGTTTTCACAATGTAGCACCAAAGGACAGTTAATTTTCATACACATTGCTATCTACAGAACTATCATGAAGACCTAAGTTTTTAATTATACCCATTGTTGTTATTTTTCACAGTTGAATGGTATCCTATCTAATAATAGACAAACATGGTAATTAACCGTAGCTCCGACATGCTTCCCATTGGCTAATCAGGGTGATATGCAAATTAACTGCCAACCAAGATGGCATCCGGCAGCCAGGCAGCTGAAGCGAACAGGAGGCTTGCTTGCTCCATTGAAGGAGGAAACCAAGGTTCCCCGCCTGCCACTGCTGGCCTCTGAGCTGCAACTCTAAGAAACAATGTTGCAAATATAGAACCTAAACAAACCCCAGAAATCTGCTTTCAGCCGGCCGGGCTTCAGCCAGCAGGATCGCAACAGTGTTACAATTACAGAACAAACCCACATCCCTGCTTTCAGCAGCCGAGGTCTCAGAGCTAAAGCTGGCTCTCAGCTCCAGTGACAGCCATAGAAGATAAATAAATCCCAGAATAAAAAAATTAAAAAAAGGAGAAGTTGGGAGCTTCAGTCGCCCGCCAGCCTGAAAACGGCCCTCAGCCCCTCACCCAGACTGGCCAGGCACCCCAGTGCGGACCTCCACCCTGAAGGGGGTGTGACCAGCTGCAAACAGCCATCATCCCCTCATCCAGGCTGGCCAGGCACCCCAGGGGGACCCCCACCCTGAAGCAACAAGATAGCAGCTAATTTGCATACTGAAGGTGGGCAGCAGCGGGCAAGGCTGTCCGTAGTCTGGGACCGGATCTGTGACCCTGCCGGACGGGGGGCAGCACTTGAGGCTGTCCGTGGTCTGGGACCCGGATCCATGACCTGGTGGGCGGGGGCAGTGCTTGAGGCTGTCCACGTTCTGGGACCCGGATCCGTGACCTGCCGGGCAGGGGGCAGCTCACACAGGGTTGGATCAGCTGGGGTTGGGCAGGGCAGGACGCCTGGCTTCCACCCAGCCCCAGTCACTCTGGGCAGGTGAGCAGTGCAGAGAGCCTCTGGACAGGGGAGGCAGGCTGGCAGAGGGCGGCCTGTACTCCCCACATGGCGGTGGTGACAGCTGTGAGCGCGCCAAGCGGAGCCTGCAGGCTGAGCTGAAGTAGCACCTGCAGGCCATCAGCGCCCAGGAGCGGCTGCGCAAGATCCGCCTCCTGGCCCAGAAGGTGCAGGATCGCAGGGACAGCCACCGTGGCTGGCCAGACTGACGTCCTCCTGGCCGCACCACGGGGATTTGTGGATCTGCAAAGCCAGAGGCCTCCGGTGTACACATCCCCCCTGGCATGTGAACATCCCCCAGCACACTGTCACCCTCCCACACCTGCAACAGTTGCAAACCAAGGTGTGCACAAGTTCCCCCTGCCTCTCCACCGCACTTTCATCAACCCAACATGCCTAACACCCCCACAGGATGTGCACACATCCCCTCTGATGCGCTCACGTCCTTTGGAGAGTGTCTGGGTGTTCTGGGTGCTGAGGGTGGGCGCCTGTGAGATGACAGTGAGAGGGCGGAGTGGTGATGCCCTGTTCCCACGGAAGTCAGTGCAGCTACGAGATCACCTCTAGGGAGTTAATGCAGGTGCTGAGTCTGGAGCAGATGCAGACAGACACACCTGGTGGGCGTGGGCAGCCCTCGCTGAGGTGCCTTCAGTCAGCGTTCAAGATCAAGAACCCAGAGGTGGAGAGGAATTCCGTCCTCTCAGTGAAACAGTGGGATAGTCAGGGTGACTGTAGAGGAGGAATGAGCACTTTGGGTGCCAGCACCCATGAGCGAAGGCTGCCCTGACTGAGCCTCGCTTGCTTGGGGCCTAGCACACTCCTGCTGGGCAGCGGGTGACAGGACATGCTTTTCCGAATTAATGAGAGAAAACGTTGATTCTCCTGCTGCCCACGAAGGTGGAAAGTGAAGTGGGGAGACATGTGGGGAGACATGTGGGGAGTGAGCGAGGTTCCCTGTCTGGGGGTTGCAAATCTGCTGTTGGTTTCTTTCACTGCTGACTAGCGATATACAGAGTGTCCCCCCAAAATGTATACACACTTCAAATACCTACTAATTCCAATGGTTTTAAGCATAAGAAAGAAACAACAATGGAGCTGTTATCTGTTAAAAGTGTGGGCACAAACAGGTAGTTGGACATTCCCTGAGGGGTCTCAGATTGGAGAGGGTGAAGGCCAGACTGAGGGGCCTCTTTCCCCCCACACACCCCAGTGCACGAACTTCGTGCACCGGGCTACTAGTCTATATATAAAAACCTAAGCAACCATTACAACCGAATGACTGAAATGACCAGAATGACTGGTTGCTA
The DNA here is from genome assembly GCF_964212035.1 of Myotis nattereri. NCBI lineage: Eukaryota > Metazoa > Chordata > Mammalia > Chiroptera > Vespertilionidae > Myotis > Myotis nattereri. Next base: position 152,253,826 of record NC_138075.1, read on the forward strand.
AGACATGCACTGACCACCAGGGGGCAGATGCTCAACACAGGAGTTGCCCCCTGGTGGTCAGTGCGCACCCATAGCAGGAGTGCCATTCAGCTGACCGAACTGTCCCGGAGGCCCACCAGCCCAGCAGCAGCCACTCACTCCCTCAGTAGTCCTGCAGGTCCAATCTCCAGAGAACGGGTCAGGCACTGACAGACCAGCGCCACTGGCACATTCCTGACAGCACTGCTGGCCTCCTGGAAGTCAGCCTTGATCACCGTGGCCACTTCCCCTCTCTAGACGTTCCATAAGGAATAAAGGATATAAAAGTGTCCGCCAGGTGGTTCCCAACAACTGGCATGAACATCAGCGGGACAGACCCAGATCCTGGGCCAGCAAGGGCGTCCCACCACCCACCCAGAGGGCAGATCACATCCTGCCCCCATCCCCTTTGGGACCCCACCCATGCACAAATTCATGCATTGGGCCTCTAGTTGTATACATTAGAGCACTTCGATCTCTGCTTAAGTACTGCTTACCATGGGGAACTTTCCTAATTCTCCAGGCAGATACTGAAATCTCCTGTGTATGTTCACTTCACCTTAGACATGCCTTAATTAAAGAGCTTTTTATATTACAAAGTGCTTATTAGTTTGCATGTCTATTGCATCACCAGACTACCCTCTTTGGTCACTTTTTATTGATGGCATGGTAGCTTCTCTTTAACTACAACCTCCACTCTGCACCTCCCCTCCCCCACCGGCCAAACCCATGCTCTGTGCTCAGGAATGGATCTGCATTACTTCTCAGTAGCCTCCAGTTGAATTTAGAGTGGGGGGTGGGCACCAGTAGGAGATGAAAAAATGAAGGGGAGCAAGGTTGGAGCACTGTCTTTGTCCATTTGGGCTGTCATAACTGAATACCACCGACTAGGTGGTTTGTAAACAACAGACATTTATTTCTCAGCGTTCTGGAGACTAAAAGTCCCAAATTAAGGCACCAGCAGATCCAGTGCCTGGTGAGAACTTGCTTTCTTGTTTAGAGAGACACAGTCTTCTCCTGTGTCCTCACATGGAGGAGGGGGGTATGAGGGCTCTCTGGAGTCTCATTTATAAAGGGGTTAATCTAATATATGAAGGCCCCACCCTCATTACCTCATCACCTCCCAAAGGCCCCCACCTCCTGACACCATCACATTGGAGGTTAGGTTTCAACATATGTATTTTGGGGACACACACATTCAGACCATAGCATACACTAAATATATCTGTTAATGGAATGAGTGATATGTTAGAGGTTGGTGATAACTTCATGGCTCTCACATAGACTACTGTATTTCTGTAATTTAGAATAGCTGGCAATGTGTAAAACTGATAGATTCCCATCAGTAGATGGGACTTCTGAAAGCTTTTATAACTGGAGAGGAAAACACATGGAATGCTTTAAGTAAAAGAAACAAAACCTTTTCAATATGATAACAGTGGCGATGTCACAAAGAAGCGCATGGTTAATGAGACCAGTGGTGAGTGCACTTGGAGTCCAGGAGCTGACAAGGCCTGCCTCATCCATAGTAACATTTGCCAAACTCCGGGGCTAATCAGCCAAAGGTTAGTTCCTCATCAGAGCTGTAATCTACTCAAACGTAGGACCACATGATGTGTCATTGTCGGGGGGAATTCATGTCAATCATGAATTGGGTATTTTTAACTCCCAATTTTAGTCTCATTAACCCAAATAATAGATTCAAAGAAGGGAAGAAATTACTTATATTACCAGTTTCTTTGTGAATTAGGGATCTCTACATATAAGACTTTTTATTCAACCTAGTCACTGGGATAAAGCAGAAAAAGAAAGCAGAGTCATTTTCTACTTTAATCAGTTTTTAGCAGAATTTTCTAAAGATGAATTCCTGAGTCTTTTAACAGTGGTGAGAGGGGTGGTGGGCATGGCTGTCTCCATGGAGATGAGGGTTGTTAGCTTGTTGAGACCACACTTGATATCTTTGATCATTAGCTTGTCATTAGCTTCCAGGGCTGCCTCTTCAGCTTCAAATATATACTTATTTATCTCTCTGCCATTTACATTTTAGAAGATCCACTACACTGAGCATTCTCCATCTTTCCCATAAATTAGCCTGTGGATTGCCTGCCTGCTTCTCTTTACTACCACTGCTGTCTTCCCCCTCCCCCGACACCAGCACACACACAGACACCCTGACACCCACCCTTCTCTGTGCTCCCGTCCACGGTGACTCCAAACAGACAACAGCACAGTCTGGCATTAACCAAGGACAACCGGGGCATTGTATATTCTGAAGCCATACTTGATCTGCATTCGCTTTTTAAATTTTTTCTTAGTATTTTTTCCAGTTTCCATCATTATCACAAGTTTACTGGTGGCTACAAAGACAGGATTACTCAAGCTACTGAGGACCAAGAATATTTATATGAATGATGAAAACACAAGGGAAGGTGTACTAAGTGTGTTAAGAGATCGGCACAAACCATGATTCCGAAGTGAGAGTATGCTGAGGCAGACTTAAAGGAAGGGGTAATATTGAAGTAATGTGCGGTGTCTGAAGTAATAGTGGAAGGTAACAAAATAATGCTCACACAGTAGTCATGATCGAGCTTCCAGAAATGGCCCATCCAAGGTAAAGTCAGGGAGGAACCAGGGTGCTGAACTGGAAACCACCCCCACACTGTTACAGAACTAGGGGGCGACAGGAAGTGCAGGCAGAAAAGGAGCTAGAGGTCAAGATTCCAAGTCCTGCTCTCGCTGGTTTGGTTCAGTGGATAGAGTGTCAGCCTGCAGACCAAAGGGTCCCAGGTTCAATTCTAGTCAAGGGCACATGCCTAGGTTGCAGGCTCGGTCCAACGTGCAGAAGGCAGCCAATCAATGATTCCCTCTCATCATTGATGTTTCTATCTCTCTCTTCCTCTCCCTTCCTCTCTAAAATCAATAAAAATATATTTAAAAAAAAAGATTTCAAGTCCTAAGACAACTTCAAGTTCAAGTCTACCCTTTCCTGAGGCCTGGCCATTGTCTGCTGTCATCTCACATTTTCTATCTGCTCTCCACTGACCCGCTTCCTTACAAAGCCCTGTGTCACCCACTCTGTCACTTGTTCAGTGGCCTACATACACCACACCACACCACCCTCCACAGTACCCCCGCGCTCACCTACCAATGTGCCTGCAAGATGACAGGAAAGCATTTGTTTGATGACTGAATCTTTTATGTCCTATTAAATTCCTGTTTGCATTTTTTAGCAATTCCTCTTTGTGATTCAATGTATTGATCAAAAAAGTAGTTTCTGTCTGTGGAGAGAAATGGAGCTACACGTCTGGCTTTTGTTTGTTTCTGTTTCTTAATGTTTTGTACTGTTGCATAATTCATGCACCCAGAGGCTCCCCATGACGGCCACATTTTTATAAATCCCCCAAATAAATAATAGCCTACTTACAAAAGCGGCTTTGGTTTACCTGGGACTTTGGCTGCTGGTGTCTGATAAGTCATACCCAGCAGCACAAGCCAAGGGACAGGCCATGACTGTCACCTGGCACGCTTCGAACGTTGAGTGAAAATGATAGCCATCCGGCCAATGTGTAGGTTCGCTGTGAGTAGCTGAGTGTAGCTTTTCTGCTCCAGCTTCCTCCTTTGCTACTTAGAAATCTAGCTCACTCGTCAATTCTGAACAACACACAGATAATTAAATGACAAATGACCTTATGAAGGCTCTTTCATTAAAAAAAATAAAGACGTTTTGGTTAAAAAAAAAAACCCTCCCTTTTTTTTAACGACTGTTGGCCCTACAGCCCACGAGGCTAATGTTAACTCCAATGAGATTAGTAAAGGTTGACTCACTTTGGCAAATTGAGATGCAAAAAGAAAGATAATATTCCTTATTATACTTGTACAGAGTTTTTGTTCTTGGGGAAAGGAAAAAAGGATGTGAGTTTTCTATTCATGCAAATCTGCATTAATCCATGTATTTGGGAAATTGCTTAAGTCTCTGCTAACCCTGACTCACCCAAGTGTGTCCTGCCCATTTTTCAAACCATCACCCCCCCACTCCTGGGCTGTGTCTCCCCTAAAAGGTACCGAATGGGACTCTGGTTTTCTCACACAGTGTGACTTGCGATGCAACAAAACATTTTAAATGACTCGCACAATGTTAAGGTATTTCCCTTCTCTGAAATCTATTTTTTTTAAATATATTTAATTGATTTTTTACAGAGAGGAAGGGAGAGGGATAGAATTAGAAACATCGATGAGAGAGAAACATTGATCAACTGCCTCTTCCACACCTCCCACTGGGGATGTGCCCTCAACCAAGGTACATGTCCTTGGCCGGAATCTAACCTGGGACCCTTGAGTCAGCAGGTTGATGCTCTATCCACTGAGCCAAACCGGTTAGGGCTGAAATCTATTTTACATCCTCTCATTGCAAGGGCAAGTCTTCATGACAATGTGCTCGGCAGGCCCAAGGCTGTGCAGCAAACTCTGTGGTTTTTCCTCTCCTTGACAATCTCAGGAAGACCATAGGCTTCTAGAATTTTCCATCCCTGTCCTCCTGGACACTGCACTTTATAAAGCACACTTGATGCACTCTCCCTTCACTCTCTCCTTTGTGGTGAAACGCATTAAACTTTCCCTTAGTTTCACTTTGGCTTAAGATCAATATTTCGACTAAATTCATATCTGTGATATATAGCATTTCACTAGGAGAGTATAAGAAGCCATATATTATTTTGCTCTTAAGAAAAATGGGAATCTGATCTGGAGATTACCTGCTAAGCGGTTGTGAGGATTTATTTGAATTCCCCTAAGAACCTGTTAGTGTATAATTTGTTGCACAGGATTTATGACCCTCCCAGGAGAGTTCATTCACAGCCTCAGAACATTTCCCTGACATGTCAGAGATGTGCCACTGTGCTCGGGAGTTCTGTGTATTCATGATGGGGTTGCCATGGCGCTTCTGAAAATCTGGCTACTCACATGGACCTGTCTCAGAGATGTTTCAATGGGAGAACAATGTGGCACAGTACCTGCAGTCAAGCCCGTTGTCATATTCAAATCCATCACATTGTAAAATACAACCCAAGTTTCTCTCTCAAATCTATACGATGGGTGTTCATACTATGCTATATCCCTGAAACAAATGTAATATTGAATGTCGACTGTTAACTGAAATTTTTTAAGTTAAATGAAATAAAATGTAAAAGAAATAGATCTATATAAGGTAAAATGGGTTTTCATTACAACCAAAGAGTATCTGGGTTTTATTGATCATATAAATCCTGTGCTTTATAAGGATACACGAACTTGACTGTGGCATCCGAGTCCTGCTTAAGGCTCTTCTTAAAATTAATGAACGTGTGTAGGGTGGCAGGCAGAGGCAGGTGGCACAATTTTTGCTGCCTTTATGGTTTTTCAACTGGATCTTCAGGATTATATCACAGACTAATAATGCAGCTAAATTCCTCACAGTCAGCAGAGCTAGGGTGACTGTATAATCTCACTCACACTGGATACTTTGGGAGTAAGAAGGGACAGTATGAATAATTATGCTGACAAAGCATCATCATGGCCATCCCAAGCAAACTGGGACATAGGGGCACCCCATGGATATCTAGCTTAAGATTGTTGGTTGCAGGATTACTTAGACAATGCCGGCTTAGCTTCCCAAATCCCCTACGTGGAAGGGCGTTCAGGGCAAAGGAGGGAGCTGTGGACAGAGCCTGTGGAGGAAGGGAGCTCCTGGTGAGAGCTGGAGCTCCTGCCCTCCCATGGCCTCCAGTCTGCATGTGTCAGTTACTCCAACTCTCGGCAGGATTTGTAGATTTCAGAGACCCCCGTTGTGTCGCTTACCTCTCAAAAAAGCACAGTGAACTTTATTACCCAACGTATGCAAAGGGTGAGTCTTTTATTATACTAGGGGAAATACCACCAACTTCAGGTGAGATCAAGAAAAAGTTTAGTGAAGATACATTCTAAAGTTCCGCAGCAATCAAACAGGCCTGTGCTCGGAGCACTGATTCTAAGTCTCAGGTTTGCTGGGGAAATTAAGGAGCAACGGGGCTGGTTTATAAGCATCCTCTGGCCTTGCTACTGGGAGAGGAGTGAAAGGTCGGACTATGGAGGGCACAGGGGGCAGGCTGTGCTCCGAGCTTTGTTTGCTGCAGTGTTTAGTCTCTGCTATTCTACAAGCACAGCCATTCTGAAATAAGGATTAGGATGTCAGAGGGGAAAGTGGAAAAAATGAGATTTTAATCTGTCTGATGGACAAGAAAGAGTGTAAAACCTCAACTTTGAGCCACGGACCAAAGCCTCAAACAGTTTTCTCTGAAAGAACAGGTAATGTGCATGGTGAGCCCCCAGCCTCATATACAGCAAACATCAGTTTTCTCCCAAATTAATTTAAGTTCATAAAACTCCCTGGGCTGCTGGCCTAGAAGGAGTAAGGTGCTCGTGAGGCTGGAACTAGAACGTTTCTTTGATTGTTGGTTTCTTTCATTGCTGTCCCTTCCTCGCCAGGCATCTCAGCCTCTTTGGGAACATAACGTGGGTCTGGGGTGTGTTAAGTTCTAGCTTCTGAAAACATAATTTAATAGCTGGCCCAGAGCTTGGGGGTGATTTTTTTCCCTAAGTTAAATGGATTTAGAGGCAGTGCTGTGATCTGATCACACATTGAACACACAGTTTCTGGGGTCCTAAAGAAACCGAGCGTAGTGGTAGGCAGCCGGGCTGAATGCAGACTGACTCTGCCCCAGTTTGGGGAGGAGATCCATCTTGAAAGACCAAGAAATAAGATTGAGCAAGTGTTCTCCTTTGAAGAGCAACTCACAAGGTGGAAATATTTTATTTCCTTTGACTTTAAGTTTGAAAAAATGAACTTTGAGGTTTTATTCTCTAAAGACTTCTAAGTAAAAAAGTTTCTTTGCTGTGTTAGGATTTTTGCTGCAGGAACAGAAACACCCCCTATCAGCAGAAACAAAAAAGAGGATGTGTTCTTAAGAGGCCCATGCATCTCGGGTGTCAAGGTGGGAATATACCTGGGCTTTTGTATAGGGGCCAAGCTTCCCTGCTTTCCATGTTTCCCCTCACTGCTCTGTCTGCTTCCTAGACCTCGAGATGGAAATGACCTCCACTGTCCCCAGTGAGACAGCAGATAACCACGCCTACAATCTTGTACATTCAGCCCCAAATCCAAGAGAAGTGAAGATGGAGCCTGCAGGTGCCACTGCTGCAGCCACTTAATGTGGCTTTCTCCCTGGGCCTTTTGGTTCCAGACTTGTCCCAATGTCCCCAACTTTTCTTCTTATTTTGTTGCTTCTTCACACTAAAAGGTGAAAAGATTTTAAAATGCTGTGGGGCAAGCTTCCCAACCTTGCACTCCTGAAGCTTGGGCCGGATGATTTTCTGCGTTGGGATCGCCCTGGGCTCTGTAAGATGCTGAGCAGCATCCCTGACCCACCCCCTAGATGCCCCAAGCACTCACCTCTGCTTAGTTGTGGCAAACAAAATGCCCCAGACATTGTCAAACTCCCCAAGGGGCACAAACACTGCAGTGAACTACTGCTTTATAGTGCAAGATACCTTGGCTACCACTCTAATCCTACTTCCTACGAGATTTTAGGTAAATTAGCTAATCTCTTTGTACCTTCGTTTCTTCATCTGTGAAGTAAATTTAATGGAAATAAAAGTAATAACAGAGAAAAGATTGTAATTAACCAATATTCCTACCAGATGGTATGTTTGTTACATGCTACTGTGCCTATGTAGGCAAAACATTTAGCACAGTACCATGCCATAAATGCTCAAAAATTAGTTATTATTTATAAAATGTCCAAATAACAGGCTAAAAATGTTTATTCCATAAGGAAAAAAACATTGTGTATTATTTTAGTAACTATGGCTAGTAAATTATTCTTTAAATAATGAATTCTTTTTAGTTGAAAGCTGCCTTAATACATATTGACTAGACAGGTCTTTGCTTATGAATAGGTAGAACTATTATTTACATATTTATTTCTTCTCTATTTTCTATTCTTTCAAATGTTCATTTCCAAAGAGACTTAAAATTATGTTAGCATTCTTGAATTTATTCCCTCTAAATATGACCTTTTTAAAACGATTTTGAACATGGAAGAGGTGACAGAATAAAATATGAAGGATATGAGAGAGATAGACAAAAAAACTTCAACTTTGAATGAAAACAAAGTAATGAAAGTCTAAAACATTTCCCGACGTGGGCCTATATGCTGCGTGATGCTGTTTACAACACAAGTCTGTGCCTCAGCGTGAAGGTGGGGGATGGCTTCTCCGGCCACCAAGCCAGGCAGCCCCCGGCTGGTCTCTCCTAAAGCAGTGTCTCATTCCCTTCAAAATAGAAACTAGAATGGATTTGACTCACATTTCTAGAAATGCAGAGAATTCTCTAAAGAGTCAACATGGGTCCTAGCCTGTTTGGCTCAGTGGATAGAGTGTTGGCCTAAAGACTGAAGGATCTGGGTTCGATTGTGGTCAAGGTCATGTACCTCAGTTGCAGGCTCCTACCTGTCCTGGGCCCTGGTCAGGGCGGGTGCAGAAGGCAACCAATTGCTGTGTTTCTCTCGCATCGATATTTCTCTCTATCTTTCCCTCTCTCTTCCACTCTCTCTAAAAATCAATGGAAAAATATCTTCAGGTGAGGATTGGAAAAAAAAAAAATCAAGACGGGGTTTAGCATGAATCCATGAGCGTTTCCCAGCCCCAAGCATGCAGCCAGGCCAGCAGCAGGAGCTCAGGAGCACCAAGGACACTGTCAGTTGTTAGAATTGCTACCCGGATGCGGTTCCAGGCCCCAAAGGAAGGTGACAGGTGCAACCACATTGTCAAATTGCATGGCCCGCTTTCTAACAGATCCTGTGTGACTGGGCCTTTTAAGGACTCATAGAAGTTCCCACCCAGATGTCTCCCAGCCCACCTGATGGCCCAGAGCCACCAGCACCCATGAAAGGGAACAGAGGGGCCTGCAGACAGTGGGGTCAGCAGGAGGGAGGGGCACTACAGGCATAGATAGAGTCACAGCCTCAGGGAAATTCTACGTCTAAAACCAGTGGTCTGCAGAGGGATGGGTGACTGGGTGGAGCACATAGAATTTTCAGGGCAATTAAACTACAGCATATGACACTATCATGGTGAGTACAAGTCACTAGACATTTGTCCAAACACATATTAGTAGAATGTGCACCATCGTGAGTGACTTTAATGTAAACTATGCACTCTGGCTGATGATGTGTCAGTGTAGGTTCTTCAATTGTAACAAACATACCATCTGGGAATGTTGGTGGTGAGGGAGGTTGTGCATGTGTTAAGGGGAATGGGTATATATGGAAATTTCTGTACCCTCTTCTTAATTTTGCTATGAAACTAAAGCAGCTCTAAAAAAATTACATCCATTACAAAATAAGAAAATAAAAGCAACAGGCCTGATTTGTTTTTAAATCACAGATATTACAATAACAGATGACAAGTGAGAGGAAAAAAAATTTCTGTTTTATTTCCTAAGTCCACCACATCATTTTCCGTATGTAAACTAAAATTAAACCAGTCTAATTTAGTTATCTGCTTAATAAAAGCTAGTATTTATGGAAGGAATGATAAATACCAGATCTCTGCGTAAATGCTTTCCATGGGTTACTTCCTTTTTTCAAAAAAGTAGTTAGGTATAATTTTACCCTTATTCACAGATGAGGAACCTAAGACCTTGAGAGATTTAGGAACACATCTAGTGTCAGGCTTGGGGTGACAAAGTGACAGATGCAAGACTCAGGCCCAGAGGTCCCGCCATGCTGGACTCTGGAGATCAGTGGGATGGTCCTGCTTCCCTGAGCTCACAATCTTAGGAGGAAAAGAAAAAAAATGCAAAATCTCACTATGTTATAAACTAAAGATTCAGCCAAAAGAACAAGATACAAACAAACTGATGACAGTATCACTGAATCAAGCATATGGGACACCAAAAACGTATTAAGATCTGAAGATTGTTATTATACATGGGAACTGATGAATGAGTTACTCTACCACTTACTCATGTGAAAAGAAGCAGTCTTATTTAATTCAGGGAGATTTGTTTAGAAGAATTGAATCAGTATAACTTACTTTGAGAAATATATGCAGATATCCAGGATACATTTAAAAATAAGAGCCAAGGGAAATGGAACACGAGACCCACCTGGGACAGAGAGTGGGTCTGGAAGGAGAAGAGCAGCATAAAACACTGGGAGGGTTGTACACACATACCCAGAAAATATTCCAGAACTTGAAAAATAGCTGTTGTTGAAATAGAAAGAGCTCACCATTTCTTAAGTAAAGTGACCAAAGAGACCAACATTTAAACCTACTCAAGAAGTCTTAGATTTCAAGAATTTAAAGAAATCTATATATATGAAAGCCTAATATGCTAAGTGTCCAACCGTTTGACCAGTCACTATGACACACGCTGACCATCAGGTTAGCTTGCTGTTAGGGTCCACCAATCGGGATTGGGCAAGACAGGCCAGACACGCCCTGGAGCCCTCCCACAGGCGCTCCCAGGCCTCGATTGTGCACCTGTGGGGTTCCTCAGCCTGGCCTGCACCCTCTTGCAATCTGGGAACCCTCAGGGAATGTCTGAGAGCTGGTTTCAGCCCAATCCCCACAGGCCAGGCCTAGGGACCCCACTGGTACATGAATCCGTGAACTGGGCGTCTAGTTACTTTATAAACATCAAAAGGAAAAAGAAAATTTTCAAGGACCTGAAATAATATTTGTAATATGTATCACTAAAAAGAGATCTCTGAGGGGTAAGATTATGGGAGAGCCTGTGCCTTCCTCCCCATGACCAGGGACAGCCTTATGCGCCAACTTATTTTCAGATTTGGACTGAGCAAAGACTGGACTTTATTTTTCCCTCATGGCACACTTAAAGGCTTAAAGAAGGCTCAGCACCTAGTAGCCACAAGAAGAGGACTTCAAGCAGAGAAATGAGTTGTGAGATTACAGTTTACAGCCAACACAATTTGGTTTTTAAAAAGATGTGGTTTGTAACTAAAGTAAAGTATTTCTGTTCTGAACTGTGAAGAAAGAACAAATGGGTTGCGTGCTCCTGCTAGGTTAAATGTTCCCAGCCCACCCTCCACACCCCCACCTCCGGCCGAGGGCAGAACACCAGACCAGGTGACTTCTTAGGTCTAACTTTTAATTTTATGGTTCTGTGATTGTGTCAGATAAGATAAGCCTTGCCAAGTAGAGCAGAGCCCAGGTAGGAGATATCTTATCACCTCTGCCACCATGCTAGAAAAGCCTGTGAGCACATGTGTGCTATGTGGGTGCTGTGTGGCTGTGTATATGTCAGTGTGTTTGTGTGTATTTGTGCATGTATGTATGTGAATGTGTGTATGTGTTTCCAAATCATTCTTACACAGGAAGGAAATTGACCACCTTTTCGAGGCTGAAAGCAATTACATTTCAGAAACCACGTTTTGTTACTTAAATCCCAGTTGCATCTTGTGACTCCTCCCTTCCATTATATCTTCTCTGTAAGTAGGTTTGCAATGTATATGGAACTGTTTTTAAGTGTTATGATAAAAAAAAAAAAACAGCAGCATTTCATTCTCATAGTGTTAAGTCTTCAACATTATTCATTAGACCATTACTTTGAAAGTTAGTTTCATCATTTTATCAACATCATGGATATCTGTTGGCAGTTTTTGAACAAGGACACCATTAACAACTGGATTTTAGACCTGACTCTCCATTAACTGGCAAGTAGAATTTGACCATTTATTACAACTAGCTAGCTTCTCCGGGCCCAGTTACAAAGAAGAAATACCTGGAACTATATGGCATTACAGCAAAGAGTGCAAACAATATCTCATTGGCACATAGAGAGTACTCAAGAGTAATTAACCACTAACAATGTTATTTGCTTGTTTGGGCGACTATAAAAAAATGCCACAGGCTGGACGGCTTAAAAAACAGACCTTTACTGCTGCATGTTGGATGCTGGAAGTCTGTGGGAACCCTGATCAGAGGACACCAGATGATCAAAGCCAATTTGCCATGAGCATACATGCAAGCGAGGACTCAGCAGTATTATTAGGTGCAAGGCCCCTTTGCCCTATGCAGGTGGAGGGCAATGACTCAGTAGTAGCAATATGCGTACTGCGCAAGTGCACCTTTATGTAACCTGTTTATGTTAATGTAGCACGAGTGTCACTAGTTGGCACGAGGCCTCTTTTGTTTGAGCATGTATATAAGTTGCCACTGATCACCGATATGTGGCTGCTTTTGTGAGGCTACTTTGAAGAACTACTTTGTCAGCTGGCTCCTGTGATAACAATGGCTACTGGGTCCACAATAAAGTCTCTTTTATATATGCCTACAGCTTTTCATATCTCGGTCTAATACTCCGTGTCCAAGGAGCTGTGCTCCCACAAAGCCCTAGAACCAAGGTGTGGGCAGGGCTGGTTTCTCCTGAGGCTTCTCTCCTTGGTGTGTAGACAGTTATGTCCTCCCTGTGTCCTATTAGATAAGGGCCCATCCCAATGACCTCATTTTCCCTTAGTCACTCTTTAAAGGCCTCCATCTCTAAATACAACCACATTCTGAGGTCCTGGGGGTCAGGGTTTTAATTTGGGAGAAGACAAAATTCAATTAATTTTGATTCAGTTAATAGCACAAACACTGAATATGTAGTGCTGGGTGGTTGGATTTATTCCTTGAGAGGAGAGTTACATATTTAGTAGAAATAAAAATGTCTAAGTTGATGCTTCCCTTTGAACAGAGGAATAATAAAGCTTCTAGAAGAGAAGCTTCCAGAAGAATGGCATGTTTCCTCTCTTTGACCTTCCATGACAAGAAGTTTAACATCTTTTTTGAAAAATGAAATGGAGGACAACCTGGGTTGAGCTGTGTGTGTTGTGAAGTGTTGCCAGGCCATGCTGGGGAAGGAGAGGACTGAAGGCGGAAGGAGTGTGTGACACAGACCCAGGAGACCATGCCAAGAGGAAAGGCTGCTGTGATGCTGGAGGTGACTCAACAACTCTTGCACGCCATGGTTCCTCTCACAGAGTGGAGACATCACAGCCAGCAGTGCAAGGCTGCACATCCCTCACACCTAACCTGAAAGCTGCAGATCTCTCCCCGGACTGGCCTGGGAACTCGAGTGAAGGCCGAGGCTAGAACTCACCATCAGTAGATAGCTGAGGCCACACAAGAGAAAGAACTGAGACAGAACTCAGAGTCAGTCACCATAGAAATGACAGTCCAACTACCCACTTTTCACACAAAATAACACTTCCTTCCAGAAGTTTCTGCAACTTGATGACCCAGTCAATGGACATAAGAAAAGGAGACAACAAAATATTAATTAAAGTATGTCTATTCTATGAAATTTTTATTAAGAGTTCACCACCTTGAACCCTGGGAAGACCCCAAAAATGTAGATTTGATAAAGGAAATTAAATGATTTCTGGATCATTGACTTCCAAGTCAATTTAAAAATTTTTAGTGATAATAATGATCTTTTGCTAGGCATGGGTAAGAGCCAGTCTTGGCTGAATACTTACCAACAAAGTAAATATTGAATATTGGCAAGAATTTAAAAAATGTTGACTACTTTCAAAATATATTACCAATATCTTGTTCCTTTCAATGAATTTTTTTCAACGATATTATAATGTTAAAATGTCTGCTTTTCAGATAATACAGATTGGGGCAGTGAATACCAACATAAACACTCTTTTAAAAGGCACTTTTTTCCAAATCACCTTAATTAATGATGGTTCATATTATTAGATTGATCTCTGAGAGAGACAGTGCCAATTCTATCATATACTTAGAAGAGCAAATACACTTGCAGAAAAAAGGGAGAGAGATTAAGAGAGAGATGGATAGATAGATAGATAGATGGATGGATATTAAATCAGGAAGGAATATTTTCACTCTATCGTAACTAAATGTATAATGTTGAAGTGGCGTGGGTTAGCTTGATTTACCCAAATAGTTTTCTTGTGTTACTTCTTTATTTGCAAGAAGTTTCTGATTTAAATGTGTGTCCCTTTAAGTTGTTTTATAAGTCAGTAATTAGCTGCCTTTTCTCATGGTTTGGAGCTTCCTTCTAAATAGGATGCCCCTGGAGAGCTACTATCTGTCAATAGGTCAGAATCCCAGGGACAGCCCTGGGAAGTCCCATACTGGCCCCTAATTGGGGTAAGAACAAGAGCTACCCCTGGAAAAATACACTCAAATACCAACACAAAATGGAATTACCTGGCAAAGCTCAGGCCTACAAATCTTTAAATGAGGCAGAGCCTCTACAGCCTAAGAGTCGTGGATTGGATTTTGCCAAAGCCTCCAGCAGCACAGGAGATGCTATATTTACCTCCCAAGAATCTCTTTGGGGAAATGATGCAAAATTAAAAAGTTCTGTGCCTCTTCCTTGGAAAATATCTTAGCTATTGTTGCCAATTACAAGTACTTTTGTATTTCTGTATCCTCTTCATTCTCAATCCCATGAGATGCATCACTCATTGGAAATGACTCCTCATCTATAGGTCAGAGGGAAAGCTAGGAAGTGGGTGCACTGAAGGAAGAATTTTATCGTGGATTTGGGGGATTTAATGTATTTCAGGACATACTCTGTCCGCCTTGGGAAAACACAGTTATCTCTGCTACATGCTCACTTTAAGTTGCTTTTCCCTTAATGGCCCACTTGGTATATCAAGAGTTTTCATTGGATTATACTCTTGGCAAATCCAACAGAATGAAGCTGGCGGGCCAGGGAAGAACGTCTCGTATCCAAAGCAAAGACACTTAGACTAACACAAGTGAAGAAGAGTGAAACGGGACCCAATGGTGAAACAAAAATGCCTCCGGTGTGGGTGTCACTGCCTCACATGCCGGGGCCACAGCCAGGTGCATAACTTGGGCTCTTGGCCGATCCCCAGCTTTTAGAAGCCTTCCCCCTAGGTGCTTCCACGCAGTGAGCCCAGCCAGCCAGGGAATGATTCTGGAGAAATCCAGTGCTTCCTTAAGAGGAGACACTGAGGGCCACTCCTCCGTGACTCCTGACCGAGCCACTGCCAGTGCTTCCCCGGCTCCGGCTCCGGAGCCAGCCCCGCCGAGTCCTATTTCCCGGCTGTCTGTCACAGTGACTGATCGCAGCTCCTCGCTCTCTTCTCCACCTCATTTTCAAGTGACTTCTTTTTTTCTGAAATTCATAAATCCTCACTTTCATGTGAGGCTTCTCTC
The DNA here is from genome assembly GCF_964212035.1 of Myotis nattereri. Taxonomy (NCBI): domain Eukaryota; kingdom Metazoa; phylum Chordata; class Mammalia; order Chiroptera; family Vespertilionidae; genus Myotis; species Myotis nattereri. Next base: position 152,269,084 of record NC_138075.1, read on the forward strand.
TGATACTTTATCAAATGCTTTTTGAAAGCCTCTGCAGAAAATATAACCTGTGTCCTGGACTTCCCTCTCTCAGCTATTTCTTCAGTAATGGAATCCATTTTTTAAAAAGGGAGACACAGCGGGGCAGGATGATCTCGGATATACTGTGCCTCCCCCGGGAGGATCCCAAAGCGCTCTATGCAGACTCTGTGCAACTCACCCTCACCACGTGCCCTCTGTGAAAGGAAGCAATAAATTCTCAGTTCTTCTGCAATGAAATCCTCCATTTCCTCAAAACCTTTTAATAGGCCCTCTCACAAATAGCCCTCTGTTCCAAATCAGTGGGAAGTATATATTGTCTTCACATAACAGCAAGAAGTGAAGCTTCGAGAAAACACCTGTGGTATTTCGGATTTTATATTCTGGTCCCTCCTGCTGCCCCAGCCCTGGAATGATGAGTTCTCTCTCCTCTCCTCCACTCCCTCCCTCCCTCTCTTCTCTCTCTCTCTCTCTCTCTCTCTCTCTCTCTCTCTCTCTCTCTCTCTTAGACTTTACTTTTTTACAGTAGTTATAGGCTCACAGCAAAATTGAGGGGGCGGTACAGGGGCTTCTCATATAAACCCCTCCCTATCCCCACACATGCACAGCCTCCCCCACTATCAACACCCCACCAGATAGATACATTCGTAACAGCTGATGGACCTGCACTGAAGTCATCACCACCCAAAGTCCACAGTTGACAGTAGTGACGGTCACTCTTGGTGTTGCACATTCTATGGGTTTGAACAAATGTATAAAGATGTGTATCCACCATTACAGTACCATACAAGGTAGCTTCACTGTGCTTAAAACCCTCTGTGCTCCACCTGTTCATCCTTCCCTTCAAGCTGAGTGGGCGTGGAGGAGCCCAGGGAGGTGCCACACCTGTTTCTGGCCAGCAATCTGCTCCATAGAAAGACCAGCCTGCTGCTTCAGGTGATCCCTCTAGTCTAGGGGTGGGCAAACTTTTTGACTCGAGGGCCACAACGGGTTCTTAAACTGGACCGGAGGGCCGGAACAAAAGCATGGATGGAGTGTTTGTGTGAACTAATATAAATTCAAAGTAAGCATCATTACACAAAAGGGTACGGTCTTTTTTTTTTTTAGTTTTATTCATTTCAAACGGGCAGGATCTGGCCCACGGGCCGTAGTTTGCCCACAGTTGCTCTAGTCTCACTTTTCCTTTTGCTCCCCTTTCAAAGGTGAACCCCAATCCCTTCTCATCCACACACAAGGGGACATGCACACAGGTACCTCTACCTACAAGATCTTTTTCCTTAACTGTTCGTACATGAGTTGTAAAATGAGAGAACTTTGCCTATAGTTCAAATTTAGTTCACCTATATTGTCTCACTGTTTTTTTAAAAAAAAATAGTTAATTTCACTTCCTGATAAAGAAACTTGCAAGGAATTTTTATAACATTCATAACAATAGCTTCTATGTTAGTTTTTATATGATAAGAACATAGGCTAATAATAGCACAGTGATTGGGGGCCAATTTTTCTTAAATGCCTCTTTCAGTAGATATGGAGCCCTTTTGAGATTTAGAAGCTTCGGGAATCTGTCTTCTGAAAAAGCTGCATAAATTGAGGAATTCTTACAATGAGGTTTGGTCTAATTCCTCCGTGATCATGACTTGTCAGTGGCTCCCCCATGCTGACTGATTGGCCCTGCTCAGCGAGGTCTCCTATCACAATGGGAACCATTCCCAACTGCCTCCACTCGAAGCTGTCTGCATTTCCCTTATTAAATTCCTTTGTCAGAGCTTTATAATTTAGCTGTAAAAATCAGTGTGAGCTAAAGCTCAAGCTACCAGCTGACAAGACCTTTTTTTTAAAAAAAAAAAGTCACTTCAACTGCATTTCAGGCGCTGGAAGATTTAGAAAGTGAGGAACTGGCAATAAGAGAAAATAATACTTCTTCCCTTGCCTCAATTTTCTGCTTAATCCTTATATCCCAGAGGAAAAATGGATACTTTTCCAAAGCATTTTCAGTCCATGAAAAATATTTTTCTTCTAAAACATTGAGTTTCTCTTTAGATGAAAACTCATTATTTAGAACATTTAAAATGGGTAGCTGGAAATTAATGGAGTCACCCAGAATATTGGCCACATGTTTAAGTCAGTGAGGTAGGCATGAGCCAGAGAGCAGCACTCTAAATCAGTGCACCCCTAATGTGTCTTACGGATCATCTCCATCAGATGCCATTCTGAGATCCACCCTGATCCTCAGAATGACCATCTCTGGAGCAGAATCAGACTTTTAACAACTGCCTGGAAGGCTTAAAGCTCACCGACCAATCTTTTACTCTGCCCCAGAGGTGGGGGGAACTCAGAGGTGACTTGGAAAGCAGTGGTCAAGCTGAACTCTTCACTGCGCCCATAAGGCCAAAGAAGATGTGTGAAGAGTAAATGCTCTATGACTACACCAAGGACACAGAGGTAGCATTAGGGCAAAAAGTATTTGATAATTCTTTGCTTCTGCTTGACTCTCTGCCAGCTGTGACTAACATGTTTACTGTTACTACCCTATGTTAGCTAGCAAGAGAAAAATAGTCCAAAGCATGTTGAGATGATATGTACATGTTTGTTTTTCTGATGCAAAAATTTTAAGGAGAATTGATTGACAGGTAACTGAAGGGGGCATAGATGATGAAGGAAAGAAAAAAAGGAATGGAGGGAAAAGAGGTTGTGAATCTGGGGCCAAGGATGTCAGAGGGGTGGTGGGTGCTGGGTGGAGGCCAAGAGGAGGACCAGAGTAATGTCATCAGATCAGACGTGGGGAATAGCTGGAGGTGGGTTAGTTCCTAGTCGGAAGGACTAGATGTCAGATGATATCAGAAGAGTGTGTTTCATTTTAGAATGCTCTCCAAGTACCTGGGTCAAGAAGAAGCAGATGGCAGGAAACAAAGTATAACTTATGAAGAGCCCAATTTACGTGCAAAATGGGTTCTGAGGCAACCACTACACCAGTGACATCATGTGAGAGGTGGATAAACTCATAGAAAGAAAACAGTCCAGCAAATAAGGAAACAAGATTGAAGTCAAGGGTATAGAGCACCTAGCGGGGATAAATCCAGCTTCATATTTTATTTTTCCCACTTAAAAAAATATTTTTGTATTGATTTTTTAGAGGGAAAGGAAGGGGAAGGGAGAAAGAAAGAAAAATCTATCGGTTGCCTCCCTTACACTCCTAAACCCGCAACCTAGGCATGTGCCCTAACCAGGAATGGAACCAGCAACCTTTTGGTGCAACCAACTGAGCCACATTGGCCGGGGTATTTTTCTCACTTTTTATCTACACTCCATCAGCACTTCAGATCCACTCATTTAAATTTAAAGTAATAATTTACAGCCCCCCCCCAAGCAATTAAAACCCTTGAACATCCTGTTTATTGTAAGGTACCCCACTTTCCCAGTCACTCAGATGTAAAACCCAGTATTTACTTTGATGTCTATGTCACTCATTTTACTGCTCTGTTGCCATAAAACTTGCCGATAATGACCAAAGATTTTTACGTTATAAAATGCATTGAATGCTATTTCTCCCTCCCATTTAATGCCACTGCAACAGCCCAGTTCATTTCAAATCCCACATGAGCACTCGTGAGCACATGCATTCTGGAAAAACCTACAAGATTAACTTCCCTGATCAAGTTGATCCCACCTAATGGCCAACCACCAGCAGCCCAATAACGCTGCCAAACACACCAAATGACCTAACTTAGCTCAATGCATTAACCAAAATGTCCCCACCTGTCTTCTATATTGCCAAGGGAAGCCTGTCTCAACCAGACACCATGCTCTGGGGATAACTGAGTGCCGACCTGTCCACCTTTGTTTCTCCTCTTTGAGCTCCTTCTTCAATCGTACAAAAGTCCTCTCTGAGGCCCTTTTTAACTCCTCACCTTGTCCCATTTCACATTCCTGAGTGTTCCTGTTCTAGCTTCTCCTCCTTCCCTCCAAAGACCTCAGGTCTCTAACTCAGCTTTAATTGCTCCTTTTTCTTTAGACTTTGGATGCCAAAGATCACCATGGTTTTTTTCTATACAGTGGGGCCTTGACTTACGAGTGTCCTGACTAACGAGTTTTTTGAGATACCAGCTGTCTCTCCGCCGAATTTTTGCATTGAGTTGCTAGAGTAATTTGAGTTAACGAGCTCCTTAACGAGCTCGGTCTCGGAACGAATTAAACTCGTAAGTCAAGGCCCCACTATACATCTTTCTTTAGCACCTCAACCTCATTTATGTTAGGCATTGTATTCAATGATAGTACAATTTTGATGATTTCAGAATACAAGTGTTTGCAAGTCTATGTGGCATGCACTCAACATGGATAAAGACCCACTTGGGACCCTGACCACTGGTCACCTCCACGTGACTGGCAGGAAAATGCAGTGGAGGGCACCAGACTTCCTTAGGGTTCAAGGGAGCTCAGACTATTGAAGGACCAACCGTCAAGGAAAAGGGACTTGGTCCCTGATGGCCATCAAACCAGATAAGGTCCTCCTACAAATCCTCTATATCATCCAAATGCCAGGACTCTTACTTTCTGCTCCTTCTTCATCTGAACCTCACCCTGATTTCATAAGAATTGAAGTTGGTTGCAGGAACAAGCGGAGCAAAGTGGAAATGACAAAGAAGGAAACAGTACTGCCACTGCTAAATCCAACCTTTGTGTCCATGACTTCATGCTCTCCTCCCACACCATAAAACGTCTATGGATGTTTCTCACGGCATTTTTTTTTTCTATTTTACCATATATCGCCCATTCTCCTGTGAGACAATTTAATTTTCTTCTATCTAATCAAACCTTCAACAATTTCTCCTTCTTCCTTCCTGAGAAATGGAGTGATAACAAGTTAACCGACTCAATTCCCAACACCACCCCCACCTGCCTCCCAGCATGTCCATTGGCTCATTCCTGATCCAGGACCATGGATTTTCTCCTCAGTGCCCCCAGGAAGGGCAATGCCCCACCTCACTCACTCAATAAAGAGCAGCACTTAGCAATCCTCCCCATTTTGTTCCATGTCAGAAAATTCCTCTGCATGGAATCACTCCATGAGCATAAAGGGGTTTCTTCTTTTCCCATCTTAAAAAAAAAGATGTCTCTTCACCTCACTCTCCTCTCCAGATTCTGCCCCATTTCTTTGCTCCTCCTTTCAACAATAATCCTCAAAAGAGGTGCCTTCATTTGGTGTCTCTTCTCTTTCAATCTCTCTGGTCTGTCATGAATCCCCTTCAAGACCTAAATATAGGCATCTAGTCTCCCCTCTATATAACTTCCTCAATGAAGCCTGCTCTAAACTGAGCATTCAAATACACTGTTGGTGGGATGTCAATTAATACAGTCAGTCTGGAGTTTCCTCAAAAAAATTTAAAATAGGGAGAACCAAGATGATGGCATAGGTAAATGCTGGTACTCACCACCTCCCATAACCACATCAAAGTTACAACTAAAATACTGGACAACCATCATTCAGAACTGCCCAAAATCTGGCTAAATGGAAGTTCTACAACTAGAAAAGTAAAGAAGAAAGCACATTGAGACTGGTAGAATGGGCAGAGGTGGAAAATAGGATGGTCTGACACCCATGCTTGTTTTGTTTTGTTTTAATGGGAAGAGATATGGTAGCTGCAGAGGCCTCCCTTAGTACAGGGTTCTAGAGCTGGAAAGAGAAGTCCCTGTATGTTTGGGCTGTAAAAAAACCATTGAGAATTGTGAAAGAGTGACACAGAAGCTGCTGGAGACCCAGGCAGTTCCTCATGAAGAGCTGGCACATGGACTTACTCAGACTCAATCCCTCTGGGCTCCAAAGCAGGGGCGAAAGCTTGAAAGGTACCTGGAACATTCCAGGAGGAACTGGATTGTCTAGCAACAGGGCAAGAACTCAAAGACAACTTTCTCCCAGACAGGGGAGCTCTCAGGAGTCATTGTTCCTGTGTTGGGACCTCCCCTTTTGCAGAGCTGACTGGCAGTCATATCTGAGTTTCCATTGGCTTGCCCCACACTGTTCTATCCACCCTGGTGATACTCTGAGACCCTCTGCCCTATCCAATTTACAGCCCTACCCAAGCTGTTTGCAGCAACTTTTCCATGTGAATGGTGGACACCAGGGGCTGAGAGGAGGGGGAAATGAAGAGGTGATGTTCAAAGGGTACAAATTTCCAGCTATAAGATGAATAAGTTTGGGAAATCCAATGTACAGCATGCTGACTATAGTTAATATAGTACCAGATACTTGAAATTTACTAAAAGAGTAATTCTTATGTGTTCTAATGACACACACACAAAAAGAATTGGTACTTAAGTAAGATGATGGATGTGTTAATGAACTTGATTGTGATCATCATTTTACAATGTATACACATATCAATGTGTATACCTTAAGTATACAATAAATTTTTTTAAATGTAAATAAAGATAAAATCCTCTGTGAAGCAAAAGAGCTGGGGTGGTGGGAGGGATTAGCCTCCATGGCCAGGGCACTAATCTTGCACTCCCAATACCCAGGCTCTAGTTTTTCATACAGAATTTATTACCCTCTAACATACTCTGCAAGGTGTTTCGTCCTGGTGTCATATATTTTTCATTCATTCATTCAATAATTAGATTATTTAGGTTAGTAACACTAAGAAAAAAAATGAATAATTTCCTTTAATACCCTTCCATTCTAGCCTCCTCACTCATCCCTGTAATGAACACAGCGATTATCAGAGAAGCAAAGAGAAAGTTAGGAACATTAGTCATGAGATTGTCAAAGCCAAGGCCCACCTGGGAGATCTCAAATCATGGCTTAATTCTAACCTATTCATCTGAACATCAGGATTCTAAAACAAGGAAGTCTTCCTACCAAATGGGGCAAAGTTTGCAAACTACCTAGTCCCTTAACACAACAAACAGAATTCAGAGGGAACTCTCCCAGAGACAAGCCTCCAGATTGTTGAAAAAGCATACTGTTCACCATAGAGATTCTTTAGTTACCTCAGTTAATGGCTAAAACACCAGCGAGGGCTTCTGAGCAAAGAAGTTAGAAGTTAGGACAAAACACTCACCCATTTCCTGGGGGTTTGATGTAGTTTATCGTGACTCTGAGCCCTTCTAGATGGACCAGGATAAGCTGCTGCGACATAGACTCATTCATTCTCTCCCCCTGTGGCTACATCATGGACTGAGGACACAGACATGCACAAGGCAGTCTCTGCCCGTAAGGAGCCTACTACCCACTCTGTGTGTCTCCCAGTGTATCCCAGACTCCAGCCCCTAGCTGCTACCCCGACTCAGCGACCAGAGCATCACTTGATTCACTTACTACAATCTCCCAACTTAGTGTTTAATGAATAAACAGTCATCAAACCAACAGAAAAACAGGGGCCTGGCATCCTCCTCACATTTTTCTAAGTTTGCTGCCCTTGCTTTCAGTTTCCATTCTTATTCCAGGTGTTATTATCCTTGAGAGTAGGGAGGGACCCCAGAGGACACATCAGTTTTACTAAAAATCACTCTCTACTTTTTATAACACACTTGGGCTAAATAGAGAAAACAATGAGAAAATAATTACATACACTGTGTCTACTCTGAGGGCTATAAGAAAAAGTTTGCATGTGCTCAGGGATAAAGATGTCTTTGCAATAATTAGCCTCTGTAACACCAGCCTTGGCAATATGTTCTGGATCAGGTCTTCTATTAATGATGCTGCTTCCCGCCTTTAACCCAGTCAAGGAAGAAACCACACTGTGGAGCCTGCTGTCTTGAGGCCAGTGGAGGCCCACACAGGCAGAAAGGGCAGAGTTCATGGATCACCACCCCAAGTCTGAGGAGCGGATGATGATTCAAACTATCCTGTAAAGTGGAATTTCCTAATTATGGACTCCAGAAAAATTACTCTTAGTTGGGCCATTATTTAAGAGAGTTATGCCTTTGCTCCTGCTATTCATGCCTGCCAGCATGCTCTGTCTTCAGCCAGGCCCTGCAGGAAAGGGATATTCTTCTGAGTTTCATTTTGATAGTTTGCATTATGCAAACAATAGCTAGATGTGTTTTTTTTCAAACTAACTAATGTTCCCATCTCTGAGAACATTCGCTCACGCCTCAACTTTTCCCTGTTGAAACTATGAATTGAACCAGAGAGATGTTACCGGTAACAAAGTCCACTTGCCCAACACTTCAAAAAGCCAAAACTTAAAACATCAGTTTGGAGTAAGGAGAGCAAGGAAAGATTTCTTGATGGAGCAGTGCCAACCAAGAGGATGGGAGACCTAATCCTCAAATCCATCTTGCTCCCTGGACTAGGCCAAGAGGAAACAGGTATGAGGAGGCACTGATGGGGCAAGTTTTAATTGGAGGACCTTGGAGCTTGGCCGTTTATGGTAAAGGGGCATCAACACCAGGTCTTCCTGGACACTGATGCTTAGCTTCTGAAAAGGTTCTGGTGTTCAAGTTCTGGTCATGTTCATCCTTTGGTTCTGGGGTGAGAGAGGCAAGACAGGTGCAGCTGGAGGTCCAAGTTCTCTGCTCTGTGCATGCTTCAGATAAAAACTTGTGGTTTTGGATTGTTGTCTCTGAAACACAACTGAGCACGTTGTCAACCAGGATAGGACTATTTTGAACTGGCTCTACACTTGCTTACAGAGATAACCACCCTGGAAAACCTCCTGTTACTTTGAAAGTGTCCCATTGATGCTAAGCTCACTGGTACTCCCCCGCCTCCAGAACCCCCATGGTCATTAGTCTCAATAATTTACTGGTCCCTGCATGTTAATAACTCTCCATAGGACAGAATGTGATGGCGACAGGAGAGCAAAGACACAGCCCACTCAGTAAGGAACACCTTGGAGAGTTAAACCTTTTACCAAGAACAAGAGTGACCAGTAGGAATAAAAGTGGTGCACGTTCAGAGCACAGCAGGCCCTCAGCGTGATGCCACGTAAGTCACACATCCTTGATGCCCACTAAGTGTAGATTTCCTGGATTGTTGACTAAATCTGTCGGACATCTGTCTCTATCTCCCTCCCCTAAGTCTTCTCCATGTAGCTTTCAGTCTCAGGTTTCCAAATCAGACCAGGTCTTGCTGCTCCAGAGCCCCAGCACCTCCTCCTAATACCATTACCATGGGGTTAGGTTTCAACATATGAATTTTAAGGGGATTCAACACACAGTCTATGGCAGGGACTAAGCAAAGACAATATAAAGAGAGGGAATACCACATGAGGAATAATTTATACTGAAATGTGAATCTGTGATTTCACTGGAAATGAAACCAGTAACTAGGTCAGCCATGGAGAAAGGAAAACTCTCATTTCTAGTGTTTCCTTTCCTTCCTTTCCCTCCCCAAAAATATCAATTCAACAATATGGAAAAGAGAAGCCTGCCAGAATCTTAACAATGCTGTCTGTGGGCGTAAGCTGTGGCCTCTGGAAGAGGAGCCGTATAAATCCAGTGTGCTATTATGGCACCAGGAAAGGTTGTCGGGTTAACAACGGGAAGGCTGAACAACGAAAAACAATGCATTTGTCAGAATCTTACTGACATCATTCTCGCCCCAGAGATAGTCTGAGAACAGCCAGCAGGAGTGGAGGGTTCAGGGAACGCAGGCGGACGGGCAAAGCAGTTCACTGTAGACGTGAAATTAAGAATGCTCTTCCTCTGAAAGCATTGCTCCTTCCTTTGCTCCTTGTCCTTTTTCAATCCAGGTCTCTAATTCGTCACTGGCTGCCGCCCAAGACATCCCATCCATTGCTAAGGGGCAGCCATGACCACAAAGTGCCACCAGATCCCGAACTGCACCCCCCCCCCCACCCCTGAACTTGAGGAGGGCACCCAGAGTATTTTGCCGTGGATTGGTGTGTTCAGCACGTCTGCCTCACGTGACACACTGCTGATTTCTCCCCGGTATAGAACCTAAGAGATGATAACAATCTACCATGAAACGGGTTATCTATCCTGCACAGACGGACCAGAGCTTTGTCATTTTCTCGGGGATGTTTAATCAGATGTCTTTGAATATGTGAGAGAGAATAAAGCCCGCTTAATAAACATGTCTTGCTTAAAAGCTCTTTGTAATAGCTCAAGATGTGTGTCCTTTTCTTCCCTGCTCATTTTTTCAGGCCTTTGAAAGCCGTCGCCTGACGCGCGTGATGTCTGAACCTTGCTGGCTCTGCATGCGTGCAGACGAGAACTGAGCCGGCTGTTCTGATCCTGCTCTTCTCTGGGGCGTGAGAGATAAGGCTCCACACGGAAAGCGGCCGCGTGATCCTGGAATTTCAGAAGACAGGCAACCCAGAAACGTGGGGGTTCGAGGCTTTTAGGAATGCTATTTTATTATGCATAGAAAGACACAAAGACGCACAAAAACTCTCCGGAGGTGGAAGGAAATAGGGCTCGTCAGCACCATGAACAAACTAATCAACCACCATGAGAGTATGAAACCAAAGCAGGCGTGAGAGTTTTCTAAGGGCTGAAACTTTCTGGACGCTGGATAGTATGAGACCCTGAAAATAATACTTTCTATGGTTCGTTTTTGTCCTTTTTCAAAAACTCTAATGCCCCATTCTTTAAAAACGTAACTGTTTTAAGAACCATGGACTGTCTATAGCCTCCCAGACACAATAATAATGCACATTATCCTTCAAAACTTCTAGCTGCCTATTTATTCACACTCACATCTGAAGATCATCCTCGGGGAGGGTCAGTGGCTATGGCCCTCGCTGCCTGGTGTTAGTGGAGGTCACTGTACAAATGTTCTTGTGCAGAAAAGTGCTGAGTGTCGAAGTGTGGGCTAGTGGTCAGGCCAACTTGGAGGAGTCTGAGGTATTTCCTTCAGCACCGGACACGTCAGCCCATTGACTTTATCCCTCCACACCTGGCCTCCGTCTGCACATGGAGGACACACTCCCCCAGGATGTGGGGATGCGTGAGTGAGATCCTGGATATAAGCTCTAGGAAAGGGCCCAGAGCTCACATCACGTCATTCTGGGTAGGGACTGCATGTGTTGGTGATACTTTTACCCTTAATATCCTTCCATGGGCCAAAATGACTCCCATTTTTCTATTATATGGCCTGAAATGATTCCTTAATAAACTGCTCACATGATCTGAATAACTTCTCTGCCACTGTCAGCTCTTCTGATTTGTAAAGCATTCTGACACGTTTTTTGCATGAAATCACATATCACGTTCTAGAACAACATTGCCTGGGAAATGGGAAATTCACAAGATTCCATCCCAGGCCAAGATGACTTGCCAGCAACATGAAATTAACCAATCCTTCACTCATCCTTGTAAGGCCATGGGTGTGGTCATTGATGAATGTCTGTAGAACTGAAGCTGACAATCATCAAAATGTGCAGATATGAGCTCTAAGTGCTCCCTTAGTTTGTATTCACTAATTTAAAAGTAGGAGTGCCTTTGCACAAAACAGCACAGGATCCCAAGGTAGGGACAATGCACCAGGTACCTCACAACCTGACCTCAGTCCGCCCACCTGCCTCCCCTATGCAGCCCTGAGGGCTGATGTCATTTCCCAGCTTCCTGTCTGCTTGGGGCTCAATGGGGTGTGAGATTTTCCAATGAGACATAAGTGAGGTGACACAGGGACCTGTGATGGTTAACTTATGTGGCAATTTGACTGGACCAACAACACCCCAATAGCTGGTAAAATTATTTCTGGATGGGTTTGTGCAGGTGTCTCTGGAAGAATCAGTGGACTGAGTAAAGATGATAATCTGGCATCATTCAATCCTCAGGGACCTGAATAGAACAAAAAGTAGAGGAAGACTGGAATTCACTCTCTCTGCTTGAGTTGGGGCATCCATCTTCTGTCCTGGACCATCAGAGCTCATGGTTTTCAGTCTTCACATTCAGACTGAACTACACACCAGCTCTCCTGGGCCTCCACTTGCAGAGGGCAGGTCATGGGCCTTCTCAGCCTCCATAACCAGGAGCCAATTCTTCATAATAAGCTCTTTTGATCTATATCTATATTCATCTATGTATCTATCATCTATGATTTATTTATTATCTGCCTATCTATCTTATTATCTAGTTATCTATCATTTACCTATCTATCATCTATCTGACTTTCTTTCGGTCTCCTATTGGCCCATTTCTCTGGAGAAATCTGATTAATATAGGAGTCTAAGAAATTTTTCTTTTCTGATAAAAGTCCTTTTGGGGCACTATCCCTTTCACATCTGCCATTTGCTCTTTCTTTGTTTTTCTTACTTTACTAACATTCAGTTTTAAGAATACATCATTCCACCCTGACCGGTTTGGCTCAGTGGATAGTGTAGGTCTGTGGACTGAAGGGTCCCAGGTTCGATTCCAGTCAAGGGCATGTGCCGTGGTTGCAGGCACATCCCCAGTGGGGGGTGTGCAGGAGGCGGCTGATCAATGTTTCTCTCTTATCATGTTTCTGACTCTCTATCCCTCTCCCTTCCTCTCTGTAAGAAATCAATCTATATATATAAAGCTGTAACTTGCAAATAGACTGAACAGCAGAACAACTGAACAATCAGTCGCTATGACATACGCTGACCATCAGGGAACACATACGGAATATGGCGGGCATCGGCAGCAGGCGGCAGAGTGCGGAACATGGCAGGGGTCGGCTGCAGCAGGATGGTGGAGCAGGTGAGCTGGGGCACCAGACCAAGGCGGGGCACCAGTCATTGTCATCAAGGTGAGCCTCTAGTGGTTATTGAAAATTCTTCGCTCCCGCGCGCTGTGGTCCTGCCCGGCGCTTGCACCTGCTGCCAGCGCTGGCCCCACTCACACCTGCTGCCAGTGCCGGAGTCACTGCCTGCACCCACTTCTGGCTCCCAGCACCGGCTCTGAGTGCTTGCTGCCATTAGTGGGTGCAAGCGGCAGCTGCCGCCCCGATTGCCTCTCAGGACTTCTCCACCTCCCCCTGCTCTTGCGGGGCAATCAGAGCTGGCAGCCACCTCTCACACTTGCTGCCGGTGAGGGCCCCACTCGCACCCACTGATGGCACTGGTCCCACTCGCACCAGCTGACTTCGAGCAGTGATTGGGGCTGGCACCATCAGTACATGGGAGCAGTGGTGGCAGGAGTCTGGGCTGTCAACAGAGAGGGGCTCGGGGCGGTGGCAGGAGGGGCCAGGAGGGGGCATGGAGGATGGGCCGAGACCTGCCCATCGCCCCCTCTGCCCAACGCAGCCTTGCGGCCCACAGTTTCTTTCAGGGTACATGAATTCATGCACTAAGCCCCTAGTAAAATATATTTTTTTAAAAAAAGAATATATTATTCCTTAAATTCTTAGATTTATATTATTTTAGTCTATTCATAAATGTAGTAAGCTTTAGGAGTTATCATGACAAGGACTTTCAACACTCAATTGAGGACACATTTGTAATACCTTAACTAAAAAATAATAATAATAATAATAATAATAATAATAATAAAATAAAAAATTAAAAAATAAATGCTCTCAAATATGTCAAACTGTATTTATGAATTTTATTTATTATGGTTTTCTTATTTTCACTTCAAGGGTCTCACTTATAAACAAAAAGTTCCCACCTATTTAACAAGTAGGGTAATAAACTTAATGTACACTTGTAGTGATTCTCAAATTCTCTTAAACACTGCAGCCCTGCATACTAACATTACGAAATGATTTTACTGCTTTTCATTTAAAGTAACAGGTCTAAATTTAACTAAGCAATTACACCTTTTAATTTGGAATCATGAGTTTAATCTCTTAGATGCTCTGTATGTCAAACTCTCTTAAATATTGCAATTACTTAAAACACTAAATATAAACATATTGTTCCTAACAGTCAAAAAGTGTCGGTGCTCTGGGTTTGACTTACGTTATGCTACCCAGTCTCATTCTAAGCCTTCCCAAGATTGAAGACACAGGCCACGAATAAAGAAATTACAGCAGCCCCCACAGACCCAGTGGCCACTCAGATGGCCAAGGCAGGGGTGTGAGCTTGAAACACCAACACCTGGAGAGTTTTACTGCAACCCTGACAGTCAGCCTTTTTGTTTTCCAGTCTTTGCTATGCCACAAGGAACACTCAGACTAGTCCCTCAAATTGATGATTTTTCCAACCCTTTTCTCTTGGTTTGGTTGCTTCTGGCCTAGCTCTTCTGAAAGGTCTTTTCACATTCCGCCTGACCTGGGTGTCTGACACCCTGTGACCGTTCCCCGGTCAGAGCACTAATCCCTGGATTCAATTAACCACTGTAGTCTGACTTTGCAGAACCTGACTGTTAACCACCCCTTCTTAGGCCCCTTAAGGATGGAAACGTGATGTTCTAATGAAGGTTTTGTTTTTCTGTTCGAGTTGTGCGCTTACACCAGCCCCACCTGGTAGGTTCCGAGTGAGAAGGAAAGCTGAGCTGAGTGCGTCTCTCTCTCCATTCCCACATGACTTCTTCACTGGAAGTTAATTAATTTCAAAAAAAGAAAGCATTCTTTCTTCATCTACAAAAGAATCCACGATAGCTGAACACTGAATAACCTCTTTTCTAGTCTCTACGGGGCCCTGAGTACTTCGTGACTTTCAGAAGTTCCCTGGAGTGGCCTGATCTTAAATGTTGTGAACAAAGGCACATTGTCAAGAAGCCTACACTTGATCCTAAAATTCATCCTGTTGGTATTTTGAAAACATATCTGGCTGTGTCCCTTATACTCTCCTCCTCATTCTGAAAGGAGCAACTCTTGTTCCGAGTAGTAAAAATTAAAAAATGTGACTATGCGTTTAGATGTCTAAAATAAAAAGTTTCATTCTGCTACTACCCAACTGAGGGACACTTAATCTCTTTGGGCCTCAATTTCCTCATCTGCAAAAGAATACATTTGGATGAAAGGACTGCTAAGGTTTCTTCCTTCTAAAAATTTGTGAGTTAATGGGTTGGCCAGAGCAGAAGGAATCGTTTTTTTATCATGACCATTGTCAGTGGAAAGCCAAAGAAGTTAGAATTTTCCCTTCCAAATCATTTACTTTGCTGGAGTAGTATTTTCAAAAATATTTTCAGGACCTGAACTTCCTTAGATAAAAAAGCCTGTGAACTTGCAGATGACCAAATGGAATATTGCGAGGAGAATGTGCTGTGAAAATTATGCTTGATGGTTATCCTGATGGAAATTTGGTCAAGTTCTCCTTTTCCTGGGGAAAGTATTTCAGGCCAGACAATAGCATAAAGATGAGGATATTTTAAAGGAATGTACCACTACCTTTGTGAGGCTTGCTTATTTATACATTCAAAGGTTTTAAGAGGTTTAAGGGTGAATTTTTGCACTCGTCTATTCCAATGAAACCTATTTCTCAAGGAGTCTTAAGAGAAAGAAAACTTGGATTTGGCAATAGCAATTGAGAATGTGGGCAAGTGTCCCTGTGCTCTAAGCACATGATAGACCTTATATCATAATTCCTATATTATTATTCCCACGTGAAAGATGAGGAAACTGAGTCCAGAGATAGAGGGGCTTGCCCAACACAGAGCTAGTAATTGAGGGATTCAGGGCTTGAACCTAATCCATCTGACTTCAAGTCCACCTTCTGCTATTCCTTCATAGGAAAGACTTTTATGCCTCTATTGAAGTAGTCTCCAAAAATGACCCTTTAAAAGTTTAAATCAGAATTTCTCCCTTTTTACAAAATGCAAGTGATCTCTCAAAGGTGGATGCTATTCATAACATTATGAGAACTGCTCAATTCTAGAAAGCAGATCACATTTCTATTGCAAAGATTCTGTTTCACCCTGGGATTATTTGGAGAAAAATGATTCAAATTCTTGACGGGCTATCCAGAGTAAAAAAGTGGAAGGCATATGTGAAGGGACAGTCCATGGAATGAACAGATAAAGAAATAGACTCCGGCATGTTAGCCAACAAGTAAAAAAGTAAGATAAAAAAAAAAGAAAGAAAATTAAATGCTTAAAACTGTAGCGTTCTTTGACATGACCCCTCTAGCAGGGAAAGTTTTCCAAAGGCCTACACCCAATTTCCTAGACTTGATATTTGACCAGAAGTGTATACCTCTCCTTTACTGTGAGGGTGAGAGGACTACATTTTGAGGGCAAATAGTCAGATTCACATGTAATGTAAGGAATTAAGATGTCTACGTGACAACATACCCACACTCTTACTTTGGAAAAACAAGTTGGTATGTGGTGGGTGGACACACGGCCTACAGCTCAACATTTAGGGCAAAATCTGTGTGAAGAACAAAATCTCTCACAGCCATCACTGAATTAAACTGTTTCCATTTTGATTCATAATATAAGACTCTGACCTCATGTTAGTAAAATAAAAAAGAACAAAACAGCTTTTAAATATTTTTTATAAAATGATGTAAAGTGATTGAACACACCAGTACTTTTCATCCAGAAATTCTGAGTGTTTTATGCTTTTCCAAGGAGGAGACCAGTATTTAAGATGAGAAGAGAACTTGCATAGCGGTAACAGCCTTCATTCTGCAACTCTGACCCCCCCTAAATTTACATAACCATCTTATACTACCCAAGAGCCTGAGGAAATATTAGAGGAGTAGGTTAACGTTCTTAATTGTCCTAATTTGCATTCAGATGCTCCTGCCTTTGCTTGCACTGCTCCCTGCCTGTGACTTGCCTCCATGTCCACATCTCACCACTTCCCACTTCTCTCACCTTCTACAGTTATGAGAATGGGGAACATACCCGTTAGCCCTTCCTCAGCAGATGAGATTGTGCAAATAAGGTGGGCAACAATGTAGACAGCACTTACTCATAAGCCACCTGGAGGCCAGCCTCATGGTGACCTCACTATACTGGTATCACTATAAACACATAAAAAGCATTTCAACAACTTAATTTTTTTTTCATAACATTTTACCTCTTTTTCTATTCTGGATAGAAACCATATTTTCCAGAGGAATCCAATGAGACATTCCTTGACAACTGTTCAGGACATTTGTACTAGCTTTACCTAAGCTGTCAGAATCTAAAACATGACTGTGTGCTCTCAGAGGAAGTCAGCACCCCACCCAGCAGTGCTCCCAGGAGCACTGAAGATGAGAGGAAAAACATGCTTTTGGGGAAATTTCATCTTGCTTGACAACAAAATCATCCGTAGAGCAATTTGACCACTCTGGAATAAGAGCTACAGATTTGTTAAGGTGGACGTCTTCCAAAGAGAGTTCAGATGAGCTTCTCAGAGGAATATGAGAGAATGAATACTACCGACAGAGAGAGGGCTCCACGCTGAAGGCTGTGAGGAGCAGTTGAGACCAGCAGAGGACACAGCCAGAGCTGCACTCGGGAATCAGTGGAGGATGATGGGTCTCACTCTAAAGACAGAACAGGTCATGGGAGTTCCCCAAATACTTGAAGGACATTTAACCTGGATCATGGTCCCTCCCACCTTCCGTAGTTTCTGTGCCACCATTATCAGAATGCCCATGAAATAACGCAGTCAGCAGCAGCCATGATGGTCAGGGTCCAAATCTTACCTTAATCTTTTCCTGCAGCAGCATTGAATAGTGGTTCTCAAAACTGACTGCATGTCAGTATCTCTTTCAGAGCTTGTGCCTGTGTGTGTGTCCAAACCCCACAACATGCCCATTGAAACAGAACTCCAGAGTGGCACCTGCCACCTGTATGTACAAAACTCCACAGACATGCTGGTCCCTGGCCCAAGATCTAGACCTTAGGCTCCATACAGCCTTGAAGATGTGGCCACCTATGAGGGAGACTTTCAAAGATGTGCTGCAGTAATGGGCAGGAGCACAATCACATAAAGGATTGGGAAGCCATATGAAGGATAGGGGACCCTATAGTCAAAACTGGGGAACAGGAGCTAGTGGCCAGCCATGCTCCTGATGGCCCTGTAGAGGACAAACCCCTCTCTGCCCAGGTGCGGGCTGGCCCCTGCATTTCCACTGCCACATGTGGACAACTGAGAACTGCATCACAGTCCAAACAAGAAACCCTGAGCTTCTTAGCTTCCATCAACTTTGAGTCTTTCATTGCATGAACAGCCAATGCATGACCAACAGCAACAACCTCCTTAGCGCAGTTTTGTCACAATATATAAGGTTAAAAAAGAAGAAGAAGAGCCCTTGCACCAAAGGGCTGTGGGTAGGATTCCCGGTCAAAGGCACACGCCTGGATTGCAGGTTCGTTCCTCACCCCGGTCAGGGTGCGTGCAGGAGGCAACCCATTGATGTATCTTTCACATCAGTGTTTCTCTCTCTCCCCACCCTCACTCCCTTCCACTGACTAAAAATCAATGGGAAAAATATCCTCTCCAGGGAGGACAAAAAAAAAAAAAAAGGAGGGGAGAAAAGGGAAAAAGAAAGGGCAAACAATTTTAGAGGAGAAGAAATCTTACCTGGTAATTAGGAAAGAAAAACAGTTGCAAAGCCTGAAGCTAAATTTGATTTCTGCCAAGGTTTCACGACTCCTGGCTCCTGGCTTCACAAACTGTGCTGTGGTTCTTGAGAATGTTCAGAGCATCCTCCTGTGGAAGTCGCCGGTATCACCTGAGGACATTTTCAAAACAGATCTGTGGGGCGGCCCGTCATCCTGAGCCAGTGTGGTGTGGAATGGGCAGTGAGCCTCAGGCTGGCGAAGGGTGAGTCGATAAAAACAGCAAAACAAAGAACCATCTGCTTTACTTGTTCTCAATTAGGCAATTTTGTGAGAAGATTGAGGAAATTATCGATTTGACACTGCAATTACCCAGATAACTGAATTCTGTCTTCCCTTCTTCCTATGTCAAATCATTTTAATTTATGAGGAAAAGGAAAGAAGACATTAGCAACTTTTAATCATCAAAACTCCGCTGAGTTGTTTGTTCACTGAGGAACTGAAACATTGAAAGTCAAGACACAGTGCAGGTCACAATCACAGCATCTCGAGGGGCCTCCTGCATCTGAAACTTTCTCAGATTAACTTTAATCATCTCCATGCCTAAGATTTAAATGCATGGCTGTGCTCATTTTCTTCCTCAACATAGGCAGCACCTAGGAGCTCAGGCCTAGATATCTGAGGTCTCCATAAGTGTTTTGTATGAATGGTGTGTCACTATTACTGATTGGTTTGCATTTTTTGAAAATTTTTTCCAACTGCATGATACTCTGATGTCTCACAGAAGTGAATCATACTAATTTAGTAATCCAGGATGCGGGGTGCTCCATAGATCCCAAAACACATGGTCTAAAAAAATCCCCCATTGAAACATTTTTTCATTTTCTTATTCTTATTATTCAAAGCAAATAAAATTGAATGTGCAATAATGAGAGCCAAATTACTAGAAGAGATAGCAAACAAATTTTAATACCATGGTGAGTGGCTTGAGTTACATCATGTGTCTTCTTCAAAACAACACAACGATCTCTAAGAAGCTCCTTAAATGATTGAAAAAGTCATAAAATTTTCATTAAGATTTTTGGGATTTAAAGACTCAGTTAAGGATTCTCTGGCCCACATAGAATTTGACAAATTTGTGGAAGTCAGTAGATCAGAGACGTAGATATCACTTAAAACAATTATCGTGCACTTGTATGAACTGTCAGTAGGTTA
Source organism: Myotis nattereri (assembly GCF_964212035.1). Classification (NCBI taxonomy): domain Eukaryota; kingdom Metazoa; phylum Chordata; class Mammalia; order Chiroptera; family Vespertilionidae; genus Myotis; species Myotis nattereri. The sequence continues at coordinate 152,288,638 of NC_138075.1, forward strand.
AGCATTTAATACGTATTATTACATTACCTTCACTGCAATATAAGGTATATTCTACCTTTCTCCCTGCTTCATAGATGACACACTGAGGTGACAGTTGTGTAATGTCTTCCCCAAGCTGGTAAGAAGCACTGATGAACATGGGACTGTCTTATTCCACCTCTGGGGTCCTCTGCAGGTGTAATCTGCCTCTGCACAGTGCTTTCAAAATCACAGTGTTAGCAAGCAGAAAAAGCACATGCTAAACCGTTTTTATCCGACTTTGGAGGTTACATTTTTATCCAGAATGTTCTGTTAGTACACCCTATGGATTTGCAGCACATTCTGCCTACCTATGGATACCTAGATCTCACCCAGGGTCCTGTAAGCATAAAATGGAAAAAAGCAACCCCTGAAGTGCTCAACTTTGTGAGTAAACTATGAGCTTAAATAATTGTGAGTCTATACAGCTTCCCAATGTGCTGAGCTTGACAGTCCCTCAATTGCAGAATATATCCAATTTTCTTGAAGTAGAGGAAAAACCACGGAATTGTTTGTGCAACTGTGACATACGGATGGTCATGTGCACAGTTTTGCTGGGAAATGAAGTTGGATTGCTAAGCTTCCCTCAGGTAGACTCCTCCCACTTTTCTCTTCCTTACACTGCAGCGTACATGACATCTAGCTTATAGCCTTGATTAAAAGTAGGATTTTTAGAAGAAAGTCTTCAAGTTTTTTCTTGAGTTATCCTGTTCCTGCAGTATTTTGCATGGTCCATGTTCAAAGGATTTTCTAATGGAACAGGTGCAAGACACAAAGTGGTCAATGGCTGAGTTTGTACCAACAGTCACAGCAGAGCCATCAGTTATAAACAGTTGTTGAGTTATACTTATTCCACCTGATACTGTGTGTATGTGTGTGTGTGCTTGTGTATGTGTAAAGCCCACAAGGTCCTGAGAGAAGTCATTGTCAAGGTGGGCAAGGGATGCCCTCTGGAGGGAGACATTGTGCTTCTTGCCCTTGTGTATACAGAAATTTAAGAGGTTAATTGAAAAACCAGTTATATAGAACCATACGTGCCTTGAGTTTGTGGAGAGATAAAAGACTATTTCCCAAGGCTTGAAATAGGACTCCCATGTGAAAATAAAATAAAACACATGTCAGAGAATGTCTTCAGTTCATTAATAAATGAGAAAACAATAAAATAGTATGACTACTTCAATAGGAAATGTGAATATGCAGATGTTCATAGGCAGTCAGAAGGCTGAATGAGAGCCCTGGCTGGATAGCTCAGTCAGTTAGAGCATTGTCCTGATATGTCAAGGTTGTGAGTTCGATCCCCAGTCAGGGAACACCCAAGAATCAACCAATGAATGCATAAATAAGAGGAACAATAAAAAATAAATTAAATTAAAATATAAATAAATAAGTGGAACAAAAAAATCAATGTTTCTCTACCTCTTTCTCTCTTCCTCTCCCTCTCTCTCTCAGATTGACAATAAAAAAAAAAAAGACTGAATGAATTTTCCAATGGATACAAACAGATAAATGACTTACAGGCCCATAAAATAGAATGCTTGTAGTTAGCCTTTTCACTGTATCTCCACCAGAGGACATTCACGTGCATTGCTACAAACATTATTGTCAGTTTCTGCATTAACTTCTATTCCTGCAGATCTGTAGGAAGTGAATAAAAAGAGCATGCCCCATGGAATGGGGTACCAAGAGGGCCCCCTAGGCCATTTCCAGTTCTCCAATTAAAGAACCCAGCCAATTTCTAGCCAGAGCCCAAGTCTTGAAGGATATATCCCAATAGAAAAAGTTAAGAGTAGTTGTAGACACTTGGGTTGCTTCTATATCTTGGCTATTATAAATAACTAGAGGCCCAGTGCACGAATTTGTGCACCAGTGGGGTCCCTCAGCCTGGCCTGCGGGATCAGGCCAAAACCAGCTCTCCGAATGAACAAATGGGACTACATCAAAGTGAAGGGCTTCTGCACAGCAAAAGAAACCATCAACAAAACAACGAGAAAACCCACTGTGTGGGAAAACATATTTGCCAGTGTCATATCTGATAAGGGCCTAATCTCCAAAATTTATAGGGAACTCGTGCAGCTTGACAAGGGGAGGATAAATAATCCGATCGGGGAATGGGCAAAGGACCTAAATAGACACCTTTCAAAGGGGGACATTCAGAAAGCCAAGAGACATATGAAAACATGCTCAAAGTCACTAATCATCTGAGAGATGCAAATCAAAACAACAATGAGGTACCATCTCATACCTGTCAGACTGGCTATCATCAACAAATCAACAAACGACAAGTGGAGAGGATGTGGAGAAAAAGGAACACTTGTGCACTGCTGGTGGGAATGCAGACTGGTGCAGCCACTATGGAAGACAGTATGGAGTTTCCTTAAAAAACTGAAAATGGAACTCCCATTTGACCCTGTGATCCCACTTCTAGGAATATATCCCAAGAAACCAAAAACACCAATCAGAAAGGATATATGCACCCCTATGTTCATAGCAGCACAATTCACCATAGCTAAGATCTGGAAACAGCCTAAGTGCCCATCAGTAGATGAATGGATTAGAAAACTGTGGTACATCTACACGATGGAATACTATGCTGCTCTAAAAAGGAAGGAACTCTTACCATTTTCAACATCATGGATGGAACTGGAGAGCATTATGCTAAGTGAAATAAGCCAGTCAATGAAGGAAAAATACCACATGATCTCACTCATTCATGGATAATAGAGACCATTATAAACTTTTGAACAATAATAGATACAGAGGCAGAGCTGCCTCAAACAGATTGTCAAACTGCAGCGGGAAGGCCGGGGAGGGTTGGGGGGCAGGAGGTAGGGGGGTAAGAGATCAACTAAAGGACTTGTATGCATGCATATAAGCATAACCAATGGACATAAGACACTGGCGGATAGGGGAGGCTAGGGGACTGTCTAGGGTGGGGGGATAAAATGGACACATATGTAATACCCTTTGTAATACTTTAAGCAAGAAATAAAAAATAATAATAATAATAAAAAATAAACAAAACCAGCTCTCCAACATCCCCCAAGGGGTTCTGGATTGTGAGAAGACACAGGCCAGGTCAAGGGACCCCACTGGTGCACAATCAGGGCCAGGGAGGGACACGGGAAGTTGGCCAGCTAGGAAGGGACCACGGGAGGACTCCAGGACATGTCCAGCCCATCTGGCTCAGTCCTAATCAGCCAGACACCCAGCAGCAAGCTAACCTACCAGTAAGAGCATCTCCCCCTGGTGGTCAGTGCACATCATAGCTAGCAGTTAAGCGGCTTTAGCATATCATTAGCATATTACACTTTGATTGGTTGAATAGCCAACCATATGATTGGACACTTAGCATATTAGGTTTTTATTATGTAGGATGCTGCAGTGAACACAGGGGTGCATATATCTTTCATTAGTGTTTTTAATTTCTTCAGGTAAACACTCAGAAATGGAATTGATATGATATATATATATATATATATATATATATATATATTCCCAAATTCACGCAAGAAGTAATTTTGATAGAAAACACAGGTTTATAATTAAAAATTGTAAATTTTTTATTGATTCATAAAGTACAGTATAGGGTTATGTATGGAATAGCACTCGGGTAAATGGTCTCCACGGCTTTGCTGGCACATACGCAAAGCCATGGTCTTCATTGGTCTTCATTGTCCCTGCTTCTGAGCCATAATTGGTATTTGGTAATGCTTATCAAATTGAAGGGATTGAAATCAAAGGGCAACAGATATTAGAATCTGATTCAATAAACCAAGTAAAATTAGGCTTTTATTTTTTGTTTTTGTTAATGCTCACGCAAAATTCAAATCTTGCATGAATTTTGGGACATCCTATACAATTGAATATTCCTCAGCCATAAAAAAGAATAAAATCTTGCCATTTGTGACAACATGGATGGCCCTAGCAATGGTTCTAAACCTTCTGGCCCTTTAAATACAGTTCCTCATGTTGTGACCCAACCATAAAATTATTTTCGTTGCTACTTCATAACTGTAATTTTGCTACTGTTATGAATCGTAATGTAAATATCTGATATGCAGGATGGTCTTAGGCAACCCCTGTAAAAGGGTAGTTCGACCGCCAAAGGGGTCATGACCCACAGGTTGAGAGCCACTGTGAGGGTATTATGCTAAGTGAAATAAGTCAGACAGAGAAAGACAAATACCATATGATGTTACTTATATTTATGAATCTTAAAAAAAGTGAACATTGATACAGAGAATATTTTTATGGTTGCCAGGAAGGAAGGGGAGTGAGAGGTTGTGTGAAAAAGTGTGAGGGATTAAGCAGTACAAATGGGTAGCTACAAAAACAGTCACAGGGATGTAAAGTACGGCATAGAGGAATATAGTCAGTAATCCTATATAATAAAGATGTAATATGCAAATGGTCATTATGCTGTGAAGCATAACAACCAACCGAGTAATGACCAGATGATGGATCAGCAGGAGGTTGGGGCAGTGGGTGGAGAGCTACAGGAAGGGGCAGGGCAGCAAGCTATGAGGGACGAGTGGTGGGAGGGGTGACGGGGGAAAGCTACAAGAGGGCGAGGAAGTGGGCATAGAGCTACTGGAGGGCCACAGCGAGCTACTGGCGAGCTACTGGCACACAGATTTGTACGCAGGGCTACTAGTATTGTAATAACTATATATGGGGCCCAGTGTGGGTACTAGACTTATCTGAAGATCATTTTGTAAGGTATATAAATGTCTAACCACTATTTTGTACACCTGAAACTAATAAATATTCTATGTCAACTGTAATTGAAAACAATGTAAAAGAGTCGCCATGGACAGAAAATCTAAACCACTAAATTCTAGAGTTCAACTGTCAAGTAAGAGAGCATGATCTTAGACCATGACTGGAGCAACCACCCGAACTTGGAATTTGAAAATTGGAGTTATTCATAAATTGCTGAGAAGCCAGGCTATGAAAACAAAAGAGAACAGGGCAGCAGCTTGGGAGAGGCAGTTTGAAAAGGGAGGAAATGCCTGATAGGGAGGAAACCACATTCAATTCCTGGAAGTGAGGAGGGCAGGGCAGGTAGCAGAGGCAGGAGCAGCCAGGCTCTCAGAACTCAGCTAGTTAAACCTGATGGGCACTGACCATGGCTAAACGGTCTCTGAAGAGGCAGAGCAGAAATTTTATTTAATCCCCAGAAAAGCCTTTATTGGTATCTCAGATTTGAATCAGCCACTCTAGAATTCACATCTGAAAACATTAAGTCAAGGGAAAACATTCCCTATCTGGACCATCTCACATTCAAAGATCCCAAATGTGGCTCGGCCACAGATTTCCGGGAAGATTGCTGCGAAGAGTAAGCTCAGTCCTTGCATTCATCTAACCTCTGAATCGCAGTGGGAAACCTTTTCTCTGCCAAGAGTCATTTGGAAATTTATAACATTACTAGTAGCCCAGTGCACAAAAATTTGTGCACTTGGGGGTGAGGGTGAGGGGTGGGGCCAGACCCCTCAGCCCGACCTGCACCCTCTGTCATGTTCCGGGACCCTGGCCACTCCTGGCCTAGGCACAAGCCTACAGGCTTGGGGTGGCCTGGCTCCCGAGGTCCCATTTTATCAAGAGAACAAAGTCAGCATTAGTTACAGCCCTTACCGAACCCAGTACAGTGCATCTGTGCATACAACTGCCTCATTCATGTGCCTGCTTCGCCCTACTAAATTACTAACATCTTGAGGACATAGCTCTGTCTTATCCTGCTTCAACTTCAGTGCCTGGCCTGGTGCCAGGGACCTGAGAGGGTTTGCTGAGTGAGTGAATGAGTGAATGAATGAGCGAGTGAATGAGTGAATGAATGAGCAAGTAAGTGAATGAGCAAGCAGCTACCGGTCAGGATAGTTCGCACTCCGCTCTGGGCTGCCTGACACGAACCCCGGGGAGTTCCCACCCTGCTCCCAGCAGCCCCATTCCTCTCTCCCAGCTGCATAGTATGCACAGGGCAAAGGCGGCCCGGGTGTGCGTGTTGGCAGATCAGTGCATTAGCACCTGCCAGCCTTGGATCCCTGCGGGAGGGCTGTTTGTGGGCGTGGCTGGTGGCGGATCAGTGCATTAGCACCCGCCAGCCTTGGATCCTTGGGGGAGCCAATGGGCTGCATGGGCTCAGGGGAGGGCCGTTTGTGGGCTTGGCCGGTGGCGGATCGGTGGCCAGCCCGGGGTTCCCCACAGGAGGGCCTTTTGTGGGCTGGCTGGTGGTGGATCGGTGGCCAGCCCGGGGTTCCCCACAGGAGGCCCGTTTGTGGGCTGGCTGGTGGCGGATCGGTGGCCAGCCCGGGGTTCCCCACAGGAGGGCCGTTCGTGGGCTGGCTGGTGGCGGATCGCTGTGGTCCTACCCACCAGCCCTGGGCCAGATCCCATACGAGCTGCCTGCCGCCTGGGTCACAGGTAGCAGGCACGGATGACAGTGGGGCAGGCGGGATGGCCCTGTCCCGCCCTGCCTGCAGTATGCAAATTAGCCGCCATCTTTATTGGCGGTTAACCGCCATCTTGGTTGGCAGTTAATTTGCATATTGTCCTGATTAGCCAATGGGAAGTGTATCAGAGGTACAGTTAATTACCCTATTTGTCTTTTATTAGATAGGATTTGCAGGCCATACAAAACTATCAACTTAAAAGTCAGACTGCTATATTTGGTCGAACATTTAATTAAATCACCCCTAATGCCTTGGCAGGGTCAGACCAAATGATTTCTTCAGTCAGATGTTCCCCACCCCTGCTATAAATTTTTTTTTTAAAAAAAAAAGGGGGATAGGGAGGTGTAAAAAATTATCTAGCACCCAGCTCTGTGAAAAGTACTTTTTCAGACAACTATCTGGGCACCTATTCTTATTCAATCATTATTTGGGTCTGATTAGAAAAAATTAAGCGCACTTATTGCAAAAAAGAGAGAGGGGGAAAGGGAGGGGGAGGAAAGCAGGGAAGGGAGGGAGGGAGGGAGGGATTTGTCTGTCTCCTATACTCCACAAATCCAGCTGGAGAAATCATTGAGAATTGGTCTGGTTATCTCTTTAAGTCAGTTTCACTGAAAGAAATGACTCTCCAAATTAGGTGTGTTTGTCACACCTAAATTAACACTAAGATTTTCTTCACATTAAAATCACTTTTGCAAGACCAGAATTGTTTCTGCAGCCCCTTAAAGCCCCCATCAAAGCATGACAATGAATAAAAATCAGGGCATCACACTCTGTCACCTGGGGACTAGGGAGGTGGAAGGGTGCAGTCGTCACAAGCAGACTTGAGCCAAAGCACTTCCTTAGGTGGGCTATTCTCAGCAGGTTATTGTTGGGAAAGGTGAGTTTGGTGTGTGCTGTGGGGTTTTAGGGCAGAGGGAGGTGGAGGCAGGAGAGAGGAAAGGCTAACAGATCAGCAGAAGCTTAACCGGGGCAAAGTGTTTCTGTCTATTGGAAGCACAGGATTAAATTTAATTCACAAACTCCATGCCCTTTCAAAGTGTTTTTAAAATGGGTTTGGCTTAAAGTAATGACATTGGACCGACAAACCAGGAATTTCTAACGGCACTCCCACTTGCCCTCTTAGGGAACCTGTTGCCAGAGAAAGTTGCCCAGATGCATTTCAAAAGCATTGACTGTGGATTAGTTAAAATGCACATGTAGCCATACGAGGCCCCTGGAAAGACGTCTGCTTTCTCAGAAAGGCAGTTGTCTGTGGTCCAGGGTCTGAATGGGTTCGTTCCAGCATAAATCTCCAGCTGGGCCTGGTTTTCTGGATCCGCCATCTTTTCCAGTTCAAACTGAAAAGTTCAACTGAAAAGCATTCTCATACCCTTTGCACCCTTGAAATACAAATGATTTTATCCAGAATCCAATTCTAAGGGAACCTGGAATTCGAGTGAGAAGTGTGTGTTAGTGGGTTCCATATATATTTTGTATACAAGTAAATCTCTTATCTGCCCGCAGAAACATATACATGCAAAATCTCTTAATAGAAATGCACATTTTTAAAAAACAGGTTAAAAGGATGCTAGGCAAAGGGTACATTTTTCAAAGTTGGTATGCTGTTTAAAAGATTCTTAGCCCTAGCTAGCTGGTTTGGCTCAGTGGATAGAGCGTTGACCTGCAGACTGAAGGGTCCTAGGTTCAATTCTGGTTAAGAGCACATGTCCAGGTTTTGGGCTGACCCCCAGTAGGGGGTGTGCAGGAGGCAGCCAATCAATGATTGATGGTTTTTTCTCTCTCCCCCTCTCCCTTCCTCTCTGAAATCAATAAAAATGTTTTTTAAAAAATCTTAAATAGCTCTGGCTGAGTGGCTCAGTTGATTGAAGTGTTGTTTCATACACCTAAAGGTTGTGGGTTCGACCTCTGGGGCACAAACAGGAAGCAATTGATTGATGTTTCTCTCTCTCTCTCTCTTTCTCTCTCCCTCCTCCCCCCCCCCCCCCAATAAACATAACCTCTAGTGAGGATTTTTTTTTTTTACGGGATCTTAAATAGACAGAATAAAATGCCTCTCTGTGGAGTGGAAATAGAGGTATCTCAAATCAGCCAGTGAAAACCATCCATGATCTATCTGACCCTCTGTCAAGCTCCTGCGCCAGTGACTGGAGGCTGCTCAATTATACCAAGACAACAGAAAGACTGAGTAGGAGACTTCAGCCAAGGAAAGAGAGACTCACCGCTTACCCCTTATAAAATAATGGAAAATTATATTATCTGGCCCAAAAAAATCTAAGAGGAAAAGGAGAGAGCTCAAATTTTTTAAGTAAATAAGATCAAAAGAAAGGAAGATATGCATTGAATGTAAAAATAGTAGCTATCTGAAATATTGGACATTAAACTATTGGATGATCAATTGGGGCATCTTAATTGTCTCTGAATATTATTACATTCTTATCCCTTTTCAGATCATGTCTTTTTTTGTTTAATTTATATTCTCTAAGTTGAAAAGAACTGGGGCCAATATTTATATAGAAAGGAGAAGAAAACTCTAGAATTGCGTTCTGATTCATCCTCTACTAAGCATCTCACTGCAGGCATCATACATTAATGTATGTTCCAGGCCACTGTCTATGAGGAGTTTGCACATTCTCCCCTTGTCTGCAGGGTTTTCTCTAAGTTCTCCAATTTCCTCCCACATCAAAGTTGTGTGCATGAAGTGAATGTCGTGTCTGCATTACCCTCATCCAGTGAGTGTAGGTGGGTGGGTGTGGTCCTGTGATAGATGGCATCCTGTCCAGGGTGGTCCTGTCTGGTGCCCTAGGCTTCTGGGAGAGACTCCAGCCACCCTCGGCCCTGAGCTGAGATAAGCAGGTGGGAAAATCATTAGCTTTCATGTGCTGGGGCTGCCCGGCAGACCCTGAACCGTGGTTGAATGATTACTCTAACACATGTTTCTGTGAAAGCGAGGGCTAAGGCATTTCTTGTCTATCACCGCCAAGTAGCCCTGTTCGCCTGCCTCCTTTGGCTTTTATTGTCACAGTAGCTTGAACTAACATTAACCTCTAGATACAACCAGCAGGGTAAGTATCCTTGAGAAAGTATATGCTTCTACAAGGTTGGGTCTTTAAAGACTAAACATAGAGATTCTAGCAAAACACTCTGGGGGATCAGACTTGTTTGGAAAAGTCAAGGTAGGGGCTGCTGCCTTAAGCAAGGTCCCCCCAAAAGCTCCCAATATCCAGAGAATCCTCCTTACAGACATTCCAACCAAGTCCCATGCTTCCCCACATAAATGTTCTCATTCATCTTTCTTAAATGTATGTGCACTTCCCATTTATTTCAATGGCTAATGTTAGAAGTGTTTGGACCTTTATTTCGAAGTTTGGTAATGTTTTTGTGACCAGAAATATGCCATAGGACCTTAACTCTTTTTTATATCAGACTGGGGTAAAATTGGTTTTGTTATATGTTGTTTTGCTTAAAGTTGCATTTTCCAAGAACCTAATGATGATGTTAAGTGAGGACTCACTGTGCTATATTTTCTACTTAAGCAAAGATACACCTGCTATAAATATGAAGCCATGTTTATTAATATTCAATATTGGCATCTGAGAATCAGATTTCTTGAATCAGAAGTTTGAACTCTGGCCATCCACTGCTCTACTGGCAGAGTAAATCTTAGGGATTATTGTCGATGGAAAATTACTCGGCAAAAATAGAAACAGTGTGAAGCATTTTGAGAAGGTGTGGACTCAGCTACAATCTTTCCTCCTACAACCATTGGTTAACAACACCTGGAGCCATGCAGAAAGAATCAGTGAAGAAAATGTCAAACAAATGTTCAATGTATGTGTCTCTTTCTCCCAGAAACCCCAAATGCTTCACAGGATTCAGCTTATGATTCATTAAAATGGATTATGCTGAGCACTTGATAACCTATTTCAACGCTGTCCTGTCTGTCTAAAGGTCCTCAGCCTCAGTCATGGAGAGGTGATGGCCCCGCCCTCCTAAGACTATCACATTGCTGACACTTTCTGTCTTTTACCTTCATTTTCTGGCTGCTTTTTTCTCCCTGGACTCATCTCCCACTACCAACATAACTGTTCATTTTTATGCTTTAGTCCTCTCTTTGTATCACTTCTTCTCCTTTCCAACCATACCCTAAGGTATTTCTACAACCTAAAAGGAGACTCAAGGAGATTCCTAAACTAAGGCAGTTATCACTCCAAGGAGATGATATTCGAGATGTTCTTTAAAGAATGTGTGCAAATCATTCTCTCATTCTCTCTCTCTCTCTCTCTCTCTCTCTCTCTCTCTCTCTCTCTTTCTCTCTCTCTCTCTCTCTCTCTCTCTCTCTCTCTCTCTCTCTCTCTCTCTCTCTCTTTTCCTCATGCTTGCCTGCCTTTATCCCCACCCCCTTCTTTCCCCAGGGTGCACACTATCTTTCTCTCTGGAACACCCATACCTTTTCCTCTCTCCTCCCCCAGGTACATTCTCTCCACCTTTCTTTTTCCTAAACTACTATGGTCCTTCTTTTGCTTCTGTAACTTGTTTCCTGAGCCCATGCAGCCCATTGGCTCACTTCTTCCACAACTCACTTCTTTTATTTCTGTGAAAAAAAAATAATAATGTGTGAAAATTTGGTAGGGAGCTCTTAGAAAATGATATTTCCAGCAAGGGAGCAATGTGACCAAAGATACAGTGTTAGGACAAAAAGGGGATCTTTGGAGAAGACTAAGTAATCTGATGTGAATGAAGTACTAGGTGTAGTGAGAGAGAAATGGTGAGCAAAAGTAATGAGGGGAGGTTGGTAAAGCACAATGAGAGGATTTGAACAGCACAATAAGCACATTAGACTATTCTGTCAGCATTGCAAAGTTTTTGAGACCTGGAGTTACCTAAAGGTTGTTAATGCATTCCAAAGAAGATGGGTTTAGATAACCTCAAAGGTCCATCAGACTTCCAGATCCTTTGATTCTAAGGTCAGACCTGTGGATTTAGACAGTAGTGCTGACACATCATGAAGGAATGGCAGCAGGAATAGGGAGAACCACCTTGAGAGCCAAGTGGGTAGTAAGAACCTGAACCAGAAGGAATACAGTGCAGATGTGAAGGGAGACGAGATTCTGGGAACATTTTGAATTGAGGATTAATAGAACTGAACAACTGATTAGAAGTGATAGGTGAAAAAAAAGGGAAAAAATAAGATTCCAAGGTTTAGAGCAGGATTTTATAAGTTCTGGTCTTATAACTTCCTGCATCAATAGTATCTAAGATTCTTTTTAAAATAATAAATTGCCAAGCCTCACTACAGGCCATCAGAATCTCCATGGAGTAAATTTGAAGAAAGGAATAGAAGAGATGAGTTGAGTGTTTATATATGTAAAGTTTGAGTTGCCTGAATGAAATTGCCAATATGAAGATATCTAGCAGAGGTTCTTTTTTTTTCCTTGCATATGGATATTTAATTATTCCAGCCCCATTTACTGGTCTTCTTCTAATGCAATACCTTTGACCCTTTATAAAAAATCTATTTCATGTATGGGTGGGTCTATTACAGGACTCTCTAGTATGTTCCATTGATCCATTTATCTATCATTATGCCAATACCATGCTGTCTTGTCCATTAATATAAATCCGCCAAACTTATTATTCTTTTTAAAAGTTATTTCAGTTATTTGGGGTCCAGATAAATTTTAGAATCAGCTTGTCAATTTCTACCAAAAAAAAAAAAAAGACTATTGGGATTTTGATTGGGGTTGCATTAAATCTACAGATCAATTGACATCTTAATATTGAGTCTTCTCATTCATGAACACAATATATAGCCACATTTATTTAGTTCTTATTTAGTTCTCTCAATGATGCTTCATAGTTTTCAGTGGACACATTTGCACATCTTTTGTCAGATTTAGTCTTAATTATTTTATTTCTGATGTTGTGTTATTGCTTTTTAAATTTCAATTTCCAATTATCAGTTGCAAGAATCTAGAAATACAATTAAATTTTGTATATTGATCTTATATCCTGAAACCTTGTCAAACTCACTTATTAGTGAGCTTCTGTTGTTGTTGTTGTTGTTTCTAGTAATTTTTATAGGTTCTAAATGATTTTCTACATATATAATCACATCATCTGCAGATGTGCTTGGAAAATTTTTGTTGACTGAATGAACGGTTTGACACTTCCAACCAAAGCTAGAAGAATGAATTTGAAAGAATGAAAATAGATAACATTCTGAAAGCAGACCATGTAGTGTGAAAGAAGGGAAAGAGAAAGGAGAGAGAGCTGACAGCTGAACGTCAGCACAGGAGAAATACTTTCAGCATTCCAGAAACACAGGGTTTTCCCACATGTTTCAGGGCATGTGGGATTGTCATTCATACCCTTCGGTGTAGCTACACTTCTGTATACTCACAGAAAAATGTTATTAACCAGCAATATTCTTTTGGATTTCAAGGAAGTAGAGAGTAAATAAACTAGAAATGAGTATCTCAGTAGAAAAAAAATGTTTTACATGAGAATATACATGGGGGAGGGGGCGGGTAGTCATTGTTTGAAGGCTGTGAACATCTTTTCCAGCCTTATGGCTCTGTGTGTACAGAAAATACAACTGTGATCTAAAAACTCTTCAGGACGCTCCATACTCTCTTGCTATATTGCTGTGTGTATACGCATGTGTGTGTATGCATGTGCATGTGTGTTGTAATTCAACAGACACCCACAAAACAGAACTATCATTAGCACGACGCTATTCCTACTGCGGGTACTCCTACAGGCATCAGAAGCAGCAACAGTGTCACTTGTAGAGAAAATGAGTGGAAGTAGAACCAAATGCAGGATGCAGGCCTGCGGAGTGTCGGAGCCACAGGACAGAAAGCGCTGTCTGTAGCCAACACTGGAGGCCGAGCAGCTGACATTCATTCCAACCGGCTCCCTTCGGTGGTTCCGCCTTTAAAATCAAGTTCTTTCCACAGATTTGTCTGTGCTTCTCCTGTGAAAGAAAATCACCCTGTAGCTAAAATGTAGACTCCACAGAGCTAGAAAAACAACATCTGTAGCCTTAGCCGGGAGCCAGGCAGGCCACGGCGAGCTCACAGGTCCAGCGGGGACAGACCATGAGCTCTGGCGAGTGGCCCTGCATGCTGCCACCAGGAGCATATGTTTACACGCTAATGAAAGTTGGCTCATTTAGAATAAATTTGCATCCATCAAAGTCAAACAGTGAGCAAATGTTATGTTGTATGTCAACAGCCCTCAGGATGCACGGGAATTTGAACCACCTTCCAACTTCTGCAGCATCATAGAGAGAAATTGTGGACAGCACAGACAGGCTGAGCTGAAAGGCCCACTCTCCTGCAATGCCTGAGCAGTCTCTGCAGATGCTCCTGAGCACCTTCCTGGAGGCGGGGGAGACCAGCGGTAGGGAGAGGAGGAGGAGGGGTGGGAGAGGAGGAGGAACAGGGGTGGGAGAGGAGGAGAAGGGGTGGGAGAAGAGGAGGAGGAGCAAGGGTGGGAAAGGAGGAGGAGGAGCAGGGGTGAGAGAGGAGGAGGAAGAACAGGGGTGGGAGAGGAGGAGGAGGGGTAGGAGAAGAGGAGGAGGAGCAAGGGTGGGAAAGGAGGAGGAGCAGGGGTGGGAGAGGAGGAGGAGGGGTGGGAGAAGAGGAGGAAGAAGAGGTGTGGGGAGAGGAGGAGTCAGGCCCCTCCAAAATCCATTGTCACCTTCAAAGGGCTCAGTGAAGGATTATTTATAGGTGGGTAGGCAGGAAGCTGGGAATAGCCATGGGGCTCCCTGCCCCCACCACAGGCAACAGAAGTGAGAGGGAGGGGCAGAGCTGCCACCAACAAGGGAAGGTGTGAGTGGAGGAAGGGGGGACTCTGCCTCTCCCTTCTTGCTCTCTATCTACTGCCTATGATAGACCAACCAAAAGCCCAAGGGCCAAGGGTGAGGGAGCCAAGGGATGCAGCAGGACAGGCCAGCACCAGGGCGCAGAGCCTGAGGACAGCAGAAGGGCAAACTGAGATGTCCTACATGCCCCCCTCCCCCGTACCGACACCCATTTTGAGGAGGAAACTTGTCTTGCAAGGCGTGTCAGGCCATAAAAACTGTGAACAATGCACTGCCCTGGGGAGGGGCGGGGGGGAAGGTCATTATTGCTGGCCCCAGGACAGATCATCGGATATAACCTGGGGACCCCCAACACCTGGGGGCCTTCCTGTAAGCCCATGAAAGGGGGCGGAACCATATGTGCAAGACAAAGACCCCAGAAGGTTATAAAAAGTGAAGCCCTCTGCGTGTTAGCTACCTCACTCTGATTTGGAAATTATTCCCGGAGTCCACTGGTGTTAGTAAATGGGGTCCCTCCCTTTCTCTAGGAAGCGTGCTTGGTATTTCTGTGGTTTTCTGCAACAACCTCACTGTGAAAATGTGGCTGGAAATACTGAAAACACATGCAGCACTCCCCGTGTCCTGGGCCAGGTCGTGTGTGTGATGCCCTCTCTCTGGCTGCTGAGTGGCATTCTCTAGACTTTGTCCTGTGGTGTCTCCCGGGGCTGCCATCTGGAGTTGTCGTGGGATGTGATCTCCCTGCCCCATGCTGGGTCCTCAGACCCACCCCTCCCCTTACCCAAAAATAACAGAAGCACCTCCTACACAGGGAAAGAACAGATCAGCAGGACCGTGGGTATTCAGAGAATTTAAGGCGGAGCTGGGAGTGATCCCTGGGGAAATGGCATGAGCTTATGTAGCCTGGACTGTGAGACACCATCTATGTCCCCTAAATTCACCTGCTGAAACCTGGCCCCAGGACCTCCAAATGTGACTGTATTTGGAAGTAAGGTCTCTAAAGAGACAAGTTAAAATGAAATTGTTAAAGCGGGCCCTCATCCAATCTGACTGGTGTCCTTATACGAAGAGGAGATTGGGACACAGGCTCACATAGAGGGACGACCATGTGAGGATGCAGGGGAAGACAGTCTACACGCCAAGGACAGAGGCCTCAGGAGACACCAGCCCTGCCCACACCTCGGTCTCAGACTCCCAGCATCCAGGACTGTGAGAGAACAAATATCTGTTATTTACATCCTCAGCCTGTGGTATTCTGCTTTAGCAGCCCACACGACTAAGACAACAATCCACACATGTTTATATATGTGTTGCTTCATTTGTTTATTTAGTACATGTCTCCACACCAGACTCTTAAACTCCATGAAAGCAGCAGTGTGACCACCTAGCTCACCAGTGTGCCCTGCCCAGCTCCATGCCCATCAGCAGGAGACATGCAATGATTAACTGTCAAATGAACATGCGAATAAATGAGAGCCACATCCAAAAGGGAAGGGCTTGATATGCAAAGTATCTAAGTTAAACCTACCACCCCGCTGATGCTTCTCCTAAGTAAGGAAATAAAGCCGGATGGCTCAGACATTTCCCAAGGCTGCACTTGACTCAGCGGGTCTGCTCTGGGCTCAGCCCCCTGCCCTGAGGACAGCCTTCCGTTTGGTCTTCTGCCTCAAGGTCTGAGAATGTCTACCTTCTCCTTCCTCTGGTCCACAGTTCAGGACACAGACTTCATCTTCAGACCTGCAATTAATTACGGTAGTAAGATTCATAGTGGAGAGAGCGCAAACTTGTTCATTTGTGTTAGCTCAGCACTCGGGACCCATAAGCTCACTGAGAGGAAGAAGCAAAGCTATGTTTTTGTCTCTTCGAAATAGAATGATCTCCAACCTCCAGGACCAAGCCTCTGCCTCTTGTCTAAAACACACAATATTTAGAAACGTCATCTTTCCCTACTAAATATATGGAAATATGATACCATTTTCACATTGAAATTTGGGGAGAAAAAAATAGAGAAAATTATATGTATAGGGTGTCCCCAAAAAATGTATGCACACACTTTGAATAATTAAAATACATTTTATTTTCAAAATTGAGCTGTCAGCTGTTAAAGTGTATATACATTTTGGGGGACACTGCATATTTATATAACTGAGTTTTTACTTGATGTTAACTAAGATCAAATCTATATTAACTGAAACTATGTCACTGAATCAAATTTTAAAGCCTAGAAGACTGGGGCCTTCTGTTTCCACCCAATTGCATTCATGTACCCAGTAATCTGGGTGCACACACACTCCCAAGCATCATTTACTTTTGATAACATCCATTTCGAAGACCTTGAAGTGCTATGTATGACAAGAGGTCAATGAAAAAAAACATTCACAGCATCATCTGTCTTCTCTTTCCAAATTGCATATGATTCCCAAGGAAATTTTACCAAAAAGACTTCAATATTTACTTGCGTTGCTTTCTCTTGATGCATTTTCCACCTTTAATACCCCTTTCAATCTGCAAAACTCAACGCTGCCCTTCTGAGATGGCTACGTCATCATCCAGTAAGTGTTGGGGGGTCTCTTCTGTGCTGAAAATGGTTTCCTTTTCCATAGTGTTAAGTCCATGGGTTTGCTGCTTTTTCTGAAGTACAAAAACTGGACTCTAATGTGAGAAACTAAATAGATCAAGGTGTAATTCAAATTTAAAACAAAGAAAAAGAGAAGGCAGGAAAGAGAGAAAGGAAACATCCCCGAAGTCCCGATGGGCTGATGCTGGATGCACAGCAAATGCAGTCGCACATGATCACTATCGGAGATGAGGCCCTGGCTCTACTGTCGGCATCTATAAATGTCCTGTGTACTTCTAACAGCAAGACAGAAAGGCATTTGTGTGGCAGCAGGACCAGGACTTGCTGCCTCAGGGCACAGGCCTCCTCAGCCAGCTGAGCCTCAGCCCAGTGGGAGGCTGTATCTTGAGGAGGGGAAGGGCCAGATGAGGGGAAGAGAGCAGAGGGGTCAGTGCTGTGATCCTTCTGGGATGAGCTGGCTGCTAGGACCATGTTCCAATCTAACATGCAGAGCCATGGATTAAAATTGGCTAAAACTCTCGAATCAAATCAAGGAAACAAGCAGATAGGTAATTCTACATGGGTACCTGTGCAGGGAGGAAATTAAATTCCCCCACAACCACACACACACACACACACACACACACACACACACACACACACACACCCCTTGTTAGATTGCCTATAATGACACTTGGAAGGGTGTTTGCCTAAAAGTGACTGCAACCGAACCACGGAGACTGCAGGTTTGGCAATCACCACCAGGCAGGGTGGCGTGTCATTTCGCTTCAATCGGCATGATGAATCTTTTACATACCGTGAATCACTGTCTAATTGTGAGTCTGATTGCGCCTATGGCGGCAGCATGCTCACAGCTCCCTGGCCATTGGAAAAGCAAGGAAATGACAAAGTACTAAGCTTTTGCACATCAGGAAAGGAAATCTGCCCACACAAAAGCAAAGTGGCTTCGTGGATAAAGGAGTAGCACACAGAGAAAGTCACTGAGGGTGACGGGGAGAAATGCCACCAGGAAAGCATCTAATCTACCCAGGGACACAGAATCTCTCTAGAAACTGCCGCCTGCTACACGCTGTGTCATCATGGGCACCCAGCAGGCCTGGTTCAAACCCCAGCACTCACCTCCCATCTTGTCAATCTCATCTTGCCTTGATATACAGTCAAGACTGAATACAATCCTATTAGATATTTAAAATAAAGTATGGATGGATGATCCGCAGCAAATGTTAATGAGGATCATTTTCCTTTGTGAAAATTAAGTCCACTTATGACCATGCTAGCTATCACATACAACTATCAAAAACAAGTTCTCAGCCATCTTTTAAATAAGCAAACTCGGGTCACCTTGATCACCATCCCTCCCACCTACTCCACCTTTTAGGACATGCACGTCTTCAGCATTTTGGCTTCTACCAAGGTCAGCCACTTCAAGGGCAAAGGAGGTGACTCCCACGGGGCTCTGATTTGAGATGGGAAAGGCTGGTTTGCAATAAAATTGAGTCTTTGTTTTGGCCTGTTACAGAGACATTAACTTCAGGTGCTACAGCATTTCTATGGATTAGCCATTCTCTTCACAAAGCCACTGTGAGCCAAACCAGTTTGCTGGGAAAACATGCAAGGTAATGAATGATCTGTCAGACCCCTTTTCACCTGAGTGTGCAAGCACTGATTGCTCACAACAGCCCTGTGCATTAGCTACCATTAACAATAATAATTGTATAGAGGAGGTACAAAGAAGTCACTCAACTTAACCGCGTCCACACTTTTGACCCATAGCTAAGTCATCACTCAAACCTAACTTGGTGGAAACTCAGAACATCTTACCTCCTGCTCCTTCTGGAGTCACTGAAAGAGAAGCTAAACTATGTTCAAATATCTAGCTATCTGTCTAGGATAACTTTAGTAGGACTTTGTAGATCTTGAGATCAAACATACTTCCCGTGCTTATAACTTCATAAAAACATACTAAAAAGCAGAACGGTGTATGCGGTATGGATGGGATTAGGAGTTAGCTCATTAGCTCTGTTAGTAGAGCTCAGTCAGCTCAGGCTGCTGTAACAAAATACCACAGACTGGGCAGTTTAAGCAACAAACGTTTATCGTCTTGCAGTTCTGGAGGCTGAAGGTCCAAAGTCAAGGTCGAGCAGATATGGTGGTTTGCAGCAGCCACCTTCTCTCTGTGTCCTCCTATGGTGAAGCGTTCCTTGGTGTCTCCTCTTATAAGGACACTAATCCTATAAGATCAAGTCCCCAGCCTTTTCACAACATTTAACCTAATTAGTCTTTAGAGGCACCTTCTCCAAATACAGCCACTCTGGGGTTAGGCTTTCAACATATAAATTTGGCAGTGGGGCACACATTCAGTCCTTCGCTGAATATTACCCATGTAATCCTGGGTGGGTTATTTGATACCTCTGAGTGTCCAT
Source organism: Myotis nattereri (assembly GCF_964212035.1). Classification (NCBI taxonomy): domain Eukaryota; kingdom Metazoa; phylum Chordata; class Mammalia; order Chiroptera; family Vespertilionidae; genus Myotis; species Myotis nattereri. Next base: position 152,307,934 of record NC_138075.1, read on the forward strand.
CCAAGAAGCCACTATGTCACTTGCCTGCCTCATAGGGTTTCTATGAGGATCAAATGAAATATGCATGAGGCTGTTTTGCAAACTGTTAGAAACTGTGTAAATAACTACTAAGTAAGAATGAGAGAAAGGTAAATCGCACTGGACCAGAATCTCTTGCTAGTTGGGAGCTTTCTGCACTTCTTCAGAAGAAGAAAGCAAATGGCTACAAAGAGAAATCTTTTTTTTTTTTTTTTTTTTTTTTTTTTAAATCCAGGGGAACAGCATGAAGCCTCCCTGGTCAATTTCCCACATTTCCTTCCAGACAGTGAGAAATGAAGTTAGACTCTCATTAAAATTCTAACAACAACGAAGTTCGGGAGGTTAAGAGCGGCCTAAATCATTTAAGAAGGAGTTCCGAAACCTAGATGGAGATAAGAGGAGCTTCTGTCTAATGAGGACTCACGGCCAATCCCCATACCTCCCGGCCTTGAACAGGCTGCTGATTTGGGTTACATTTATCGTGCTTGTGGTACTGTGCGAGGTAGGCACCACCCTAAAGAAAAAATCACCAGTGCGGACAAGAAAGGGTTTCTATGGAAAGTAACCTCACAGGGCGATCTGATTATAAATTCCTCACTGGTGGGTAGTCACGCCCCAGGCTTATAGCTTCGTTAGTAAACATTTATCTTTGCCTTGAGCAAGCCTTGTCCATTGTGCTTGTGCACCTGGGTTAACACACCTTTGAAATTAGCCTAACCACCCTCAAGAGGGCACAGCATCTCATTAGCTATTCTGTAATCTGATGCCCACCTTGCTTTCTCCCACCTCCCAATAATCTTCCTTACTTTCCCTCCTTGGTTTCAAATGTAGAAAAGAAACTGCAAACTGGGTTTCTCCAGAGCATTTGAGATCTTGCTTCCTGGCAATTGTCCTCAGTGTGGGCTCCAATAAATTCTTATAAAACTCCTCAGGTTTGGATGTTTCTTATGTTGACATCAGGATTTAAGTTTTAAAACAGTCTATGTGAACAAACATAACCTTTGACTTTCTGACTGTGGCTGTTCCTCCAACATCGCCATGTGGGTCCGAAGGATCCTCCCGTTCTCATCATTACTGCGCATGTAAATGTATCAGGCCTGCCTGCTCTCTCCTGGGGTCCAGGATGCTCTCAGCAGGAAATGGTTGAGAGATCACAGGGGAGAAAGGCCATATGGCCCTATGCTAGATTCTCAGAACTTGGGGTCAGAGAATCTTCCAGTAACCCCAACAAAGCAGAAGGAACAGCGTAAAGTCGGGCAGAAATCTCGTGCAGTGCAGTATTGGACCCCACCCAGAAAAACTCAAGAGAAATAGCCTAGTTGATATTTTCACAGACACGGGACACTAATTTCCTAGAGAATGTTACCAAACTGAAATCCTGAAAAAAAGCTGTGTTTCCCCACTCAAATTCAACTTTTCATATTGAATATTATTCACTGGAAAGCTTAAAAAAAAAAAAAGTATAAATTAAGTCTGGGTGTTTTGTTGTTGTTGTTGTTGTTTTGGTTTTGGGTTTGTTTGTTTTTTTTTTGCCCATTCATGGTGATTTAATTATATGAGAAGAAAGAACATCCCCTGTGAAGTGCTACACAGAACATACTGCATTGAAGGTTTTCACCACAGGGGCTGACTTCCCATCCTCCTAAATTCTGTGAATGTCTCTCGTCTTTGGGTTCAGTTTCACTGGAGCTCAGGCTGAGTGGGGGACAACCTCACAAAGGGAAGAAGGGGGGAGACACCCACAGGAACGAGTTCTTCCAGGATGGGTTCAAACTAATCATTGCACAGGATATTCACAGCCCGAATGCCTCCTGTCAAGAAAGACATCCAAAGAATTATGGAGGAAAAAAATGTCTTCAGTTTGGGTTGAGTTTCTACCTCTCAGCTACTCTGCGGTGCCTCCTGGCCTTGCTTGACACCGTTTATGATAAATCTGTTAACCTAGAAAAGTAAGGAAGGCCGGGAACTTGGTTGACATTGATGTGACCTCTGTCTGTTCTCCCCCAAGGAAGTCTCTGCATCCTTGGAACTGGAGGTCAGCCCTGCAATGTCACTGTGACACATATTGTTAAAAAAATTCTCAAGGGTTTTCTAAATTTGGATCAAATTTCAGTAAGCAAAATTCATAAATGACTTTTAGCAGATCCAGGCATAATGCTGGTTTATACTACAAATTATTGACACCATGAACTACTTAAAATCAACTATTTTAGATGAAATTTGTCCAGAACTTAAGGTATCATAATATCTTTTTGTTTCTGAGCAGAAACAGTGGCTGCCACTTGGACATCAGATGAATTCATGCAGAAAACTAAGTTTTGTTAAATTCAAAATCTGAAGGCAGTTTGCTAAATTTTGAGTTTCTCCATTTCAAATGTGAAATTAGGACATATATAATCTTTTAAATTTTGATTTCATATCCAGTTTTCCCATAATAATTTATATTCATCTGATGAAGCATACATTTCCATTTTTTTCTTTTCATTTGCATTTATTTTCAAATGCAGAAAGAATATTCATAATTTTTGCTAAAGTTTTAAATGTATCAAACATACTTTTAAACTCACTCTCATTCTCTCATTTGGTTTAATTCACAATGCTTATTGAAATGGAGGCAAACAAAACAGGTCAATTTTGGAAATAGTGTTACTTTTATTAAAGCCAATAAGGTAAAATTATAGTACATGCTGGTTTGAATATATACATAAAATATTTAAATTTAAAATAATGTTGTCAGTTTTAATGCTCTTTCAATTTTCAATATTTTCCACTTCCTTTAATATTTTGGAAGGCATTAACCATAAAAAATGCATAGATATGTACATAGAAGTGCACATTTTTCCTTCCTCCACTGTGAACACTTCATCCATTTGCAGCTAGGGTTCAAGGTCTGGAGAAGGGGCTGATGCACAAATGGATACACTAGACAAGAAATATAAGTTTAGAAGCCATGGGGAGCCAGGCGGATAACTTCCCTCTAGCGGAGAAACTCTCTGAAACCCCGGACCCATCAGCTTTTATTTACTTGAATACACATTTGCCCTTTAGCAAAGCAAACAGGCATATCAAAGGTAAAGTTTGGTAAACAATTAAAGGATTATCAGGTTAGAGCAGTGGTCGGCAAACTCATTAGTCAACAGAGCCAAATATCAACAGTACAATGATTGAAATTTCTTTTGAGAGCCAAATTTTTTAAACTTAAACTATATAGGTAGGTACATTGTTATTAACTTAATTAGGGTACTCCTAAGGCTTAGGAAGAGCCACACTCAAGGGGCCAAAGAGCCGCATGTGGCTCAAGAGCCGCAGTTTGCCGACCACGGGGTTAGGGGATTGCCTTTAGCCATTCAGCCAGCAGTAGGGTAATATAATGCTGAATTTCAGCCTTGCTGAATATCAAAGTGCATCAACCTTCTAATGGGACTTCTTGCATTTATATGTTAACTACTGTTGGTCTTTGCCTCCAGCACTCCACAGGCTCTGGTCAGCCACTGTCAGTGAGCCTCTGCCTCCCAGGTGACCACACCAATGCGCTGCTTCTCTGCAGCCCATACTACATGACTCAGTTGTCAAAGTCCACTCAACCTTTCCTTCACACCCACCATAGTCTCTCCTGTCCTCCTTCTGTACTCAGATCTCAAAAAGATGAAGGAAGATTGAGGAGGGGACAGTGGATGTGTGCATCACTTTCCTTACTCTCCGTCCACCTGATACTTTGAGAACACCATGGATGTGGGAGCCAGGCTCCCGGCTGGAAAGTCCCGCTCTTCCACCTCTCTGCCCCTGGGTGAGCCGTGCAGTCCTCTCTGCCCTATTCCCCATGTTAATGTAAAAGTCTGCCACCTAGGGTTGCCTTGAGGGTAAATGAACTTGAACATACACACACACACAGAGCACATGGTGAATCTTATGTCAGTATTAATGCCACAATTCCAGGTAAAATTGTAGGCAGGAAGCTTTCCTCCGGCGGAACCACCTGTCAGTGTCACCACCTCGCCAGCTGATGAGTCAGCCCAACCCCAGTGGAGGTTGCACATACAGTGGGTCTGTATCAGAGCTGGGGAAGCCTGAATGGGGAATCTGCTGACCTTATAGCCAGCCCTGAACAGGCCTGCCTGCTGTCTTCGTGGGGAAGGAGGTGTCCTTTCCTCCTGTCCACAGTGACCAGCTGCAGAACAGTGCCGACGAATGTGCTGAATGAGAGAGTGGTCAGGGCCTTTGGACGCACTCAGCAAGGGGTGTGGGGCACAAGAGCTCCCAGAGAGCTGCCTGCCTACAGTAGTTACTCCCTTCCTGTTCCACCCCAGTTGGTCTCTACTCTCCCTGGGCACCAAGGGTTCTCACATAATGTGAGATTTCCTGATTGATGAATATAGCTTATCTTAATCTAACTCTCCCTACTGTGTTACAGACTGAATGCATTATCCTCCCTGGATATAAATAATGTGCTTTTTACATTCTAAGGAATGAATCTCTAATAATGTAATTTCATGATCCATGACCCATGAGTGAAAGAGAATGTCTCCTGGGACATTCCTCCAATCAAATTCTTTATTCTCTAAATGATGAAGGGACTTACTAGCTGGTTTTTCTCAGTGGAGACAGCATCGGCCTGCAGACCAAAGGGTCATGAGTTCAATTCAAGTCAAGTGCATGTACCTCAGTTGCAGGCTTCTCTCTGGCCCAGGCCCTGGTCAGAGCTCATGCAGGAGGCAACCAGTCGTGTTTCTCTCACATTGACGTTTCCCTTTGTCTTTTCCTCTCTCTCTCTTCCACTTTCTCTAAAAACCAATGGAAAGTCTCCTTGGGTGAGGATAAATAAATAAAGGACAAGGTGCCCAGTGCTGTGGGAGGCCTGGAAGGAGCCTTCATTTAAGCTGCTGTGTGCTCTTCGCAGGGCTGCCATAACAAACTACCACAAATCAGTGGCTTAAAATGCCAGACCTTTATTCTCTTACAGTTTTGGAGGCCACGGTTCTGGAGGCACAAGTCCTGCATCCACCTGTCAGCAGGGTTGTTTCCTTCTCGAGGCTCTGAGGGAGGACTCTTTAAAGACACCACAGAGAAGCAAAGAGACACATCCAGACTGCAGATGTATGAACGTTCTCCAGAGAGACAAAAACAATAGGATGTGTGCAAATAAGAGAAAGAAGCATTAGAAGAAATTGGCCCATGAGACTTTAGAGGCTGGCAAATCCAAAATCTTCAGGGTAGGCAGCAGGCTGGAGGCCCAGGGAAGAGCCGATGCTGCAGTTGGAGTCCAACTCACTGGCAGAGTTCCCTTGTTTGAAAGTCCAGTCTTTCTACTCTATTAAGTCCTTCAGCTGATTAGATGAGGCCCATCCACATTAGGAAGGGCAACCTGTTTTGTTCAACGTCCACTGATTTAAATGTTAATCTGATCCAAAAACACTTGCAGACACACCAGAGTAACGTTTTACCAAATATCTGGGCACTGTGGCCCAGCCAAATTGACAAATACAATTAGCCATCCTGTGGAGCATTGTTCAAATCAGTGGTAGGGAGAGACTGGCAGGGGATGAGTGGTGGGAGGCAAAGCTGGAGATTTGAAAAGCCCTGCCAATGTGTGGACCTGGTTCCGATCCTGATCCAAAGGAATGAGCTGCAAAAAAGAAACTGCTGAGACAAGAGGGGAAAACCTGACTGTGGGCTGGGCATCTACACTAATAAAAGAGAAAAATGGTAATTGGCGTACAGCGCTACCCTTTTCATTGGCTAATCAGGGCTATATGCAAATTAACTGCCAACTAAGATGGCAGTTAACTGCCAACAAAGATGGTGGCTAATTTGCATATGTAGGCACAATGCAGGGAGGCGAAAGGGAAAGCAGGAAGAAGCCCCCTGCCACTGACAGTGATCAGAAACCCAGGGGGGAGCTAAGAGGTGGGGGGAAGGGCAAAGGCGGCCCTGGGGCAGCCTTTGCCCTGCCCCCCAGCCATGATCGGAGAATCAGGCGCCTTTGCCGCCCTGGCCAGTGATAGCAGGAAGTAGGGGTGGAGCCAGTGATGGGAGCTGGGCACGGTTGAAGCTGGCAGTCCCGGGAGCTAGGGGTCCCTTGCCTGGGCCTAAAGCGGAGCCCACGATCGGGGGGCCGCTGTAGCTGCGGGTCCCCACTGCCCGGGCCTAACGCCTCGTCCAGAGGCGTTAGGCCTGGGCAGGGGCAGAGCGGGAGATCGCGGGGAGCTGGGGATCCCCTGCCCAGGCATGATTCCTGGGCCAGAGGCCTCAGGCCTGGGCGGGGGTCAGAGCCAGTGATCGGGGGGAGATGGGGGTCCCCTGTCCAAGCCTGACACCTCTGGCGGAGGCATCAGGCCTGGGCAAGGGGCCGATCAGGCGATCAGAGGGTGATGGGGGTCTACGCCTGAGGGCTCCCAGTATGTGAGAGGGGGCAGGCTGGGCTGAGGGACACTCCCCCCCCCCCAGTGCACGAATTTCATGCACCGGGCCCCTAGTTACATAATAAAACGTATCCTTAAGCACAGAAAAACAGGTGAATAACGCCAATGCAGCAAACCCGGGACCTTTGTTGAGATGTGGGGTGCTGTGCTTTGGGTATATTTGAAAATTTACATAATAAGGTAATTTGGAGAAGTGTGATCTGACACTGTATAATGTCAGATACCACATCGAGCATAAATACATATTTGCTAAACTCTCTCTCTTTTTTTTTAATCAGTATCTCGTGGATTCCCTCAGTGTTCTTTTTTTTCTTCTCAAATACATGACTGGAAATAGCAAAACCCACTTTCTGTCTCTTAGCACATAAAAGCCATCGGATTTGGAATTATGTTAATACCGTTTACCCAAGTTCCTGGAGAACATTTGCAAATCCTGCTGTGAGAGTGTTTCTAAATATTAGTAAAACATCAGGTGGCGACAGAAGCATGTGGAGGGTTGGGCCCGTGTTAATGGCAGGCTGATGCACAACTGGCTAGCTTGGGCTAAAGACATTCCAGAGATATTTTTATCTTAATTTGTATTTTATTCAGAACTCCTAGAGAAACGGCAATATCATGTAAATCCCAGAACACTTCATAGTTTCTCCAAATGCACCTCTATTTGGGCAATCTTAAAGGGATAGCAACATTTCCACAATTTCACGTGGAGCCCTGAAATGCAGCAAATCTTAGGAGAACACACAAGAAATGCATTTTAACATTTCTAAATGAGATTTGCAGGTAAGGACCCACATATTTTCCACAAACCCCGAATTTATTTATGCGGGTTTCTAAGTGTTTTCTAAAAGAAAAAAGATAGATTTTCTTGCTTTAAAATTAAAGGCTTTTCTCCGTAATAAATGTTCACTTTAGAACCCAGTAGGGTTTCTCTTGAAAAGAAATAAAACAGTATAATTTCTTTTTTTAATCTTACTGAAAGGAAGATGTCCCATGCTGTCTTCGAGTAATAATTATATCAGTAAAAAACTTCATAGTGGGGAAAAAATATCCTCATGTTCCACAGAAAACAAACCTCTCGCGTTAGGTGGTTATCTAGCGGTTATTTCTATGGCCAGAGGTTTGGGCTCTGCCTGCATTTGGAAGGAAAAGGAAAACACTAGCCCCAGCTTGTCCAATCAAGGGCAAGAGAAATGTCATGACTGTTGCCGTGACATGGGAAGAACTGGGAGACAGGACAGCCTTGTGCCACCAGCCAGGGTGAGGGCTACTCTATTATATGTGGCCACACCTGAGCCTGCACTTGCGTTCCTTTGCCTGCAGAGCGGTAAACACAAATGCGTACAAATTACTTCTAATGCCTCTGCAGTTCTGATGTCAGAGCCAAGGGTTCCAGTCCCCTCACAGGTCCGTGCAGGTGGGCGGCCACCCCGCCAGGACATAACATGCAGTTAAGAGACAACAGACAGAGCTTACCCTACTATTGGGGGGTTTATTTCTTCACAGGAATTAATATCAACCCACTGAAATGTGGGGACTGAGATATAAGTTCAAGGAAATTCCTCACTTACTTAAAACCAGTGGAAGTCCATTCCTGCCACAGGTGAAGCACGCCCCTAAACCAAGTAGATCTGTAATTCCATGGAGGTATTTGAAGAAGGTTTAATAAGCAGAGTAGGGAAATGGAAGGTGGGAGACTCAACTCTTTCTCTTTTGAACTTATTTCTCCAGCGTCATGGGTTTTCAAAACATTGATTGCTTTTCCATCAAGCCAATTTTAACAACGGGCGAAATATATTTAATGCCTAACTGCAAATATGGTTGAATGATCGTAGAAGATGTATACATAATTAGTAGCCGCTGGCAATGAACAAAATGCATTGCTTTTCTGGAGCTTGAGGAAGGACAGAGCAATGCAAAACGGCCACAACCGTTGTGATGGGAACTGAAGTCACCTCCTGGAGGAAGGATCGGTGTTGGGGAGAGGAGGCCTGTCCACCCCACCCCCACCCCCCGATGCAGAGGTGCCAGCACCGTCCCGTCCGACTCAACGGCAGGTGAAAAATGCCATGGTCACCGCCTTCCCAAGCACGAGCCTGTCACACCATGAGCTAGGCTTTTCAGAACACCACAATTCCATGCACAGGTCGTTCCAATGCTAAAATTAAACACGAATCGTTGGGCACGTTAAATGGATGGCGTCTCACAACCACCTGCCTAGCAATGAAGCATTCCTGGGAGTGACGGGGTGGGTCCCTGGAGAGCTATTAAATATAATGACAATGCGCATCAGGACTGAAAGTGGTGGGGACACCGTCTGCAGTCATGGGAGGAGAGGAAGAGCTCTGCCCTCCAGCCCTGGCCAGGCCAGCAAGGAGGCGGGGACCAGAGCCCAAGGCAGGAGGCAGGAGGCAGGAGGCAGGAGGCAGGAGGCAGGAGGCAGGAGGCAGGAGGCAGATGGCAGGAGGCAGGAGCGCCTGTGAATGCCCCTCCCAGCAGGGTCTCAGCTGCTTTTCCATAAATTCCTAGTAAATAAAAATTAAATGTAAGGTACTGCACTTTTATGTACTCAAAGAGCTTTCCATTTTATGGCTTGCTTCCATGGGGGGTGGAGGAGAGAGAGAGAGAGAGAGAGAGAGAGAGAGAGAGAGAGAGAGAGAGAGGCAGAGAGGCTGAGTATGCTGGAAGACAAAGATTAATTGCTCTGGGGAAGATCAAGGCCTCGCTATTAGCTTTTCCTCACAGGCATTCCCCACATCACTCATCTAAAACACCTTATAATAGTCTGATGGAAAGGGAGGGTGATTTTTATGATGTGAGTTAAATGGAAATTAGGGTGATTTTTTTGAAACTCTAACATATGGCCCTACTGATTACTTTCCCCAACAAATTTTTCATGTGGTCATAATCTCAATTTGAATAAGAGTCTACAGGGGGAAATGGGAGGTATGAACACCCTGTGCCCTCGGGCCTCCTCGGAGAACAATAAAAACCAAATTTCCTCAAGTCAAAGGAAAATTCGAGGCAAGTAGAAAATTAATGGTCATGAAAAACCACCTCCAGAAACATTTCCCCACGAGTGTCTCTCCTAACACTAATTTTCAACTGGAACTGGTGAGAGAGAGGGGATGTTGGGGTAGGGCTGCGGTCGGAGAGGCTGCGTCAGGTCTGGAGAGCCACTGGCGGGGCAGTCAGGACAAACACCAACACAGCAGGGGCCTTAGCCAGACATCCCTCCAGGCACGAGGCACGTGGTAAAACTTCACTTACTCAACTGTGTGGTCTTTCTCAGCTCAAAAACATCTTGTTTTAAATTATAAAAGAAATACATGCCTACTGCACAAAATTTTGAAAATGCACAAAAATATAAAAGAAAAAGAAGATTTAAAATCCCAAGACCCAGAGATAATAGCTGCTATTAGCTATTGCCAGTTTGGTATTTTCTAGCCCCTTTTTAATATTTTGAATACGTGTGTGTGTGTGTGTGTGTGTGTGTGTGTGTGTGTGAATTTAGCCCCTTTTTGAATTTATACATATATATATATATATTAATTTATTATCTAGGCTATTTGAGACTGTGAGGCTCCTGGGTCTGGAATGCTCCTTTTTATTTGCTTTCCTACGCTCCGCACTATCCAGTGTCATTAAAGAATCCTGATAAAATCCTTTGTCAAAACCTAAACATGTAAATGTCCACAGTGCATTCCATCCACGTGGATACCATGTTTTAATGATGACATTTTTAATTTGCCTCCTCGGCCACCAAAGTGCTACACATTTGTAAATATCAGGACACAGTTTGATTAGAGAACTTGTATGTTGTTTCTTAATATCAGAGACAAGTTAGGAGCTAAGGATTAGATGACAAAGTATCGGAACTTACTGGACAGTGCAGAGCGTAGAAAAGGAAATAAAAGAGCATGCCAGACTCAGGAGCCACCCAGTCTCAAATATCCTAGATTATGAACTTATATATATGCTTAAATTCTCAGTGGCGTTTGAGAAAGACCGGCCAGACACCAGAAATTCAGGATTTGTTAGTCATCCGGGAAGACGCGATCACTAACCCAGCGCATGGGCAGAGGTGTAATGTTGCCTGTGATGCGTGGCATTGCATCTGCATGAAAAAGTAGGTCTTCTGTGAAAAGGGCAAGAAAAATCTCCACATCTGTGAGGATCCCCAGGTTGCTCTGGAGTGAGGATCTGATTCCAAAATGCCCCTCATAGCCCAGCTGGCGTGGCTCAGCAGTTGAACGTCAACCTATGAATGAGGAGGTCCCATTCCCCGTCAGGGCACAGGCCCAGGTTGTGGGCTCCATCCCCAGAGAGGGGTGTGCAGGAGGCAGCCGATCCATGATTCTCTCTCATCGTTGATGTTTCTATCTCTCTCTCCCTCTCCCTTCCTCTCTGAAATCAATAAAAAATATATATATATTTTTAATGCAGAGAGGGGGGTGGTTGGTATGGGGGCACCAGGCACAGTGGCCAGGAGCCAGAGGGTGCGGGCTGGTTGTCCAGGAGTGTGAGCGTGACTCCAATCCTCATCTGTGACCAGGGTTTCCCTGCAGCCTCAGAGGGCTGCTGTGGGTGTGCAAGGTGCGGACAGTGCTCCCCACACGGAGGTGCTATTGCTACAGTTGCAATCCCATGCTCTCGTGTGCATCACAGTGTGCCGCAGTCATTATACTCGCACAGTTACTGATTTACCGCTGCTCTTGTCGTGGCTGCTAGTAACACGCTCTCGTATACGATCCACCACAGTATACTGTGGTCAGTACAATAATATAGCTATGGATGATATGGCTGTTGCTAAAAATATAATGATTAGAACTGCATAGTTATGAATACGTGACTGTTAATAGTATTAATAAAATCGAGCTATTAATAATGTATTACTGTATATTGTTAGTATTGGCAATATTTTTTGCCAATGGTGTTTTAGGGGAAATAAAGTGGCATTTACATTTTAAAGACGTTATTATATCTGTGTGTTTCCATATATGTTTCTGCATATATGTGCGTGGCATGTGAGTGCCTGTGTGTGTATAAAACAGATTCCTTAGGAGACCCTTGGCTCAAAAAGAACACTGGCGTGTGTTTGGACTTAAGAGCAGGAGACGATTTGAGGAGAAACACCTGGGTACGGTTTTCACGTTGGCTCCAGTCCCCTCCGCGACCACAGACGCCGGGGCAGAGGGACTGTCTGCATCCACGTGGGCGGGGAATCAGGAGGACGCCGGGCCTTTGGGAGGAAGGTACAGATCAGGAGGAGGAGACACTGGGGGAGACGCCAAGGAAATTGATTTTATTGGCAGAAAACAAAGGAGCTGAGGGGAGTGGGGTCCCCAGGGAAGGAGAGCGGGCCAGGCAGCACGTCCCCCTGGGCCGCACCCAGGCCTGTCCCGAGGCTGCCTCACCCCCCTTCAGTCTGAGTCTCCGGAAGGAAGAGCGTGACTGCCTCCCTCCAAGCTTCTCCTCAAGCCCAAGTTCAGGACACACAAACGATTGTTGTGCCCGACGCAGCGCTGGGATCCAACATGTTAGCCATCACCTGAAATAAATGTTACACTCGGAGGAAATTGCAGGAGGGAGGAAATGAAGTCCAAGTAGGAAGCTGGAAAGCTGATTTTGTTAGGGAAAGAGAAAGCTGGTGTGAGGAGCCCAGGGAGTCACAGAAGGTCCCAGCGGGTCTGTGGGGAGACGCCAGCTCAGCCCCTTACCTGCAAGTGAGTCTTTAAAACTCCTGTCAAAGCTAAATAAAGCACCACTTTCCCGGGTGCTTCATAATAAATCTCAGTGCTTTGCTAATTGCCTGTCACCACCGCAAACAGTATTTGCTTTGGGGGGGACTTTTTTTTAAAAGGCTCTGGAAATAAATCAGAACTTTTAATTCATCTGAAGACAGACTGAGAAAAAACAAAACAAGGCAAAACAAAAAAAGCAGTTGATTGGGGGTGGGGGAGAAAGGGCTCTAGGATTCACAGGCTAATCTTGGGCATTATCTGAAAGAGGACCTACCCAGAAGTCAGCTAATTGTTTATGTACCATTTTCCTTCTAATCGAAAGGCGGGGAGAAGCCATCGCGATAAAGATGGCCCCTTGGAAGGGTTACCCACGAGGTGCCTGGCACAGCGTTCCCGGCAGGATTGGGAGTGAGGCCCACCTTCTCCGCGGGGCTCAGGGCCCCGAGGGCCTCACGCTGAGCTAATCGCTTTCTTCAGCAGCTGCGAAGGCCACTCATGCCGGCAGTTTATTTCCTAGGAAGTGGACTTTAATATAATATCAAGTTACTCAGAGCTTCGTGCTCCTCGAAATCGCTTCTTAAATCCCACCAACGGACAGAAATCACCTGCCATAACAGGAGGGTTTCGTCACCAAAGATAGGTGACAGGGGCCACTGCCAACTGCTCCAAAATACGGCGGTTCTCCAATGCGATGTTTCAGTCGTTTCCATGCAGAGCTTCCACTCCAGGGCTGACAGCAATGACCCTAGCAGAGTCCCTGAGACTAAATCACTTCAAAGTTTCAACAAGAAAAATGTCAAACTGAGATTTAAAAAAAAAAGAAAGAATAAAAATCTATAGCACGTCATTGAGGGCGAATGGGCAGAGCACAGGATTTTTAGGGCAGTAACACTACACTGCGCGATACTCTAGTGGTGGTTCATGTCAGTAGACATTTGTCCAGACTCATAGAATGTAGGACACCAAGAAGGCCAGGCCCTCATGTCTGCTATGGACTCTGGGTGATGATGTGTCAGTGCAGGTTCATCGGTTGTACCAAATGCACCATCTGGTGGGGATGTGAATGGGGGGGGGGGGGGGAAGGGGGTACATGGGAAATATTTGTAGCTTCCTCTTGATTTTGTTGTGAATCTAAAATTGCTCTAAAAATAAAGTCTGTTAAAAAGAATCGATAGCAGATTATTAATCAGTGCTATTAAATTTCATCCACAATCAAACTGGGCCATTTTTTCCCCCGGCGCGTCTGTGACTTGCCGCAAGCTGGCAGGTCTTGGGTTCGCCTCCCTCGGTAGGGAAGGGGACATGCGCATCCCTGGGGTCGGGACATTTAAGAAGATGAAAGATTGAGACGGAGGGCATCTGGGTGTCTTCTCCAAGGGAAGCATCTAACTGGTGCCACAGCCCAGAGCAGACCTCCCCCTCCTCCAGCCTCCGGAAGCGAGGCCCAGGGTCTCAGGGACCCACATCGCGGTCCTAGCCTGACCCTTCCTGCCCTCCGCCACAGGGTCACCGCAATCAATCCCTGGACCACAGGGTAGGTGGACCTCACGGGTGACCAAGCAGCCACCGGCAGCCTTGCCACCCACCCGTGTGCACACATTGGATTTTTTTGCAGGTCCTGGAACTTTAGGTTGTGTTTTTAAAATGTGTAAAAGCCATACCTTGGTGGGAACGAGGGAGAGACATATCTTCATTCTGTGTCTCTATCCGGCACTTCTGCCAGTTCCCTCTCCTCATTGTGTGATTATCAATATTGATGTTTTCCTGACAAAGCAGCCTGGCAGGCTGACCAGAGTTTGTCAAACGCTGAAAATAATGAAAGTCAGGTAACATTGTAGTCTGCTGTGTTACAACCCGGCTTCTTTCACTATCATGGCATAAAGCCACACCACTGTCCCATCCCCAAAGTATTATTTTACCCTCATTTTATATACAGGGAAACTGAGGCTCAGAAAAGCTAAGTAACACGGTGAGGTCAGGGCAGGTGGAGAGTAGGAGGCTGGTGGCTCACCTCCCCAGGTCTTCCCATTGCAGCCCCAGCCCCCCAGCCCTTCTCTTTTATTCTAGTAGCTCCAAGGATTTGAAAACAAGAATTACCTTGCTTTTAGATCCAAAATATGACATCATCAATGAAGAACCAGGCACTGGCAAGATCGTGCAGGTATTTCGGGCCTCTTTACAGCCAATTTGGGTCTGATTGACACCATAATAACAGCCCTTAATAGACCCCCAGGGTGTTTGGCTGTGGGAGCCAGTGTGATGCAGACCCAGGCTGGGAATGGATTTGCTGGTTTTGCAAACACCCACAGCCCCAAACCCCAAAGTATTATTTTGTTACTCATTATGGAAATATCAGCGTCGTGTGAAAAGCAATAGAAACACAGGAGGCGGTGGGGTTTTTTTTAGGTAGAATTGAGGCTCCGCCGCATGCATGGAAATAAAAGCCTTCCGAGCAAAATGATTTATAAATAAAAGACGAGCCACTCGCATGTATTATAAATGATGCCTTTCCCGTCCTGGGCATCATAGAATGTTTTCCAGGGCCTTACAAAGCGCAGCACGGCAGGGATTGATGAAGGAGGGGCCGCAGGATCCGCACCTGGGGCGGCGTGGCTTCGGAGAGGCAGCGGAGAGGCAGGGGCTCCCGGCCTCCTCTGGCCTGCGATCCTTCCCAAACTGAGAAGAGCATGGCAAGAAGCCTAGTTAAGAGGGAGCGGATGTAGCGGGAAAGCCTAAGTATGACACCGGCTATCGCCACTGGTTCCACCCCACTGGGAATGAGGGGGACACTTTCTGATCTGACAGTGAATTTTTATAAAAGGTACACGTTTTAAAAATGTCACTTAAGGGGAGAAAAAAGTGCGCCGGGCTAATCTTCGGCCCCAAATGCAGTGTGTTTATTTAAGGAGTCAGTACTGAGTTTTCCGGGGAAGTGGCTGTAATGAGTGGAGGCTGGAACAGCACCCTGATCCGCCGGCAGGAGCCGCTCAGTGGAACCAGAAAGGGGCTCCTGCTGATAGAATCCCGCTCTCCCCTTTGTCTGCGTCTGATGCATCTACTGATCATTCGCACTGAGGCTCAGCCTTTCCAAGACAGCAAAGAAGAAGAGGGAACCCGCTTTGCTTGTCACATTTCCACAAAGACGCATTCGTCACAGGTCACGGAGCGGACAGAAATGGCCAATGAGAAAGGGCTCCAGGAATTACTGGTGGGCCTATTTTAAATACCGCTCCAGCGAATATACTCTCAATCTATGTTCCTCCACAAGTTTATTTTACTGTTAAAACGAATAGAATGAACGACACTGTGAATGTTCCACTGGTGCCAGATTACAGAGGCCAGTGCTGTCCGCCGGAAATACAAGGCAAGCCACAGACGGAAATTAAAATTTTCTAAAACACATCATAAATGTAGAAGAAATAGGTGAAAACAATTTTAATAATATGTATTTAAACTAATCTGCCTCAAATATTATTTCCATGTGTAAATAACACAAAAGTCGTAATGAGATGATCACGTTACTTTTTCCTGCCGAATCTTTTAATCCAGCGTGTGTTTCCCACCACCAGCCTGTCTGCTAGTGAGTCTGGATGAGCCACAGTCCCAGCCGCCCAGGATCACACACGGCCTGTGGTTGCCGCACTGGACAGCACAGAATTAGAACACCTAGTCTTACCAGGTTTCAGAAATAGGATACTCTTGAACTGAATTTTATCATAAAATATATTCTATGCTACAACATTATTTGTGTGTCAGTTAAGAGCGTGAAAATATGTGTGGGGTGGGAGCATTATTTAAAGTCAAATACAAAAAATATTTTACAAGGCATTTCTTATTCCTAAATGTCTTGATCAGCTGATGTCCTATATGTGAAGCAAGAAATTATTAGTTCTCATGATTTAGTTTATATGGTAGGTGAAAAGTTGAAGAACTATTAGTGCAACGACTCCAACAAGCTTTGAAGAAGCGATAAAGATTTAAGAATAATGGAAATGAATATCAGCAAACTCTGAGCACTCCCCATAGGCCAGGCACCCTGGTCAGAGCATCCCCATAACACGACAAATAAGCACCGTTACTAACCATCCTGAAGTTTAAGAAAAGAAAGATTGAGATGGAGAGAAATAAGCACCTTAACGTTGCAGAGCCTTCTACCTCCTCAGGGCCTCAACTGTGATGGAATGAGGTCACCATGCCGTCGGTGACATCAAAACCCTGTGTGTGGCCGCAAGGAAGTCACTCCTCCATCCAGGCTTTCAGAGGGCGTGTTTGAGACAAAGGAGCGTCCAGGTGGGGTGTGCTTCCGAACAACTTTAGAGAGAAGCATTTTACAGGAAGAATGAAAATGCAAGAAAAATGAAAGAATAACATACCCCAAAGAATAACTTCTGACTAACTTACGAACTGTGTTGACTGGTGTTCAAATGCCAAAACCAGACACTGCCATTTAAAATATAATGTCTGTCCACCATGGTAAGAGTTCACCTCACAATCTCTTTGTTCTCTGAATGAATAATGGAGGAATTTTCTTGTGAACTTTTAAAAAAGATTACCATTATGGGGGGCGGGGGGAGACAACATATGGGAGACAGGTAAAAGGAAGGGAGGGGAATAAAGGGGGGGGGCAGTGGATAAGAAAAGACATTATCACAGAGACACGTTTTCTTGGTTTTTGCTTTTCTTTCTCCGGACTCCAGGAATCTTAGCCCAGGCTAGTGCTTCCCTCTAGTGTCTGAAATGCAGAATACAGATGACATGCTCTGAAAAAAAATGGACAAACCTCCTCAATTCAGCCCAGAATCAACCCAACTTTGGCATCGTTTTCATTAAAATCCAAAAAAGACAAATGACAGGAGTAAAATAATTATCTAGCTTGCTTGCATCCTTACAAATTGTGGATTATTCTCTCCTCCTCCCCCCCCCCTTTTTTACAAGTATTTAAATTCCGGGGCTCTGAAAAAACTATGCTAGGAAACAGAATCTTCGCAAACACTAATCAACTCTGCCTGCATGCTATGCTACCATCTGTGTCCAACATTCCTGAGAAGTTTAGCACGGATACCTGGCTCTGTTGTGTATTTGGTCAGTGGGTTGTTTTGGCTAGGTTTGGGGGTTTTGTTTTTTACAATCTTAGCTGTAATTCTCACTCCTCATCTTAAGCCATCATTGATAAACCTGAATTGTTACTGTTTCGGAAATAATGAAAAGTTAGAGTTCCACCTGAAATGTTGAAAGCGACAATGAGACACAGGAAATACTAAATCGCTTCAGATGTTTCTACAGTTTTGTGAGGACCTTGTTCTTAGGCGTTCAGCATCCACATTACTGAACAGAGCCATTGCAGTGACCATCACTGTGGCAAGTATCACATGTGCCAAGAAAGACAGGATAACAGGTCAGAATTGCCCAGTCTTACTGCTGGGAGCAGAGTAGGGTCAGCAGGAGACTTGGGAAGCGTCAGTGGGGTGACAGGAACTTGGAGAGGAAGGGCCGCTCAATGTTAACCAGCATCCCCTCCTGCTTGATGCGGCCTCTGTCTTAACTGAAGACCCTCTTTGCCGTGATTTGGCCCCAAATATTGCAGGACTGCTTTAACAAGCAGCAGCAGATTCGGACGACAACACTAACCAAAATATCCACGTTTTCTAGACCTTTCACATTAGTTTTTTCCTGGTATTGAAGACTTTGAAAATTGTATCATTCATACATGTCTTCTGGGATTGTAAAAAATCCAAGAAAACTGGCAAAATCTCAGAGCTGGTCTTCTATCTTCAGAGAGAAACTAAACCAGGGTTGCACGCCTGAGAGCTCACTATATGCTGGGTGCTGCTTTAACCTCATCACAGACTTCTCTTAATTTGATCATCACCTCAAAGGATGTGGTCGGAGCCATCAGGCCCTTCAGGAAACCAGTGTGATCTGCCCAGATTAGCACACTGGTGGGTGGCACAGAATGCATTCTTAGAAGAAATAAAAATGCACTTGTACAAAAGCAGTCCCTTGGGGCGGGGGGGCGGAGGGACTTTACTAGTATCTGTTTTTTATATTGTCTTATTTGTCATATTTAAAGGGTTCTTTCCCCTCCACCAACACATGGACTATCATTTTAATGGCCCACACAGCCCCTAGTTTAAATCTGGGAATGACACGACCCAAGCCTAAATCTGTCCTGTGGCTTTGCATTCCCAAATCCTGCAGTAAATTAATCAGAGCAGTCATGAATGGTCTTCTCTCCTCAGATGTTTGCTGAGAACAGAACAGATATTTTTTTTTTAGTTTCTTTTTTTTTATTGCTTAAAGTATTACAAAGGGTATTACATATGTGTCCTTTTTTTTCCCCCCACCCTTGACAATCCCCTGGCCTCCCCTACCCCCCAGTGTCTTATGTCCATTGGTTATGCTTATATGCATGCATACAAGTCCTTCAGTTGATCTCTTACCCGCCTCCCTCCTGCCCCCCAACCCTCCCCAGCCTTCCCACTGCAGTTTGACAATCTGTTTGAGGCAGCTCTGCCTCTGTATCTATTATTGTTCAAAAGTTTATAATGGTCTCTATTATCCATGAATGAGTGAGATCATGTGGTATTTTTCTTCATTGACTGGCTTATTTCACTTAGCATAGTGCTCTCCAGTTCCCTCCATGCTGTTGCAAATGGTAAGAGTTCCTTCTTTTTTACAGCAGCATAGTAGTCCATCATGTAGATGTACCACAGTTTTCTAATCCATTCACTACTGATGGGCACTTAAGCTGTTTCCAGATCTTAGCTATGGTGAATTGTGCTGCTATGAACATAGGGGTGCATATATCCTTTCTGATTGGTGTTTCTGGTTTCCTGGGATATATTCCTAGAAGTGGGATCACAGGGTCAGAACAGATTTTTAAAAACCACTGACGTGTCAGATATTTACAAGATCCTGACAGAGTCCTGGCCGGATGGCACAGTTGGTTAGAGCATCATCTCATACACCAATAGGTTAAGGGTTTATTCCTCCACCAGGCCACATACCGAGATTTCTGGTTCAATCTCCAATCCGGGTGCCTAGAGGAGGCAACCACTTGATGTTTCTCTCTCATCTCTCTGTCTCTCTTTCCCCTCTCTTAAAAAAATCAATAAACATATCCTTAAATGAGGATTATAAATAAATAAATAATTGTGACAGGGAGCTTGAATACCTAGAAAAGAAAATGATTACATAGATGCATTTGATCAAACTCACAAGTGCTCTCCCCCTTGAACCTGAGCACATCTCTGCTCCTTTTCATTGGGTGGGCCCATGGTCTACTTGGCAAGAGTTGGATCAGCAAGAGTTGGGTCAGTTGAATTTAAACACTAGTTAAGATTTAAAGCTCAAAATTAAACAAACAAAAATGCCAACAGGGAGGCAAGAGCACACAACGGAGAAAAGAAAGTCTCTTCAATAAATGGTGTTGGGAAAATTGGACAGATACATGCAAAAGAATAATACTAGACCCTCAACTTACACCACACACAAAAATAAACTCAAAATGGATAAAAGACTTAAACGTAAGATGGGAAGCCATAAAAATATTAGAAGAATACATAGGCAGCAAAATATCAGCTATAGCTCATAGCAATATGTTTACTGACACATCTCCTAGGTCCTAGGACCTAGGACAATGGAAACGAAGGCAAAAATAAACAAATGGGACTACAGCAAAATAAAAAGCTTCTGCACAGCAAAAGAAACCATCAACAAAACAAGAAAACCACTGCATGGGAAAGTATATTTGCCAATGTGACATTTGATAAGGGTTTAATCTCCAACACTTACACAACTTAACAAAATGAAGATAAGCAATGCAATCAAAGAATGGGCAAAGGACTTAAATAGACACTTTTCAAAAATGGACATACAGAAGGCCAAGAGACATAGGAAAAATTGCTGAAAGTCACAAATAATCCTAGAGATGCAAATCAAAACCACTATGAGATACCATCTCACACCTCTCAGAATGGCTATCATCGCCTGGCTGGAATGGCTCAGTGGTTGAGCATCGACCAGAAGGTCATGGTTCAATTCCCAGTCAGGGCACAAACCCGGGTTGCAGCTCGATCCTTAGTGTGGGGCATGCAGGAGGCAGCCGATCAATGATTCTCTCTCTCATTGATCTTTCTATCTCTCTCTTCCTCTCCCTTCCTCTCTGAAATCAATAAAAACACATACTTAAAAATAAAAATAATAAAATAAATAAAAGAATGGCTATCATCAACGAATCAACAAATGACAAATGCTGATGAGGATTTGGAGAAAAGGGAACCCTCATGCACTGCTGGTGGGAATGCAGACTGGCGCAGCCACTATGGAAAACAGTATGGAGTTTCCTTAAAAAAATTAAAAATGGAATTCCCATTTAACCCAGAAATCCCACTTCTAGTAATATAGAAAACAGAAACACCAATCAGAAAAAACATATTCATCCCTATGCTCATAGCAGCACAATTTACAATAGCTAAGATTTGGAAACAGCATAAGTGCCCATCAGCCGATGAGTGGATTAAAAAACTGTTGTACATCTACACAATGGAACACTACACTGCTATAAAAAAGAAAGAATTTTTACCATGTGTAGCAGCATGGATGGACCTAGAAAGCATTATGCTAAGTGAAATAAGCCAGTCAGAGAAAGGTAAGTATCACATGATCTCACTCATTTGTGGAATATAATGAACAGCATAAACTGATGAACAAAAACAGATCCTGAGGCACTGAGTCATCAAACAGATCATCAAACCTCAGAGGGAAGGCGGGGGGGGGGGGGGGGAGCGGGATGGATAAGAGATCAACCAAAGAACTTGTGTGCATATAAGCATAACCAATGGACACAGAGAATGGGGGGAGGGGGAAGAAAGCCCAGGGCTGGGGAGCAGGGGCAGGCTGGGAGAGGACAATGGAGGGAAAAGGGGACATGCTTTAAAAAATAAAGAATTAAAAAACAATTTAAAAAAGAGCATACAATGGAGTAAACACAATCTCTTCAATAAATGGTGTTGGGAAAATTGGGCAGATGCATGCAAAAAAAATAAAACTAGACCACCATCTTACACCATACACAAGAATAAACTCAAAATGGATAAAAGACTTAAATGTAAGTCAGGAAACCATAATAATCCTAGAAGAAAACATAGGAAGTAAAATCTCAGACACCACAAGTAGCAGTATTTTTGCCAATATGTCTCCTAGGGCAAGGGAAATAAAGAAAAAATAAACAAATGGGTCTACATCAAACTAAAAAGCTTCTGTGTAGCAAAAGAAGCCATCAACAAAATGAAAAGGGAACCCACTGTATGGGAGAACATATTCGTCTATGATACATCTGATAAGGGATTAATTCCCAAAATATATATATAAAAAAAACTTATACAGCCCTAGCCAGTTTTGCTCAGTGGATAGAACATCAGTCCAGGGACTGAAGGGTTGAGGGTTGGATTCCAGTCAAGGACATATACCTCGGTTGCAGGTTCAGTCCCTGTGTGGGAGGCAACCAATCAATGTGTCTCTCTCATATTGAAGTTTCTTTCTCTGTGTCTCTCCCACTCCCTTCCACTCTCTCTAAAAATCAATGGAAAAATATTCTCAGGTAAGAATTAACAAAACAAAAAAAAGAAAGATAGAAAGAAAAGAACTTATATAACTCAACACCCAGAAGATAAATAATCCAATTAAAAATGGGCAAAGGACCTGAATAGACACTTCTCCAAAGTGGCCATATAGATGGCCAATAGATGTTAATAATGCTTGTCACTAATCAACAGAGAGATCCAAATTAAAACTACACTGAGGTATCACCTCACACCTACCAGAATGGCTACCGTCAATAAATCAACAAACAACAGGTGCTGGCAAAGATGGGGAGAATGGGAATACTCGTGCACTGTTGGTGGGAATGCAAACTATGCAGCCACTGTGGGAAACAGTATGGAGTTTCCTCAAAAAATTAAAAATGGAACTTTAAACACCAATCAGAAATATGCCCTCTCACAGCAGCATTATTTAGAATAACAAAGATCTGGAAACAGCCCAAGTGCCCATCAGTAGATGAGTGGATAAAAAATCTGTGGTACATTTACCCAATGAAATACTATGCAGCTATAAAAAAGAAGGAACTCCCTTAACCCTTTGCAATGGCATCAATGGACCTGAAGATTATTGAGCTAAGTGAAATAAGCCAGTCAGAGGAAATATCACATTATCTCACCTATATGTGGAATCTAACAAACAAAATAAACTGACAACCAAAATAGAATCAGAAGCATGGATACATAGGCCAGACTGAGAGAGGGGAGGGAGGTGGGAAGGACTGAAAGAGATTAACCAAAGAACACATATGCATATATTCATAGCCCATGTACACAGACACTAATGTGCTGAAGGCCTGGAGTGGGCTGGGGGCTGGGTGGAGAGGGGCAAAGGGAGGGATGAGGGACATCTGTAATACTGTCAACAATTAAAAATAAACAAATAAATAAATATAAATTTAAATATTTTAATTAATAAATAAATATGCCAACAGTATTTTTAAAATATGTTTTGAGAGAGAGAGGAGGGAGGGGGATAGAGAGTTAGAAACACTGATGAAAGAGAAACATCATCAATCAACTGCCTCCTGAATGCCCCCTACTGGGTATCGAGCCTACAACATGGGCTTGTGCCTTGACTGAGAATCGAACTGTGACCTCCCTGGTTTCATGCTCAACAACTGAACCACACTGGCCGGGCCACAAACTTTCTCTCTCTCTCTCTCTCTCTCTCTCTCTCTCTCTCTCTCTCTCTCTCTCCTTTCTAGGGGTCTTCCAGCTTAAAAAAAAAAAGAAAAAGAAAAAGAAAAAACCATATCAGGACATGATTGCAAGGTGTGGGCAGCTCCTCAGACAGAAGGAGGGTGTGTGGTAAGCAGTGCAGGGCTGACTTCTAAGTTCTCTGATGGGAATCTAACTGGTGACCTCTTGGTTCATGGGTCAATAATCACTAAGCCACATCAGCCGGGCCCAACAGTATTTTACTTTGGTCAGATCTACACAAATGGGATCCTTCCACAGAGCACCAATGTCTGCTTTGAGCTTGGCCCTTGAGAGCCATTCCAGTTTCTGTTCTTTCCTTAAGCCATGCTATGGGGTCAAGGAATTCCCACTGATACCTTGAAAGATGTCTGACTGCAGAATCCACCTAGAGTTTACCGACTTCTGTGCATGGGCCACGAAGTTTCAATCACACTGCACATGCGCACCCGCACGTGGTATTTTGTGGAAGAGCCACACTCAAGGGGCCAAAGAGCCGCATGTGGCTCGCGAGCCGCAGTTTGCCGACCACTGACCTAGACCTTTTACATTTATCAAACGTTTGTAGTAGGTTCACCCACATCCAATGATTTCCTATTTCATGGGGTTAGCTAATAGGTAGTGAGATTATGAAATTGCCCACTATCTGCGTAAGTTGTAAAATGATGACTTACCTAATATTTAATTAAATTATGAAATTCTATGAACACAGAGTGCAAGCTGGAGCCATAGGTGTCTGAGAAGAGTATGCCCCTTGATGATCTGTTCACACCACCCACCCTCCGTCCACTCAAAGGCTCCCTTGGGGTATAACGGGCAACTGGTTATGACCATGGTTCTAACACCTTCCACAGAGTAACGCCTCAGGAAGTACTCATTTGAATGAATAAATAATGTTAACAACCCCCACACACTTTCTGTTTAATGGACTAAACATCAGCTAGCGTCTCTTCGAGGACGGACAGAAGTTGGAGGCAAGATTGTTTTTCATTGATGTCTCCTGTCCACTCAGTTTGTCAGACTGCTAAGGGGATTCACAAATTAGAGTGGGACCTCCACTAAAAAAAAGTTAGTGATAGAGTTTCTGAATTCCAGTTGGAAGAAACCATAAAATAACTGGCTTCATCCTGTTCTCCATGCCAGTTATTCACAGGCACTTGGTGATAGGTGTTCTTGATTGCCATGACATCGTAACTGGGGGGCTGTCTTCTATCATAAACACATGCATTTAGCTTAAGATCTATCCCTGTGTCTATGTGTTTTTTATAGTCAAGACTGTTTTCAAATATTTGAGAATATGGTTGAAAAATAAATCAAAGACTCAGAGACATTTAATGAACTTTAAGTTTTGCCCCATCATTATGCAAACAATAATCCCCATTATTTTTTAAATCAAGTTTGAAATAAGGATGAGTGGTTTTAATCCTAAGACTTTATTATTCATTGCTTTGTGACTTCATTGTTTCTCTGAATGTCAGGATGCAGGTCCCGGGGTGGTGACTGTATTATGTGCTTAGGTAGGAAATGGAGGGGTTTGTGTTAACTGATTGCCTGTCCAGAGAATGGTGCATGTGGAGTGCAAATTGTAGATGTGTAGACCTGGGTACAGTCCCCACCTGGAAGGTCAGGGAGGCTGAGGAGATTGTCTCCCAGTGATCCATCCTCATGCTCTGGCTCTAAAGCCTTGAACTTCACCACCAGCTTCCCTGAGTCTCCAACTTGCAAACAGAAGATAGTAGGACTTCCCAGATTCCTAATAGCATGAGCCAGTTCTTCACAATAAATCTGTCTATCAAGCTAGCTATTCATCCATACATCCATTCATACATCCATTCATCTCCATTTCACATGGATATCTATCTATCTATTTATCTATCTATCTATCTATCTATCTATCTATCTATCTATCAATCTACCTACCTATCTACCTATCTATAATTGGTTCTGTTTCTCTGGAGACCCCTGAGACACCACTCCTCCTCCTTTCCCTGGGCCCCAGCACAACTCTACCACTTTTTTCTTGGACTGTGGCAGCAAGATAGTCAGCAGGAGGTCATGTCCCCTAAATGTCCCTTGTCCCTCCCCTGGGAGAAGCCATCCTGCAGAACAGTCCTGCATCCAGCTCCCTCCTCTCAGCATTTGATGGCTCTCCTCTAGTTCATGAACATTTCACTCAACTGGTTTTTTTCTTGCTTATGTAACACCTGTCTTTGGAGAAAACCTGGTCACCATCCTCCAGGGCAGGAAAGGAGGCGACTCAGTCTGCCTCTCTATGAGAGTGGTCTTCTTAGTGTCCTCCCCTGTTAGAACAGAGTCACCCCAAGAGAAGCCTGGGTCACCCTGTTCACTACTCTGCCAGGATGCACAATGACCACACCCACAGAAGCCAATTCCTTCCTTCTTCTACCCTGAACTTTACACTGAGCAACTCCAGGATCCCAGGTCCTTGTGTCCTGCGGTCTAAAGCCAAAGTAGTAGACTTTGGCTACTTAAGGGGGAAAGGGGAGGAGGAGGGTCCTACCAAAGGGTCATGAGCCAAAGCATGGTGAGACCGACCACCACACAACACCCGAAACAGAGTCAGAGCCTAATGCACTGCTTGTCACAGAGAAGGGGGTTATTCTTCTAGAAGGTCAAAGTATAGAGTCAAGTGTTGGTCTGCTCCAGGAACATGGGCCCTGTGGAGTTTGAGGTCTGCTGGTTGCTGGCACTCAGCATGTGTGTACAAGCGTGTCTACACCTAGATGACTGACTTTGGGAGCTGACACTGGCGGCTTCCACAGTGTGCTCACGGAGGCAGCTGTCACTGGTCCATGGACTGAATTTCAAGCCGCCCCAGAGCTACGTGCTACCACGGCCACAGAACAGCCTGTCTGTTCCTCCGTTTATGGGACCTTTTAAACATTTTCAATGTATTATTAAAGAACAAGTTAAGAGCTGCCAAAGGAAGCCGTGCAGCACTGAGGATATTTGAGCAAGTCCTTCTGAATCTACTTCAGATCTGGGTGAGACCTCCACAGACCTGGGTCCTGGGCTCACGGTCCGTCCTGTCCTGATATTTGTAGCATCCTGAGTAAGAGCACAACCTTGGCTGGCCCCACGCTGCATGTCAGACACTTAAAAATGAATCCATGTCCGGCCAGCATGGCTCAGTGATTGAACCAGGAGGTCACCTTTTGATTCCCGGTCGGGACATGCCAGGGTTCAGATCCCCAGTGGAGAGCATGAGGGAGGCAGCCAATTGTTGATTCTCTCTGGATGTTTCTCTCTCTCTTTTCTCCTCCCTTCCTTTCTGAAATCAATATAAATACATATTTTTTAAAAACATAAAAAAATGAATCCTAACTTACATACCATGAAATAAAGGAGGAAGTATTCAATCAAATATTTTCTAACAACAAAATTTTAAAATACATGAGAAAGTTGTAGTTTTTATATGACTGAAAAGTCTGCAAACTATTAAAGGTGCCCTGTTTGTGTACATGTTAAAGAATCAGCAATGTTTCGATGAGTAACAAAATACAAACATAATTCATGAATTCTCACATATTTTTCTATAAAAATTATTTTCTTTCCTTTATTTCAGAAAAATTACTAATTATGTTCTTACAATTAAGCTTTTTATATTTGTTCTGTTACAATGACCTAAAAGATTAAAAATAAAATTTAATTGCATAAAGAGTACACAAACTTGATTGTTTTAATCAAAATGTCACTTCCAATGTAAATATATGAAAAATATTAAAATCATATTTCAAATGTGGTCTTTAAAAATTTACTTTTAAAACTATAAAATTAAAAAATACAATCAATGAATATAATATTTTTTATTTTTTTTAATATATCTTTATTGATTTCAGAGAGGAAGGGAGAGGGAAAGAGTGATAGAAACATCAATGATGAGAGATAATCATTGATTGGCTGCCTCCTGCACGTCCCCTACAGGGGATCAAGCCCGCAACCTGGGCATGTGCCCTTGACCAGAATCAAACCTGGGACCCTTCAGTCTGCAGGCCGACACTCTATCCAATGAGCTAAACCAGCTAGGGCAATGAATATAATATTTTAAAAACAAGATCAGGCAATGCTGAATTCTTTTGGGTTTTTTTTCTTTTTTGCATTTAAAAAAATCTTAGTGAATAATCTATTCTATATATAAAAGCCTAAGCAACCAAACGACCGAACAACTGTTTGACTGGTTGCAATGATGTGCACTGACCACCAGGGGGCAGATGCTCAATTCAGGAGCTGCCCTCTGGTGGTCAGTGTGCTCCCATAGCGGGAGCCCACTCAGCTGACTGACAGGCACCAGAACACTGGGCTCACAGCTGGCGAGCACAGCTGCAGCCGCTCGAGCTTCTCCCGCCTCCACGGCAGCGCACTACTGGGCAGCGGCAGCAGGCGCAGCGGGGGCCAGGATGAGCAGGAACAGTGCAGCGCCCGGCCCAGGCTCCTCCCTGGCTGCCTGCTGCTTTGCGTACTACTACATCCTTCGAGGGATGTCAGACTGTGGGTTTTGGCCCAGTTCCTGCATCAGGCTGAAGCTGGCAGTTCAACATCCCCCAAGGGGTCCTGGATTGCAAGAGGGTGCAGGCCAGGCTGAGGGCCTCTAGTTTTACTTTATAAAATTCTAGAATTCAATGTCCTTCTAGTTGCCAACAGGGGAGTCATTATATCTCACAACCTACATATCTGCAAGCTTCACAGCAATTCACATTATTTGAAATTGCATATTTTGGCCACCACATGCAAATGGCACATGGAGAAAGCAAGGAAATGAATACTTGGCACTAATGGAAAATGATACCTTTTATCACACAAACTTATTGTATGCATGCTGCATGTGAAGGAGGAAGTGACAAGTTAGTTACCCGGTCTTTTCTCTTACCCAAGCATTTCTGCTGTTTAAACACTCCATCCTCTGAAACTGTGCTCATCTCCTGTACAGGTAGAGACTCAACTCAAAACCCTCCTGGCATTTTGAAACAATTGCCTTTGTTGCAAGGGGGTAGGTAGAGGTAAGGCGAGGTACGGAGGACTCCCCTAACTCAGTCTTTCTCTTCTATAGTGTTTGTCATAAACACCAAATTAGTGACACTGGACAGTCACTCTCAGGAAAATACAGGTCACAGTCAACCAATCCAAACCTCGTTTTATATACGTTTCTTTTTAAATACATATTGTTTGATATCTATTGTTGCTTCGTTAACAGTGAACTCACTGCCAACAGCAAGTAACTTGTGCTTCTCTAAGGAAGCCTATCTAGCAATTGTCATTTCATTAGGCATCTCGCAGCCTTTTTATGCTAGAAACACTAGATGGCGCACCAGGGCAACACTTGGGAGCCACTTTAAACAGCCCATCACCAGCAAAAGCACAAAAATGCACAAAATGTGGCACTATATAGATCGTGCAAAGGACACCTGTTTACAGTATGAGAGCTGGAGCAAGAAGGCAGAGTGTCACTTTGTTTTGTTGGGGGGTTTTTTGTGTGTTTTTTAAAATATATTTTTTATTTATTTCAGAGAGGAAGGGAGAGGGAGAGATAGAAGCATCAATGATGAGAGAAAATCATTGGTCAGTTGCCTCCTGCACTCCCCACACTGGGGATTGAGCCTGCAACCCAGGCATGTGCCCTGACCAGGAATCGAACTATGACCTTCTATCTAGCTCATAAGTGGACACTCAACCACTGAGCAACACCAGCCGGGCCAGAGTGCACTTTGTTCTACCTGGCTGGGAACAGGTGAGTCAAATATTTTCATCCATGAACAACTATAAAAGTGCCACGAGTGACGATTTGGGGGTAACAAGTTTTAGTGAGTATGTGAAGTACAAATACAGAATCTGTGAATAATAAGAACTAACTACCAGTGTATTCCGTTGGGACCTGAGCATTGTTTGTCCAGAGAATAAACATATAAGGTTACAGGTTGCAATGGACCTGCCAGAGCTGAGCACCGTTGCTGAGTGACAGACATGTCCATGCACTTTGGGCCGAGTGTGCATGTGCAGGCACAGGACGGGGGCCCCTCTTGCATTAGCTAAGGACAGAATTGTTCAATGTTTCAAATATCAAATTTTGGCAAAGGTGTGATTGGTTCTTTCCCAGTGGATCACTTTTGACCACCAGGGGCAGCATTTCAGATAAACGTGGCTAGTGATTAAGCAATTCCCTAAAATTAAGCAATAATATGCCAGACAGCCACCCAGGAGGCATTTTCTTTCATCTCTACCATCTTAATCTTTTTTTTCTAAACCTACTGAGAAGAGGAAATGGAATGAAAAATGCCACTGTCGGAGATTCCATATTGGTCAAAAGCAGGATCCTGAAATGAAAGATGCCCAAAATCGAGAACCAGAGACACGCCCCTCAACCTCAACTACTGTGATACACCACTTTTAATCTTTAACTATTATAACATTTTTCTCCCTTGAAAACGGAAAACACCTCCCACTAATAATTCCAAATTCTTTCATATTTTTTCTACTTCTATAAATAGGCTCATAACCTTCCCTTTAGCACACCTGATCCTGGTCACCAGGCCCTCCAGATCGGTACAAAAAATTGATCTGCATGGTTTTTTTTGTAATGTATTTTTATTTATTTCAGAGAAGAAGGGAGAGAGAGAGAGAGAGAGAGAGAGAGAGAGAGAGAGAGAGAGAGACATCAATGATGAGAGGGAGTCATTGATTGGCTGCCTCCCGCACGCCCGCAACCTGGGCATGTGCCCTTGGCCAGAATCAACCCCGGGACCCTTCAGTCAGCAGGCCGACTCTCTATCCACTGAGCCAAATTGACTAGGGCAATCTGTGTGATTTTTGAAATATAAAGTACTAGCATCAAAAATATATATTCTATAAAATTGATCCGATATCTATCTCATGCTCCATATTAAATCTTAACCAAGTTCAGGAAAAGCGTCCCTGGGAGACGCCCATGTGTTGGTCATCAGCCCCCCTTCTCTCCATGATTTGTAATATTATGCAGGGCAGCTAATATTATAATAAAATATTTTAAATAACTTTGCTTACAAAATTAGCTTGCTTACTGTAAATATTAAGACTCAGCATAAGGAACATATAATATGTCACATTTTATTTCAAAAAGTATGCAATTTCAAGTCATTTAAAAAATACCTGAGCTTATTAACACCTGTTTTCAGAGTATTTTTTAAATTCCACTACTAAATTGGCTAACCAAATGTATCTTGATATCACCCTAGCTGATTTAGCCCAGTGGATAGAGCGTCAGCCTGCAGACTGAAAGGTCCCAGGTTTGATTCTGGCCAAAGGCAAATGCCTGGGTTGTGGTCTTGATCCCCAGTAGGGAGCAGGCAGGAGGCAGCCGATCAATGATTCTCCCTCATCATTGATGTTTCTATCTTTCCCTCTCCCTTCCTTTCTGAAATCAATAAAAATATATTTGTATCTTGATATATATTATATATGTGAAAAACATATCTATTAATGTATAGATATATGTATCAGATATATAAGTAAGAAAGGGAGAGACAGAAAGAATTGTGTTTGAATCGTTTTTATTACAATGAACATTTATGGAACATATTTATCACAAGAAAATCATAGTCTATACTGAACATTGCTATCAAACATAAACACGAGTGGGTTCCCCGGGCTTTTGAACAAGCCGTCCATATACAAGTCAGCTCTCTGTTCCAAAGGAACGCCTCCTTCACTCTCCTGTGGTTAGAGAACCCTTTCCACCAGCCCACTGATTTCCCAGAAGAAATCAGAAGCAGAACAGGGAGTGTAATCCCATTCTAGAAATTTCATTTAAGAAAACTCTGAGGTCTATTTGGGACCGCCTGTCTTCTACCTGGCAGGGCAGGCCGTTTCCATGTAATTATGCTCGCCACACTGTCGGAAATGGACATGGCCTGGAATTGAAAGGTGTTGCCTTGTGGGATCAGATGATGAAATGACTGGGAATTCACAGGTGGAAGGTCTTTTATAAGAGTGCAATCACTGCAGTCAAAGATGAGAATGTGGTCATATTTATGACCAGAGGCCCAGTGCACAAATTCCTGCACCAGTGGGGTCCCTCAGCCTGGCCTGCAGGATCGGGCTGAAACCGGCTCTCTGACAGCCCCCAAGGGATCCTGGATTGCAAGAGGGCACAGGCCAGCCCAAGGGACCCCACCAGTGCATGTTTGGGGCTGGGGAGGGATGTGGGAGGTTGGCCAGGCAGGGAGGAACCGCAGGAGGGCTCCAGGGCATGTCCGACTCATCTCACTCAGTCCCGATTGGCCAGAACCCAGCAGCAAGCTAAACTACTGGTCAGAGCATCTGCCCCATAGTGGTCAGTGCACATCATAGAGAGCAGTTGAGCAGCCTTAGCATATCATTAGCATATTATGCTTTGATTGGTTGAACAGCCAACTGGACAACCAGACACTTAGCATATTAGGCTTTTATTATATAGGACTAGGGGCCCAGTGCACGAATCGAATTCATGCACTTTGAAGGGAATTGTGGGCCAAGGAGCTGCAGTGGGCACAGGGGTGGGTCTTGGCCCATCCTCCATTCCCCTGCCGGGCCCCTCCTGCCATGGCCCCTGGTCCCCTGTCTGCTGGCAGCCCTGCTCCTGCCGACACCACTCCCACATGCTGACGTCGCCGGCTCTGCTCGCACCTGCTGACAGCACAGAGCGATTGGGGCAGGCGCCAGCAGCGGGTGTGAGTGGGACCAGCGCCGTCAGTGGGTGCGAGCAGCAGCTGCTTCTCCAATCGTCCCTGAGGAGCAGGGTGAGGTGGAGAAGCCCTCATGGGTGATTGGGGCTGGCAGCCACCCCTTGCACCTGCTGACAGCACGGAGCAATTGGGGCCGGCGCCAGGTGCCAGCAGCAGGTGTGAGCAGTGGCTCCAGCACCGGCAGCGGGTGTGAGCAGGGCCAGCACTGGCAGCAGATGCAAGTGCTGGGCAGGACCACTGCGCATGAGAGCAAAGAATTTTCAGTAACCACCAGAGGCTCACCCCAATGACAGTGAGCAACGTCCCACCTTGATCTGGTGCCCCCACTCACCTGCTTTACCATCCTGCCACAGCCAATGCCTGCCACGTTCCATGCTCTGCCGCCTGCTGCTGACGCCCACCATGTTCTGCATGCACCCCCTACTGGTCAGCGCACATCATAGCGACCGGTTGTTCGGTTGTTCTGCCGTTCAGTCTACAGACAGTCCTCGGTTTATGTTGGACTCAACATACATCGTTTCATGCTTACATTGCCATCTCCCATTTATTTATATAAAAAAAAAGTTCCGTCATTTCGACATATGTGCTTTTTGCTTTTTATAATTTATTTACCACAAGTAAAGGTCAGGAATTGTTATCTTTCTTTTAATTTTTTTTTACTGTTTCACTTCATTACTGCTGTGCATGGCTCCATGTGAGTGACATAGGTGCTTATGTAGGTGGGTTCCGACTTATGGTGAAAATCACGTTACATTGCGCTGTAGGAACGTATCTCCGATGTAACCCAAGGACCTACTGTGTTTGCATATTAGGGTGTTATATATATATAGATTATTTGCAGAAGAAAGGGAAAGCTTAAATTAAAAGTAATTTTATATGTTCAATAATTAAATGTTAGTTACTTACAAAAATTTTCTTCTAGCAAAATGTGCTGACTTGAAATTTCAAAGGCATCATGACTGTGTGACCCAAGTACTGCACTAGGACCCAGGACATCTGGACTTGGAGCTGCCCCCCCCACCCCCCATGTTCACAGCGAGGCCCCTTTCCCCACCCTGAGAATTACAGAGCCATTGATCTTGGCAGTTTCCTAGCTCTAACCATCATAATCCTTCTAAAAAAGTGCTGCTGTATCAGAAAGAAGCTTTTGCTATCTGTGCTTGAAAAAAGTAGACATGTATTTTATGTTATTTAAATTAAAGTCTTCAAAATAATTAAGTGAAAACATAGAATTAATAAAATTTTGGTTTGGATACACTTAGAAAACATTACGCTGAGTGAAATTAGCCAGGCATAAAGGACAAATACCGTATGATTTCGCTTCTATGAGGTCCCTACCGTCGTCAAATTTATAGAGACAGAAAGTAGAATGTGGGTGCCAGGGGCTGTGGGAGGAGCACGGGGAGTTGGTGTTTAATGGAGACAGTTTCAGTGTGGGAAGATGAGAAAGTTTTGCAGATGGATGGTGATGATGGTGAATGTGTTCAATACCACTG
Organism: Myotis nattereri; assembly: GCF_964212035.1. Lineage (NCBI taxonomy): Eukaryota > Metazoa > Chordata > Mammalia > Chiroptera > Vespertilionidae > Myotis > Myotis nattereri. The sequence goes on from NC_138075.1 coordinate 152,341,121, forward strand.
AACTGAACACTCAAAAGTGGTTACAATTTTTAAAATCTCTCTTTGCTGGAAAAAAAAATGGTTAAAATGATAACTTTTATGTTACATGTATTTTCCCACTATTTTAAAAGCCTGTTTGAAAATTACACACACACACACACACACACACACACACACACACACACACACCACATTTTAGCTACATATCAGGGTTTCCCAAATTCCTATAGCAAGTCCCATGTCAGGTGTCTGCAGTAGGGGGCGGGCTACAGGGTGTCCTGCATGGGCCCACTCTCCAGCCTGAGAAGCCCTTTTTCTGTCCATAAGAAATGCAACTATTGCACCCGAATGCATCATGTGACAAGTAGGAATTCCGTTAAGAAACCATTCCCGGGAAGTGTCCATGACCCCTTTTCCTGTTGCAATGCTCCTTCCCCCAGTTTCTTAGCAGCAACTTCCCAACACCAAATGAGACCTTAAGTCTGCGGGCACATGTCCCTGGAGGATAGTCAGAGCATCAGTCTGCACAAACTCATCAGTGCTGCTCAGACAGAAGCCAAGAAATCAAAGATTCATACATGCTGCCACCCGTATTTAAAATGCCCTGTGGGTCTGCACAGCAATTACCAAAGTGGCCTTTGGTGCCATCCCCTCCCTCCATTCCTTCTCACCCTGGGCAGGGCCCAAAGTTAACACCTGCCCATCCCATGTGCTGCTCATTCCATGATTTCATTCTCTGGCAGGGAGAAATGACGGGTCAGGGACTGAATTCCTGCTATTAAATTAGGGAGAAAATCTGGTGCACCTTTCAGGTAACCACATGGATTAGTTCTGTGCATGTCACACAGCGCTGTCACATGCCATGAAGAACAAAGTTGTTTGTTGTTTTTTATCCTGATGAAGTGTAATTTATTTATGTTATTTTCTTGCATATGCTTTTGGTGTCATATCTAAGAATTCTTAGAAAACTCCAATGTCATAAAGATTACCTTCTCTATTTGCTATTACAAGTTTTGGGGGTTTTTTGTTGTTGTTTTTGTTTTGTTTTGTTTTGCTCTTACATTTTGGTCTTTGGCCCATTTTGAGTTAATGTAAGGTAAGAGTCCAACTTTATGTTTTACCATGTAACTATTCAGTTGTCTCCACACCATTTGCTGAAAAGACTATTTAGTCCCCACTGATGTGGAAAATCAATTGACCAGAGATGTGAGCATTGATTTATCGACTCTCAGTTCTATTTCACTGACCAATCGGTCTACCCTTACGCTGATACTAGTGTCTTGACCACCATTGATTCTTAGTAAGTGTTGAAATCGGCAAATGTGCATCTTCCAATTTGGTTTTTTTAAAGGGTGGGATGTGTTTGGTTATTCTGGGCATCTTTCAATTTCATGTGAACTTTTGAATCAGCTTATCCATTTCTACAGAGAAGAGAACAGGATTCTGATAGGAATGGCGTTGAGTCTGTAGGTCAATTTAAGGACTATTGCCTTTTTAACAATGTTAAGTCTTCCAATACATACATATGGGAACTTTTCAAAATTTGTTATTTATTTACATTTTCTTGAATGTCTTTCAGCATTGTTTTCTAGTTTTCAAATCATAAGTTTTGCAATTTTTTTGGTTAATTTGTTCCCAATATCTTATTCTTTAATGCTATTATGAGTGCAATTGTTTTCTTAATTTCCTTTTCAGATTGTTCGTTGCAAATGCCTAGAAACCCAATTGATTTTTAAATATTGATCTTGTCTTTTCCAACCTTGCTGAGCTCATTTATTACTTCTAGTAATTTTTAGTGGATTCCCTGGGATTTTCTATACACAAATCGTTGATTTTATTATTTTTTTATTTGAACAAGCCTTTCTATTGTGTATATGTTTACCAGGCAGTGCTTTAAGCGCTCTGCAAATCTGAACGCATTTAATCCCCTTTGCAAGCATCCAAGAAGGATTATTTTTATCCTTTCTTCGCAGATGAGGAAGCTATCTCTGCCCATCTGAGGTCAGGGCGCGGGACCGAGAAGCTAATTCCAGCCCACCCTCTCCTTCAGCCCTGTGCTCACTCACCATCCAGGGCCTCCAGCTTTTGTTCATCTCCCTCCCGCCCTCCCGTGGTTGAAAAGTCTGCTCCCTGGCGCTGCAGGATTTAGCCTCCTCTAGAAAAACAAGCCCTGCACAGCTCGCTGGAAAGAGCTTCCTTCGCGCTCCCAGTGGGGTGTGAGCTCGGGAAGAGGCGGGGTTATTTGCTGCATCATTTTTGGGGCCCTTACTTCTGGGAGCCTCTCTGCCTTGGCCTGTAAACCAGCATCGCTGTTCTGCGATCTCTGAGCCCTGGTGTGAGCTGCCCTGGCACACGGCCAAGCAGTCTAGAAGGTGCCCCGGTCATGAACCCGCGTGCGCAAACCACAGTGGGACCCCTCTTCTGGCCCATCAGGGGCACACATTTTCAAGCTGAATCAACCTGTCTGGAGATGTTCGGAAACCTCCCCAGGGCTGCCCAGCGTGGCTTGACAAAGCCAGGCGTGGACTCGCAGGTCTGTGTCATTCCAGCTCATGGAAGCTTTTAGCTGCCGGGGGACGCTTTCTCCCACACCCGTGGTGAAATGTGTATGATTCTTGTCCGTCATTCATTTGCATTTCCTAATTAGGCCTCACGCTGAGCGCAGCTGGCGGGGCCAGAGGCTGAGACCTGGGCCAGCATCCTGCTGAGGACGCCGGAGAGGGGCTCCTCCGAGGCAGCTTCTGCGGCATTACAGTGTCGTGTCTCCCCCTGGTGGCCGCTCGGCTCCATGCAAGCCTGCCCGCCGGGCCGGCGGAGGGATACCGCGGGTAAAACACTGATCGGGCACACTCAGCACGAAGGACTCCGTGATGGCACAGAATCCCTTGTGCTTCTGAATTGGCGGGGTCGGGGGGGTGGGGGTGGCGGGGGGTGAAAATGTCTGGAGGGGACACTCTTATTCTGAAAGCTGCCTAACAGCGAGGATTAAAGGGCAGTGTATGCATCGGTGCAAGACTTAAAAAGTTGAGAGGATCCTGTCAATCCGTCATGGCCAAGGATGCGTTTCATCATGGTGCGCCCTTGCGCTCACGGAGCTGCGAATGGAGAGGTGGCACACACAGCCGGAAACCCTGATGTCATCACGCCAGACTTCATCCTCGCAGAGCTCTCTGTGATGCGGTCCTCCTCCTCCTCCTCCTCCTCTTCCTCCTCGGATTCCCAACATGACCGGCTCCACAGAGCAGGCCGGTGGCAGCAGAGCCAAATCAAGCCCAGGCAGCCTCGGCAGGGCCTCTGTCCAGCCACCCGAATGCGCTCTGCTGGCGATGGACACACAGAAGGAGAGTAAGACAGGACCACCCGGGGAGCACAGTCACTAGAGGAGTGCTGGTCTCATTTGAGTTCATCAGATCTAAGGAGACACCGTGAAGGCGTTAACATAGCCTCTAGTCTAGATGAAAAGTAACTTTAGCCCGGCTGGCCTGGTGACTTATATACCAGGAGGTCATGGTTAGATTCCCCGTCAGGACATATGTCCAGGTTGTGGACTAGTCCCCTGTGTGGGGCCTGCAGGAGGCAGCCCATCAATGATTCTCTCTCATCATCGATGTTTCCCCCTCTCTCTCCCTCCCCCTTTCCCTCTGAAATCATTGAAAATATATTTTTTTAAAGAAAAGAAAAGTAGCTTTATACTTAGGCACACAGAAGGATATTCAGAACCCAGTGTGATGGATTGAATATCTATGTCCCCCAAATTCATATGTTGACACCTAACCTCTAATGGCATAGTTAGGAGGTGGGACCTTTAGGAGGAGATGGGGTCATGAGGGTGAGACCCCCGTGATGGGATTTGTCTAGTTATAAAAGAGGCCCAGAGCCCCCTCCACCCCCACCCCTTCTTCCATGTGAGGACACAGCGAGAAAACACCATCTATGAACCAGGAAGCAGGATCTCATCAGAACCTGGACCTGCCAGTGCCTGGTCTTGCACTTCCAGCCTCCAGACCAGCGGTTCTCAACCTGTGGGTCTCGACCCTTTTGGGGGTCGAACGACCCCTTCACAGGGGTCACCTAAATACATCCTGCATATCAGATATTTACATTATGATTCCTAACAGTAGCAACATTACAGTTATGAAGTAGCAACAAGAATAATTTTATGGTTGGGGGTCACCACAACATGAGGAACTGTATTAAAGGGTCACGGCATTAGGAAGGTTGAGAACCACTGCTCCAGACTGTGAGAAACAAATGGCTGTTGTTTATAAGCCCCAGGCTGTGGCCCTCTGTAATGTCAGCCCAAATGGACTGAGACAGCAGGTTAATGCGCGCAGAACACGCTTCATGAATTTCTGATTAACTAGAAATGCTGGCACAATTCAGAGGGCTAAGTGCTCTATGATCTACTTTGACTATTTTCAAAGCACAAATTGTCTCCACATTTATTCAATGGCACCTCTGTCTTTAGTGCACGTGGCTGATGGATGAGCCCTCACACCAGGCTGACGGGGACAAGTATCCCGCTGGATGGTTTCTGGAGGTCACCGCACCTGCTCATTCCTCAGGACCCTGGAGGCCTGGGGGCTTGTGTACCTTGGCTGGCTGGGGACCAAGATTTGAGCGTAGGATTGTAGACAAAGTAACTATGTGTTTAAAAAATTAGAGACCAGAAACCAAAATACTGCAATGGTCGCCATAGTGGCACCCAAGGACCAGGGTATAGTGGTTAGAGACAAGTTCCTGCCTGCCCCAGGCTCACACCACAGCCGTGTCTGGGGTGGGGTGTTCCAACAACCCCCAAGGGATGCCGGTGCAGAAGAGCTCACGGACCGCCACCCTGAAGGTGGGAGCGTGAGGGTGCAGGGCCCAGCGAGGCCTCTCCATGTGTCAGATCAGAGGTGGCCTCAGGGGTAAGTGGGGGAATGCTGACAAGAGCTGAGGGTGGATTCTGGGAGTGCGGACACTGAGTTCAGACAGGAAAGGTCCATCGGGACATTTTAATGGCAGAGGTCGGGGACACCAACCGAGTCCTCACTGTAGCAACCAGGCCTCCAGCCATTCTCTCTGAAGCTCCAGGAGCCGAGGTTACGCCCCCCACCTTCTCCACCGATCAATTGCTTTTCTCTTTCTCTCAGTTGATAATGGAGACCACATGGATCTCCGAGCTGCCACCAGCATCTAAGTGAGAAAGATAACCACCTCCTTCTCCAGCCCTCACTCGCTGAAGGTGCATCCCACCTGTTGTCCTGCTGGCATTTCCACTTCCATTCAATCCGTATTTCTAAGCTTTGTGGCAGTGGCTGCTGCTTATTCCTAACTACTCATTTTTCCTTTCTTCTTATAAAAAGAACCCATGATTTGTATCTGGGCGCCTGGCCAGAATACATTCCCAGCCTCCTTTGCTGGTTGGTGTGGAATGAGACTGAATTTAGGCCAGTGGGATAGAAGCAGCAGTGGCGGCTTCCCAGAGCCATTTTTAAAAGCCTTTTAAAATTGTGAGTACCATTTTCTTCAGCCTTTTCTCTCGCTGGCTAGAATGCAGATGTGATGGCTAGATCTTCAGCACTCAAAGGGGGGCTATGAGGTAAGCGTGGGAATGGAGACTGAAGCTGGTAAAGCAGGTGGACAGAAGGAGGCTGGGCCACGCCCGCTCTGGGCTAACTACTGGGATTTCTTGTTCTTTTCAGCCAAATGTCAATGTGCCCGATGCATGTTTCAGCTGTGAGCAAGGCACTATGACATCACAGGACTGTGCCGTGAGCAGACAGACACGATCCCTCGCCTGTTATTCTGAGGCCATTGTGCATACTGTTTGCCCAAAGGAGAGTAAATGACTAAAAATCTCCTTCCAACAGCCCCACATCCTGACGTTCAGCCTCACAGCTGGGCCTCGGGTCACGAAGGCATGAGGATTGCAGATTCGATACTGCAGCTGATAGGAGACAGATATGGAACATTTATCTTTTTAACAAAATGATCCCAAATTATAATGAACAATGTTGGATAATAATCCCATGGCTCATAAATGAAAACTTGTAGGAAATTAGAAATCTTCAAAGTGAAAAACTGGCATGTAGCTCACGTTCAAGTCATGCTAGAGAAGTGCCCAATACCATTCACGGCTGACTACTGGGCCCGGCATAATTACGGGGGGCAACGACGTTAGACTAGCTCATTGCCAAGTTTGTTACACTGCAGACTCTGTGTTTATTGCACAAAGACCACCGTCATCGGTTCGGGAGGTGTGAGTACCTGCTAACAACGCTTAGAAAAGTAGAAGGTGCCCAGCCTGCAAGGCATCCAGGAGGCTGAGGCACGTGGAGAAACTGCGGGACAGAGAAGCTCCAGGGACTTCCCAGAGGCCAAGCCGGCCTTCGCCTTACACGGGGGACACTCATGTGGGTGCAGAGCACATGAGAACAAGTGGGATTGTGTTTGTCGTCTCCTTCGCGCTCATGCCATGGCTGCGCTCCCAGTGTCCCACTTGTAAGAGATGAACAAGAGAGCCATCACACATCTTCCTAAAGGGGCACATTTGGGGCAATGTGGTCTGAAGCTCGTGGCTGAAACTCTAAGACCGTGTCGTCTGGACATGATACTCTGCTTCTTCCTGGAACTTTGCCCAAACATGACAATTATTCTTCAGTGACCGCAAACTCAACTTAACTTACAATTTATAGACTTCCTGGGAAGTGTTCCGGATAAATGTTTGTGATATTAGCAGAGATGATTAACAAACTGGGAAATTGTTTTGTGCCGTCAATTTATGTAGAAATGCTACTTTCAAGAACTTTAAGAATGATATTGGCATGATCTAAAATAAATACTTACAAAAAGACAAGAAGGCTAAGATTGAAAGAAATAACCCTAATTTCTTTCTATTGTTGTGGTAAAATATACAGAACATAAATTTTACTATTTTAAGCATTTTTAAGTGTAGAACTCAATGGAATTAAGTACATTCACATTGTCGCAACCATCAGCATCATCCATCTCCTGAATGTTCTCATCTTCTTCAAACTGAAGCTCTATCCCCATTGAACACTAACTCACAATACCCCCCTCACCCCCCTGTCCCAGGCCCTGGTAACCACCATCCCACTTCCCGTCACTAGTAATTTGACAACTTTAAGTGCCTCCTACTGTGGAATCATATAGTATTTGTTGTTGTTGTTGTTGTTTTCTGTCTGGCTTATTTCACTTCACACAATGTCCTCAGGTCCATTCAGTCAGGATTCCCCTCCTTTTTCTTGCTGAATAATAGTCCACTGTGTGCATAGACCACAGGTTGTTATCCATTCACCTACCGATGGACACTTGGGTTGCTTCTGTCTTTTAGCTCTTGTGAATAATCCTATATAATAAAAGGGTAATATGCAAATTGACCCTAAAGGCAGAATGACCAGGAATGACCAGTCGCTATGATGCGTACTGACCACCAGGGGGCAGATGCTCAATGCAGGAGGAGCTCCACTCAGCCACAAGCCAGGCTGACGGCTGCGAGTGCAGGGCCTCGGCCACGCTAAGGTAACTCCTTAGGGAGCGGGACTCAGCTACATCCCCTGAGGGGTTCCGGACTGCGAGAGGATGCAGGCTGGGCTGAGGAACCCACCCTGAGTGCACGAATTTTCATGCACTGGGCCTCTAGTGCTGCTATAAACATGGATGTACAAATACCTGTTTGAGTCTCTGCTGTGAATCGTTTTGGATAACTACCCAGTGGTGGAATTACTAGATCAATGCTATTTCTATTTTTAAATTTTTGAGGCACCACTATATGGTTTCCACAGTGGCTGCATCATTTCACATTCCCACCAACAATGACTAGGGTTCCAATTTCTCCACATCCTTGACAACACGTTGTTTTCTGGGTCCTTTAGTCCTGATGTGCATTAAGTGGTACGTCACTGTAGTTTTGACTTGCAGTTACCTAATAAGTAGTGACACTGAGCATCTTTTTGTGTGCTTAATGGTCATCTGTGTGTGTTCTTTGAGAAATGTCTATGAAGTTCCTTCCATTTTTACTTGGGCTTGTTTTCTGTATTGAGTTAATAATGTTAACCCATTAGCACATCTCAAGAACCTGTTATAACATTCCAAATAGTCACTCATGAAAGATTTTTATTTAAAAAAAAATATCCCAAAAAGTTTAGATGTGAGTTATGAAAGCTTACCTTTATCCAGTGAGAACTGAGTAACCTCAAGCAAATTCAAATGAGGCAATTTAGCACTGAATCCATTAAAAATTCAATTCCCTGTGTACAAGGTCAAACTTATTAAACAATTTTCCTGGGACCAGATGCTCTGGCTTGTAATAGTCATGACACAGCAATGATGCCATTGTCTATAGTTCTCTCTCCTGATTCCTCAAAAAGCACATTTTTCTAAAACAAAACCTGGCAGATTTTTTCCTAACTATCCTAATAGTGGGGGCCTCTGTTATACCGGAACAGTTAGAAAGCAGGCTCGTACCATTTCACAGTTTGTTTTGAGATGGGTTACGTGAGCCACACACACTCTCCCAGCCAGGAAAGAGCAGAGTGGACCCTCGAGCCCCGGTCAGCGTGACTGTCGGTCCTCTGCCTGGTCCCCTGCACCATAGCATGTGCTCGATGCTGATTCTTTCTGTGTCATTCTGTCCCCTTCCCACCCACTAAATACCACTGCTATCTTGTTTTCCTAAATATGTTAAATGTTTGAGAAAAGGCCAGTTTATTACTCAGTGCTCCCAGGAGAAACAGAACCAACAGGATGTGTATGTATATATATATATTTTCTATGTATATATTGCTATATATACACAGAAAGATTTATTTTAAGGAATTAGCTCGTGTGATTGTGGAGGTTTGGAAAATCTCACACAGGGAGGGGGAGCAGCAGGCTGGAGACCAGGGAAGAGCTGCAGCTGGAATCCATCTGCTGCAGAGTTCCCTCTTGCCCAGGAATGGTCAATCTTTGTGCTAGTCAGGCCTTCAACTGATTGGATGAGGCCCGCCACACTGGGGAGGACAATGTGCTATACTCAAAGCCCACTGATTAAATATTAATCTTATGCAAAAACTCCTTCACAGGAACATCCAGGATAACATCTGCCCAATCATCTAGGCACCATGGCCCAGCCTAGTTGATGCATGAAATTAACCATCAGAGGCAGCTAGGAGAGTAGTCCCCTCAGAGAAATCACGTACAGGAGGGGGAAAGGAAGATGAGAGGAATCCACGCACAAACATGAACACATTATGCTGTCTTTCACTTATTTGCTTATTTCCATGGTGTCTGCTTTTGTGGGGTGGACTGAGCTGTCACAAGGGACAAGCAGAAGTGCATTTGAAGGGAGAGGGAGAAAAGGAGAACTGAAAACCACCAAAACCCCACACCCTTCAAAGTGCGAGGTGAGATGGTTTTCCCAACCCACAAGGCTTCCTCCCCCTCCCTTACACTCCCCTCTTCTGGTGCAATTTTCCTTAGAATCAGGGAGGTGGAAATAACAAGGGAATAAGTTTGGTGCTGGTCCCATTCCAGCAGGCTGCTGCCAGACGTTTAGTAAGATCAGTGGGAATTGGGTAATCCTAATTCCAAGAATGGGAGGAACTTCCGGCAACGCCACAGGAGGGCACTGTTAGACCCTTTGGGAAAGCACTTCTACCTGTGGAGGTGGGGAGGGAGGGGAAGAAGGAACAGGGAACAGCAAGAACAGAGGGCTGGGCACCCTACACCACCAGGCCCACGTCCGCCAAGAAACACACAAAGTAAACCTGGACTTGGCCTTTTGTAACATTCGGAAATGCGAGAAAATAGCTTGCAGTCTCCTGAACAGAGCCGTCCAGGCCGTGCCGTAGGCAGCATGGGCTGAGCAGCCTGAGAGTCTCCACTTCAGCTGTCAGACACACGTGTCTGGGGCACAAAGACGCACAAGCTCAGCTTTCACCTCTCACTAAAATGTTTATTTTCTTTACCAAGTAAGCTTGCTTCTTTCATTTTCCCATCAGCTGCTCTGAAAGGAGAGGAAATGAGGACGTCCACAGTTTAAAGCAAAAGGAAAGAGGGAAATTTGGTATGTACAGATCTTCTGTGGTCTTGAAGATTTGGTGTGGACCTCAACTATCTACAAACCTAATGGCAGATAGATGCACCCCCACCCCCACCATGCTCATGTCCCAATCCCAGGAGTCTGTGAATATGTAGCCTAAAAGGACTTTTAGATGTGGTTTTACTAAAGATTATGAGATGGTAAGATTACTAGTATCTGGGGATCAGATGGACCCAATGTGATCAGAAGGTCCCCTGTGGTTGGGAGGTCAGAGAGGAGAGCAGCTACCCTTCGCCTTTGATGATGTGAAGGGTCACAAGTTGAGGGATCCAGTTGCTTCTAGTTTTATATATATATTTAAATATCTTTATTGATTTCAGAAAGGAAAGGAGTGGGGGAGAGATAGAAACATCAATGATAAGAGAAAATCATTGATTGGTTGCCTCTTGCACACCCACTGGGGATCGAGCCTGCAACCCAGTCATGTGCCCTCACGGTGACCTCCTGGTTCATAGGTCAATGCTCAACCACTGACCCATACCAGCTGGGCACTGGGTGCTTCTAAAAACTGGGAAAGCAAAGCAAACAGATTCTCTCCTAAATCCTGGGGAGCAGCCAGCCATGCTGAAACCTTGATTGAAGCCCAGTGAGACCCACTTTGGACTTCTGACTCCTAGAACTTTAAGATAGAGTGTGTTGTGTCAAGCCAGTTCATTTGTGGTCATGTGTTAAACAGCCACACCTGAGGCCAGGAAGCATTAAACCGCTTCCCACAGTCACCTGGTCACAAATTAGACCAGAACAAGGGCTTCGAAGACCTCCGAGCGAGCCTGGCTCTAACCTCCAACTGAAGAAAGCTACACATTTAAATGATCTCATATCTGTTCCCGATAAACAACTGCTTTAAGGGGTAGAGAACGAAGTAACAGGTACGTGTCTTCAACTCTTTCATGTAAGGGCTGAGAAGGTGGCCCTGTCCCTCTGGCCTGTGGGAGATTGGTCTTTAGGCACAGGCCCTCTGGGCACCTTCCTCCTGGGAGGAGGGGTGACACTCACTGTTGTTACACTGGGAGGGACGCTCCCTCAAAAATAGGTTTGGTGGTGCTCATTCAAGAGTAACTGCTTTCCTTAGGAAGTCATGTTTATTCTGTATTTCAATCCTAGAATCTACATCGTTTGGAAATCTATCTTTGAAGCTAATTTTAAAATACCAAAAATAATGGGAATAAAGGAGCACGTAGAGAGATTTTGTTCTTGCTGCCAGATCTTTGTGGCTCTCAGTGGCCATTGTATTACATTTAAACTGTAAAAATGGTGAATGGCTATAGTCGACCCTAAAAAATTGCCAGTCACATGTTTCCCATTAAACCAGACAGGTAAGATATACTAGGTTTTCTGTATGTCAGGCTGTCGAGTAATACTAGTAGACAAGTACCCATTATACCAGCATTTCGAATACGTTGGAACCTAGGTGGTTACAGAAGTGGTAATTTTATTAATTCCTTACAGATGTTCAAGAAGTGCTTTTTAGCTTGAAATGTAACTGACAGCTTTCTTCTCGTTATGGTCCTTTTCTTAAGCCCAGAGGAGGGACTTCCATGTTGGCCTGGGACAGGCTGCAGGCATGCGGCTGACAAAACAGTGCCCTTGAGGTGTAGGTTCCTACGGAAATCTAAGTGTTATAGCCATTGCCAAGGCCCCAGGGGTTGGCTTACTTTTCTTCCCAGATAAGGAGACACAGACAGGAGGCAGTTAAATCCACTTGTGAAGGTCACCATCCAGCAGGCTGAGCTAGATCCAAACCACAGTCTGAGTGCAAAGTCCAAGCTCCTTATCAAGAAGTCACTTTTCTTTATGTTTTAAAACACAAAGCTGGCTGCTTACCAGGAAGTTTCAGAGAACCGCAGCAGAGCGTGGGGCCCAGCGCACAGGCCAGACTGCCTGGCCCGACCCTCCGGTGTGTGACTGTCGCTCGGTGTCCTTGCCTAGTTACTGGAAACACTAATAGGACTTTCCTCATAGGTTGTTAGGTTCCGTGGGTTAGAAATGCTTGAAGGGCTTAGAATAGTACCCGGCACACAGCACAACACTCACTGAAAGTCTAGTCACGGGGATGGATGGATTTCAATCGAAAGACCTCGCTCAGCCTGGCCAGTGTGGCTCTATGGTTGAGTGTCAACCTATGAACCAGGAGGTCACGGTTCAGTTCCCTGTCAGGGCACATGCCCAGGTTTTGGGCTCAGTCCCCAATGTGGGGTCATACAGGAGACAGCCAATCAATGATTCTCTCTCATTGATGTTTCTATCTCTCTCTCTCTCCCTTCCTCTCTGAAATCAATACAAATATATATATTTAAAACTCGCTCAAACCTAGCTATGTTACTGAGGCCCAGCTCTGGTCAGTGTGAGCTTCTTTAATAAGAGGTCCCCAAACTGACCACTGTTAGTCAGAATTACATCGTATCAGGATCTGCATAGTAATTGAGGAAAGTGACTTATAGACATAACCATCGTGGGAGAAAAAGAAAAGTTTACAAAAGAGAGTGAACTCATGAATTTTTTTTTTTCTGGCCTATAATAGATAAAGCCTCATGGTTCTGAGCACACACGTGATTCCTGGTGAAAGATATTTTAAGGATATAATTTGTTTTCTGGATCAAGTAAGTATGACAGATATTTAGGAAAAAATGTCAATTATCTCAAGGTCGATGGATGAGGCATCGTTGTTCAACAAAGTGGAATCTAAGATATAGTCGAGTTATATTTGGAAGTTCCTCTCAGTTACCATCTAATTTTAAAAATAGACTAAGAAACTTTGAGGAACCTGAAGGAATTGAGTGAGTCAAAGTGACCCCGTTATTCTGATGATTCAGAACGAGAGGAAAGATATCACTCCCCAGTCCTTTTGTTTAACACTGAATCCCATTTCTCATAGCGACTAAAATAGCTAAAGCCAAGACTTCGCTTTCTAAAAAAAAATAAAATAACCTAAAGTGAATAAAATCCCAATGGCCCGAGTGGTGACACCAGAGCCCAGGGACCCCTTCAACCGTTACACTGATTGTCCCCAAGACTCTGGACATGTTCTGTGTGTGTGGTTTTAAATCAGGTCATTCTTTTAGAAACCTTTAGGAATCTTTGTTGCTTCTCCCATCTTACTACTTCACAGGCCCAATTTTTCTATAAACATGGGAACTCATGCCCAGAAGGAACACTCAGCATCAGAAGCATTCCTCCTGACGCAGCATCACTCAAAGAGCCTACAGGAGGGGCTCAGAGTAATAATTTATTCATCCCTCTCAAAATCAAGCACGGCTTTTATTAAACCCAGAAAAACACTTAGGACTGATTCATGACGGTTGGAAAAGCGATGCGGTAACTTATATAACACAGCACCCTCAATCAGAAGGCACCTTTCTCAGGTCCACATTCTTTTCTAAACCATTTTCTATTTTTTAAATTTAAATATAGAGTTGATATACAATATTATATTAGTTATATCAGTCTCAGGTGTACAATATAATGATTTGACATTTTTTAAAATATACTTTTTCATTAATTTTAGAGAGAGAGGAAGGGAGAGGGAGAGACAGATAGAAACATTGATGAGAGAGAGAATCATTGACCTGCTGCCTCCTGCACACCCCCTGCTGGGGATCAAGCCCACAACCCAGGCATGTGCCCTGACCAGGAATTGAACCATGACCTTCTGTATCTTAGTTTCCAGTTCGGTTCATGGGTAGACTCTGAACCACTGAGCCATACTGGCAGAGAGATTTGACATGTTTGTGCCTTACAATGCGATCACCACATTAATTCTGGTAATCATCTGTCACTGTGCAAATCTATCACAATATTGACTATATTCCCTTTCATGGTTTTCACCCATTCTCTACCTCCTCCCCTCTAGCAACCATCCTTGTCCTTATGATCTCTGCTTCTATGAGTCCGTTTTTGTTTTGTTTTGTTTGTTTTGTTTAGATTTTACATATAAATGAAATCATATGGTATTTGTCTTTTTCTGTCTCACTATGTCACTTAATATAACACCCTCTGCATCCATGTTGTCACAAATATGGCTTTCATATGGCTGTGTAATATTCCATTTTATATATGTACCATGTTATCTTTATCCATTTGTGTATTGATAGATACCTAGGTTGCTTTCATATCTTGGCTATTGTAAATAATGCTGCAATGAACATGGGGGTCACAGTATCTTTTCGAATTAGAGGATTTTAACCTGGTGTTTCATATTCTTTGGCGCCGGATTCTTCACTGTCAGGAAATGTGAGCTCAGCATATCTAAAGCAATTCATGAAGATGAAAATTAACAAGTTATTCAGAGTACTCAATAGAACCTGAGCCATAGAGACATTCAATAGACTTTGATTCTGGTCACTCACTCCTTCTCAGTAAGGAATAGATCACTGTTATCTACTGTTTCTTTAGGAGCATTCTCTCTGGTCAGGGCTGTGCTTTCTCTGGGTCCTGCTTCACTATCAGATCTTATGCACACAGACATGTCAACCTCTCCTGCCAGGGCTTTTATTCCAAAGTGTAGTCTTTGCTTATAAACTTGTTCCAAGACTAGTCTGTACATCCAGTTGATTTATGCTAAACTGTGCTTCTCTTCTCTGTGTTCTAGATGTGGGACATGGCTTACAGGAATGAGGCATCTCTCATCTGGGTGTCCTCCCTCTGTTCCCCTTGGGAAATCTGTTTTCCTCTTTCTGTGATGGCAATGAGGGTGGGGTTTTAGGGTCATTTTTACCAGGAAACCACTTCCTACCTAGAAGAGGATTGAAAAGAAACCAATTGTTTGAGTAGCACGATGACATAGCCTCTCTCCCTCTCTCTGTCTCTCTCTCTCTCTGCCTTTCTCTCTCACACACACCAGTACCTACTCAAGAACATCACTGTTTCATTATTTCAAGCTCAATGTCACGCAGGTTAAACATGATTACAAAACATCTCAGACTCCGTGATTATATTGATATATTGACTGACCAGATGGATAATGAGAACCAGTCAATGGAGGGCTTGTGTGACATTATTGTTTCCACGTCCACCCCCACAGGATGGAAAGGACTTGTCCTAATAGGACAACACCATCTGTGCTGGGAAGCAGCCCACTCCAGAGCCAGGGAGAATGGTCAGCAAAGCTCAGGGTCCTAAAAAGGGAACAAATTCTCAGCATTGGTTACTATTTATACTGAATCCACGCTACCTGGAGAAAGTGCACTGTGTTGAAAGGAAGAAAAGCCATGCCACCCTATGAGGACCTGTAAATCATTTGACCAGCGGCCAAGAACATTCCTGGGAAGATGTCCAACTCTGTTCCTTAGGGAAATTATTCATTGTCTTCTAATTGTTTTTATTGAGGTATAATTGATAAAGATGCTGGTCAAAGGGCACGAAGCTTCAGTTCTAAGATGAATAAGTTCTGAGGATCCGAAGTCCAGTGGTGACTCGACTTAAAATGCTGTAATGCGTGCTTCAGGGTGGCCAGGGGTGGATGTTAAGGGTTCCCATAATTTTTCAATTTGGGAATAAATATGACTATTGAGAGGGCTGTGCAGTCTCCTGTCTGTGACTTGTCAAACTGTCCAGAAACTAATAAAACCTCAAGTTGTATTGGGCAGGATTTTGCTTTGTCAATATTGCAGTCATGGTAACAGCCACATAAAACTTATTTAAAATTACTCTTTCGATATGTATGTGTTTTTAAATTCCAATGTTAGTTAGCTAGGGGGAAAAAAACCAAATAATTTGTTAACAGCTTTGCTGAAATATAATTCACTCAAACTATTCCAACAAAACACCTTATGTGACCCGCATTACTCTGGAGTCGGTTCACAGCGCCACAGCCGCTCTTACTAAATGTGAGGCATCTGGGTAGTTCCTATTTTCACTGTTTGAAAGGAAACATGCTGTTCATCTTCCACAAAAGCTGATGTCACCTCCAGGACACCGAGGACTTACAAATCACCCCAAATGTGTCAGCCCAATTAGTAAGAGCACCCAGAGTGTGCTGCTTTGTGGCCAGGGGGCCTGCAGCCTGAGCCTGTGGGAATACCCTCTGCCCTCCCTGCCCACCCTGGCCCTTGGGATCAGCCCGGCAGCCCCAGACAGTCTGAGAAGTGCAGGCCCCTGCTCACAGCCACCTCAGCTCACACCTCCTGCTCCAGGGCTTGGCCATACAAGGAAGTCTTCTCCAGCCAGGATGACTAAGCCCTGACCTGCCCATGGAGGAGGGGAAAGGGAGCACTGCCTCGCTGTCAGCGCCACCATGTTTGCTCTGGCATGTCCTTTGGTGACCACTGCTATTCCTCCTCCTGGAACCAGTAAAGTGGGACCCAAGGTCTAGCAGAAGGAGTGAGCTGTGAACTAATTTCAGCACCTACCTCGTGGCACTGAGGGGTTGAGTCCAGCTCTGTCCAGCCCCCCAGGGACTGCCCTGCCTCTACAGTGCCAAGACAGCCTCTCATCTCTAACTTAACCCTCCAGCTCCTGTAGACTCATACTGAGTCTAAACTTTATATTCTCAGGGCCCCTCCTTACTCAGAGTCTGCCAGCTCCCTCCCCCTACTCCCTCCCCCTGCTCACTCCCCCTGCTCTCTCTCCCCGCTCTCTCTCCACCATCCTGCCTCTTCTCCCCAAGCTCCCCTGACCCCCTTGCTGGCTACTCCCCAGCACAGTGTCCACACAAACCTTCCTTTCACCAGGCACACATCCTTCTCTCTCAAGGCCTTTGCTCAGAACATTGCAGCCCTTACCTGTCCCTCTGTTGACTGGTCACATAGCCATTTCTGGAATTGGGCGTTAAACCCCAGGGGACTGAGGTGGACCCCAAGAGGAGAGAGCCTTGCAAAGCCAGTGCTGGCCGGGACCACCAGCAGAGAGATGGTGTCTCAAATGTACGACAGGGGAGTATGTGAGACGGAGGAGGCCCAGGCCCAGAATGGTGGGAGTCCCTGAAGAATGTGTCAGATCCTGGGACACAGGCTGCTTTGTGTCTGGGAGCCTCATGTTCCCTGAAGAAGATGCAGGCTGAGCTCCCACTGCTTGGCCTCACGAAGCTGGGAATACAAACGAAGCTTAGCTAATGTCCTACCTACGGTGTGTGTGCACATGCATCTGCACGTATATAGTAACGAAGAGGACAAGAGCGGTCAGAGAAGAGAGCTCACCCGAATGGGGTTCAGAATTCATAAGCACGATCTGAAAGTAGCCACCTCTAGAAAGGAAAACAGAAGCAACAGAAGCAGGGCTCACAGAAAGAAATGGGGACCCGTTTGCTAATAAAGTGAAGCTATTTCATCAGGACACAGATAACAAGTTGGGGGGATAAATGTGAATCACAGAGCCTTGTTTATAAAATGGATGTGAAGAATAGAAGCAGAACAGCCAGAGACAGTCACATTCTAGAAAAAGAGCCGCCCCCTTCCCTGTAGCAGAGTCTCCCCAAATGATCAGGGAGACTCTGGGTGGTTGGCCAGGATCTCTGGGCAGAAGTGGTGAATCATTCCTCACTTTCTCTCTCCCTCTCCCTTTTCATCTCTCTCTCCTACTCTCCCTTATCTTCTCCCTCCCTCTCCATTTATCACTTTGGTAGAAAATTCCCTTAAGATAATCCAACAACATCCACTGTGCTCCCTCCACATATATCAAACTGACCTCTTACCTATGCATCGGTTTCCTACTATTCTGCCACCAGGAAAAGCCCACACTCCCCCTAACAGATCCTGTTGTGTTATTTCTATGATTCCAAATCACTAGAAGAAGAAGAAGAAAAAACTCTGCAAAACCCATTCACCAAAAAGTGGGAGAATCTTAGCATGTCCTGTGTGTGTGTGTGTGTGGGTTGGGTGCATGGAAGCTCAGAGCGGAACCTGAGCTGCATGTAGAAGCCATGCTGACTGTTAGCATACGTGTATATGCTGTCTTGGCATCTAAACTTTCTACTCACATTGTACTTACCTGACTTTGGATGTGTCCTTTAACTTTTTGTTTGTTTGACTTTAAAACAAATCTGAGAGTAAGTCTATAAAGAAAGTTTCTGAACCCTCCACTGAGGTCAAAACGTTGGCTTGGAGACGGAAGACCAGTAGCCAGGCAACCTGAGAAGAGAGGGGCGCCTCCTGCTCCAGAACCAGGCGCCAGGGACAAAGGTTTCTATGTGCCGCTCCACAGTCCGGAGTCTTGGAGAGCAGCATGTTTTAGCCAAAGAGGCCGAGGTCAAGTGAGGCAATGACATAGAAGGGACTTCTTCCTCCCAGGCCTCTGGGCTGGCTGTGAGAGCCAAGGGTTGGGTTGGGGAGTTGGAGCTGGAATCTTCCAGATTCTTTTCATGGGAGAATTCAACGGGGTACCCACAAGGCCGACCCTCCTCCCCATGTCTGCGAGGACTGCAGTGCTTGTGAGGCTGGCTTATTTAATGTTGTTGACAGTATTGAATGTTGGCATTTAACTGAATCCGCAATCATTCTCAGAGCTGGATGGATTATCTTCATGTTTCTAGTGACCGATTACATTGTTTCCAGAACAATTTAGCTTCCTTGCTAACAGTAATACTGCTTCAGTCTGTTGCCCGCCTCCTTACCAGGTCTAAACTCACATATTTTTATATCAAATGTGAGAATTGATGGTAGAAGCAGAACAGGTAAGAACTTTTTGCTGTACCATCATCACAGAATAAAGAAAGTGGGGACCACAATACTAAGCCACTAGAAAGCAGGAGACACTTTGAGTAATATTCTAGCTGAAGTATTGGCCAGGGTTTTCCATCTTTGACCAGCAGAACTAGGTTCAAACTCAGGTCTCGACACCAAAATCTTAAGTTTTTTCCCTTACCCACCATTAATTTTGGTGGCGGGGGTGGGGGGTTGTTAACAAAAATATATTTCATTTTTTACTACCGACAGACACCTTGCGAAATCAAAGATAAATGAGAACAGCTATCCAAGAAGAAAGGAAAAGCAGGCGGGCGTCACCAGTATGGAGAGAGAACACCTGTGAGAACTCTGGTGCTCCCACTGGGTGCTGGTGCCGCCGTCCTGTCTCTGCTCACTGCACGGGAGGCGTGGGTTGAAGGCAGCATTTCCTAGTTTAGCACATTTACTCTTGGATTTTCCTAAATCTAGGGGAGAAGGAGAGGGAGTGGGAGGAAAAGGGGGGTGGAAATGTAGCTGGGGTTGCAGATTAGCTCAAAGTTAGCTCCTGATTGGATCCAAGGGGAAATGCCAAGAAGAGAGACAGAGTTTAAGCCTGTGAAGGACCAGCCGGTGAAGGACCGAGGCTCTCTGTCCAGCAGCCCTGGGGATGAATCCTGCCCATGGCACGAGTGCATGCAGTCCTTCCCTTCCCCTGATGAGTTTCAGGCTGTGGGCAGACACTTGTGAGACCCTGAGCAGAGGGTCCAGTGAAGCCCACCTGAATTCCTGATCCCTGGAGTGATTGCTCCTGTGATATGTGTGGGCTGGCATAAGCCACACAAGTTTGCAGGAACTTGTGAGGCCGCAATAGAGAATTAAGGTGCATCCTGTCCTACTGAGGTGAGCGGCACAGTTAACCGGGCATGCAATTCTGCTCTCTGGTATCAGAGACTTCTCTTCGAAGGCCAGAGTTGAGGTACCTCCAGTTGAACTATTAAAATACATGTATTGCAAAAGAAGAAGGAAAGAGAGATGGCTCTGTCTTTCCATGTTAACTGAGATCTCTGTGTATTATTCCCTGAGCTTAGTCGGGGCAGAATGACACATTTCCTATCTGAACCACAACTCTGTGTAATTCGCTTTAAAAAAAAATCTTTTGTAAAAACAGTCATAACTTTGGGGGTCTGACAATTCTAAACTTTATTGTTTTTATTTAACTGTAATATTTTTATACCAAAACAACACTAGGTCATAGGAGGAAAAAACAATTCTTGTAATAAGCAAAAGAAAGGAAATAAAAATGTCTAGATTTATTTACACATATACACACATGCACACACACAGGCCTCCATTATTTCTAACCTTGCCTTTTATTAATGTTTCCTGAACGTATCTTCAAGTCAATAGATATTTACCTTTATGACCGAAACAGCAAAAAACCGTGTGTATTTTTATCATAATTTGCATCATTTACTGTCATGTGTGAACACTACTTGAGTTCTATCATTTTCTAAATTACAGACAATCCGATGACAAATGACCAGTCCTCTAAATTATAAAAACATTATATTTTAAGAAGATGAAATTCAGTGTACACCAACTTTTCCAAGTGTAGTATGCTCTAGAAAGGGAGGGATGATTCTAGACCACAAATTCTGGGCTGGGGGCACTGGAGACCTCTGAGTGGAGGTGCTCAGAGCCTCCTGTCCTTGGAGAGTAAAGGTCACCTGTGTGCCATCGTCAAAACACCCAGGGTCCCTTTCAGCATCACTGGCCCTGCTGGGCTCCATCCATCAGCCAGTTGCTCTCAGACTCTGCAATCATCAGAACAGCTGGGAGCTTGTTAAAAATACATATTCCCTGGCAGCACTCTAGGAAACTGGACTTCAGTGGTTCTGGTGGAGCCAGAAAAAAAAAATAAGCCAGGTGATTTCCATAATCATAGGGGTTCAGGATTCTCCATTAATCCTGGCCTACAGCAGAGATCAGACTTCCAGGCTTGTCCATGGCAGGCATTTTTTTTTCTCTTTTACAATAAAATTTTGATGCTCAGAGACATGAGTGGGAAGATGAGGTGGAGCGTATTTACACAAGCACCCAACCTAAGTCTGTGCACCCCACTCCCCTTCTGTCTGGAGTGGTCCTATAGCAAATAGCTTGATTGTGTTGCTATCACAGGGTTCTCTAGGATAGTGGTTCTCAACCTTGGCTGCACATTGGAATCACCTGGGAATCTTTTTAAAATCCTGATTTCTGGGCCTCATCCTCCGGAAATTCTGTTTCTTTGTTACTAATGTTGTGGCCCCACTCCATAACAAAGAAACAGAATTTCCGGAGGATGAGGCCCAGAAATCAGGATTTTAAAAAGATCCCCAGGTGATTCTAATGTGCAGCCAAGGTTGAGAACCATTGATCTAGGTGGACCGAAGGGCCTTTCTTAATCTCTTTCCTTCTTGTATCCATTCAACAAACATTTATTGCGCATCTAGCAGGCTCAGTTTGTTGTGCCATCCCCACTGTGACCTGAAGATGAATGGGACCTCATATGAAACTCTTGGGGTCACTGCACCCCAGTATGGGTGCCTCCTGAGGCCACGCCCCCGAGGGGTCCGTCTGAGTGTCAGCGCAGGTAACTGGCAGGAGGTTAATCTCCGCAAAGTGTCAGCTTGTTCATCAATCCCCCTTCACACACACACACTGGATGCAAGTATCTTAGGTTTGGAACTCCCAGCAGGGCTGAGCGCATCTAGCTGACAGCTCAGGAACTCCGTTTCCTTAGGTAGGAACTTAGGTCTTATCTCCACCGCCAGCCAGCCTTTCCTCACCTCCTCCCACCCAAGCCGGGCGCTAAGGTCCCCTCTCCAGTCATGTTCCTTCTTGTCCCTCGTGCAGGCAGGCGGGGGTACGGAGCGCCAGAACCCTTGGGGGGACAGGGGTCAGGACTTTGTCATCGCCGGCAGCGACGCCTACGTTTGCTCACCAACTAGACTAGAGCATCCGTTCCGATTCCTTCCTCTCGACCTGAGGCTGGAGGGGGAAACTGGGGCAGCCTAGGAACCGCGAGGGTTCCCGCGGGTCCGAGCGCCATCTGGCGAGGAATTCTGCAGGAATCAGGGCTCGAGCCTCGGCTGGAGTTCTTTTCCTTCCGGATGGTGCTCCCACCCACCAGCGGGGCTCCCCTCAAATGAGATGCTCCCGCAACCTGCAGCGGTCCACCCCCGCCCACCGCCTCCCACCTGCGGTGTTACCAACCCCCGCCCCCCGCAACCTGCGATGCCCCACCCATCTCTTGATGTCCCGCCCACCGGCGAAACTGTAATGTGCAGCTCTACCCACCTGCAAGGCTCCCACAGTTGCAATGGTCCTGCCTACCTATGAGGCTCCTCCCATATGCGATACGCCCCTTCTCTAAAGGTCCCCACTCACACACCTGGGCTCTTCCGCCTGCGAGGCTCCCGCACCTTCGAAGCCCGCCCACCAATGGCACGCCCCGCCCCGCCCCGCCCCGCCCCGCCCCGCCTCGCCCCGCCCCTCCATCTGCATAGCGCCCTGCCGAGCTGTACGCCCCTGCCCGTGGCGCCACCTCCGCAGGCCCCGCCCCGTGTGCCCGCCCCTAGCTTCCGATTGGCGCGCACGGAGTGGGCGGAGCGAGCGGTTCTGAGCGGTGGCACCGCGGGCGGGGTGCACTGGCTGCCTAGCACCCGGTCCAGCGCGGTGTCCGGCCTGTTCGCCATGGACCACAACGGTGACCCCTCGGTCCCCAGAGCTTCCTTCCGAAAGTTCCTGGAGCAACTCTCCGGGGCCGGCAAAGCCATCGGCGTGCTGACCAGCGGCGGGGATGCTCAAGGTGCGCTACCACCTCCCCGGGCCGGGGTGGAGGGGGACATCGGGGAGAAGGAATGGAGGTACCAGGGGGAAAATGTGGAGACCCGGGCAAGCGACAGGGGTACGGGGAGAAGAGAGATGTGGGAGAGCAGCCCGGTGCCCGGGAGCCGCAGGGGTACCTTGCGTGGTTGGAGCGGGCCGGGCAGCCTCCACGTCCCTGCGGGGGCGCGATGGGAGGGGTATGGCAGCCCAAGCCGTCATCCGGAAGATGAATTAATTTTCCACCTCCACGTTATTTTAAAAATTGAGGCTGGCGACGGGGTCGTCTGGGCCGCCCTTGTAGGTCATCTAAGTCCGACTCGTAGGGTGGGTCCGGAGGCCCCTGCAGGTGGGTGACAGCGCCGCCACCTCCAATGCCAGGAGTCCCTCCCGCCCTGTGCTGCGGAGGAAACGGCGGTACCCGCAGCGCGTCCGGAGGACTCACGCCCCTCCGCGGCGCGGGCGGGGTCCCCGCTGCCGATTTCGGGACGCGTCCGGGGGCGCGGGGGTCCCCAGGCGGGGTGGCCAGGCGTCCGGCACACTGCACGTTTACACCGGGAGATTTAAACAAGGGGTTTCCGCCGCTCTAATCGCCTTTCCCCTTCCGGCTGTGACCAAACCGAAAACTAAAATGGGTCACTCGGCCTCCCCGCCAGCCTCTCTTTGGGGGAAGGATTAGGAAGCGGGGACTCCGGGACGTCACCAGCACCGAGCGCAGACTCCAGGCGCCCCACCGCCAGCGTGGAGGCGGATTTCGGGGAGATGAGGACAGGAGTCCGAGGCCCGCGGACGCACCAAGAAAATATTTCCATATAATGGGGGAAGGAGTGACACGGCCACGCCCAGGCTGTGGCGCTGGGTGCACATGGGGGCGCCGGGGTTCCCAGGGAGCGGGTTTTCCAGATCCGGGCAAATCCCTGGGTGGAGCGAGCCAACCGCTAGAAAGTGGATGGGCGTTTTCAGGCGGATGCGGACCTGGAGCCTTAAGAACCATGCAGGCGGGGACGCGTCCGGTAGCTGGTGTGTGGTTTCTCCCCTCCTCCCCAGCCCCAGATTAATTTAAAGACTCTGCGGCCTCATTTCCACCTGTTTGGAGGCCACACACAAGGTGGAGGGAGGCGTGGGTTAAGGTTCTGGCGTCCTAGCCGGTGCCCACCCTCCCCGCGACCTTCCCTTTGCCCTTGAGCGGGGCGTGGCTGGCTCGGGTGCTGCCGGTTGGCGCCCTTGGCGCGCGCGTACGTGATGCTTGGCCTGTCGCTGTCCGTGTGCCCTGCGCCCTGGGCCCCAGGCACCTGGCGCATGGCATCCCCAGAGCGTCGGCGCCAGGGGAGACCCTCCCAGTCCTCTTGAACGTGTCTGTCGCAGCGTCAGTCATCGCCCCCGCCCCACCGGCCCACGCCTTTGCCTCCCGGGAAGCAGGACTGTTCTAATTTGATATCCTGGTAAAATGACTCAGGTTTTCAACATTCCAGAGAAAGAAAATGTTGTGATATAGCAGAGGCCGGGACTGAGGAAATGCAGAGTGAAATCAATGACATCGCCCACCTTACTTAAATGAACAAACACCAGAAAATGTGCCAGGCTGGGTCGTGTGGGGTCCTGGTGGGGCTCAGAGTGGATTCCCTGTCAAAGGCTTCAAAAGCACGTGTGCCTGCAGATGCTAGCACAAATGAGGAAGCATCTTAAATGAATGGCATCCTGCCCCCTCCAAAGAGCATAAAACAGTTGGCACAGGAAGGGGAACTGGCCTTAAGCCTCCAGGCTTCAAGGTCAGTGTTTCAAGGTTATTTTATAATTAAGGTGCTATGTCTGTTGAAAAAAATAATATATATATATATGGGTCATTCCTTTGAATCCTTGTCTAAAAATTTGCTTAACCACCTGGTAGTTGGCATACAGGCACTCAGGATAATGGTGCAATAGACAGAATCAGCATTTTCTCTGTTACTCATCCTGGCCCTGCCACTTGTGAGCAGCTATAAAAGAGTTCATTCATTCCGTTAGTCCACACCTCTTCTCAATGGAAAGTATACTTTGAAAACAAAAACTCTAAGAGAAGGTTGTTTGATTGGTGTCCTGTCAGGTTACTAGGAGATGGCAGCTCTCACCTCAGCGGGTAGCATCCTCTTTGATGTCCTGATGCTCCCACCTGGCACATCAGGGCTGCCCTACATTCCTGGCAACCCACCGTGGCGGCTTGTATGCCCTCCCTCCCCCTTCCAGGCAGAGCTGCGGCGGCTGACTGTTTTTTCTTGGACTTCATGCAAAACGCCAGATGTTCTATTTTGAGTCCATGTTGGATCTGCCTGAGCTTTTGGGAGCATTTCTTTCTGAGAGAGCTCAACGGAGACATGCTCAGAGAGTCTGGTCTTGGCAGCGGCAGATTTACAGACCCTTAAAGTAGGTTGTTCCCAGAGATGCTTTGGGCTTTCCACCATTTCCCCACTTTCTCTTGATTCTAAGTTAGATCAGTGTTGGCTTTCCTCTGAGATCCAACAGAAGGATTTTTACAGGTCTTATCTCCAGGCCTAATTACATGGCTCCAAGACATGTGTGTCTTCATTTTGGAGGTGGAGACAAAGACCCACAGTGAGATAATTGACTTAGCTAAGGTTATGTGGCTTTTAAATGGCAGTGGCAGGATTTAAGATAAGTTTTATGACATCTCAATCTAAATGCTTTCAGGCCATGGTGCTCTGAAGGGACCTTTCTCAGAAAATGCCTTTTTACAGTGACAGCAACCACTTTAAAATACAGTGAGAGTGGCTGAAGTGAAGTAACACTTGATTCCAAAGTGATGAAATGCTTTTGATTCCCAATGGAATTTGCATTATATAATCTATTAAAGAACAACAACACCATAAATCCCCCATCTATATTCCTGACTCCCTAGCCCCACTCATTAGGGAAGAGTATTTCTAAAGCTAACTATTTTTTTTCTTTCATTACTTGGGTTTCTTCTGTTGTCACAAGGAATCTGTAGACTTAAACTGATTTTTATTTCAACCTAAAATAAGTTCCCATTGCCAAATGGACAGACATAATCATGACTCAGTACCCACCCTCAAGCAAGATTGTGCCACACACCAAAGGTGACTCATCATCTTAGATACCAGCTGTGGGCTTCCGGAGGGGCTGGTAGGGCTGAGAGTTCTGAGCAATGGAGTGGACCCTACGGGCAGAGTGAACACCAGGCTGAGTCCCTTTTTGCCCATGGCAGAGTGAATAGCACTCACATAAATCTAGTCGATGTAAATCTTCCCATTCATGGTGAGAATAGCTAACATTTGGTGACCATTGCTATGTGGCAGGTGCTAATGCTTCACGTTCTAACTCATCCTCATTTGACACGTGAGCAAGGGAGCTGTGAGATGCACGGAGTGTACTTTGTACATCTCAGAAGTTTGAGGTGTCATCTGCTAAGCAGTAGGGCTGCAGTGGAAATGGGGGAGCCAGACACAGGTGCCATTCCCCAGGGCCATTCCCCAGTGCCTTTCTGGTGCCCAGCACAAATGTTGGCAGCTCACTAAGAAGTGTGGACCAATTCCTTCCTCTAGGCATTCCAGCTGTTTTCTTTTCTCATGAAGTCATGTCAATTAACTAAATCTCTGCTAATCCAACGCACTCTTTCAACTCCTGAGCAATGTCTGGGGACAGTGAACGCCTGGAGATTTGCAGTCAGAAATGTGAGGTACTTTGGATGGGGCCCAGGCACCTAGTTGGCCTTCACTGACGTGGATTTCTTGAACGTTGCTTTGGGGTCCTGCTTGGGGCGGGGGGTGGGGTGGGGCGGGCAGTGGGTTCCTTCTGTGCTGGCCCTGAACTGTGCGGGCATTAGAGCCCAGTAAGATGCAAAGGACAACTGAGAACAGTGGGCATCTCGCCTCACCGCTCCAGCCCCTTACAATCCTGGAATTCTGCACATTCTGTCCGGGGATCTTTTCTTTTCTTTTTTTTAATATATATTTTTATTGATATCAGAGAGGAAGGGAGAGGACAAGAGACATAGAAACATCAATGATGACAGAGAATCATTGATGGGCTGCCTATTGCATGACCCACCCTGGGGATAGAGCCCACAACCCAGGCATATGGTCTGACAGGGAACCAAACCCATGACCTCCTGGCTCCTAGTCAACAATGTTCAAACACTGAGCCATGCTGGCCCGGCCTCGGGGGATCTTTTCTGGTTACAGTGTAATAACTTAACAAAAGTGAATGGGTCTAGGAGGCAGAGCGTTAAAACGCTAATGTTAACCTCATGTACACTGTGGGGAGTCTGTGCAATTGCAAAGTTGTCTACAGATGCAAACACAGTTGTGTGACATTTTGTCATCTTCAAAAAGCATGTTTTCCCCCTTGGTTCAAACCTTTGATCAGGGAGAATTGGGGCCATTTGAATATGATGCACCCATCCACTGGGCTGTCAGAAGCAATTCTAATTAGAGACATGAAGGTAGGGCAATGCCATTCTAAAGGCAGACATCAGAACACAACACTGTCCATCCACTACGGCTGTAATTGTGCCGAGAAGGTGTCTGGCTAAAGAACAGATGGCCATGTGTTAAGGAAGCAGTTGAGTCACTTTTCCAGTTACTCTTTCACCCAGCTTCCTAGGCTGCTGTGTTTTTATGTGTTACCAAGTGTCTGCCAGCAGGCCCCTTTATCCCATGTGTCTCCCCCCTGATACTTAGCATGTTGGGGATTACAGTCCTTGTGCTTGTCAGGAGGGAAGAGGCGGCCAAGCTGCTGGGGAGCAGTGCCCGGAGCTTCTCTCTGCCAGCAGTGAGATGGGGTCTTCCATTTTTTCATTTGTAAAATGAAAGTGGAGTCACTCAGCTCTTATCTCCTTCCTCCCCTCTCCCTTCCTGTTCCCCTTCTCAGTGAAAGGCTGAAGGCCACAGGAAGACAGGAAGGACAAGGAGAATGTGCAAAAGAGAAAGGCGTGTCACTGCTCTGCCTCTGGCCCTGCTGCCCCGGGGTCCACACCTTCCTCTCTGGCCTTGCCGCGGCCTTGCCGCGGTGCAGACTGTGATTTAGAAGGTCTAGGGGACATACGTACTACTAATTGTAATACCTTAAACAATAAAATTTAAAAAAAGTAATGTTACCCCAATAAATGGAATGAAAAAAAAAAAAAAGGAAGTCTAGGGGAGGCCTGAGAATCCACTCCAGCTGCTGGTCCCACTGGTCAGCTGAGGACACACTTCAGTCCTGGGTCCACGGGGTGTTTAGGAACCCAGGCAGCTCAGACCCCTCCAGCAGTTTTCTGCGAAGGTTCTCTGACCAGGAGTTTCACTGGATTGTAATATAGGACCCTGTCTATCGAAAGGTGGAAACGAGTCATCAGTGGGGTCAGAAGTTTCTTTTGCTTAGGTCAGGGGTGGGGAATCTCTTTTCTGCCAAGGGCCATTTGGATATTTATAACATCATTCTTGGGCCATACAAATCACCTACTTAAAAATTAGCCTGCCTTATTTGGTCAAACATTTACTTAACTCACCACTAATGCCTTGGCGGGGCCAGACCAAATGATTTCTCGGGCCTTATAGGGCCCGCGGGCCGGACATTCCCCACCCCGGGCTTAGATGATGTGGGGAAGGGAGCCCTGGGGTAAGCGGTGCAGCCAATCCTCCCCATCTTTAAGATCTGCTTTAACATCCCAGGTCTGTTTTCATTTAACTGTTCCACAAATTAGCAATGGCCTCCTAGGTGAGGGCAGACCTCGGCCCTCCGGCCCTCCTCTCGGGCAGTGGCTGTGTGACCTGGGGGCAGATGAACATGGGAAGGAGGCAGACCTGGGGGAAGCCCTGGTCCTTGGAGAGCCCACGACAGCCTGCGTCAGGGACGCTCCATCTGACCTGGGGCAGTGGCGGCAGGAGGCAGCCTGGGGAGGCGGCAGGGGAAGCCTGCAGGGGCTTTCAAGGAAGAGGTCAGAGCCAGATGGGCAAGGTTCCTGGGGAGTGGCAGGTGGGGAGGACTTTGGATTTAGCCTGTGTGACCCAGAAGCCACCTGGAGGCATTGGCTGCCTCTCATAGGGGTGGTTTTATGGAGGGGGGTGGGGGGAGGGAAGAGGCCAAGTTTAGGATCTCAGGAGGAGCAGGATTGGTCCTTGGGTGGAGGGTTTTGGGGGTGGGGCTGGGCACCTGGCAGGGCCCCCTCTGCTTGGAGGAGGGGACCAAGGGGCATGGGATGGGTTTGTAAATGGAGGGTCCGGCCTCTGATCGGGCTCCCTTTGCAGCAGGAAGCAATGCAGAGTAGCGGGTGAGCAGAGGTGGAGGCAGATAGGGTTGGTCAAAGGACATTCTTTACAGCAGTGCTTATCTGCTTACCAAGGGGGAACCAGCAAACACCAGCGAGGAGACAGGCCACACTGGATACGTGCAGTGGAGTAGTTGCCGCCTTTCAGGAGGAGCTCTGTGCTAATGCATGTGGCAGAACTGACTCAGAACTTCCCTCGAAAGGGCAGGTCGGAGCCGCTGAGCAGTGGAAATGGGGCTTGGGCGGGAGCTGTTCTATGTGTGACTCACCACATGAAACAAGAAGCAGAAGAAGCAGGTGACGTTAATTTTAAATGTATATTTTAGTCAACCCAATAGTTCAATACAGAGCCCATATAAAGAGCATTTAGATAGCTCACCTTATTTTTTCCCAGTGACATTCAGGCTCACTCCACAGCGAGGTTCTGGCACAATGTGCTCCTGTTTAGAGGGTCCCAATTGACTGTTTACGTTGGAATAACATGGAGGGGCTGCTGGCCATGGTCTCACATCTGCAGCGGAGGCTGGGACACAGCGCGGCAGGCAGGCTTTCCCCGCCGCTGGCCAGGCCTGGAGCCGCTTTTCCAGATGTCCGCTTGGCTGCCTCCCTCACTTCTCTGATTCCCCGAAATAGCGCTTCTCCTGGAGGCCCGAGGCCAGCACTAGCTCCTGGCGGACAGTTGCAGCCCCTCTCTGCACCCCACACTCTAGCCCCCCAGCCCTGCTCTGCATTTTATTCTTCCCCTGACCCCCTTCCACCACAGGTGTCATGTGTTTATCCTGTTATTGTTAGCAGGCAGGGCCAGCCCCACCAGGGCCAGGAGCTTCCCCCGAATTTCTCAATGACAGAGAGCAGTGTCTGGTCCAGAGAAGACACGCCTTGCATCTTGGGTGGATGGATGGATGGATGGATGGATGGATGGATGGATGGATAGATGGATGGATGGATGGATGGATGGATGGATGGATGGATGGATGAAAACCCCCCTCGGGATTTATCTAAGTTTTCTGCGGACTTTGAACACAAGACCCAGCAATTTGGATCATCCATGAATCAGAGACTCTCCCAACTTCGTAACTTTGATTCATGGGGGAGCTAACATCGTTATACAGTTCTCCTTAGGATTATTTTTCCTGTCAATTCCTAAATTATTAAAGGGGGAAACTTGATGGAGAAGTCGAGTAGCAAGTGCAAGTTAAGGTGTGCTTTAAGTTTGTTTTCTAACATATCCCACACCTTTGCTTTGGTATAAAGATGAAAGCCATGTGAATTCAGGAAGAAACCAGTAAGAGGGCTGAGCAACCTGACTTTATTTTTCAAAAAAGAGATTAAAGATCAAAATGAATTGGGAAAGGATTATAAATACTGAGAAATGTGCAGGGAACATGTCTAAATGGGATCCGAAAGGAGGTTTCTGATACTCTTCAGATCACATAGGAAATGACAGAATGAATCCCAGTTATTTTATCAGAATCAACATATTCTTTGTTTCTTACAAATTACTCAAAGTTTAAATTTCACCAGAACAGAATCTTAGGAAGCATTTGGAAACCTGGAGTCCACCCCACTCCCTGATTCAAGGAAGAAATCACGTAGTGACTAGCTTACCTACATGATGGTTTAGCAAGAAGATGTTAATAGGTAACGTCAAGAATAACCAATGGACACAAACAGTAGGGGGCATGTGCTGGGGGCGGGCGTGGGTGGGGAGAATTCAATGGGGGGAAAAGGAGACATATGTAATATTTTCAACAATAATTTAAATTTTAAAAAAGAAAGAAAACAATCTAACAATCTACTCTTTCTATTTTATCTAAAGTAATTACCACACACTTTCCCACTTAACTCCTTCCTAATTATTTTCAAACTTTAGTTTTGGTTCCCATCACAGTATTGTACATCCCCTGAGGACTGGGGTTTAAATTTTTGCAAACGAGGAGGACATTGCTTTCCAAATATGAAGATTCTTACTCGGTGGCAGGATTGCATTGCCCCATGGAAATGATTGTGAAAGCTGTTTTAATTCCCAGGTCTGGCTCCCAAAACCAAAACAAAAGCAGAGTGAATGGACCCAGCTGTGTGGAGCTGTCACTGAAAAAGCAGTCTGAGTGCAGAGTGAAAGGCCCCGAACGGTGTGTTCTGAGTGGATGACGCTGAGCCCCAGGACAGTGCTCTGCAAAACAGTGAAACCAGAACCTGGCCCTGCTCACGCAGCAGACTGTCAGGCCCCAGTGCAGGGGCCGGTGTCGATCCCGGCCATGTGTGTGAGAGGCCACGGGTGAAAACGGGCTTTTTCTGTGTTGCTCGGTGTTTGTCCTCCAGGGTGCTCCTCGGAAGGCAGCCACCTGGAGGGCCCAGCCCCTGCAGCATTTTGGGTTCCAGCTGTGCACCCAGTTGAAAAGGAGAGCTGGTAACCGAGTGGGCCCCACACCACACAACAAAACTGGAAGGGCAGTTTTTTCTTAAAGTTCCCTTTGGTGATTCTAACGCACAGCACAGCCATTGCCCTAGGGCAACGGTTAGGGCAGCGGTTCTCAACCTGTGGGTCGTGACCCCTAAGACCATCCTGCATATCAGATATTTACATTATGATTCATAACAGTAGCAACATTACAGTTATGAAGTAGCAACGAAAATAATTTTATGGTTGGGTCACAACATGAGGAACTGTATTTAAAGGGCCAGAAGGTTGAGAACCACTGCCCTAGGGAATTAGGTCTTATTTTAAGGTAAAATAAAATGAAGACCAAGGTTTACACACCAGCTTTGCTTCGTCGTTTATTTATTTTATTTTATTTTAAATATTTTTTTACAGAGAGGAAGGGAGAGGGATAGACAGAAACATCGATGAGAGAGAAACATCGATCAGCTGCCTCCTGCACACCCCCAACTGGGATGTGCCTGCAACCCAGGTACATGCCCTTGACCGAAATCGAACCTGGGACCCTTCAGTCCACAGGCTGACGCTCTATCCACTGAGCCAAACAGGCCAGGGCCGTTTATTAATTTTGCTCATGTGGCTATCAGTTCATCTGCTCAGAGCCCAACCTCCCAGTCTCCCCAGGAGCACCCAGGCCCCTGAGGCTGCCTTGTGCATCAGCCAGCCCAGGTGCTGGGGCACTAAGCTCAGTTTTTCCTGCTCTGAGCAGAGGACGCCCCTCAGGCCCAATCAGGAGGCTGCTAGCTCCCAGCTGGGGGAAAGGCCAGCTGGTTTTACTAAATCACCGGACCTAGGAAGTGAATAAAGCCTGTGAGGCTGGGTGCTACTGCTCAGAGGCAGTTCACCTCCTGGGAGCTTGGTGAGTGAGCAGTGCTCAGGGTCCTTCCCTGCGTGGGAAACTCCTGGGGCCCGGGAGCCCCGGCCTGGGGCCGCTGCAGGAGGAGGGGTGACAGGCCATTTAGCCGTGAGTACAGCTGCACCCCAAGAGGCAGGGGCAGACTGAAGCCAAGGAGCTGACGTGAGGATTGTTCAGACGGTGTGGGACAGAGGTCAGTGTTGGGCTGGCTTTTATTGCACAGGGATCTCCTGGGCTCACCTCTGGGTCATGTCCCCCTTGTCACAGTTTCACTCTTGCCATTTCTTATCCACTTCTAAAACCCCCAACTTGTCTGTCGTCTTTTATCCCGCTTTTATGAAGTTTTCCCTCCCCCTACCCCACCCCTTGGGAACAGGGGCTTCAGGAAGGGAGTAGTGGGGTGTCAACCTTGCAAATCTCCCCGAGACAAAGCACTGGTGTGGTGTAGCATTGGGTTAATTTAGCAGTGACAGTGGCCACAGCAGAATACAGGCTTAGACTCAGGGAGCCTGTTGGGAGGGACCCCGAGGGCTTGTTTATCAGGTCAGGTCTGAGGGTTGAGGAGGCTCCATGCACACCTGACCCTGTGAGCAGGGAGATGTGGGCCTCAGCCGTAGGTGCCATAAACCTACACAGGGTTCCTTTTTCTCCGCATCCTCATCCTCGCCAGCACTTGTCGTTTGTTGATTTGTTGATGATAGCCAATCTGAGAGGTGTGAGATGGTACCGCACTGTCGTTTCGATTTGCCTCTCTCGGATGATTAGTGACTTTGAGCAGGCTTTCATATGTCTCTTGGCCTTTCTTATGTCTTCTTTCGAAAAGTGTCTATTTAGGTCCGTTGCCCATTTTTTGATTGGGTTGTTTATCTTCCTTTTGTTAAGTTGTATGAGTTCCCTGTAAATGTTGGAGATTAAACCCTTATCGGTGATAACATTGGCAAATATGTACTCCCATGCAGTGGGCTTTCTTGTTGTTTTGTTGATGGTTTCTTTCACTGTGCAAAAGCTTTTTATTTTGATGTAGTCCCATTTGTTTATTTTCTCTTTAGTTTCCATTGCCCTAGGAGCTGTATCTGTAAAGAAATTGCTTCAGCATATGTCTGAGATTTTGCTGGCTGTGGATTCCTCTAGCATTTTTATGGTTTCCCATCTTATGTTTAAGTCCTTTATTCATTTTGAGTTTATTTTTGTGTATGGTGTAAGTTGGTGGTCTAGTTTCATTTTTCTGCATATATCTGTCCAATTTTCCCAACACCATTTATTGAAGAGACTGTCTTGACTCCATTGTATGTTCTGGCCTCCTTTGTCAAATATTAATTGAGCATATTGGTTCGGGTCGATTTCTGGGCTCTCTATTCTATTCCATTGATCTATATGTCTGTTCTTGTGCTAGTACCAGGCAGTTTTGAGAACAGTGGCTTTGTAATACAGCTTGATATCTGGTATTGAGATCCCATCTACTTTGTTCTTCTTTCTCAGGATTGCTGTAGCTATTTAGGGTCTTTTTTTTAATATTCCAGATAAATTTTTGGAGAGTTTGTTCTAGGTCTTTGAAATATGCCGTTGGTATTTTGATGGTGAGTGCCTTGAATCTATAGATTGCTTTGGGTAGTATGGCCATTTTAATGATGTTGATTCTACCAATCCATGAACATGGTATGTTCTTCCATCTGTTTATGTCTTCCTCTATCTCTTTTTTCAGTGTTCTGTAGCTTTCCAAGTACAGGTCTATTACCTCCTTAGTTTATTCCTAAGTATCTTAATTTTTTTGGTGCGATGGTAAATGGGATTTTTTTTTAGTCTCTTTTTTTGCAAGTTCACTTTTGGTGTATAGAAATGCCATAGATTTCTTGGCATTAATTTTGTATCCTGTTACATTGCTGAATCCTCATGCACTGCTGGTGGGAATGCAGACTGGTGCAGCCACTGTGGAGAACAATATGGAATTTCCTCAAAAAACTAAAAGTGGAACTCCCATTTGACCCAGTGATCCCACTTCTAGGAATATATCCCAAGAAGCTAGAAACACTAATCAGAAAGGATATATGTTCATAGCGGCACAATTTACCATAGCTAAGATTTAGAAACAGCCTAAGTGCTCATCAGTAGATGAGTGGATTAAAAAACTGTGGTACATCTACACAATGGAATACTACACTGTGGTAAAAAAGAAGCAACTCTTGCCATTTGCAACAGCATGGATGGAACTGGAGAGCATTATGCTAAGCAAAATAAGCCAGTCAGAGAAAGATAAATATCGCATGATCTCACTCATTTATGGAAAATAATGAACAACATAAACCTGAAGAACAAAAACAGATCCAGAGACAGAAAAGCATCTTTCAGACCGTCAAACCTCAGAGGGAAGGTAGGGGAGGTGGGGGCATGGGGGAGAGATCAACCAAAGGACTTATATGCATGCATATAGGCCTAACCAATGGACACAGACAACAGGGGGGTGAGGGCATGAGTGGGGGGGTTAAGTGGCAATGGGGAGATAAGGACACATATGTAATACCTTAATCAATAAAATAAAATAAAATTTTAAAAAAACAAAGATCATAAAAAAAATCCTATATAATAAAGGGGTAATATGCAAAGTGTCCATCATCCCTCACAAGATGGCTGCCCCCATGTGTCACAAGATGGCCATGCCCATGTCATCACAAGATGGCCACCACAAGATGGCCGGCAGGGGAGGGCAGTTGTGGATGATCAGGCCAGTAGGAGAGGACAGTTAGGAATGACCAGGCCTGCAGGGGAGGGCAGTTGAGGGCAATTGGGCCAGCAGGGGAGCAGTTAGGCATTGATCAGGCTGGCAGGGGAGTGGTTAGTGGGTGATTTGGCTGGCAGGCACTGGTTAGGGGCAATCAGGCAGGCAGGCAGGTGAGCAGTTGGGAGCCAGCAGTCCTGGATTGTGAGAGGGATGTTTGACTGGCAGTTT
The DNA here is from genome assembly GCF_964212035.1 of Myotis nattereri. Taxonomy (NCBI): domain Eukaryota; kingdom Metazoa; phylum Chordata; class Mammalia; order Chiroptera; family Vespertilionidae; genus Myotis; species Myotis nattereri. Next base: position 152,376,153 of record NC_138075.1, read on the forward strand.
AGGTCCAATTCCTGTGGGGTCCCAGATTAGAGAGGGTGCAGGGTGCAGGCTGGGCTGAGGGACACTCCTCTCCCCCACCCCTCCATCCTCCAGTGCATGAATTTCATGCACCGGCCTCTAGTAAATAAATAAACCTGCACAGGTGTGAGCCAGGGGCGGGGCATCTCTTTCCTGTCCCAGGTTTATCCTGGTCAGGTGTTATTTATAGAATATTGGTTTATTTATTTATTTTTTTCATAAAATGGCATGACTTGTTTTGTATTTAAGGCCACTGATGAAATTTTTTTTACGCTGGTGATGAAATTGTCTATTTTTCACCTCCTCCTCAACTCCCAGACTGCTGGTCCTTTTTAGTACTATTTTCTTTGAATTTGGCAAACTATAAATAAACACCTGTCCCTTGTGTTGTTTTGAACTGGAAGGAGTTGCCTGCAGGGTTGTAGGGAATCAAGGCAGCTGGTGGCTGAGCAGAGCTACTCTAATTAAACGTGCACCAGCCATTTCTCCAAGGATGTTCACCTGTGGATGAGCTTGCAAATGCCCAGCCCTCTGCTCTGCATTTCCCCAAGATCCTGATGCTATCCCGGATGCAGTATGTCAGGCCCATCTTTCCTCCAGGAGACTTCTGAGAGGTCACAATTCCCTGTGGTCGCGGCCAGTGCATGCCTGTCTCTTCTCTAACTGCTGTCCTGTCCTTGCCAGGTATGAATGCTGCTGTCCGTGCTGTCGTGCGCATGGGGATCTACACGGGGGCCAAGGTGTACTTCATCTATGAGGTCAGTGTCCCACGGCAGTCCTGCCTTCTCTGGCTCCCAGGTATCTGTGCCTTGCACTCGCCCGGAGCTCTCACACCTGCTGGGGTCAGGTCCTGCTGACTGAAACGCAGGGCCAGCAGTGACTGCATGCTGAGGGCCAGCAGGGGAGCCCAGTCCCACCAGAGCTTACCTGGGAGGATGTGCTCCCTGGTCCAGATGTGCCTCTGAGATTTGTGTTGGGGAGCAAGGGGTGGAAGGCATGAAATTCCATTTTGATGTCAACTGGTCTTGCAAGATTAATGATCTCAAACTGGTTGTATTTGTAGCTCTAATTCCTTATAGAAGTGATATATGTAGAGTCACTTAAAATGGGATTGAATTCGAATAAACATTAAGATAATTGGGATAAATTTTCATAAAATGGCATGACTTGTTTTGTATTTAAGGCCACTGATGGAATTTTATTTACGTTGGTGATGAAATTGTCTATTTTTCACCACCTCCTTCATGACAGCTTTGAGCTTTTCATCCTTAATGTAAAGCCCAATCCCTACTGTTTATCTGTTTTCTTCAAACTGAGGCCTCTGAAATCCAGCAGCAATCCTGGTGATCTAGGGATGGGTGGCGTTTGGGTGGAAGGTGTCAATATAGTTTGGAGCACATGATTTATTTTAAAAATTACTAGGAAAACTGTAATTTATGTTTAGATTTTAAATTTATAAAACACAATAAAGCTTATAAAAAGGATAAAAGAGAATATATTTTTAAATAACTTAATTCATTCAGTATCACTGCTAGTGTTTTATGCTGATTCTTCCCAATGTTATATATGGGAGAGACTGGGAGGAAATATGTACATTACTAAAATTACAAAGGAATTTTGTATAGTACATTTTCTACCTACCATTGCACTCTATATACCATGTACATCTCACAACTATTGCTTTAAATGTCTATATAATATTCTATCATGTTGATGTCTCAACATTTACCTGGCCCTTTGTTTACTCGGTCGTTCCTTTGCCAACCACTGGACTATTTGGGTCCCTGCCCATTTCTCAACTATCATAGCATAGCAAGTTCCATATTAATATCTGAGGCTCTTCTGTGCTGTGTATTATTATTGTGATCCCAAGGCACTGACTGAATGGGAAGACACGGCCCTCATACTGGGTCCTGATGTGTCTCACCAGTAATTTCTGATACTTGTCCCAGCCCACTCTGCGCCCCCATGCTACCTCCAAAAGTGGTACCAAACCCACTGGTTCTGTGTGTGTTGCCCTCCTCTGACTCACTGGAGTGACCCTTTCCTAAAGTCATTTTCTTCTTTTGTGACGTGACTCCCATGGTCTCTGCTCATTGGTCTGAATAACCATTTATCGTTTGCTGCAAAGATGTTTCCTCCCATGCTTTGGTTTGCTTTTCTACATTGTGGTTCTGTGGGTTCGGGGTTGTGTTCAAACCGTGGGTCCCATCAAAGCAGTTCCAGACTATTGTTCTGTCATTTTCCACTTGAATGTGTTGAGGGTCAAATTGCCCTTGTGGATGTCCGTCCAGGCCCTGGCCCGGCAGCCGCTGTCTCCTGTTCACTGATGTGGAATGAGCACATGAGACACAGGGCCACAGGCACCACTTTGCCGGCTCCCCTCCCTTTGATGTTTGAGTTTGCACTCAGATGACTGTTCCGCTTCTGCTGAGGAGCGTGCATGCATGTGCCCAGCTTCCTCTGCCCTTTTATTTTATTTTGGGGAGGAGAGGGCATTGCATTCTGCCTTTGAACTGGAGAGAAGACTCCACACCTCCCTGATGGCAATTCCTAACATGTGAACGTGGCTTTAAAAGTCTCTGGGGGGTTGGAGAACCCTCAGGTCAGCTTCTTGTTCTAATTAACAAAATGTTTTCAGCTTTGCTGAAGACGAATTTACTTAGACTTGTGGTGTACAGCATGCTCCCCTGGAAACCTTTGATTGCACTGGCTGCTGCTCCGTCAGTGTCTGTGGCCCTCCCCAGTGATGCTGCGGCCGTGCTGAGCCGGAGACGCCCCCCACAGGACGCACCTGGTCTTCATGATGACTTTGCAGTGTGTGCAGGGAAGGGAAGGAAGTCATTTTAGTTATTTTATGCTTAAAAGAACTGACTCATCCTCCTGGACAGTTTGCTGGGAAGAGAGATCAAATCCCACATCAAACACCCCCCAAAAAATTTCTGGAGACTTTTTTTATGTTTTTATTGATTTCAAGAGGAAGGGAGAGGGAGACAGGAATAGAAACATTAATGATGAGAGTCATTGATTGGCTGCCTCCTGCCCCCCCCCCCCCCTACTAGGGACTGAGCCTGCAACCCCAGATTGTGTCCTGACCAGGAATCAACCACTGAGCAACACTGGCCTGGCTGGAGACATTTTGATTGTCCTGTTATGAAGGGTGGAGGCCAGGGATGCTGCGCAACATCACACAATGCACAGGACAACCCCCAACAAGGAATTATCTTGCCTAAATGTCAGTAATGCTGAGGTCCAGAAACCTGCGTTAAACCAAAGGCCAAATCTGTACTGGTTGGTTTGAATGTTGGTAATCTGATGGGGCTAGAGCTGATGGCTGTGTGCCTGTCCAATGTTTGAGTACTGGACCTGACCGTCAGATTTTAAGAGTTTTGTTGCGTGTGATTTATTTTTAATATTTTTTTCAATCATAATTGACAGAAAATATTATATTAGTTTAAGGTGTATAACACAGTGGTTAGACATTTATATAACTTGAAAATGATCACCCTGATAAACCTATTACAAACTGACATGATACAGAGTTATTACAATATTATTCCCTGTGCTGTACACAACATCTCTGTGACCATTTTTATAACTAGCAATTTGTACTTCTTAATTCCTTCATCTTTTTCACCCATCTCCCAGCCCTCCTCCTATCCCACAAGACAATCAAAATGTTCTCTGTATCTATGAGTTTGTTTTTTTTAGCTTGTTCATTTATGTTGATTTTTAGATTCCACATATAAGTCAAATCATATGGTATTTGTCTTTCTCTGTCTGACTTATTTCACTCAGCATAATACCCTCTAGGTCAGTGGTTCTCAACCTTCTGGCCCTTTAAATACAGTTCCTCATGTTGTGACCCAACCATAAAATTATTTTCATTGCTACTTCATAACTGTAATGTTGCTACTGTTATTAATCGTAATGTAAATATCTGATACGCAGGATGGTCTTAGGCGACCCCTGTGAAAGGGTCGCTCGACCGCCAAAGGGGTCGTGACCCACAGGTTGAGAACCGCTGCTCTAGGTTCATCCATGTTGTCACAAATGACAAGATTACAGTCTTTTTTATGGTTGAGTAATATTCATTGTATATATACTAGAGGCCCGGTGCACAGATTTGTGCACGGGATTCCTCAGCCTGGCCTGTGCCCTATTACAATCCGGGACCCCTTAGGGGGATGTCAGACTGCCAGTTTTGGGTGATCCCTGCCAAGCCTGCGCAGATTGGGCGAAACCTGCAATCCAACATCCCCTGAGGGATGTAGCAGTGCTGAAGCAGCAGGCAGCTGGGGAGGAGCCCTAGCTGGGGCCAGGCACTGCGCCGCTGCCACTCATCCTGGCCCCGCTGCACCTGCCACTGCTGCTTGGTAGTGCTGCCACAGAGGTGTGAGAGGCTCCTGCTGCCGCAGGTGCACTCACCAACAGCCTGGCTTCTGGCTGAGTGGCGCTCCTGCTGTGGGATCTCACTGACCACCAGGGGGCAGCTCCTCTATTGAGCGTCTGCCCCCTGCTGGTCAGTGCACATCGTAGCAACTGGTCGACTGGTCGTTCTGGTTGTTCCGGCCATTCAGTCATAACGATCACTTAGGCTTTTATATGCATAGATACCACATCTTTTTAATTTTATTTATGTTTATTTTTTATTGAATTTTGGGGTGACTGGTTAATAAAATTATATAGGTTCCAGATGGGCAATTCTATAATACATCATCTGTGTATTGTATTTTGTGTTCACCATCCCAACTCAAGTTTCCTTCCACCACCATTTATCCCCCCTGTACCACATCTTTCTTATCCATTTCTCTATCAATAGGTACTTAGGTTCCTTCTATATCTTGGCTATTGTAAATAATGCTACAACTGAACATAGGGGCGCATATGTCTTTTTGGGTTAGTGTTTTGAGTTTCTTCAGATAAATACCCAGAAGTGGAATTGTTGGGTCATACGGTAGTTCTATATTTAACCTTTTGAGGAACCTCCTTACTGTTTTCCATAGTGATTGCACCAATTTACATTCCCAATAGTGCACAAGGGTTCCCTTCTCTTCCCATCCTCATCAGCACTTACTGGTTTACTAGTGACTAGAGGCCCAATGCACAAAATTCATGCTAGAGTAGGCCTTCCTTCCCCAGCTGCCGGCACGGGCTTCCCTCTGGCACCCAGGACCTTGGCTTCCCTCTGGCCGCTGGCAGGCACCTGGGACCCAGGCTTCCCTCGCAGCCCCAGTTTCATCCGGAAAGACGTCTGGTCTAATTTGCATATTGTGCTTTTATTATTATAGATAGCCATTCTGAAGGTGTTAGGTAGTATGTCATTGTAGTTTTCATTTGCATTTTTCTGATGATTAGTGATGTTGAGCATCTTTTCATGGCTATTGGTTATCTGTATGTCCTCTTTGAAGAAGTATCTATTCAAGTCTTCTGCCCATTTCCTAATTGGATTGTTTGTGTTTTGGGTGTTACATTGTATGAATTCCTTATATATTTTTAATATTAGCCCCTTATCAGATGTATCACTGGTGAATATCTTCTTCCATTTAGTAAGTTATCTTTTCATGTTGGTGATGATTTCCTTTGCTCTGCAAAAATTTTGTAATTCCATTTATTTTTTTCTTTTGTTTTCTTTGCCTGGGGAGACATATGCAAAAAATATTGCTAAGAGCAATGTCAAAGAGTTTACTGCCTTTGTTTTCATCTAGGACATTTTTGTCTAGGAGATTTATGGTTTTGGGTCTTACATTTAAGTTAATACACTTTGAGTTTATAACAAGAAACATGACTATAACGGTGTAAGAAAGAAGTCTATTTTTGCATGTATCTGTCTAATTTTCCCCAAATCACTTTGTTGTTGTTGGTCGTTAATCCTCACCTAAGGATATTTTTCTATTGATTTTTTTAGAGTGGAGGGGAGGGGAAGAACAGAGAGAGAGAGAGAAGCATGGATGTGAGAGAGACACATCAATTGGTTGCCTCCTGCATGTGCCCCACTGGGGTGAGGATAGAGCCTGCAACTGGGGTATGTGCCCTTGCCCGGAATTGAACCTGACACTCTAACCACTGAGCCAAACCAGCTAGGACCCAACATCATTTATTGAAGAGACTGTCTTTACCTCATTGTGTAGATTTGCCTTCTTTGTCATGATTAATTGACCACACAGATGTGGGTTTATTTCTGGGCTCTCTATTCCGCTCCTTTGAGCTACATGTCTGTTTTTATGCCAGTACCATGCTGTTTTCCTTCTTTTTTTTTTCTTTACATTTTTTAAAAATAATTCTTTATTGCTGAAAGTATTACATATGTCCCCGTTTTTCCCCCATTGGCCCCCTCCAGCCCATCCCCCTGCTGCAGGCCTTCAGCACCCTATGGTCTGTGTCCATTGGTTATTCATATATGCATACAAGGTCTTTGGTTGATTACCTTCCAGCCACCCACCCTCCCCTGTCTTCCCTCTGAGATTTCATACTCTTTCCATGCTTCCATGTCTCTGGAACCACTCCGTTCATAAGTTAATTTTGTTACTTAGATTCCACATAAGACTGTGATCATATGATACTTGTCTTTCTCTGGCTTATTTTGCTTAGCATGATACTCTCCAGGTCCCTTCATGCTTTCTCAAAGGGTAAGTGATTCTTCTTTTTTACTGCTGCATAATATTCCATGGTATAAATATACTACAGCTTTTTTAAAGATGGGCACTTGGGCTGTTTCCAGATCTTAACAATTGTAAATTGTGCTGCTATGAACATAGGGTTGCATACATTCTTTTTTTATGTATATATATTTTTATTGATTTCAGACAGGAAGGGAGAGGGAGAGATAGATAGAAACATCAATGATGAGAAAGAATCATTGACCGGCAGCCTCCTGCACGCCCCCCACTGGGGATCAAGCCCACAACACAGGCACGTGCCCTTGACCGGAATCGAACCCGGGGCCCTTCAGTTCACAGGCCGATGCTCTATCCACCGAGCCAAACCAGCCAGGACCATACATTCTTTCTGTTTGGTGATTCGGGTTTCTTAGGATATATTGCTAGAAGTGGGATCACTGGGTCAAATGGCAGTTTCATATTTAATTTTTTGAGGAAACGCCATACTGTTTTCCACAGTAGCTGCACCAGTCTGCATTCCCACCAGCAGTGTAGTAGGGTTCCCTTTTCTCCACATCCTCGCCAGCACTTGTCATTCCTTGATTTGTTGATGATAGCCACTCTGACAGGTGATACCACATTGTCGTCCTAATTTGCATCTCTTTAATCATAAGTGACTTTGAGTTTTGTGTGTTTTTTTTTCATAAGTCTCTTGGCCATCTGTATGTCCTCTTTGGAGAAGTGTCTATTTAGGTCCTTTGCCCATTTTTTATAGATTGTTTGTCTTCCTTTTGTTAAGTTGTATGAGTTCCTTATATATTTTGGATATTAACCCTTTATCAGATGTATCATTGCCAAATATGTTTTCCCATACAGTGGGCTCTCTCTTCATTTTGTTGGTGAGTACCATGCTGTTTCAGTGATTATGACCTTGTATAGTTTGCTATCAGGTAGCATGACATGTCCAACTGTGTTTTTCTTTCTCAAGATTGCTCTGGCCATTCAGGATATTTTGTGGTTCCATATAAATTTTAAGATTATTTCTTCCAGTTCTGTGAATAATGCCATTGGTGTTTTGAATCTGTGGATTGCTTTGGGTAATATGGACATTTTAACAATCTTAATTCTTCTTATCAATGAGTACAGTATATGCCTCCATTTATTTGTATCATCTTCAGTTTTGTTCTCCAGTGTCTTATAGTTTAACTAGAGGCCCAGTGCATGAAATTCGTGCATGCAGGGGTCCCCTCAGCCAGGCCTGCACCCTCTCGCAATCCAGAACATCCCTCTCACAATCCAGGACCCCTGGATCCTAACTGCTCACCTGCCTGCCTGCCTGATCGCCTCTAACTGCTCTGCCTGCCTGCTTCATCACCCCAACCCCTCTACCTGCATGCCTCATCACCCCTAGCCACTCTTCCTGCCTGCCTGCCTGCCTGATGCCCCTAACTGCTTGCCTGCCTGCCTGATCACCCCTAACCACTACTCGCCTGCCTGTCTGATTGCCCCTAACTACTCTGCCTACCTGCCTGATTGCCCCTAACCCCTCTGCCTGCCTGCCTGATCACCCCTAACCACTCGCCTGCCTGCCTGATCACCCCTAACCACTCTGCCTGCCTGCCTGATGCCCCTAACTGCTCTGTCTGCCTCATCACCCCTAACCACTCACCTGCCTGCCTGATGCCCCTAACTGCTTGCCTGCCTGCCTGATCGCCCCTAACCACTCTGCATGCATGCTTGATTGCCCTTAACTGCCTCTGCCTTGGCCCCTGCCACTGCAGCTTTGTCTAGAAGGACGTCCAGAATGACGTCCAGAAGATCATTCAGCTGTCCGGTCTAATTATCATATTAGGCTTTTATTATTATAGATGCTTGATGTTGTCCCAGAGGTCCCATAAACTTTCATTATTTAAAACATTTTTTCTTCTCTTTGTTCTGATTGGGTGTTTTCTGCTACCTGTCTTCCAAACCTCTGATTTAGTCCTCTGTTTTATCTAATGTGCTGTAGCATCATTTCAGTTATCGTATTCTTATTTCTGGTTTCTTTATGTAAATTCTCACTGAGATTATTTACTGCTAAGTTCATTGAGTATCCTTATAACTATGTTAAACTATAACTGATAGATTACTTGCCTCGATTTCATTTAGTTTTTTCTGGAGTTGTGTCCTGTTCTTTCATTTGGGGGATGCTTCTTTGTCTCCTTATTTTGGCTGAGTCCCTGTGTTTGTTTCTTTGTATTAGGCAGAACTGCTACATCTCCCTGTCTTAGCAGAGTGCCCTTATTTAGTAGGCATTCTGTCAGGCTCAATGGTGAGTCTGTCTGATCACCTGAGCCATGTGCTCCAGGGTGGCCTTTGTGTGGGTTTTGTGTATAGTTGAGCCTTGATTGCTATGGGCATGTCTGTGTTGCATTGACCTTCAGGCAGACTGGCTATTCGGGCTGCCCATGACTACAGTGGATGAGTTGTTGTGCAGGGCCCGACCCCGCAGAGTGGGAGTCACTTTATCAGAGCTCTCTGTGCTAGCCAAGTCCACCCTTTGGGTGTGTCCTTTGTGGAGCTGGCTGGGTGGTGCTCTTATGTGGTCTAAAGCTGGCTACCAGGTGTGTTAGTTCTGGAGCTTCTTAAGAGAGGCTCCAGTGCAGGTTAAGGTCAGCCACCACTTGTGCCTGGCTTGGGGCTCTCGGTTGGAACTACAAAGTCACCTGCATTTGGTTGTCACTTGTGCTGGGCTTGGAGGTATTTGGGAGTTGCTATGCGGTCAACCAAGGTCGACTGACAGTAGTGCTCCGATTGAGACCCTTTGGTGGACCTCGTGATGTGAATTGAGGCCAGCCACCAACTGTGCTTGTGGCCTCTTAGCTGAAGCTTTATTCCAGGCCAACACTGGCCACAACTTATGCCAGGCTTGTTTAGACTGGTTGCCTCTTGTGGTGGGTTAAAGCTGCTTAGCAAGAGGTACAGGGCCCCCTAGACCAGCCACTGCTTGGTTGGGGTTTGTGGACCTTTAAGAGATTTTAGGAAAGTCCATGGTCTGAGTCCAGGAAGGTTGCTTTTGTGGAAAGGCCACTGAAAGAGGTTCTGGTGAGTGTGCAAGGTGGGTGGGGTGCGGCCTCAGGGTGTCACCAGGGCGGGGCTAATGGTGTTAACTAGGTTACTGAAGAGCTCAGATTTTGTGCCCACCTGCAGCTGAATGGCAGGAGGACTCAACAACACCGGAGAGAGTTGCCTCAACCCCTGCTCCTCCAGCCCTCGTCCCGAAGCTAGTGAATTCAGTTCTTCCTGTATGTATCTGGTGTTCTTGGAGCTGCTACCGTGCTGGAGCTCAGAGCGAGTGAATATGTGAGCCAGTGAGTCTGTGCTCTGGCCCTTTAAGAGGAATGCTTGGGACTCCAGCAGCTCTCTGTCCCACTCAGCCACAATCTCAAATGGTTTTCACAGCCAGAAGTAATGGGACCTCTCTTCCCAGCACTGGTACCCTGGGGCTGGGTCCTCTCACTCCTCAGGGGCCACCTCTGCAGCTGAGATATCCCTCCGATTCTTAATCATATGTGGGTGTGGGACCAGCCTGTTCCGAATCTCCACCCCTCCTACCAGTCTCAACATGGCTTCTTTTTTAAATCCTTAGTTAGAGGCCTTCTGGTAGCTAGGCTTTAGGAGGTTATCAATGATGGTTTTTCTATAATTTGGTTGTATTTTGATATGGTTGTGGGAGAAGGTGAGCACAGCATTTACCTACCCTGCCATCTTGACTGGAAATCTGTTTGTTTTTTATTGGCACTCTGGCTTGTGTCTGTCTGTCTGTGTTCTGGCGATATTTAGATGTATCCCGACCAGTATCTACCAGACTCCCACATTTAAAAACAGAGGCATTGAGATGGAACACATCATCTGGGGTGCCCATGTCTACAAGCATTTGAACTCCTTTGGAGGAGTCTTGACATAGAAAAGCAGTTTGTTCTCTCCATTCTCAACTAGGACAGGAGGGCTGCAGGGTCCACTTCCCTCATAGGTAAAGGGGTCTTCCTCCTATGACTTGTGGGGGCTGCATTCTTCAAGTCCTCTCTGCAGGAAGTGCCCTCTGCTTCCTGCCCCTTCCAGCAGGGGGCATTGAGGAGGCCTGAGTCTTAGCAGCCCCATCTCCACTAGGGAAATCCAGGACATTCTACAGTTACTCCATTGGGAAGATGCCATGGTTCTAATTTTCATACTAACTGTTTTATTGGTAATTGGCACATTTGATAGAAGGCGTCCCAGGGCGTCCCACTGATTGCAGCGAGTGTGACTTGGCCCTAGGAGTGTCAGGTCTTTGACGTCCTTGGATATGGAGGGGAAAGGGCACAGCTTGCAGATAGAAGCACTTGCACTGGAATCGCTTGTCTAGAGGTGATGCAATGCTTCTGGTGACACCCCGCCCCCCACTCTTAAAGAGAGAGAACTTCTAGTGAGTGGAAGGGGTTTCAGTGTCCGCCCTCCCTAGGGGCTCACCCAGTCCCTTCTCAGCCCCACAGGACTTCGCACTGGGGGTCAGTATTATCTCATTGAATTGAAATCGTTTGGGTGTCATCATCTCTCCTTGAGAGATGTAATGAACCTGTATCTGCTATTCTAAAATATGTCTAAATCTGCTAGTTTTTCCCAAGTCATTTGGGCAGCAAACCTGAGTGACGCTGCGTGCAATCCTTTCTTGCCCACCCTGTGACTGTCCCTCAAATGGGAGGAGGCGACTCCCCTCGAGACAGCGCCAGCCCACACATGCTACACTGTCTGTGGTGCTTAGGGTTCCAGTTCTGGCACATCTGCCACCCCACGAGTTTTGGGATGTGATTATGAACCCACATACACATCCCAGTGTCATGTCAGGGGATAAATAAACTAACCTTCTGGCCCTGTTTCCTCATCTGTCCAGTGGAAATCTTATTTACCTTCCTGCACTTGGAAAGTGTTGAGCACAAGCTGGGCAAAGGGGGTTTGGGGCTGCGGGGTGGGGTGTGATGTGTGTGCCTTTGACTCCATTGGTTTCCTCCAGGCTCAGAATCTGGAGAATGTGGGCTCTGATCTGCATTCACTTCTCTAAAATGCCTCTCAGAGCTGCAGCTGTGTCCACGTGTTCTGCTGTCTGGGTCCTGCGCTAACGGACAGGGTTGCCTTCTACACCACACACCAGCGTGCTATTGGCATTTGTAGGGGATGATGTGAGGGTGGTGGTGGGGTGTCATGAAGGGCAGGTTGCTTACGCAGCAGTCGCCAACCTTTGGACCTCACGGACCACCTCACTGGTGGTCTGTGACCACTGGTTGGCGGCCGCTGGCTTAGAGCATCCCTGCCTCTGCCCTGAGGAGCCAGGACTACCCCCCCCCCCCCACACACACACACACCCCACAGTCAGGAATGTCTATTGACACTCAGGTGTCCCTCCTGAGCCAACTCTTCCTCCTGGGGAGCCACTGCCCCAGATCTATTTGGGTTCAAATTTAGGAGATGTTTGGTTTTATTTTTTAAAACATCATTCAGTCACTTATCCAACATGTTTATCCATTTATAGTCCAGTTTTTTGTTTGTTTTGTGTTGTTGTTTTGTAATCCTCCCTCACCCAAGGATATGTTTATTGATTTTAGACAGAAGGAGAGAGAGAGAGATAGAGAGAGAGAAACATCGATGTGAAAGAGAAACATCGATCTATTGCCTCCCATATATGCCCCAACCAGGGATCGAACCCACAACCTTTTTGTGTACAGGACAATGCTCAACCAACTGAGCCACCTCGGCAGGGCTATTTATGGTCTAGTTTTTAAGTCTAGCTAGAGTTTTTAAAGTGACCCACACATTAAAACAATCAGCATTAATTATTGAAATGAAGGGGTTGGGGTTTTCTTCTTGAGCAGAAAATGTATGGAAAGTGCATCAATCCGAAAACACGGGTGTTTCTGCTGAAGGTCTGGCACCGATTTGTTCTATCTGGCTGGGCGAGCGGTGAATCTGGGGCAGCACTACGTGTGCTGCCTGCCGAGCCCTTGGGCGCCCTTCGGGGACCGGCGGGGTGGGGTGCAGTTAAGCCGATCTTTCCACTTACTGAGCCAGTTGTTGATTTTTTGTTTACCTTTGAGGCTAGGACATTTTCCCCTTAGAAACATACAGTAAGTGCCTTTACCTAATTGGCGATGGGAGGGCAAGCACATCACATGTCTTTGCAGAAGACTGCAGTGGGGAGGCCTGCCCTGGGCTGGGCGGATCAGACAGACAAGGCGGGGGAGCCCTAAGTGACCTGCTGGCGCTGTCTTGTGATTTAGTGTAATACATGGGTTCAGTTCAGAATCCCATTGGCTAAAGGGACTTCTGCAGACTTGGGAAATCATTATCATTGCAGCTCTTCAGATGTGACTCCCGGGAAAGCCTTCCCTCTGAAATACCTGGACAGCTGGGCGCTCAGGGAAGGCGCTGGCGAGTGTCAGAGGCCTCGCCTGCCCCTGTCCTCCCAGCATTGAGGAGAGGCTGGGAACCGTGCCCATCGCTGTCCGCAGCCGCTCCTCTTGGTGTTACAAAGGAGGCGTTCTACCTGTGAGAGAGTCAGAATGTCCTATTGTTGAAGAAGAAGGGCATTGGGACAGCCTCAGGAGCCAGCCGTCTGGCTTTCCCAGGCTGGCTCAGGGTCCCGCTCAGTGAGTGGCTTTCTTACTGGGGCTCTCTGCAGACTGTTTTTCTTTTTCTCCCCCCTCCCTCCTCCCTATCTCCTTCCCTCTCCGTCTCCCCCTCCCTTCCTCCCTCCCTTCCTTGCAAGCTTGAATAACCACATGTAATCCAAGCTGCACTGGGCTGGGACACTGATCACGATGGCCTGACTTACACACTAATAAATCAGTTTTAATTGTCAGTTACTAGATTGGCATCATTTCCCCCTTCCTAACAGAAGCCCTCTCTCTGCCATGGGGCTCATTATTTCTCTTCTGAGATATGATGTGCCACATGCTGTCAGTTTTTATTTTTATTTTTAATCCTCGCCTGAGAATATGTTTTTATTGATTTTAGAGAGAGAGGAAGTGAGAGGGAGAGAGAAAAAGATCCATGTGAGAGAGAAATATCTATTGGCTGCCTCCCATATGCACTCACAATCTGGATATGTTCCCTGACCGAGAACCAAACCCACGACCTTTCAGTATACTATACGGGATGATGCTCCAACCAACCTAGCCACACTGGCCAGGGCTTTGGTCGCAGTTTTTAAAGTGAGAAATGTTATGTTGTGTCCAAACAAAATAACAGCAACACGAAAATCCTCCGCCTTTTCCAAGGAGGGCAGCGCAGGAAGACCTGTCGGCCACCCCTCCCCACGGGGGTAGAGATCTGGTTCCACCTGTGCCTTGGACCCTGTGGGCAGGGATGGGTGCTTATGTTCCCTGAAGGGACCAAGAACAGGTTAGAATGTCAGGGTTGTCTGGGGATTCAACCTGCATCCCCCCCGGCATGCAGGGTTGTCTGGGGACTCAACCTGGTTGTGCATCCTTTTCTCACCCCTCCTGTCACCACCTCCACCTCCCCCAATGATTCCCTGAAGGCCAACCAAGCAAGGTGACCAGAATCGCACATTTCATCTCCTGGAGGGCTTACTGTTTCTGCATTTTAACTTCCTTAAAGGGAAAGCTACTCACCCACGAAATGTCTGTCTAAATATAGTCACAGAGATGCTCCAATGTCCAGTTCACTGTCTCTCTGGTAGCTGAGGGGCGGATGTTTATGCTAAACTCCTCCCGCTCCGCCCCTCCCCTACAGGCACATTCCAAGGTTGGTTGAGTTTCTAATGCATGAAAGGCAGGTGACCTCGGTCCCTGCACTACCTCCCTTTCCACGGGAACCTTGGCTGGTGCACACCTGGAACAGTGAGCAATAATGAGGACAGTGCTAGCTCCCAGCTGGATGCTTCCTGAGGGGCCTGTGACGTGGTCCTCACGCCATCAGCATGGTGCTCTTGACTTCAGACTATATCGAGTGACTGCCAACATTTAGTGTTCAAATCTCAGAGTGGTCATCTCCCTGCCCCCCTCCTCCCCATCCCCCCTGCCTCCGCCTTGGCCCACCTCCCCCGCTGCTATCACCATGGGCTGATTAAATGCTTGACTGTGAGGTGACAGGCTCTCTCTGCTCTAGAGGCTGGGGACTGGCTCCGTCCTGCTGTGGCTTTCAGTTTGTGACTTGCTTGGAATTGTGCATGTTAGCTGTAGCTTCAAGCAATCCAGGAATGCCGGGGGGGATCAATAAGTCATGTCGGTTTATTCCTGGGATTCCACAAGCCCAGGGATTGGGCTGTACAATGACCTGTGGTGTTCTGACATGTTTGAAGATTTTTGAGTTGATTAATCTTGCCAAGGACAAATCCAAAGGCTACACAGACATTTTCCCTGAACTCATGAAATCAATGAGCGTAGTTCCCTGGACCAGAGTGTTCGTGCCTTAGAACCTGGTGGGGTCCGCAGGCTCTGGATGGGGGGAGGGGAAATGCATGATTGGAGGTTCTGCACATGAGTTTCCTGTGGGCAAAGTGAACTCATAATCCCTAAACTTGGAAATCATTGACCTGGAGAACCTTGGCCACCTCGTTTTCAGGCACACCTCGTTGTGCGCAGTGGCATTTACTGCATCTCCCACTTGAGAGTGGTGCAGAGCCCACCCCTCCAATTGCTTGCTCTCAAGTTCTGTAAGTGAAAGGCTGCAATTTACTAAGGAATAAACCAGGGAAACCTTACCCTTAGAGGAAACAAAAATATGTGTTTCCTCAGAAGCAGCAAAACCCCTGGAGAAGTCTCTGAATGCCGGTGAGGACAATATCTAGAAAATACTTGTGGTGGTTGGAGTGTTTGCCATGTAAACAGTGAGTTGTTGCCTGAAGGGTGCAGGGAATCCAACCCGGAGAAAGCACCACAGAGGTGACGAGACGGGGACACCTAGAACAGACGCATCCTGAAAGAAAAAGCCTACTGTGCGTAGCACAAGGCTGCAGTTTCCCTTGGGTCTTCAATTTAACACACACACAGATCTCTTATAAGAGAACTAGAAGCCCAACTCGGCCCCGCCCACCTGCACGTGCCTTTGATGTGCATGCAGCCGGTCTTTGGTCGTTACGGCATCACGACCATTGGGTTTTTATTATATAGATGCCACCCACAGATGGACTAGCTCTTACTGGTTTTAGAGTGGATTTGACAGACGTCTACAAACAAGTCAAATTGAACACAGTGTGGTCAAATGAGTCCACGTAAACCATTCTGTGTTACATCTGGCTAAGGGGCTCTTGGGTTCATCCTGTGAATGAGAACCAACAAGAAAGGTAGTGTTACTTTAGCTCAATATCTAAGCATGGCTTTAAAATTTTTATGGTTTTGTTTTTCTTATGTGAGTCATAGAACTGGCTCTGAAGGCAGTTCTTCCACAGGAGAATTTTAGAAAATGCCTTAGGCTCTGGCAGTATTGGAGCCAGTAGTCAGCCTCTTGAGGAGATCACTAGGAGAGACGTAACCTGGGTGTGTAAAGGGTGGCACATTTGTGTAAAATCAGTCCTTCCTCACTTAGTAACAGCTCCCTCCTAAAAGGCTGCCCCAAACCAAGGTTGGTGGCTATTTTTCAAATGTTATGTGAGTTTAATTCTCTGCCACTTGAAGAATGAGTCATTCCCTATAACTTGGCCCATGTGTGCAGGAAGGCGGGAGCTGGGAATGCAATCATCACGAAATCCTCCTATTTCTTCTGCATCGCTTGCTTTACCGTATGTGTCCCTGCCACACGAAATAATCACTTATGTCTGGAGAACATTTTACTTTCCAAAATATGTGTTATGGTTTGTGAAACTGCTTTCTATGTTCCAACTCTGGAAACAAAGGATCTCTACATGTTTTGATTGAGTCAGGATTTCCGTTCTGAGGCATTAAGGCACCTACTAAAGGGTCAGATTCTATGTGGTGTCTGACGGGGTATTGTAGGAATAATCTGGAAGGTGAATCCGTCAGCGACATCTGTGTCTTCCCTGTAGGCGATGCTGCAGCCGGACGGCTCCCTTGCCTTACCTGTTTAGTTACCTAATGCATGAACGCACAGAAACTGCTGCCGCGGCCATTGGTGTGGGCTGGGAGGTCTCCACTCTCTTCCCTGTCAGAGCCTGTGGTCAGTGTAGTCAGTCGGTTTTCCCTCCTGCTCTGCCCAGGACGGTCTGGTTGAGGCCTGCTGTTCTGGACTAACTAATGGTAATGCTTTTTCTCCTCAGAAGTATGCAGGTTTGGACGATATAACATCATCTCTCTCTGTAGGGCTTGTTTCAGCACAGGGCTGAGCCTCTGAAACTTGGCCCCGGGCCACAGGCCTGCTCACATGCACCTCCCTGCCTCTGGAGCTTCATAGCACTGAGACCAGATCTCAGCTCTGCCCTCAAGTGCAGACTCTCCCTAATGGTCTCCAGCCTCAGAGTGGTATGCTGTGCAGTGTCTCAGTGACAGGCACTGTGTTTGGGAGTGCAGGGGTGCCAGAAACAAGTCAAATGACAACCCTAAAACTAATCTCCCTTTCTCTCTCTCTTTCTCATCTATCTCACCTATTATCTACCTACTAGAGGCCTGGTGCACAGATTTGTGCACCGGTGGGGTCCCTTGGCCTGGCCTGTGGGGATCGGGCCAAAACTGGCTCTCCGACATCCCCCGAGGGGTCCTGGATTGTGAGAGGGGGGTTCTTGGGTGACGCACCCCAGAATAGGGCCCCCTCCTCTCTGGTTCCGGGTGTGTCACCCAAGAACTGCAGCTGCCAAGTCACTGCAGCTCAGCAGCTCCTGTGTTAAGCGTCTGCCCCCTGGTGGTCAGTGCGCATCATAGCTACTGGTTGGACGGTCGAGCAGTTGGACGGTTGCTTAGGCTTTTATAGTATATATATAGATCATCATCTGTCATCTGTTTATTATCTATTCATCCATCATATATCTGTCACCTGGCTATCTGTCCATCATCTATTCATCATTCACATATCAACCATCTATTATCTACCTATTTATCTACTTATCTATCCATCTGTGTATCTATCTATTCATTTGCCTATCTATTGTTAAAATCCTGTGAAATAAGATCCTTGGGGATAACTCAGGAGGAGGAGGGAGCTTGGTTTTGCCTATGGTCCTAGAGCTGGGGGTGCTGTGGGCCTGGTGCAGCCTCTGTCCCTGAGATCGCTCACACACCAGGGAGCAGCTTAAATAGTGGCTTTGATAAGTGCTCCTCTCCCGGAGGGAGCCTGGATCCAGTCACTCTCTTGCTTATCACCCCGCTGTCCTCAGCGACAGCCACACTGGCTCCATACTTTAAATGGAATAGGCTAAAACTGCACGCTGTGAGGCTTACACAGCAGGGAGATGGAAACAGAGAGATGGAAGGGGTCCTTAAAGTGACTGAGGTGTGCTTGGGATAAATTGCATGGCTTCCCCATGCAGACAGTGGGAGGTTGTGGCTGTCTGAACCAGCTGTCCTGGGGTCTGAGGACAGCAGGGCAAGCAGGGGCCAGGGGCCAGGGCCTCAGTGACCGCAACCTGCAGAGACACTCTAAGGCAGTGGTTCTCAACCTTCCTAATGCCGCGACCCTTTAATACAGTTCCTCATGTTGTGGTGACCCCCAATTTCATTGTTACAAATTGAACATAATTAAAGCGTAGTGATTAATAAAAAAAAACAATATGTAATTATATATGTGTTTTCCGATGGTCTTAGGCGACCCCTGTGAAAGGGTCGTTCGACCCCCAAAGGGGTCGCAACCCACAGGTTGAGAACCACTGCTCTAAGGCAAATCTGCTCTCCACTTCTCTTAGTTCTTTGTCATCTCATGTTGGGTTTCCCTCTCCTGTTTGTTGCATATGTGACTCAAACACTAGACTGTGCACATGTGTATTTACATATTAAAATATATTTATGTTATATAGGATATAATATATCATCTATACTAATAATAGCCTAGGTGGTTGTCAATCTCTTAGACACCATTAGGCAACAGGCAAACCTCATATTCCCCACGGTGCCCTGGATGAGGCTGGACCGACATTCCTACTCTTAGAGATTAAATTCAAGGGGCTTCCCCGCTACTGATGACAGTGAGTGACACTTGTGTGGACGGTCTGCAAATGCTGGGCTCCTAGGCACTTACCTTCATTTTTACTGGTATTCACATTTCATGTAGTTTAGGATCAATTAAATACTGCAACAATATTGACCCCATTTTTAAAAGGTTTCATTCTCTCCCCCAGGGCTACCAAGGCATGGTGGATGGCGGCAACAACATCGTGGAAGCGAACTGGGAGAGCGTCTCCAGCATCCTGCAAGTGGTAGGTGCTGGGTTCCATAGTCTGCTTCTCTCTGTAAGTGAGTCCCTCCCTGAGTTTGGAGCCTTTGGTCCTTATACTCCTCTCAGACTTAAAGCATATCAGCGTGCTGCCTGGCGGCAGGAAAGAAGACACTCTTAATGTGTCACTTAAATTTTGTAAAAACACTTCCCATCATGCAAATGGAGGAAATATCCCTGCAATAAAAAATGTATGCATGGTAGCTAGCATTTCTCATGGTACTGGGAGCAGATTTGGGGTTTGTACACCAGATTCGTGTTGAGGCAGCTTTGATTTGTTGGTGCTGTGTGTTTAGTGGTGAATACCTGTGCCTGTTGGGTTTTCTTGATAAAACCCAACATCAGGGTATCACAGCCTGGGAGAGACCCCAGCCAGCGGCTCCGAGAGCCCTGGGTTTGTTTATTTATTTATTTTTAATTTTTATTGATTTCAGAGAGGAAGGGAGAGGGAAAGAAAGTTAGAAATATCAGTGATGAGAGAGAATCATTGATCAGCTGCCTCCTGCATGCCCCACACTGAGGATCAAGCTCGCAACCCAGGCATGTGCCCTGACCATGAATCGAACCACGACCTCCTGGCTCATAGGTCAGTGCTCAGCCTCTGAGCCACGTGGGCCGGGTGGGCCATGAGTTTAGAGGGCAGGCGGCGCCCTGCCCTGGCCTGCTCCAGATGGAGTAGATTTCTTTGGTGTGCCCAAACATGAGGTCATCACCACTTCAGGCAAAGAAACAGCTGCTTACTTTTAATGTAAAAGGCGCCTGCCCAGCTATTTTATGCTTATACTTAATTATACCTAGTACATTTCCAGAACACTGTGTAGCTTAGCAAAGGCCCCACACAGCTGAGGAATGGAGAGCCCACGTGGCGAGAATAAACTCATGAAGCACTACTGTGGGTTTACCTTTGTAGCATATGTATTCATCTGTGGCTCCTGTTGAGTACTCTTTTAAAAATTTATTTTTATTAATTTCAGAGAGGAAGGAAGAGGGAGAGAGAGAGATAGAGACACCAATGATGAGAAGAAATCATTGATTGGCTGCCTCCTGCCTACCCCCCAATGGGGATTGAGCCCGCAACCCAGGCATGTGCCCTGACTGGGAATTAAACTGTGACCTCTTGGTTCATAGGTCAGTGCTCAACCACTGAGCTACACCAGCTGGGCCTTTTATAATAGAAGGAATAAAATGCATATACTGCCTGTGAAGTTGCTAGTGCATGGATAAAATGGGTGAATGGATAAAAAAATTATGGGAAAATATATGAATATTATTAGTCATATAACAGAAGGAACTCCTGCAATATGGGACACAGTGGATGGATCTTGAGGGCATTATGTTAAATCAGTGAGACAGAGAAGGACAAATACTCATTGATATGTAGAATCTAAACTCACAGAAGCAAAGAATAAATTGGTGTTTGTCAGGGGTTGGGGCACAGGGATATGGTAAGATTATGGCCAAAGGGTAGATGAATACATTATAAGATGAATATGTGCTGGCATATCAGTACAGCATGGTGACTGTCCTATATAATAAAAGGCTAATATGCAAATAGACTGAAAGGCAGAATGACCAGTTGCTATGACACACACTGATCACCAGGGGGCAGATGTTCAATGCAGGAGCGGCCCCCTGGTGGTCACGGCTGGTGAGTGCAGCAGTGGTGGTGGAAACCTCTCCCACCTCCACAGCAGTGCTAAGGATGTTCAACTGGGGAGCGGGTCTAAGCCATCAGTCAGACATCCCCCAAGGGCTCACGGACTGTGAGAGGGTGCAGGCCAGGCTGAGGGCCACCCCCCTCCCCGCCCCCCGAGTGCACAAATTTCATGCACTGGGCCTCTAGTAGTGAATAATTCTGTATTGTATACTTGAAATTTGTTAAGACAATAGATCTTAAGTGTTCTTACAGCATACACACAAAAGGTTACTATATGAGGTGAGGGGTGTGTTAATTTATTTGATTGTGGTAGTTATTTCACAGTGTGTACATATATTAAATCATCATGTCACATACTTTAAACAAGTTCACAATGATGTGTTAGACACTTGAAAGTTGCTAAGAGAGTGAATCTTACAAGTTCTCACCACAAAAAAGAAAGGCAGTTATGCAGACTGATAGATGTCTACACCAATCTTGTTGTGGTAATCATTTCACAGTACATGCACAGATCAACTCAGCACATTGTGCACCGTCAGCTGACATCATGTTTGGGATATGATAGCAGGATGTACGTTTTAGTACCCATCACAGAGCCATAAGTCTGCACATACACCTTTACCTATTTCTCCTGGAAAGAGACAGAAGGAATGTTTGGAACCCATCAACACTTAGGTAGAGTGATATTTGCAAAAAATCAGGACAGTGTTGTTTGAATTCCAGACAGAGAGCTGTGTGTGCAGGGAGCATTTCCTTTCTCCTGTTGTGATTGTGCAGAAGACAAGAGATATGGGGTGGCTGTGGGGTGTGTGTGTGTGAGCGCACGCTGGCTCCTTCTCTGCATCTCAGCCAATCCTGGTTTCATCCCTGTGGCCCTGGCTGTATTATCTCCACACCGTCTATCAGCTGCTGACTTAACTTCCAGTTGTTAGAAATCACATGACCCTCTAATTGCTCTTGGTCAGATCAAAATTCAGAAAAGCCCCTTACCTTTGCTCTGTGCCCTGCACCTGCCACCCAGGCGCCCTGTGCTGTGCCAAGTCATAACGCCGGCCCGTCACACTGACAGTTACGCAGGACCACTGCTGATGAGGGAGCTCTGTGAAGTGAAGGTGCACTTGAAGGTTTGCATGCAAATCCCAGTTTTATATGTGCTTCCCGGATACATGTCAGGGAGCCCTGCATTTTTCTAACTGCAGCTAGGAATTCTTCATTTATGAAGCCCCAAGTGGGAAAGCTCACAACTGATCTTTCTGGAAATGGGATGGCCCAGCTTCAGTGTTTGTGTGTGTGTGTGTGTGCGTGTGTGTGCGTGTGTTTTAATATTTAGCCTTTAAGAAGGGTTGAGGCTGGAGATGTGGTTGGAAATAACTCTCTTTGGTGCACAGGTTGCTCTTTTGCTTGTGTGTATGGTGAACTCTGAGTAATGGAGGGGAGCCTGGGGCCTGGGCCTCCGACTCAGCGCTCTCTGACTGAGGCTGATGGCAGCGCTGGGCTGCCTTAGGCTCCGGGTGTTGGGGGAGCTCAGGGTCTGGCTGCCTGACTGCACAGCCTCCGGATGGCTGTCATCACCTTGCAAACTCTTATCTGCATGTTTAGCTGACATTGCTCCTTGTTTCCAGACCCTACTTGGCTCCCCCTGGGCATGGCGCCAATGTCTCTATCCATTGAATTCCAGAAGGAGCTAAAAATGGAGGAACGACAAACTCTCACAGCAGACCGCCTGTGGGAAGCCCCGTTCTGCATCAGCACTCCCATGTGCCGATCTGCCCAGCTTTCTGCGCAGTTGTTAGGAGACAGATTAAATTAACTGGGATTTCATTTCTTTTTCAGGGCGGGACCATTATTGGCAGTGCCCGGTGCAAAGCCTTCCGTACCCGGGAAGGCCGCCTGAAAGCTGCCCACAACCTGGTGCAGCTGGGCATCACCAACCTGTGTGTAATCGGCGGGGACGGCAGCCTCACCGGGGCCAACATCTTCCGGGGGGAGTGGAGCATGCTGCTGGAGGAGCTGGCCCGAGACGGTGAGTTGCTGCGCTGCTCTCCGGGGTTTGCTGCCTGTCCGTCCTCCCTGGCCTGCAGAGAGCTTTGCCTCATACCTGCTGCCTGTCTGACTGTCCCAGAGGTGTTGGTGGTGTCAGACCTTAGTCACCGCCTCAGAATTCAAATTGGACCTCAAATAATAACCATAACTTATTTCCCTGTACCGTGGTAACAGTGTTGTTACATAATTGCAACTTAATACAGAATATGAGCAGGGAGTCTTGTTGCTGGAGGTGGTAGCCACACCAGTTGCCAGTAGCAGGGGCCTCCCCGCACCTCCTGTCCACTGCACTTGGGCGGACGCAGGCTGAGGGTGATACAGAAGAGGAATAGCTGCCCAGGTCCCTGCTTCAGCTGCCCCAGTTTGGACCACTCTGGGTGTCGGCACATCTGCTCACCGTGTCGGAGCGCGAAGTAGACACGACCAACTGGTGGGCTAGTTCCCCAGGGGCCTCTAAGAAATCAATGTAATGGTTATATAATATCCTTAACCACTTAATTCTGTGATTGTGATATTTCCTTATAAAGAGCCATGCTGTTCTCCCTGGCATTCCCAGGCAGAAGTCAGTTTACACACTGACTGCAGCGTGCGACCCCTCCCTTCGAGTTTAGCAGCCCCACGCTCTCACCCACAACAGCTCCCAGCTTGTCCGCGCCTCCCTGTTGTCTGGCATGGATTTCCATGAGGGTATAGGACTAGGTCATGGAGAGTTTAAAAAAAACAAACAAACCAATAGATAGACAACGCATTTCGAGTCGTGGGTTTCTGTCCCCCTGGCCGACCTGTCTCCCAGTGATGGAGCGTGTGGCTGTGTCCTTGCAGGCAAGATCAGCAAGGAGGATGTGCAGAAGTACGGGCACCTCAACATCGTGGGCATGGTGGGCTCCATCGACAACGACTTCTGCGGGACAGACATGACCATCGGCACTGACTCGGCTCTGCACCGCATCATCGAAGTCGTCGATGCCATCATGACGACAGCCCAGAGGTAGACAGAGGTGCCGGTGGGTGGGCAGGTGGCACCGGGCACGCAGCCGGGCCCTCGTACTGGCCCTAGGAGGGTGCACAGAGGGTGTTCTGGTGCAGCTCTTGTCACTTGAGTGTTAGAAATGGTGCGAGAAAATTGTTCAGGTTCACTTTTTATTTTCAGTTCTATGACGTTACTTCCCTCCCTCCCCGATTATAGAAGAAAAGTATGTTCATTGGAGAGAATTTGGAAGACAAAAATCATCATTGTCTTAAGTCCTGCCGTGTTCTCAGGCAGGAATCGCGGGAAGCAAAGGTGTGGGTGCATGTCGCCACAGCCCTTGTTAGAGACGTGGGGAGGCATCCCGTCCCCCATGTTCCTTTTCTAGCCTCACACACCCAGGTGTGGATGAAGCTGTAAAATGTGGAACTGGAAAGGGGCTGCCCGAGCCCCTTTACTCACAAAAGTTTGAAAGACTCTTGCAGTAGCTTTTGCGTCTGTAGAAAACGGGTCCTGTTTTGGAAGCTGGGGCGCCTGCCAAGGCTACAGAGCAGCCTTGCTGTGTGCGTGGCTGACCGCACTTGTCTCCCTGTGTCCCAGCTCTTCCCAGCCGTGGTGAGTGCACGTGTCCTTTCTCTTTTCCAGCCACCAGAGGACCTTCGTTCTCGAGGTTATGGGGCGACACTGCGGGTACGTATGTGCAGACATGATCCGGGTGGAAGGACCTCACACCCCTGGAGAGCCCTGCACCCCGTGCCAATGCCCCGGGAGGGGTTCCCCAGGGCCAGCGCCTCCCGCGCAGGCTCGACGCTCTGTCTGCCCTGCGGCCCCCAAGCTCTGGGTGCCCAGTGGCAGCCTGACTGCATCCTGGTTATTTCCATGCAGGTACCTCGCCTTGGTGAGCGCCTTGGCCTGTGGGGCGGACTGGGTGTTTCTCCCGGAATCCCCGCCGGAAGAGGGCTGGCAGGAGACGATGTGCATCAAGCTGTCAGAGGTAACTCACTCTCTGCTTCCGGGCACTGGCCGTGCCTGTGAGCGTCTTTAGGGTTTTCCGTTTGGGAGGGTTTAGACAGGTGGGAACGGTCGGATTCTAGGGTGAAGCGAAGCTGGGTGCAGGGCAGCGGCAGGTAGTGGCTGTCCGCAAGGGTCTGCGTCCCAGGGCTGCAGAGTGAGGCGGTAGAGAAAAGCGACAACCGTTCCGTTTTCCATGCAAAGCACCGGTTAGCTCTCACGGAGGAGGTGCTGTGAGGTTGCAGCTACTGAAAGGTACCGGCTTTGGGGGGGACACCTGTTTCCTGTTTGATCTCCACCGATCGGTAGGAAGACCTGTGTTCTCACTCTGATCTGAATGTCCCTCCACACTGGCCTGGGCTACGACGCATGTCTCAGCTGGTGTCCCCTCTGTGCGGGGCTTGGGGTGAGGTTGGCACACCGCTCTGAAGCCGACACTATAGATCACTCCTGTAAGGCACATCTCCCTCTATGAGGCACGTGAGGTCTCACGTAAAACACCAGCTTTCAGGGCAGAAACCCCAGTGTGGGGAGTTTCCCACGCTGTTTTTGCAACCCTTACCGCTGGTCTCCAGGTAACGAATGTGAGCCGATGGCACAGGCTCGGTGCAGTTGTGTACAGCAGGCACATCAGCACTGCCCGCACTGGGACACGTGCAGCAACGTCGCTGGCACCTTCAGGGTGGCAGATTCAAAGACAGGAATTCACAGAAAATACCAAATAAACTTTGCTGACCTAAAGCCCTGGGAGGAGCTGCCAGGCACGCTGCACCTTGGCTTGGAAAAGCCGGGCCCCTGTATGAGGTTGGAGCTCTTAGCCGCGACTGCAGGGAGTGTTCAACGTTCCAACACTAGCAAGAAAGCGACAAATGAGCTCATCATTTCTGGGCCTGGCCTGTGCACGTGGTGGTACTTTCCGCCAACCAGCTGGTGCTACACGGCTGGCTGCAGGAGAGGAGGGTGGCCCGCCTGGACGGGTGCGTCTGTGTGCCGCAGAGGATACCTGTGTCATCACCACTGCACGGGACATTGTGGGCATCCTGTCTGGGGAGCGCAGTCAAAGGTCAACCAGCAAAGCCTCCAGCCTGGGGCGCCTGGGTGCCAGAAGCTCTGGTGGCATCACTAAATCTCAACCCCCTGCCCCCTCCTGCACCTACTCACCCAGAGCACCTCTTCTCCCCTCCCCGTGTCCTTAGTGAATGGAGCGTGCGACATTAGCTGACCATTTCTACCTTTTGTCCAGTTCAATATACTGGCCCTGGTTTTGTTAAGAGCATTTAGTCATTAGAGGGTTTTAATGTCTGTTTCCTTAGAACCGGGCCCGGAAGAAAAGGCTGAATATCATCATTGTGTCCGAAGGAGCAATCGACACCCAAAACAAACCGATTACCTCGGAGCAAATCAGGGAGGTGAGTGTGTCCGTCTCCGCACCGCTCCTCCTCCGCCTGCCTGCCTGCAAATGGGAGATGCTGGCACGCTGGCAGGGGGTCTGGCACGATGCATTATTATTCTGAAACGTTTTTTGTTTTTTCTGACAGTAAAAACTATTTTCATAATGACTCAGAGCTTTAGTGGCATGAGCTCACACAGCTCCGGCTTCTGCAGAGCCAGTGCTGCTGGATACTGCTGGGACTATCCCCCAGGGGCCAGAGCTCGCCCAGGAGAGAGGTGGGCATGGAGGGTCCTGCTCTGGGCCCAGCCGCTCGGAGAGCCAGGAGGGTCAGTTCCCAGCAGCGCACCCTGTCTGTCCCCTTCTCTCCTTGGGAGCATCTGCTGAGCGTGTTCTTAGAGAAAGCCGGATGGTGGACAGGAGTCACCGCCTCTCCCTGTCTGCAGAGGGGCCGACACTGCAGTGCTGCTGCCACAGGGCCCCGCCTTGGGTGCTGGCTCGTCAGGCCTGTGACCTGTGACGGGATCGGCCGGGCTCCCCGGTTATGGGGACAACTGGGCACGTTCTGGACATCCCAGGGGGACAGACGGGCTCTGGTTGAAGCTGCCCATCAGGGCAAAGGATATTGTCAACTTGGTTTCTCAGTTTTGCCTTCTCTATTCCTGTGCCAGCTATGCACCTAAATCTTAAAATACTGAGAGTTGGCTGTGAAAGATATCAGCCAACATTTCCTAGTGTCTATGGTGAATGGCCCCCGATGTTAGACTTTGGTCTTTGAGTTTTGGCTAAGAAAGAATTCAGACAGAGAAAGACAAGTATGACATGTTCTCACTCATGTGTGGGATCTAATGGACAAAATAGATCCAGAGACATGGAAGCATAGAACAGCCTGTCAAATCTCAGAGGGAAGGCTGGGGTGGGGGTGGGAGTGGGAGAGATTGACCAGGGAATTTAAATGCATATATTCATAATCCATGGACACAGACAATTGTGTGGTGAAGGCTTGGGGGTGGTGTGCAGGGAAGCCGGAGGGGGTCAATGGGAAAAAAAAGACATCTATAATAATTTTAAAAATTAAAGAAAAACTTGAAAGAAAGAAAGAATTTAGAGCCAAGACTCAAATATAAGCAAGAGTTTATTTAGAAAGTCACAGCAGTAGAAGAGGTGAGCCTGCTGGGCTGTGTGGGCTCAGGAAACAAGTTACAGAGGCAAAAGAAAGGCCTTGGAGCTTAGGAGAAAACAGGCAAAGAAGTCGCACAAGCTGAGGAAGAAGGGAGTGGGGAAAAGGTGTTCAGGCCGTGCTGCTTTCCCGGCCCTGGAGCTGAAGCGCAACTGAGGCCCAGATGTCATCTCTGGCTTGACCCAAACTCTGTCTCTGTGGTCAGCAGACCCAAGGCTTTGTTCCTCAGATTAGTTGATGCGGGTGGTTGTCCTGAGGCTTAGTGCTTTAGGAGTGGCTGTGCAAGGGCTTATCAGGACGTCCCATGAGCCTCTTCTCCCGCCCCCTTGTTCCTCCTCTAAGGGGCTCTAGGACCAGTCCAGCGACCCTATGCTAGGGGAGGAAAGGTTGCCCTGGGGGCGAGTCCCATCCCACAGCTGCCTGCTGCTAGGCAGCCCTGGGTGACCTTCCTTACCTGGCTTGTCATTCCTGCTCTGCTCATGCCTGTCTAACTGCCTGCTATCGCAGGAAGTCATCTGGAAAGTGAGAGCAAAGCCTTTGCTTTCCCACTTAATTGAACTAGAGACTGAACCATGAAACTCACGGAGCGAGCCCAACCCCGTTATGTTTACAGAGGAGTGCGTGAGGCCCAGCGGGTAGTGGCCTGTCCCTGCCTCTCAGCTGTGTGCACAGGGGTCCGGCCTGAGAGGACACCTTCACTTACTGGGTCATGCTTTTCAAAGACACTGCAAATGTCGGGCGATTCAGGAAATGTTGACATTTCTACAAAGTATTAATCATGCTTTCATCACAAGCTGTAGAAATTTCATTTTTTTTTAAAAAAAAATCATGTTATTTATGTTTATTTGCAAGGTAGGAGAAATAAAAATTCTATTTAAAAAATTAAAGCATTATGTAAAAGCATTTTCAGTTAGCCATTAGCCTAAGCATTCCTTCAAGAACCAAACTTTAGGAATTAGAACATGTCTCCAGTAGATCTGAAGAAAGAACAGAAAATTACTTCCTAGCTCCGGCCCGTCTTCTAGTGGGAGCCCATCTGCCCGCACCTGTTCTGTGTCCCCTGATGGAGATATTTCCCGCAGCTGGTGGTGAAGCAGCTGGGATACGACACCCGCGTGACCATCCTCGGACACGTGCAGAGAGGCGGGACGCCCTCGGCCTTTGACAGGATTTTGGTAAGTGAGGGTGGAAGCTGTCCGGCCAGTTCCCAAGGAAAGGGGCATTTCTGGGAGCACCAGAGACGAATAGCTGCTCCCTAGCACCATCTGGCAAAAGCGTCTGCCAGCAGCATGGAGCGGCCTGTCTCCAAGACCCTCCAGGCCTTGTTGTCATTGGGAGACTCAGACCAGAACAGTTCCCAGGCCCCAGTCACCCAGAAGCTAGGAGATCCCACCCACATGGACAGTGGAGGGTGACAGGGACTCCAGGACCAAACCCAGGCTGTGGGAGGTGGCATTCACATGCAGGTTTCTAGAAAAAGAACCAGGGACAGCAGAGCCCAGAGTCCAGGTCCTGGGTTGTTAATCTTCACTGTTCTTTACACCACAGACTCTCCTCTCCCCTCCCCTCCTCTCCCCTCCCCTCCCCTTCCCTCCCCTCCCCTCCCCTCCTCTCCCCTCCCCTCCCATCCTCTCCCCACCAGTTCTGAGTGGAGACTAAATGTCTCCGTTGGAAGTGGGTTAAGCAGGAAGGACTTGGGTACCTAACTGTACTCAGTCCCAGAGAACAGAAAGGCAGCTGAGGCGGTGTTTAGGACACAGTGGGGCTGTCTGAACCACAGGGCACAGGGGCGCATGGATGCCCCTGCCTGGAGCATCGAGGGGTCTCCAGTGAGAACGCTGCCTCGGCGGGTGGTGGGCCTTCTCTGACTCTCATGAATGTCCCTTGCAGGCCAGCCGCATGGGGGTGGAGGCCGTGGTCGCCCTCCTGCAGGCCACGCCAGAGACCCCGGCCTGCGTGGTGTCGCTGAACGGGAACCAGGCTGTGCGCCTGCCCCTGATGGAGTGCGTGCAGATGGTGAGCTGGGGAAGGGGCGTGCAGGCACAACAGGCCTTGTTCCTGGTCTGTGGCTGCCAAGCGCAGGGGAGTTAGTGGCCTTCACCAGGACGTGTGGCGCTGCCCTGTGGGCGTGGCAGCCGGCTCCGTATCACCCAGACTGGTTGCTTGTCTCAATTCTGCGCTCATTTTTACGGGAGGTTAAACTATCAGGAAGATTGTGCTGGGAGGGTCCTTGAGAGTGGCTGGGAGGAATCTGGCGGGGGGGGGGGGGGGGGGCGGGACTGCCCAGGGCCTCCTTAGCCCCTCAGATTTCGGCTGCTCCTTCCATCCTGTTCCCAAGGACGGCGAGTTTGTGGGGTGACCCTGGCCTGGCTAATTCAGGGGGCATTCCTCCAGGGCCAGGCTGTAATTCCCCACCCGAGTCCACGAGGGGAGGTGGCAGTGAGGTGCATCAGAAACTGTTCTTATCTTTCATTTCTCAAAGTCTGTTCATGACTGTGGTCCTACCTAGTCTTTCCCAGCAGCTCTGAACTACATGCGTTTGATAGCATACAGAGGGGTGATTATGGAACGCAGTCACGGGGCTTGTGGGAGGGAATTAAGCTGCGTGTCTGTTTGTTATGTATGTATGTGTCCAAAGGTATTTTTTGTTTAAGCATATGTATGTCTATATGTGTTTGCATGTGTGCCTCTGTGTGTGCATACATATGTATTTTTGTCTTAAGCATGTGTGCCCGGACATGTTTGCATGTGAGTGTGTTCATATGTGTTCATGAGTGTATGTGCATGTGTGTTTGTATGTGGGGATGTTTGTGTGTGTGTACATGTATTTGCGTGCATGTCTGTGAGAGAGTGAGATAATGCGCCTGTCCCTTCAGAGATAAACATGTAGGTACAATCTGGCTTGTCCTCCAAATGACCCTACATTACGGTAAACTAGCCAGATGGCTCACTAAAGCCACAGTGAGCCCTTCATTGGCACCTGCTGTGTGCCAGGTGTTTTCTTAAGAGCCTGGTGTGTTTTATAAAATGATTTTTTAAATTGATTTTCAGAGAAAGAGAGAAACATCAGTGTGAGAGAGAAATATGGATCCAATCCATTGCCTCCGCACATGACCTGCCTGGGGACCGAACCCACACATTTTGGTGTATGGGAGGAGGCTCCAACTGAGCCACAGCAGCCAGGGCAAATCTGGCATGTTTTATAGCCACAGATGACACTAGAGGTAGGGGCTGTTCTCCTTATTGTACAGATGGGGAAACCAAATAAATAACTTACCCGAGATCCTCGGGTTGAAAGTCCTACTTGGGTGTGTCATCTGTACGCCTTTCCCTTTGCCTGCGGAGACCCCATCCGGGTCCCCAGCTCCCAGGTCCTGTTGACTTTCTCCTTCCCAGAATCCACCTGCGAATTTGTCAGGACCTTGTGCGAGAGATGTATTTCCTTCTGCCTCTGCTCTCATAGACCGAAATCCCGAAGATCTCAGGACCTCTGCCTGGGTTGGCCGGCGGCGCCCCCTCATCCTCCTCAATGACGTGGCCTGAGCTAGTGGCCCTGGTGTCTCCCTCACAGCCGGGCGGTGCCAGGCCAGCTGGGCCCACTGTGGATCCGCCCCAGGCTGCTGGCCCGCAGAGGCGGGACGTGAGGGGAACGAGGTGGAGGCACCGAGCTGGGCAACAGGCTGCACCGAGTCCTGACCCTGCTCTCTTCCTCTTTCATCTCTTTCAAGACCCAGGGCGTCCAGAAGGCGATGGATGAGAGGAGATTCAGCAATGCCGTGCAGCTCCGAGGAAGGTGACTCTGAGGGGGACTCTGTCCT
This sequence comes from Myotis nattereri, assembly GCF_964212035.1. NCBI lineage: Eukaryota > Metazoa > Chordata > Mammalia > Chiroptera > Vespertilionidae > Myotis > Myotis nattereri. The sequence continues at coordinate 152,407,187 of NC_138075.1, forward strand.
GGAACGTGTGCTGTTGGCCTGGCCCTTCCTTAGGCCTGGGAAGTTATCCACTCAGAAGGCCCCGCGAGGTGTGCTTGTCCGGTCCCACTGTGAGAAGGCAGGATGAAGATGGCGAGCAGGCGCCATTGCTATTCACCCAGGTTGAGGGCCTGCCTGGGCGAATAGTTAGCAGGGGAAGGTTTCTTTCTTTGTTTATTTTGGGCAGGGGGTCATCGAATGTAATTATATTAAGATAGGAAGTAGCAAGTGGGTAGAGTGTTGGCAAAGAAACCTGAGAAGCACTGGGCGCCTTTGTCCCTTAGCCCGGTTACACGATGTATATGCCCCACATACCGTGTCCCCCGACCCCCTCCCCCCCCAGGGCAGCAGGACCCAGGTACCCCCAAGGGACAGGACAGCATTTGCAGACTGCCTGCTCCCTGCACCACTGTTCTCTGCGCCCTACTTCCCTGCACCTTCTAAATTTGTTTCAACAGAGTCATTCTCTTCTAGGAGCTTTGAGGGCAACCTCAATATCTACAAGCAGCTCGCTATCAAGAAGCCAGACTCCCAGATCACCAAGGTGGGTGATGGCTGCCTGTCAGCTCCCAGGGGTGTTCCTGATGGTTCCTGCTGACCCGGGTCCCCTGCCACCTCCCTGCACTTGGCCGGTCACTCCTGGCACCTGATGCTTGGCAGGGCCCCCTCCCAGGGGTGCATGGAGCAGTGACACAGCTGTGACAGGTGCCGCGTGCCCCCTGTCTTACAGAGTGGCTTCAACGTGGCCGTCATCAACGTGGGCGCACCGGCTGCCGGGATGAACGCGGCCGTGCGCTCAGCTGTGCGGGTTGGCATCTCAGAAGGACACAAGATGTTTGCCATCTACGATGGCTTCGAGGGCTTTGCCAAAGGCCAGGTGGGTCCCTCTGGAGGTGCCCAGTGGAGGGATGTCTTTGATGGGAAAGTCATGGGCAAGTGGGGGACCTCAGGCCCCACCAGGAACACAGCAACTGTGTGTGTGTTTTTAAATATGATTTTATTGACTTTAGAGAGAGAGGGAGAGAGAGAGAAACATCAGTCAGCTGCCTCCCGCACCTGTCCTGACCAGGGGTCAAACCCACAACCTTTCGGTGCACAGGATGGCACTCAACCAACTGAGCCACAGCAGCCAGGGCACAGTACCTGCTCTTTAAGGAGAACTTCTGCTCTAGGGTCCCATCCTAAGGAAGGGTCTTACTACTCCTGTGAGACTGACATGTGCTCGCCCGTGTAGGTCTCACAGTAAATCTGAGATATTGTCCCCATTTTCCTTGTGAGAAAACTGGACAGAGACAGTAACTTGACCGCGGTTGCACTCTCAGCTCGGTGCGTCCTGTCCACAGGGTTAGTTCACCTGGTCACTTGGCGACTGTTTACTGAGTTCTCATGCTGTGGAATTAAGTCTGTGAAGAAAGCAGACAAAACCACTGCTTCCGTGGAGCTTTCATCTTAGGGAGGGAGGTGAAGGTAAGTGAAAATAGACTGTGTAAGTGTAGAGCAGGTGAGGAAGTGCTAGAGGGGCCACACGGAGGGGCTGGGTGAGCCCTGGGGCAGGGGTGGGCATGTCTGCAGCTGGGAGGGGTCTCAGATGAAGGGCTGAGCAGGTGCTGTCCCAGGCAGGCAGGACAGTGCAAAGGCCTGAGGGGCTCAGAGGTGGGAGGGGCTCGTGGGATGCCGCAGGAGAGCAGGTTGGGGTGAGGTGGGGAGGAGACGGGCCAGGTCCTTCGTAGGAATTGTAAAGAGTTTGGCTTTTATCCTGAGAAGACGGGTTTTGAGCAGGGGCCTGGCACGTACAGACTGTGGGGCAGAAGTGGGAAGCGGGAGACTAGTTGCGAGGCTTCCACTGTCACCCAGGCAGGAGGTGTGGGGGGCGTGGTCCAGTCCGGCCACAGTGGTGTCCATGAGACGTCTTCTAGGGTCTTGGGTGCATTTCGAAGGCAGAGCCAGTAGAATTTGGTCCCTAAATATGCACAGGGGTGAAAAAAGGAGGTGAGAATGGGCCTGTTTCTCGCCTGAGTTGCAGCCGATGGACGGGAGGAAATGTAAGAGGCGCTGAGATGTTCAGTGTGTGTCTGGTGGGCATCCCTGGGAGGCGGCCAGTGAGCAGACAGAGGTCCTGGTCCAGGTCTTTAAGAGGCTCGGGCTAAAGATGCGTGTTGGGGACACCGGAATACAGGTGGTGCTTAAAGTAATGGCATGGAGAGGGTGTGAAGGGAAAGGGTTTTGCTGTTGAGAGGAGAGAGGAGAGACCTAGCCCAGGAGATGGGCGTGCGGAGGGAGGGAGGGGGCACACACCCAGCTGGCATCATCTATCCTTCCGGTTTTTAAAAATTTTTCATTAAATAAGATTTTAAAATTTATGTCAATTAAAAAAAACACAATGCTGTTCATTTTTCCTTTAATTCCCAGTGGTAGAATTTGGCCGACTAAAGTGTCATCTATTCTACTGATGGAAATGAAGCTGCGGGGATGTCCCGGGGGCAGGAGGGCTGCCAGCGCCGGTGGCTCTGTGTGACTCCCTCGGCAGCACGATGGACGCCTACAGACAGGCAGCTCGCCCGGAGGTGCCGACCTCTGAGCTGTTTGTAAAACTTGTATCCCCTTCCTTTCTCACTTGAGCCATCTCATTCCCTGTTTGCATCTTAGATCAAAGAAATCGGCTGGTCGGATGTTGGAGGCTGGACCGGACAAGGCGGCTCCATTCTTGGGACAAAACGGTAATTTCCCTCCTTGAGTCGGACCTGCCTTTCGGAGGAAGAAAGGGCCCCATTCTGGAGGAGGAGCTGGGGCCCGTGCTGGGAAGGCTCCGCAGCCTGGCCCCGCCCAGGAGGCCCCAGCGGTTAGGGCGGGGGCTGAGACCCACCCTGGAGAAGAGACCCTGTGCTCCCAAGTCTCTCCTGGGCCCAGGGAGAGGAAGCCGAGGCCGGCAGGAACCCACCTCAGTGGAGGTGATGAGGATGAGGGACATCACTGAGCTGCAGGGACCGTGTGTAGACCACGGTCAGAGCAGGTGGACAGTGGCTTAGGGCCTGGGCACCGAGCTGAGTGGCACCCACACTGGAGGCCAGTCCCAACCTGTTTCTGAATCAGTAAGCCTCCGTTCCTCACCATAGCTGCTGGTAGCATATGCATTTTAACCAGGCACCGTTTGCTTTATGTGCCGTCCTGGCAAAGCTCTGGGTGAGCTGGCAGCCCCTCCTGACGATGCTTCGAGAGCTTTATCTTAGACACTGGGAGGACCCTTGCCGTGACGCGTGCCTGCTGGGTGCCCTGACTGCCCAGGCCTGGATGTGTTTGCCATGCAGCTTCTTCTTAGTCTGCCAACAGCAGGCACGGTGTCCTCCAGGCTGCAAATCGGAACGGCTGGGCCCGTGTTGGGGGGCTCTTGGGAAGAGTCTGTCATTTGTCTGACCTGGCTGTGTGTGAAACAGGTGATAAACGGGAGCGCAAATATGAGTGGGTGTAACTTTAAAGGAGATGAAGTTGGACAAAGTATAAAACTGGAAGTTTCCCTTTAAATGATATTTGTTGTGAATATTTGCAAGTTATTAGGGTTGTTTTTTTCTCATGAGGCTGCAGAATTCTTTTGAGGTGAAGCTCCTGGACAGCTGGGAAGCTTCTCCCTGTTTTCTTTTGAAAATACACTCCCTAGGGACTTGCTCCCTGGCCACCCCGCCATGGGTTGCTCCCCCACGCGGTTGCCCCCCAGCCACAGGGAGGAGGGAGCCAGCTCCCACTGCAGGTGCCTCCCAGTGCCACCCGGAGCCAGGGCAGGTGGCCCTCAGGGTGCTGGTGGTGCTTGGTCCACTCTGTGAGCCTGTCTGGCCTCATCTCTCCTGATCTGTTTTCAGGATCCTCCCCGGGAAGTACTTGGAAGACATTGCTGCACAGATGCGCACCCACAGCATCAACGCGCTGCTCATCATCGGGGGGTTTGAGGTACGTCACCGGCTCCGTTCCCGGTTGGCTCTTCCACCCCTAGGCTTGAGTGGTGGCCCGTGCCAGCTCCACCAAGCTCCCCACCAAACAGGGTCATAGCGCCCAGGCCCAACTGCCACTGGACAACTGTGAGGCAGCGCATAGCAGGTGGTGGGACTCACCCAGCGGGAGGCGACCCTGACTCTGGGAGGGGCCCGTCTGTCCTGTGAGTTCTGGTGCTTTCCAGGTCGACAGGAATGAGTCTCCCCCGAGGCTGCAGTCCATGGCCATCCAGAGAGGAAGGGGGTTATGTGGCCAGCTCATTTGTTTTATCCCATATTGGACTGTAGGCCTTAATTTTTTTTCCTTTTTAAAAAATAGATTTTCATTTATTTCAGAGAGGAAGGGAGATATGATAAGAGAGAATCATTGATCGGCTGCCTCCTGCACACCCCACTTGGGCATGTGCCCTGACCAGGAATTAAATGGTGACCTCCTGGTTCACAGGTCGATGTTCAACCACTGAGCCATGCCAGTCGGCATTTTTTTTTTTTCTATTCAACCAAGATCAGTTCCATGATAAACTTATGGTTTCCGTTCAAGAAAATGCAAGAGTCTTAATTACCAAGACACTTGCCAATGAGAGACTTGGTCTTACGTCTACATGACGACATCCCCTGGGCCCCTTGGTGCTTAAAGAGCTGCTTGTCCCTGTTGTGACCTTCATGTGTTTCCACGTTGACTTCCTAGTGGTCCTCGCGGTGCCCCACTTCTGCCCGCCCCCCAACTGTGCGCTCTTGTCTCACAGGGCTACCTGGGGCTGCTGGAACTGTCAGCCGCCCGGGGCAAGCACGAGGAGTTCTGTGTCCCCATGGTCATGGTTCCCGCCACCGTGTCCAACAACGTGCCGGGGTCTGATTTCAGCATTGGTGCCGACACCGCTCTGAACACCATCACTGACGTAAGTCTGTGTGGCAGCAAAGCCGGTGCCGCGGGCCCTCTCCGAGGGCGCTGACCGAGGTCGCCTGGCCCATTTTTATCTACCAGTGCACTAGAGACGCGAGCCAGGTCGGGGGCGTTGGTTTGTTTCCAGAAAAGTATTTTTTAAAAATCTGACCCTCTCTGATCCAGCTCCCAAAGATGTGTACCACGTCTTTCCCTGGGCTGCGCCAGCACCGTGTCCCTGCGGGACAGCATGGCAGCTCTGGCACTCGGCTGCAGTGCTTTGTAATTTGGACGATCATTCAAATTAGTTTTGTGGGGGTTTTTGGCTGAGCCCCATTTACTTTCAGCCGCTGTCACCTATCTGTGATGAGCCGGGGTCCGATGGCCCTGCTTTGATGTTTGAGGACAGAACCTGAGCGAAATATTTTGTAATTTTATTCACTGACCTGAACCTCCCTTTGGCGTTCATTATTCTTTTACCTGAGCCTGTCAGCATCATTCTTCGCATCGGAGATTGGGGATGTTAAGTTACATCTGTAGAATATTGGTGCTATTTAAGGTTTTGTTTTGTTTTTTGTTTTTGTTGTTTTGTTTTGTTAAATGGCAATAACATAGAAATGTATCCTTATTATTGTATTTGCAAGTCACACTTGGGAAATCCCATGTGAGTTTGCAGATCAGCATCTAACATAGAAAGCTTTTTTTAAAAAAAAAATTCAGTGCCTACATGTTTTCAGTAAATTCTGAAGTTTAGTTTTCCTTCTGAGACCTAGGTCTTGTGAACGATTTTCTACGATTTTTCCCCCCTTAAACCCATGGCATCCGTTTTGTTCCTAGTGCTGGTAAATAAAAAGAAATGCTTTTAAAATAAAATTCTCTGGTAAGTAATGCTTACTGCTTGTCTGAGAGCTTCCTAAACTTTCTGCGATCTTTTTACTAAAAAGCCCCGCCCTGTGTCGCCTGTCCCCGTGCTGGAGGCCCGCGCTGTGTGCGCCCCCAACTGCTTGCTGGCCCTGCTCCTGCTGCCTGTGACTCCCTGCTGCTTCCCCTGCTCCGACTAGTCCTCTCCTCGCAGATCTCCCAGCTGTGAACGCAAGGTCCTGTCTGTCCCCACGTGAACTCCACCTTTGCTTGTAGCGCTCTTTTCCCTGCCTTTGTTGGATTTTGAATCTGATTATGCTGAGCTTGTAGTTGAAGCAACTGGAATTAATTTTTCCTAACTGTTACCTAATCAGAACCCTGGTGGTCGGGGGTGGTGGGGTGTGGGGGGGGGGGTTGGGGGGTGGGATGGGCGGGGTTTGACCAGCGTCTCTGCCGGTCCTGCCAAGGCTGGCCTCTGTTCCTTGTGGTATCTGATACCCACTTTAGGCACCCACACAGGACTCTCCGGCTTTGTAATTCCAGGCTCCTCTGCTACAAAGAATCCCCCCCTGCCCCCAGATTATGAGGAAGTAATACTTACATGTATGTTGTTGAAAATGTGGAACCAGCCGTAGCCGGTTTGGCTCAGAGGATAGTGTCAGTCCGTGGACTGAAGGGTCCCGGTGTCAATTCCAATCACGGGCACATATCTAGGTTGTAGGCTTGATCCCCTGCCTTGATGACGGGCCAGGCCGCCTTTGCCAGGTGAGCCAGGTGGTCTCGGTGGTGCCACGGTTCTGGTTCTGGTTGGTGATCTGGGATGATGGGAAGTCAGGATGCCCGCCTGGTGGGCCCGCTCAGGGTACCCTGGGGCTGTACGGACCAAGGTATGGGCACAGTGTGTAGAAACTGCTGTTTCTTCCAGAGTTCTGTTTTGTTAAAGCCAAAATGAGGTTGAGTCCTCCTCAGGAGGTTTGGACTCAGGCCCAGAATGCCATAGGTGCTCAAGGTGAGAAACCCAGAGGGCCTCGGGTTATCAGCTGCTGTGTCTCTGCATATTGAGTCATCGTCCTCACAGCCATTCTCTCTTGCCAGCACTTAGCTCACAGGTGTGTCGCGGGAACCTGCTCTCAGTGCACTTACCCGTCAGAAAGGGGCCAGGTGTCCGGGCCAGAGCTGTGGCTTCGGGCTTTCCAATGGGTGCTGTCCACCCCAGAGCCAGACACTGTTCAGCCAGAACACAGTGCCGTGTGCTGAGCTCCGTGCAGCCCCTCAGGCCGCGGAGGCAGCCGCAGACACAGCCCTGCTGACAGCCGGAATTGTGAGGGAAGAGATCCAGGCTTGTTTCCCTATAAATCCATCCCGTTTCTTTTCTCGGAGTAGACAGCTCCAGTGTCGGGGTCACTTCATGCCATTGTCACGTGTCTCCCCTCGGACCCTGAGGCAACACAGGGAGGGGAGGGGGGCGCGGAGGTGATGACAGAGCAGCTGTCAGGCAGGTGAGTGACCCCCTCACCTTCCTCTTGGCTCCCTGGACTAAACCCCCGCAGGCCCACCATCCACTCACTCCCAGGCCACAGGTGACTCGTTTCAGAGAACCATGGGACAGCAGGGTCCCGGCCTGCCTCCCACGTGGCGTTCCTGCTGTGCACACTGGCCGCACGAGGGGGATACATAGCGACCATACAAGGGGCTGTTGGCCCACACATGTCCACCAAACGCTGGCTGTGTTGGAGCTCCGTGGACGCGGGGATGGTGGACAGTGGACCTACGTAGTAATGAACTGCTTTGTCCAACACTGGAGGCAGGTGATCCAAATCTCTGCATGTCCCCAAGAACACCTGGCTTTTTCGACATCAGAGCCAAACACTTTCTCCTTGGGGTCCCAGAGCGGCCTGGGGTTCGGGCTCCTCCATGCTGCTTGTGTAAGCACTGCAAAGGGCCATGCGGGGGCGGTCCCCCTGCACAGGGCAGAGGACAGGACATGGCCACGTGGTGGCCACCTCACTGATGGGGGTCATTTGCAGAGTCCTAATGGGCAGGGCCTTGCCCCACTCCCTGCGGAAAGTCCCCAGACTGGCCAGGCCCTAATTGGTTTGCCTCCCCGTGGAGATGCCTAGAAAGGCCAGCTGTTCACCCGCCACTAACCCCAACGCCACTTCGGCCCTGCTTTGCTGCCTCCTGCTTGCGTCCGTGCTGGGCAGTGAGCACCCTGCCAGGGCCAGCACCCCACACCCCCTGCACTGGTGGTCCCCGTGCCGAGGCCTGTGCCCGGCCCGGTCAGGTTGCCCTGCGCCCGCACAGCACTGGCCGCAGTTCTCTCCCCACTGACACGCACGAGGAGCTCGCCCGCCTGCGCATGGCAGGTGAGGCGCCAGCCGCCTGCCGGCCCCCTCACTGCTGCTTCAGGCTTCCCAGAGCTCAATCATGTTCGCGCAGGCACGGGGCAGCCACCAGGAGTTCTGCATCCCCATTTGCATCCTGCCTGCCACCATCAGCAACAGTGTCCCAGGCACAGACCTGAGCCTGGCCTGTGACACTGCCCTGGACTCGCTGGTGGAGGTAAGGACAACCCTGGGGCTGCTTCCCGGATGCCCTCCTCCCCGGGAGCACAGCCGCCGGGATGAACTCAAGTGGAAACTGAGAGGGGAGACCTGGCCAGCCTCCCGAATGAAGGAGCCACATTTATGATCACTCCCTTTTGTTCCATTAGTGGGAGGTTATATCACACTTTCCATGACAAGGCGGTTTTCCCACCTTCATCTCTGTAGATGCTCTGGCACCCCAGTTCCGTCCCTGGAATGATGCCCCTTCCCGAGCTCCAACCCGCCCGGTGCCCATTAGTGTCAGGCCCTGGTCATTGTCAGATGTGCGCGGCTGGTGAGTGGGCACAAGGCCTCTGCTGTGGGCGTGGTCCTCCCCCCACAGGGAGAGGAAAGCGGCCGAGCGGGGCCATGACGGTGACCGCCTGGCAGTGGCACCGGCACCTCCTTCAGACCATCATGTCTTGTGAAAGCTCTGACACTGTTTCAGGGCCCCGCTGAGTGGCACAGCCCCTCTGAGGCCGAATGAGGATGCGGGGAGAGGACAGGAAGGGCTGGCATTAGGCCCACTCCCCGGAGTTTCTTGCTCTCGAACTGATGGGCACATCTGAGCTTCTTGCTCCTTTTCTCACAAAGGTATGGCGGGAGGTGGGCTTGCCTTCCGCCTCCAGCAGTGGGATGGCCTCGATCCCAAGCCAGAGGCTCCAATGAGCCTTGCAGTTGCTGCTTTCAGGTAAAATTCTCTCATAGGCAGACCCTTAGAGCAGCCACTGGCCACCCCTGGAGAAGTCACTGGGTGCTGGTGGCTGCGGGTGCCCCCTTCACGCCTCTGCAGGCACCGTCGGCATCTCCCGCTGCCATCCCACTTCTGCCCTCAGCTGCACCTGCATGTCACCCAGCTTTGCCACCGGTGTGCGCTTTGCGGGGGGAACCCTCCTGGCCCTGGCCAGCCTGGTCTGGACCCCAAGTCCAGCCTACGCTCCTCCTCCTGGGAGCCCAAGTCATGGGAGGCCACCTCCTAGCCCGTTAACGGGACAGGACTGACAAATCCACAGAGTCCTTTCTATCTTGCCCCATTCCAAGTGCCACTTTATCCTTTCACATTCGACTTGCATTTTTATAAGCCCAGTGTGGCGCAACGTTAGCGGCATTGGACCTGTCACGTGGGGTTTTTCCTCCAGTGGGACGGGACTCAAAGATTTCTCTCGGAGAATCGTCTGTCAGCCGCTGGAGGGGGTCAAGGTTCACCAGAGGCCGGAGGGGCTGGTGGAGCTGGTGGGGCGTCCGGGCCAGGCGGGGGCATCTGCCCTCCCTGATTCCTTCCTCTCACCCAGAGCCAGCCCCTCCCCACCACGTGCCACCCCCTCACTTGTCAGGACTGCTTTTAGTAACTGAATGAGACTGGCTGGAATACCGTACTATTTTTAGAAGAAAGGAATTTGGACCCTCAGACACAACCAAGGTGATGCAGAAGGAGGAGTTAGGAACGGCGTGCCTAAGGTGCAAGCAGCAGCGGGGGGTGCTGGCCAGCGGCCACTGCTGACGCTGTGGCTCACAGAGAGCGGGGTCTTGCTCACGGCCAGGGCCACTAGGGCGCCTGACCTTTGTGGGTTGGTGCAGAGATGCACATGTTCCTACTGGCCTCACAGGGGAGCCGCTTTGTGGGCATGTTCTTCTGCCAGTCAGTGGCTGTAACCTGCTCCCAGCATCGGGGACAAGGATCTCCGCCTTAGGAGGCCTGCTGGGGGACCCCGCGACTCTGCAGCTCGGGGGGGGGGGGGGGCAGAACCTGGGCATCCGCCCATGTGGGCAGCCCTGTTCCATCCCAGCCCCCAGGATTCTTCTGAGACAGACTGTGCAGGGCAGTGTAAGTGCTGGGTGCTGCCTCAGAGCCCAGCACCGTGCAAGCACCCTCGGGTTCCGCCCTGGCCCTGGCCCTGGCCCTGCAGCAGGCGGGCCTTCAGGGGCCTGTCTGGTCCATCCCCCACCTGCGTCAGACAAGAATTGCCCTCAATGCTCTCTCCTCCTCCCATCACAGCTCCTAGAGATTACAAAGCATGTGCTGCCTCTGGAATAATTAGTTACTGTAATTAATTATTAGGGGAAGGTGAGGTTCCACCCAAGGAACTGACAGCCTAGTTAGGAGTGACAGCAACTGGCCCCGTGTGTGGAAATCAGAATGCTCTCACAGGTGACGCAAAGTACTCACGTGAAAATGTCCGAGTCGATATACTTTTGTGTACAAACCTCCTATTCTTGTCCCCAAAGATTCGTGACACCTGTCTCAGACCCACCACCCCCCAGCCCCCTGTGATTTCCCTGAAGATGCAGGATGGTTTAGTCCCAGGAGTCCGTGCCACAGCCTTCACTGGCTGATGGAAGGGTGGGATGCTTTGATTCCAGTCACTGCCAGATATGGACGGAGCCCCAATTGTGTCCCAGGCATATGAGCCCAGCCTGTGACCAGTGAGGGAGACAGCCCAGGTCAAATGATTATACAGAAGGTGCAGGAGGTGGGCTGAGGCGGGGTTTGTGAAGAAAGGCATGAGTCGGGGGAGCCTGCCTGGGAGCCGTCTCGTCCTGGCGGTCAGGCGGTTTTCCTGAGGGATGACACTCACGTCTGGGTCACGTTGACAAGGCAGGGAGGGGCTAACGCTGGCTCCTTTGCTCCCAGATGACCGAGAGGATTTCACTGGGCTGAGGCCAAGGTGTTGGCAGGCGTGCACCCTCCGTCGGCTCTGAGAGAACCTGTTCTGCTCTCCTGGCTCCTAGAGCTGCCCTTGTTGCGAGCGTGGCCTGTGATCCCTTCTCATTCGCGAGGCCTGCAGGCAGCATCTTGCTTCAGTGTGACCTGAACTGTCCCTGGTCAGCCCTCCCTCTGCGTACCTGGGGGCCATTATCCAGCCCACCACGGGCAGAGTGTGTGAGGGCCCCGGAGCAGGACAGCGCTGGAGTGGGCTGCCCTGGGGGGTCCGTAGGAAGGCTTTGAAATACTCGAGGAAGAAGGTGATGTGACTCAATGCTGGGGAAGGCAAGGGTTGCATCGGAGCGTTTCATAGACGGAACTGGTTAGAGGCTTGATAGGCTTGAGAAGAGAGGACAGCAGCCTGGTGGCAGCGTGTGGGTTTCTCTGTGTCCTGAAGAGGGTGATGGCTGACATTTCCTTAGGAGCCCTGCCATCCGTGTGTCTGGAAGATTCGTGGGGCCTTTGTCTAAGAGCCACCGTCCACCTCAGTAGAGGTGCCCTGGCGTAGGTTGAGGGTGATCAAACCCAAAGGTAATGGGGGGAGAGGAGGCTTCTATTTATTTATTTTAATTTTTTTATTGATTTTTAAAGAGAGAGGGACAGAGAGAGAAATATTGATGAGAGAGAAACATCATCGATTGGCTGCCTCCTGCACGTCCCCTACCGGGGATCAAGCCCGCAATCGGGGCATGTGCCCTGACTGGGAATTGAACCAGCGACCTTTTGGTTCATGGGTCGACCTCAACCACTGAACCACACTGGCCGGGCTTGGGGAGCCTTTTAGAAGAAAACCAAATAGAACTTCCTAGTGACTGAGGTCAAGACCGAGGCCGGCCGTCTCTGCCCCTGTGTGGCAGACACTCAGGACCTGCCGGGCTCTTGGCCGCTCCCGTCCCAGCACCGGCCGGCCACGTGCTGGAATGACCCGTCCTTCTCTGTGTCCAGACGTGCGACCGCATCAAGCAGTCCGCCAGCGGGACTAAGCGCCGCGTGTTCATCATTGAGACCATGGGCGGCTACTGCGGCTACCTGGCTAACATGGGGGCCCTGGCGGCCGGTGCGGACGCCGCCTACATCTTCGAGGAGCCCTTCGACATCCGAGACCTGCAGGTATGTGGTGTGCTTGTCTCCGAGTCCTTCAGTGCTGCCTTTGTTGTTGTTGTTTTTATTTATTTATTTTTTTATTGATTTCAGAGAGGATGGGAGAGGGAGAGAGAGATAGAAACATCAGTGATGAGAGGGAATCATTGATCGGCTGCCTCCTGTACGCCCCACACTGGGTATCAAGCCCACAACCTAGGCATGTGCCTTGACCAGGAATCAATCCTTGACCAGGAATCAATTCTGGTTCACAGATTGGTGCTCAACCACTGAGCCACTCCCCAACCCTGTTGTTTAGATGGTGCGATACACCAGGTCATAGGCACTTACAGTGACCTATCCCCCGCCCCAATCCAGGTTGTGTGCAGATGCACTGACTCTGTGCTAGAGCTCTATGGGCAGTGACAGCGTGAGCTCATGGGTCAGGCGGCTTCCACTCACTCACGATTGCGCAGTTCCCTCCACTGAGCAGCCACTGTTTCTGTAGCCATTTGACAAGGGCAGCTAGTGCTTCCCAGGATGAGCACTGGGCTCCCGAGGCTGCCGGTGCCTGTGGTCCAAGTGTGGGAAGGTCGCAGTGCTTAACCCCCTTCCTGGAGCCCAGTGGCCACAGGACAAGCAGCTCTGTCCACTGAAATGTGGGATTTAATGAGAGAACGCGTGGCACCTCCTGCCCTGTGTGGGACACAGCAGTGGACTTAATGCACTTGGTGGGCACTGCCAACTATAAACAAAATGGGAACCAGACTTACCTCCTGCCCTTCCCTGCAGCTCACTTCCTTGTTTTTTTCATTAACCGATTTTATTTTAGAGCAGTTTTCGGTTCACATTAGAGATTGCCCATATATACACAGGGCAGCCTGCTCACCCAGCACCCCTGCCAGAGTAGGACTGATGATGGAGTTGAGAGACCCACACTGACATGCCATCAGCATCCCACAGTCCCAGTAGGGTTGTCATGAGGGCTCACTCGGGTGTCCCTGCTGCTTTTAAATGTCACATCACGATGGCTATTCTTCCAAATGGATATGGGTCTCCCAGGGCTCCCAGCTTTCAGTGGAGGCTAGTGGGGCAAGCACAAGTTAGTTTGGTCGCTCAGCCCAGGCATGGGTTGGAGGTCAGCCTGTTCAGGACAGACATCGATCAGTAAACACAACTGAAATACACAAAAGCACAAATAAAACAACTTTGTAAAAGCTATGATTTTGTTACTTTTGTACCGAATAAATCAAGTAGAGAGATACTTGATGTTTTTACTTATCTGTGATTTTTTTTTTAAATCTTGACCTATGAATTTCTCTTCAACATTGAATTAAACATTTACACTTCACACACCTGCCTAAAGATCGTGCCTCACCATCCCATGCCATCGCTCTCGGCATGAAGTAGGTGCTAACAAATGTAGTGATGAATGGGATTTGCTTGTATGTATATATCTCATTTTTTGCATATTTTTCTCTCTCAAGATACAGTATTCCTTTCCTTAGGGAATTTGTGCACAAGTTTGAGTGTAGAAAAATTTCTCTTGGCCTGGAAATGCTCGCTAGGCAACCATATGTATGAGATTCTATATAAAGTGAGGTGACAGGTATTTTCCCCCAAGATAAAAAATATTGTCATGAAAATAGGTAAGAAGCAATAAAATAAATTTATAAGCTTAGTCAAGGACACAGAATACATGGATTAAGGTTTTAGGATGGAAACCTATTTTGGAAAGTGTTTCCCATGGAAGCTGAGCTCTACCCCCTACTTATGCCCAATAACATGACCTTGTTTGTAATCTTCACCGCAGGGCTTGTCACTACCTGATGTATTTTCCGAGATCAGACGAGATCGGGCGTGTTCAGGGTGGTATGGCCGTAGACTACCTGTTGTATTTTCTGTTGTGCTCGCCACCAAAATGTCAGCTCAGAGCAGTTGCTACGTTCAGCAGTTAGGGTTGCACGGTGCCTGGCACACAGTAGGTTGCTTAGTAGGTTTCCCGTGTGACTAACGTAGCATTCTTTCCCAGTCCAATGTGGAGCACCTGACAGAGAAGATGAAGACCTGCATTCAGAGGGGCCTTGTGATCAGGTAACAGATCTCAGTTCTCATCTAAGACCTGGCTTCTCAGAAATCACCCACTTTGCGATCTAAAATGGGTGGGTTGGGGGGGGGGGGCGGGCCCTGCTTCTCCACCACCATTCTGGGTCCTGCTGGGAGGACGCAGCGGAGATGCTGGGCTTGTGCGAAAAACTTGCATATACTCAAATGAGTGGAGGGTAATCTTTAAAAATTCATTTTTGCTTTGTAATTACTTAAACTACACCGCTGATATTTATAAAGAGAAGAAAATGTGTGCAGTCGTGCACGGGATCAGGACTGAGGCGGCTGTAACATCCTCTCAGTGACCGCGGGGCAGGCGCCCCCCCAGCCCTGAGCCCGTGCTTCCTGTTTCAGAAACGAGAACTGCAACGAGAACTACACCACCGACTTCATCTACCAGCTCTACTCCGAGGAGGGCAAAGGGGTGTTCGACTGTAGGAAGAACGTGCTGGGCCACATGCAGCAGGTAGGGCCGGCACCCCATCCCTCACGAGTGGCCCCAGTCCCGCAAATCAGAAAGGAGAGCTGTTAGTCATGTGACTTCCTTTTAGATGGATGATTAAAAACATCTGAACTATGTTCCAGTCCCAGTTAGAAGTCATACCAGATATCACCAGCTTTAGGAATTCCGTTGTGAAATTTGGGTAGATGGTCATCTTAAGGAAATGGTCAACTTTCATATAGGAATATCAATTAACTGGAAAACCTTATTCAAAGTATCTCATTCAATATTGGGCAAAAATAAGCATCCAAATAGGAACATCAGACTAGTGATACTTATTTGAGATTTGCACGGAATCAGAGCGAGGTGGAAAGAACCCCGGGCGCGCTCTGTAAGTGCCCCGGATGACAAGCAGGGTGGGTTGGAAGCACAGGCCCCGCCTCTGGACCGCACGCCTGTCTTGTCCCATCACCACTGACCCCTCCTGTGTCCTAGGAACTTCTAACTTTGGGCCCATTGTTCACATCCCTGGGTCCCCGAATCTCCTGAATCTATGACGCAATGCTAGGCAGGCGTGTATTTTGTGAAAGGAAACTGGGACCCCCTTCCCCATCCCAAAATAAGGTTAAGGAATCCTGAAAGAATATTGAAAATGATGCCGACCCGAAGGTGACGAAAGCGCTGTGGTACTTGCCTCACAGGCTCAGCCTCGTGGGCAGCAGTCACGGGCTTGCTTTTGTCTGGTCCCAACTATGCACAAGGAGGTAAAATTTAACAAAACAAACCTTCAAAGCCCGTATTTACAAACGTGATGTGAACTTTGTTGAAGAGTCATTTATTTTATTTCTACTTCATTTTTTAAAGTAAACAGCCAGGAAGGTGTGGTTGTTTAATGAACATGTAACTAACCACCCACAGGGAGGAGCGCCTTCCCCATTTGACAGAAACTTTGGAACCAAAATCTCCGCCCGGGCCATGCAGTGGATCACGGGGAAGCTGAAGGAAGCGCAAGGAAAAGGTGCCGAGGGCGGGGTGGCCTGTGCACATGACGCTTTCACTCTTACCAGATTCTATGGTGGCTAGATACGACATTCAAGGTTATGATCAGGTGTGAATGTGACGGATACGAAATGCTTTATTCCCGCTGGTTAGAGATGCGAGGCATCGGTCAACAGTGACACTCTTCTTAGTAAAACTGCTGTTCACGTGTGGGCTCCGCTGCAGGAGCCTATGATGTGATCTCTCCTTGTTTTCTCCCTTCGCCACCTGGACCACTTTGGACTGGCCCTGAAGATACTTTCAGATTTTCTCCTTGACTCATTCACGACTCCTTTTTAGAGCAGGCAGGGAAGGAGCAGAGGTATCCAGACTGTTTTCCCGTCCACCTAAGTGTGTGCTGCTCCCTTACTCCACCCTCCCCGCCCGTCAGCACAACCGCGGATGTGTAACCATCCCGCCACTTCCTTCAGACTTCACTGTCTGATCAAACCTTCCAGGGTGTTATTAGTCCCACTTTGAGTAGAGAATGCCTTCAATACTTTGGGACTACAAATTCTTAGTAACATTTAACTGAAGTCATTCATTCTTCCTGCTCTTTATTGCTTGCTCTTGGATACTCTGTTCACGACATACTTTTCAATCATGAAAGGATCTTACACACTTTTTGCATCATATGGCATGGTCATTTAAGTCTTAAATGCATTTCCTAGTGTTAAGCCCACTTTGCCTTCCTGGGGAACAACCCCCCAACCCCAGCTGGTCTGGGTTTTTGCTTCGGCCATTTCCTGCTCATCCTGTCCATCAGGTGCTAGGTCAGGCTTGTCCTAACTTTCTCAGTCGGGGGGTTCCTCCCAGAAATGATTTGTAAGATGTTTTCATTTTTCGATGTTAATAAACTCCAGACGCCTCCATCAACGCTTCTGTCGCTTTCTCTGTTTCTTTACTGTTTATAGAACTATCTGTGTTTTTTTGTCTGCTCATTTTTGTCGGTCTTTTTTTCATGTTTGTTTCTTGCATCCCTTTTGTAAGTTACGTTCTCTAGGAACTTTTCAAGTTCATCTAAATTTTCAAAAACGTTGCCATGAAGATTTTCATCATGTCCTCTTTTGTTTTTGATGCTTGTAGCCCTTCTGGTCCCATCACTGCAGGATTAGTTATTGTGCTGGTACCTGTAATTCCCGCCCCTACGTTTTCTTGACCAGTCTTCCCAGATCTGTGTGTTTGAGTGCATTTCCAGTGTTTGACTTACGCAAACACAGCGATGTAAAGTTTCAAACTAAATTCAGTCTTCAAAGAACTGGCTTTGATTTTTTTTTCTACTAATGTTTTTTACATTAACTTCTACTTTTATATTTCATCCCATAAAAATAAACCTGGATTTATTTTCTTCTTTTCACTGTCATCTAAGGAAGCTTACCTCACTAATTCCCAGCCGCTCACAGTACGTGCAGTCATGAGTGTACTTTCTTACTAGCATGGACCTGAACTCCTGCTGCAGTTTAAGCCCATCTTCCCAGCCCAGTACTTGGTGAGCTATGCATTCACCCCTTACTCCCCATGGGGTGTCTCACTGCCAAGCACAGCGAACAGCTCATCTCAGGGCTAATGTGGAGCGAGGGTGCCCCATCATCTCTGCCTCTTTCCCCGAATCTTAACGGGGACTCACAGGGTGTTCTCCGCCCACCTCGTCACAGCCGCAGGGATCCTGGGAGGCTGGCTTCTGCCCAGGGAGGATGTGAGAAGTCCCAATTCTTCAATCTCCTCACAGGATTCTGCTCCCTCCCGTCAGCAAACCTTCTCTGGCCACTTTGCTGGCCTCACTGGCCATTTCACCTGACCTTTCCACACAACCAAGCAGCCATTCTCAGGTCACTTTCTGTCCTTTATAGGAAGAAAGTTTGTAAACGATGATTCCGTCTGTGTGCTGGGAATATGCCAAAGAAACCTTCTTTTCCAGCCTGTGGCAGAGCTGAAGGAGAAGACAGACTTTGAGTAAGTAAACCTTACTGCAGGTAGAAGGAATGGGGACAAGAGTCAAGGACAGAGGGACGCCACTGTCACAGTCCCTGTTCTCATCCCTGCCCCTCTCATCCGCAGGCACAGAATTCCCAAAGAGCAGTGGTGGCTGAAGCTGCGGCCCCTCATGAAGATCCTGGCGAAGTACAAGGCCAGCTATGAGGTCTCTGACATGAGCCAGTTGGAGCACGTTCACACCGGCCCCGAGGAGCCTGCAGCCATCTAGGCGCCACTGCCCGCCAGCGATTCCTCGGACTTCCTGTTTACCGCCCATTTTTGTAACACGTATGTTATTTATCAGCACTTTATGTGAGTACTGTGGACGTTAATCCCCAATCACACAGCACCACGCTGTACCCTTCACATCCCCATTGGATCCTAAGCCTCCAGTGAGTTGTCTGCTGTGTCACACACTGTCTCCTGCTTTACCATGTGCATTCCCAGTGGAATTAAACATTTGGCTAAAACTCAGACCATGGTACTAAGTGCCTTCCATTTTTTTCAGTAGGCATTTAAACCTCAATCTGGGGGCAGCTACCAAAGGTTCGCAGGCAGTTTCTTGGGCAGGTGCTAGTCATGTATTTTTATAGGGATCAGTGAAGTGGGCTGCACGAAGCAGTCACAAAGGGAAAGGCAATGCTGTGACACACAGACCTGGGACATGGCAGGTGTGCAGAGAAGGCCCAGACCAGGACCCCAGGGGAGGTGACCAACTCCAGCCACACGGGCTCCTTTAAAAACACCATGAACACGTGCGTCGGGAAGGTGAGCTTCCACACTCGACCTCAGTCCTTCCGGTGCACTGAGGAGGGTAAGACATGTCACCTAGCGTCTGGAGGGAAAAGCATTTCTGCCTCTTCTCCAGCCTCTGCTCTCGTCTGGGGTGAGAGGAACCAGTTTGTCCACCAGCTGTGGGGGAAGGAGTCGTGCACAGCAGAGAAGGCGGATGATGAGAAATACGGGAAGACCACGCAAAAGGGCCAGTGTCCCAATAAAGCGAGTCACACAAATTCTGGGCTTCCCAGTGCACGTAAAAGTTATGTTTACACTACACTGTAGTCTACTAGGTGTGCGAGAGCAGTATGTCTAACTAAATGTACAGACCTTAACTAAAAAATACTTGATTGCTTAAAAATGCTAAGGATCATCCCAGCCTGCTGGAAAGGGTGTGAACAGCCCTACTGGGCGCAGTGGCCACTGAACTCGTCTGTGGAACGCGCAGCGCAGCACCTGCGCAACACAGAAGGCGCTCTGCCGGTGGCCGAGTTTAGGACGTGAGGATAAAATGAGTTCACTTTCTGTCTGAAAAAAGTAAAGTGAGCAACAGATGAGACAGAGCCCTTCAGTAAAGACAAAATGGGAACAAGTTAATGCTTATTAACACCAAACACACCAGTTCTCGAAAGGGATCTCATCAGGCTGCCTTGCTGAGGGTGTGTCTGTCCAGAATTTCCCCCAGGTCCTTGGTGTGACCACACTTTTTTATAAACGATGTTGGCATACCTTTGTTCACTTATTCATTTCACTCATTTTTTTATTAGAGGTCCTAAGAACTACTTAGCAAAATGTCATTTAAAATGACTAAAGCACAGGTAGGTCAGAGTTGCCTTTTATTTTAAGTATTTAAATAAATGTTCTATCATTATCAAAGTCTTACAACAGTTGTGCATCTCTGGCATTTAATACATGATTATTTCCATTTCTTCATGATCACCCACTTCTTTAAGACAGAAGAGTTTGGGGATGACCTGACAGGCAAGTACATACATACCTTTGGCAACATTTTAAGATTAATAAATGAGGAAGATATTTGGGAAAAACCTTCCAAATTAAACTTGGCTTGGCTTGCTTCTCTGGGGCCTGTGAGCCATGTTAGCCACGTCCCGAGCACAGCCACAGCTCCTTGTCATCTGATGATCCAGGAAGGGTCCTTGGCGATCTTCGTGTTCTCTGGTCCCAGCAGAGCCAGCCCGTGGGTGCTCCTCCCGACACCGAGGTACCTGAAAAGGCGGGGGTCAGGACTGTTTCCACATCAGCCGCCCACAGGTTCACACTTCAGGCCACGTGACCGTACTCACTTGTTGCTCACGTCAATGAGACCTTCGCGGTGGACAGCAAAGAGCTGTTCCCTGTGCGCTTGCTTCAGCTCATCTGAGAGGCCGTATAGGAAGTGGTCCAGCCCTGAAGGAACACAGGTGACTGGGGAAGCTGGCAGGGACAGCCTGTGGCAGCTGACCGTTCCACAGACCCTGCTCCTAGGTGGCTGACCCTGACCCAGGCCCCTTTGGGGAAGAGGATGGAGATGAGTGAGGGCCGAGTCAGGATGGTCTCTGCCCCTGCCCAGGGCACTGGCAGTCACTGAAGCTCTGAGATGGTGAAATGCGACCCCTTTCAAGCAGCCAACCGAGATGCTCATTCTCAAGGTGGACACTGGTGTGTCACAAAGAGGCGGCGGCGGGGGGTGAGGTGAGATGGGTACACATCTCGGGAACTCAGCCTGGAGTTGTCTGGTCGCACCATCCATCCAGGTGCTGGTGTTTTCTACTCCACGTACCTTTGTCCGAAGGAGCCACAGGAGCGTCCACAGCAGAGAACACGGAGAGCTTGGCCTCGTCAATGTCCTGCTGTGAGAACTTCCCAGACTTGGCCCAGTCCACAGCCTTCGCAAAAGACTGGAGTGTTTCTGTGGAACGTGGATCCCTGGGAGAGCCGTAGAGTTAGTTACTCACATTTACCACAAAAAAAATAAGCAATAATCACATGCTGACTTCACAGCTTCAACACTTTACAGCTATTAACTTTATGCTTAGTCCAAAAATCAACACTCTGGAAATTTAAACCTGGCCACAGGCCATCTGACCCTCTCCCTGCCCTTGAAGATGGGGTCTGTTCACCCAGCCTCACACCAGGTTACTAAATGCACCCACTGCGACTTCCTTGGGAGGAAATGTCGGACTGAATGAAAGACTCATGGAAAAACGCTAAGAAAGGTTAAATGAAAACGCTCTTTCCAAAGGACACACTCAGAATAGTTGAATAATCACCCAATCTGGGCCGATCCTGGAGCCTCGGCACCGTCTCGGTGGGAAGGGCTGCAGAGGCCTTTGCCCAAAACTACGGACTACAGGGGCCAGGAGACAGGGGGCCTTAGGTGGTGGTTTCTGTGCTGCAGCTCCCAGCCCAGCCACTAGGAAATGTTCAGAAGTTGCAGCAGTTGGGGGTAAAGAGTAGTGCCTCAGAGGCACACAGAGTCTTTTCCCTAGAATATTCAGGCAGAGAAAGTTAAATGGGCAAAAGCAGTCAGGGGAGCCAGGAGCCCAGCCTCTACAATTCCATCAGCCAGAACACTGCTCAGGTCACCTTCTACTGAAATATGCTTGTCGCCAAAGTGCCAGGATTCACTTAAGGCACAAAGTTTCCTGTTCCCTCTTGCTGTCCCTAAAACCGAAAGGACAGTGCTGGGTGTGGTTAAGTGCCGAAGAGGTGGGGAAAGTGGGAGCAATTGTTTCTAACGCTCACCCCAATGTCTGAGGTATGATATTGATGATTTTGAGCCAGTGACTGTCAGTGACATGACATTGTGTCCACATGTATGAGATGGTCAGAGAAAAGCTCACCTATATGAATAAAAGGTGAATATTCCATTATGACTGAGTTTAGCGCCTCCACCGTAGGCACCACCTTTTTCTCGAATTTCTGTGTGCAAGAATTTTGCAGTCATCAAACGTGCCAGGATCTTCAGACTGAAATAAATGATTAAGAATGCAAATTAAAAACATGGCTGGCAAGGAAGTAATTTTTAAAAATGTCAGGTGTATAATTAGGTGAAGACAAAAATAAAGCAGTGGCTTAAATGACGGGTGGGAGTGGACACACCTTCCCACACACTTCTAGCTCCCTCTTAACCTCTTCCCACCAACAGGCAGCACGTTAAAGCTGCAGCCACAACTCGGACATCAGTGTGAGTGTGTGCATGTGCACATGGAAGGCTCTTGATTAACTTTCCACAGGCATCTTCCCTAGGGTTTCCCTTGGTTGGAGTGTGCGTTTTCTATGTTCCCACTAACTTCCATTATGAATGCTAACAGCTGATGCCCTGGAAGGAAAAGGATGGTCTGGAAAGCACCTTCCCAGGGCACAGTGAGCCGGGCCACACCGTGACTGCCATCCGCATGAGTCCAGGCGGCCCTGCTCTGTGTGAGCACTCGGCCCAGCAGGGGACACAGACTGGTGAGAAGCTGAAGGGAGAAGCATGTTCCTAAAGACGGGGCAGGGTGGCTGTGCCGCCCTCACGGGCGGGCTCCACTCTGCCCACAGGGGTTTACCCTCCACGTGTTTTTCTTTAGAAACTTCTATTACTTCTATGTTACCTAATGAACACATATTCACTGTTGGAAAATTATAAAATACAAAAAGAGGCAAAAGAGATCAATAATCCCACTACCCACAGATACCTCCTGTAACATTTTCATTGTCTCACTACATCTTTCTAGTCATCGAAATGCACATTCCCACCCTGATGGCCTAGCACACAGAGCGTGCCCGTTTCCTACAGATACAGAAATAAATGGACAGAAACGCTGAGCAATGTGACTCATTTTCTCTGTGCACTTCTGGAGCCGGGGCAGCTGCCCGTTTCCTACAGATACGGGAATAAACGGACAGAATCGCTGAGCAATGTGACTCATTTTCTCTGTGCACTTCTGGAGCCGGGGCAGCTGCCCGTTTCCTACGGATACGGAAATAAATGGACAGAATCGCTGAGCAATGTGACTCATTTTCTCTGTGCACTTCTGGAGCCGGGGCAGCCGCGT
Source organism: Myotis nattereri (assembly GCF_964212035.1). Taxonomy (NCBI): domain Eukaryota; kingdom Metazoa; phylum Chordata; class Mammalia; order Chiroptera; family Vespertilionidae; genus Myotis; species Myotis nattereri. Next base: position 152,429,675 of record NC_138075.1, read on the forward strand.
GTTTCTGAGTCTCTCGGACCCACCACATTTCTCTCCCCGACTCTCCTCTCTGTGGCCACCCCCCCTCCTTGGAGTCGCGGTTTCCTTGCCCGCCTCGTTTGTACCTGGCATGGTCAGGGTGCGTGTAGGGGGCAGTTCTGACACATTCACCGACGTAGTTCACGGGGAACGGAAGCAGGAAGTGTGTCTTCATCTGGCAGGGCGTGAAAGTGGGCTCCTGCAGAGGGAAGGGAAGGCCCGGTCAGGCTGCGTCATGGGGAGTGGCCCACGGGTGCTTCCTGTACAGGTGCCACCTGGACTTCTGAATGCCCTACTTCCTGTGGGCATCACCAGCCATGGTCTCATCTGAGAGCAAAGCACTGATGATCAAAACACGCCACACAACCACAATGAAACAGCTCGTTCTACGTCATTTCTGTCGGTCACTGACTGTGCAAGCTTTCCTTTCCTTTCCATTTCTCTCCAGGAACACAGTCAGTTGCTCTCTCTGTGATGAGCCAAACCCAATGCCCAGTTGGTGAATTAACATTGACTCGGCAGTCAAGTTAAAATGGAGGCATGGTGATGAGACCATGTGGAGGCACAGAGGTCTTCATGGGCACCAGGACAAGAGACAGGACTCCCTGGTCGTGCGTGCCAGCAGTGAGGGACTGACTGGCAACCTGGAATGGGCCGGCAGCCTATCCAGAGTCGAACTGGGCCGGCTGGTTCTGAAATGACAGGGCTGTGTTCACTTACTGTGATCATCTTTCTGATGACTTGGCATCCACTAACATGTGCGCTTCCTCCACATCCGTTAGGCACAGCTTTCTGAAAGTGTTTCCAAGAGGAATGAGAACAATCCTAAACTCACTTCAAATAGCTAAGATGATACATTCCAGAAAACTCATAGAGCTATTAACAAGTGTTAGGGCGCATTTGCTTTTGTGTTTTAAACAACGTTTTAACTACATAGATTTCTATGGATTTTCAGATGGTCTGGGAGCCGAGGCACCACACCCCTTCAGCTGGGACTCTTAGAAGGTAGGGGGGCAGGTCCATTCGGGGATGAGGGATGCATGGACATAACCAAGGGGAAAGCGAAAGTTCATCCTCTGTAGAATGTGCATATTGTCAGCCTTGTGCATGAGGAGTGAGGCTTCTCTGCTGACCCAGGTGAGCGAGATTAGAGCCACTCTGGAAGTTAATCAAATGCCTAGCGCTTACTAGATGTGATTACCTGCAGCAGTTCTCAACCTGTGGGTCACGACCCCTTTGGCGATCGAACTATCCTTTCACAGGGGTCGCCTAAGACCATCCTGCATATCAGATATTTACATTACGATTCATAACAGTAGCAACATTACAGTTATGAAATAGCAACGAAAGTAATTTTATGGTTGGGTCACAACATGAGAAACTGTACTTAAAGGGCCAGAAGGTTGAGAACCACTGACCGACAGCCTACAGTGCATTGCTGAGTCGGGGGAAAGCCTCTAGCTGCAGCCGGACCGGCCTCCTCAGGGCACCATTTTTGGCTGTTCTTCCAAGAGCATATCTCAGACCCCAGTGTCCTGCCTCATCAGGAGAGTGTGCCCAAGCGCTCCAGGGACAATAGGAGCACAGGGTCCAAGGCCAAATTAGAGGGTTTGAACTCACTTCTAACTGGGTCAGCCCTGGGCCGCACCCAACCTAGTCTCATCAGCAATGCGGACGCCAGCGCCCGCACACAGGACAGTCTGGCACGCGCCTTCCCTGAGAGGGCTCTCACCTCCACCACGTGCGGGCGCACCGGCTTCCGCTCCTTCTTGCTTCGCCCCACGCTTCTGAGGAAGTCTCCCACTGCCCGTTCCGTCTGCGACAGCTGCTGCGGGGTCGCATTCACTGCACATCTGTTTAAAAAATCACGTATGAACAGGAAACCCTTACTACATCTAGTATAAATAACAATAAAAAGGAGACAGTATATTGTTTTTGTATAAACTAATGCTCAAAAATATTAAAAAGAAACAGTAGCCAAATATGGAAATATCACAGTTTGATACTTCACCACAATGCTTTCAAGTAATCAGAAAGCCTGTCTTATCTTTCAATGGCTCACAGCTAATACAGTTGTCAAGATGAAAGACAGCGGTTCTGACTCTAGATATTGTTTCCCTGAAGCTGCCAACACCTTCACACGTCACTGTCATAGACTGGAAACTGCGATTCCTGTCTAGAAGGGAAGTCAACAGTTTGCAGGTGTAAACTGGACATTAAAGTAGGAAATTGTAAGTTGCCACCTATTCTCTCAAAAATGTATTTTTATGTAACCCTTCCAAATTCTACAGAATCACAGATAATACTATGAGTTATTGGAACTATATAGTAAATTGACAATCTATTTTTCTTCTTTTGGCCCTGAATCCTAAATTTATTTCAGTTAAATTACACACCATTATAGTAGTTAACTATATTCCAGGCACTATACTGACTGCAATGCACTCTTTTCTTTTTTGCCATAAATCTTGAAAGTATTGTTTTATGGAGGAGGAAACAGAAGGTCCAAGTGGTTAGCTGCCTAAGGCACTATGGGTACAAGTGTCCGTGCTGGCCTGAAACTGGCAGTCAGTTCTGCCCAGGGCAAGGCCCTCACCAAGCTTAGACTCCCCTCCTGCCACCCAGATTGTCTGGAGAAACCTCCTGGTGAGTCCAAGAAACTGACGGGGAAGGTCCTGGAACTCTCCATGTAGAGCTACAATCTAACCTAAATCCGTGTCACTGATAACACAACATGTCAATCATTTTGACATTCTGCTCACGCTCACAAACCTGTGGGCTTCAGGCCAACTGTATGTGGACGGCTCTGCTCCTAGGTATTCCTAAACTATCGTGTCATAATTAATCTCACAAGAACTTTGCATTTTTACTCTGGTCTTGAGCAAGCTAACTGCACTGGGTCTCACGGACAGCTCATTTACAGAACACGTGCTGTTTACTTTTAAGAGCATTACGACTAAATATTTGCAGTAAATCCACCACACAGTTCTTCCCATATGAAATTTCTTAATTAGAACACTGAAGTCTAGAACCAATTCTATAACCTACACCTTCACTTGAAGAGCATCTCCACGCTACACTCAATGAAACTGGATGCCTCATTACTATCTTTGCTCAGAACCACAAACCCCTACCTCATATTGTTGCAGTTTAATAAATGCTTCTTGATGCGCGGGAGCTTTCTCAGGATGGGGCTGATGTCTGTCATTTCTGCGATTCTCTTCATCAACCTCACCTAAGCCAAAGGAATCAGCACATAGAGCAGACACCCCGAGCAGAGCAGGGAGCTACTGGGGCAGAGCAGGGACCAGACACTCCTCCCTAGTCTGGAAACCAGACAGATGCCCGATAGGGGAACCATGATGCTGTGACTGTGCCAGATGCACCTGCCTGCCCTGGGGAGGGGTGGGAATGGGGGGAAGAGAGAGGAGGGTAGTTCCTCATGAAATTTGGTCAGTTAGAGAGTTAGCTTTTCTGAGATATAAATAATTTGGTACCAGGTAATTTTGTTAACTCTGCAAGACCTGGCTAACCCGGAATACCCAATGGTCCCCTCTGCATATCACCTGGTCCATCCCATTGAAGGTCTCCTGCAGGTCCCCCGCAGGCGTCAGGGTCCTGCTGGCTCTGATGGATGCATAGAGGTGGCCCGAGTCTGGAACTCCGTTGGACAGCTCTTGAGCAGTCATCTTAACCAACACTTTGAAGTGTTCTTCTTCCTCAAAGCATGGGCTATGGACAGGAAGAGTATGCTAAGTTTCTGGAGCCCCCTCAGTTCCCATTCAATAGCATGGAGAATGTGTAAGTTTTCAGACAATGTACACATCCTGAGAAATTTTACAAGTCCATAGGAATTACAAGTGGAATTAGGCTCTGAAATCAAGCCACCAGAGAGTAAAACCTCCCTTTAGCACACTTCAGACCAGCCCTGTGATACGGCCACAGCATTAACATATCTGCAAATCAAGTTACCTGTTAAATATTTCACTCCACAGGTGCATCATGTCTGGTAGGTTTCTCTCGAGGCAGAAAGATGAAAAAAATACACCCTAAACCAGTAAAGAAAAGAAATTATTTAAAAGAAAAAAAGAGACACCAGAGAAACCAACCTTTGAACACCCTGTGATGGAGAAACAAATGGTACCTGCTCATAGGTGTCCAGGTGGGAGTCGTCAGGGAGCACATGGGGAGACGCGGTCATCCCACCCGTCTTCAGCTCTATCTGCTGAGCCTGCTCCCTGTAGTCGAGGACTCCACAGCCCAGCCTGTGAACAGCAGGGAGTTCCCTAATCACCAATGTGATCTAGGCCCCATCACCTTGAATTACAAGCTCGGCTCAATCCAAGCTTGTACAAACTTCTTACACCTCAAATGTACATGCAGGCTGAGTCGTCACGCGCCCTCTCCCCAGGAGAAACCGGGTCTCCCGTTCAGGGGGTCACTCAGCACTGTCCAGTCCACCAGACACCCACTATCCAGCACTAACGTAAAATGCTGAGCTGCGCTCCCAGTGCTACGCTTTCAAATGTTCACTGTGTCTTTCCTACTCTGTTCTTCCAAAACATCCGACAGACTATCTGTTCAAATATTTGGTAGTGTTGGGGGTGAAATTTAAAAACTAAGCCTTTCTGCATTTTTAAGAAAAGCTGAAGTCATCACTACACTGATGTTGCTTTTGGTAGAAACATTCTAACTGCTGTTCCTACTGAGAGAAGTAATGTAAGCCAAGAGACACTGTGAGGTTTTTCTAAAATGACCACAGCCATAAAAGGACAGAGATGGAACCATATTTTTTAAAAGGGCAGGGAACTGTGCAGTCACTCTGCAGGGCATTTAGCTCCTGTGCATACAGGACACAGGGCCCAGCCATTTACTGCAGTGATTTCCCTTCGAAGCCTCTATGTACCTGGATTATAGGAAGGGAACCCAGCTGACAGCTCCCATCACCTCCCACTCAGCCCGCCCCCCTCAGCCTCCGAGTGCCAGCAGAGGAACAGGGACACAGGACAGACATGCAGCAGTGCTGTGCCTGCCTGTGCTCTCAAATCTGCTCAGGCATCTGCTCACCGAGGATGACAGGACCACAAAACCAGCGCAGACAAGGGCATATGGCATGGCGGCTCAAGGACATCCCAGGCCCACATGTCAGACTTAATTATTTACATTTTCTGATGCAAAACCATCATTCTTTTCACAATCTTAAAGAGCTTAGTTGCTGAGGTAGATATTTTGAAAATCTGACTTATACCCAAGGCTTATAAATATTTAGTGTGCTATATTTTAGTAAGGAAATATGATTTTCATAAGAAAAATCTCAACAAATATTGAACCCTTTATACCCTGTAACAATGCTATGGATTATGAAAGACAAATGATTCACTAAAAAGTAGATTATGAATGCATTAAAACAAAACGAACACAGAGAATATCCACCAATGAAATACACAAACGCGTGCTGAGTGTGCAAACGTGTCTTACTTAGTGAGGACGCTGCAGAAGAGCGGCACGTAGGGCCGGAGCTCCTCGGGCAGGGTGTTGAGGCTGCAGAAGGCCCGGAAGTAGACCACGCCATTGGTGGGCTGGGCGCAGTATTGCACAGGGACGTCTCCGGCTGGAGAAAGAGGTGTTTAACTTCCGAAGTTTTACCATCACACTTGTAATCATACAGTCACTGTTTAATATTTTTAAAATGGTAGTGCTTTTCAAGGATGGAGGTTTACAATTTATATCAGCAAAGAAATACTACTCATTTGCTATAATTCAGACAAATGTCCCTACTGTACTTTTATATGGTAAAATTTAAACCGTCTTTAACGCTAAAGTGCTCCTTGCTTTTTGAAGAATCAGTAGAGAGAAGCAGTGTGCTTCGGGTCAACAAATGCCCTGGCCTTCAAGCTGGACCCTGCTGGCGTCTGTGCGCCTCACCTCCTTACTCAGCGTGGACTGTCATTCCTGCAACACAGACCCCACTCTTCACCCAGCCCAGATGCCTCTCATCCTAACAAGTCCCTCCCCAGGACCTGACAGCCCCACCATGAAGCCCCCGGCACCGCCGGTCCCAAGTTCCCCAGGGGGACGTTCTGTGTTCTCTTTCCACATCCCTAGCACAGTGCCCTAAACCAGCAGAGGAACTAAGGCACTCACTGGTGACTGACCTGTCCCCACCAATTCTGGTAACCATCCCTTAATGACTTTCAGTGATAAACACAACCTGGGGGGGATTAGATCAGTGGGATGTTAACCCGCTTTCCGGAAGACAGGATCTCCTTTGCATGTGCACATGCACACAAAGACTCAGACGTGGTCAACAGGACAGGCCCCGTTACAGACAGAGGGCCAGTGACAGCGCTTCACGGAAGTCAACGTGACGCTCAAACACGCTCTACACCCCTACACTGGCGGAGACAAGTCCAAGTGCAAGGCTGTCGTCAGAATTCCCTCAGGACAGAGCAATGAAGTCACGTCTTGCCATAGGAAGCTGAATATCTACTCCGACAGGGAACGCTGGGCCAGAGAGGCCTCTGTGCTTCCAACCAGAAGCTGCTGACAGACCAGGGAGGAAACTCCAGGATGAAACTCGAGATGCCAGGGGCCTGCAACTCCTGTTGGCTCCCCACACCTTGACACAAGGCGCTGTGCGGCGTTTCCCGTCCCTCCACACTAGGCTGTCCCCTGGCCTAGATTGCCGGCTGAGCTGGAGAGCGTGATGGTGGGGACTCAAAGGCTGCCTGAGCCCTTTAAGACCTGCATCTAATGCAGCACAGCATCACTCACTCTCTCCTGACTCCAGAGGCTAGGAACAGAGCCCACCACCCCCACTGGGAGGCAAGGATAGGCTCCTCCTGGGTAGAGAAGTCTGTCGTCACTGAGCGGTAACAGCACCCAGGAAAGCATTAAGAGCAGGACTACAGAGTCATAGGGGTGCTCCCATGGTTCACATGGCCCGAGCACCATGCCGGCCAGAGCTCACTGACCTGCCAGGGCCACCGCCAGCTCAGTGAACGGGATTCTGGGCTCAATGTCTGACACCTTCAGCGCCGGCAGACACGAGGCATCCTGAGCTTTGCTTTGCTGAGTCTGTAATTCTAAACCTAGGGAGGAAGAAGAGGGGAGGGGGGGAATGTATGAACATTTAGGAAGATAATAACCGAAAGATCTTTTGTAATTCATCTCTTCTGTCACTAATTCGCACCCACCCTTGCCGAGTGCTGGGGTGTGAGCACTGCCAGGCCAAAGTGAAGCAGACACAGGAGCATAAGCACTGCAGGTGGCTCTTCCCTAATCCTCACTCTCAATGACCTAGAGCAGCGATTTCAATCTTGTTCATCTCACGGCACACATAAACTAATTACTAAAATTCTGCAGCATGCAAAATTTTTTGTTCATCTGATAAAAAAAAAAAAAATAGGTATAATTTCAATTGATTCACACCAAACAGCTATTGTGTTGGTTGTCACTTTTTTATTTGACAACCTAAGGGAAAAGAGGTCAGTGCCCCTGACTAAACAGCCAGGTATAGCAAGTGTGTGCTAAAAATTCTTGCGGCACACGGGTTGAAAATCGCTGCTCTAAAGGAACCGTTGTGCTGGTGGGGGTGGGACTTTGCTCAGACAGGTCCCTGACTCCCAGGTTTTATGCTAGATAGAGGGACTGAACTCATTTTTAGAGCTTTCAAACTACTGTCCCATCGCATACACTTTCCCAACTATAAACATGCTCAAAACACATGTTCTAGGCCTGCCTGCCACTGGTCTGATTGGAGGGAGAGGCTCCCCTTCCCCAGAGTCTGCACAGACCACTGACTGTCGGGAGGGAACCAAATGGCTCCGCGCATGACCAAGGACAGAGCGGAGTAATGCACGTGTGACCAGCCCGCACAATCTGTCAAACACACACTGCATCATGTCACAAGATAACCGATCCCCTGTTGTCGCCGAGCTGCCCTGACCTCCAGGTCCACCTCCCTGAAGTTCCCAGAGAGCCACTGACCACAAAACTGGCCCCTGAGACAGAGGTGGGTTTCTGGACAGCTTGTTAGAGGCTCTGCTGGGGTTGGGCCCCAGGTCTAAGCACAGGCTGACCCACCTCCCCTCGCAGGCCCATCCCCAGCTCATCCCACAGCACCAGGGGGATGTGGCTCCATGCACCTTACACTCAAACCTCTTGGATATCCAAGGCCCTCCTCACCTGCTTTGTCACCCCCACCCCAATCAACCAAGTCACCCAACCCCTTGACCCTCAGACATTCTCTATTTCTGTGCATTTGGCCTGGAGGTCTTTTGCCTCTTTGCCTGTCAGTCCTGGAAACAGTTCAAAGGCCCATGTCCCTTGTCCTCTGAAACACCCACTGCTCCTTTCTGAATGCACAGAAACTGTTGGCATCGTCTCGTCTGCTCCCAGGTGAACTCCCTCCCAATGGCAGGGACTATGGCCCTTCATAGTACTTAATATGTTACATTATAGACACCCCCAAACTGGAAGGTTATTTAGAGTTTTAAATCAGATAATTTCCCATTCCCATTTTCCCTTGGTGTTTATCTTTAGGCTGGACTTTGCTTCCTCACGCTGAACTACACATGTAAGACTAACTGAGATGAAATAACCACTAAATGCACTAGCACTGTGTCCTACTTAATGAACTCTGCAGTGATCTGTAAAATAAAAGCACACTTTTGTAATACGGGCCCCCATTCGTTCACACACAGGTGTGCACTAGAGTAACTATTTCCTTAAAACAGCACACACTTCCATGGCCAGGCCAGGAATCTGATCACTCAGGGAGCATATGTTCTGTTGCTTAGGCATGCATTACCTTCTGTACAAATGGCCTTAAGTAAAAATGGAAGATGTTTGTTTCTATATCTTGGCTATTGTAAATAATGCTTTCAATATAGGGGTGCATATGCCTTTACAAATTAGTGTTTTCATTTTCTTTGGGTAAATACCCAAAAAACGACTGCTGGACCACATGACAGATCTATTCTTAATCTTTTAAGGAACCTCCATACTGTTTTCCATTGTGGTTTCACCGGTTTAATTGCCATTTGTGACAGCATGGATGTATTGGAGAGCATTATGCTAAGAGAAATAAGTCAGAGTAAAACAAAAACCATATGATTTCACTCATATGTGGAATATAAAACAAGAAAGCAACAAACTAACTCACACAAAAAACAAACAAAGAAACACTCATAGACACAGACAATACAACAGTGGTTACCAAGGAAAGGAGTGTGAGAAGACGAAGTGGGTAAGGGGTCAAATACACTGTAATGAATGGAAACTAGACATTTGGTGATGAGCACAAATATATAGAGTACATAGATGTCAAATTATAATGGTGCATATCTGAAATTTATATAATCTTATTTACAGCAAAAACAAACAAAAAACCCACCAACAGTACAATGGAAAATGGTTGGGAACTCAATCAAACTAAAAACGTTTTGCGCAGCAAAATAAACTATCAACTAAATGAAAAAGCAACATATGGAATGGGAGAAAATATTTGTAAATCATGTATCTGTTAAGAGTTTTACATCCAAAATATAAAGAATTCATAAAATTCAATAGCAAAAGATGGGCAGAGGACTTGAATAGACATTTTTCAAAAGAGCATGAAGAGATGAGATGGCCAACAGATATGAAAAGATGCTCAACATCACTAATCATCAGGGAATTTCAAATAAAAACCACAGTGAGATGCCATATTATATCCATTAGGATAACTACTATTTAAAAAAACCTAAAAAATAATCAGTGCTGGTGAGGATATCTCGTGCCCCATTGGTGGGACTGTAAATTGGTACAGCCGCAATAGAAAATAGTATAGAGGTTCCTCAAAAATTAAAAACAGAACTATTGTATGAGCCAGCAATTCACTTCTGGGTATTCATTTGAAGAAAATAAAAACACTAATTCTAAAAGAAATATACATCCTTATTTTCACTGCAGCATTCTTTATAACAGCCAAGGTATGAAAGCAATCTAAGTGTCTATCCATGGAAAAATGGATAAAAATGTGAGCAATATATACAACAGAATATTGCTTGGCCATCTATAACAGGGGTCCTCAAACTACAGCCCTCGGGCCACATGCAAATATAAATATTGTATTTGTTCCCGTTTTGTTTTGTTACTTCAAAATAAGATATGTGCAGTGTGCATAGGAAATTGTTCATAGTTTTCTTTTAAACTATAGTCCGGCCCTCCAACGGTCTGAGGGACAGTGAACTGGCCCCCTGTTTAAAAGTTTGAGGACCCCTGATCTATAATAATAAAAGTGTAATATGCAAATCAACCGAATGACTGAACAGCAGAACGACCATCCAGACGACCTTCCGGACAACCATGCTATGACATGCACTGGTGCCAGGCCAGCCAAAGTGGGTGTGATGCAATTGGTGGGGAAGCTCCCCCATTGCCCCATGATCGCTCCAAAGAGGGAGGCCCAGGCTACCTGGCCAGCAGCGCTGCAGTGGGTGGGCAGGTCCTTCCTCTGTTGGGTGGTCAATCGCCCCGCAGAGGGAGGCCCAGGCTGCTCAGCTGGCGGTGCTGCAGCAGGTGGGCAGGGCCCCTCTCTGCGGAGCCATCAATCGCAGAGCCACTGATTCTGGAGCCCCATGATCAACTGGCCTGCAGAGGGAGGCCCAGGCCACTGGCCAGCAATGCTATGGTGGGTGTGTGGGGCCAGCCAGCAATTGCCCCGCAGAGGGAGGCCAGGGCCAGTCACGCGATCACATCCCACACCTATCTCCCACAGAGTGAGGCAACCGGTGGCAGGGGAGAGGGGGAGCAGCACCAAAGTGGCAGCAGTGGGGTTTGGGCCAGCTGCAGGCAGCCAGGGGAAGGAAAGCCCCGATAGGCCCTGATCGCCGGCCAGGCCTAGGGACCCTACCCAAGGGGTCCCGGATTGTGAGAGGGTGCAGCCAGGCTGAGGGACACCCTCCACCATGCACAAATTTTGTGCACCGGGCATCTAGTAAAAGAATGAAATGTGCCATTTGTGACAGCATGGGTGGTCCTAGAGGGTATTATGCTAAGTGAAATAAGTCAGAGAAAGACAAATACTATATTTCACTTTTATGTGGATCTAAAAAAGCGAAATAAAATAGAAACAAACTCATAGGTACAGAGAAAGTTTGATAGTCATCAGATGGGAGGGGGATTGGGGCAATGGAAGAAAAAGGTATTAAAAAGTACCAATTGCCAGTTATAAAAACGGTCACTAGGATGTAAAGTACAGTGTAGGGAATACAGTTAGTAATACTGTTATAACTGTATGGTGCCTGGTGGATACTAGATATATCACTTTGAAAGGTATATAAATGTCTAACTACTCTGTTAGACTCCTGAAACTAATAGAGTTAACTGTAATAGAAAAATAAATTTAAAAAATAATTTTAAAAAATTATTAATGAAACTATGATATATATACATAATTGGATATCATTCACCCATAAACAAAGAAAAAAGAAATCCTTCCACTTGTAACAACACAAATGAAACAAGGGCATTATTTTAAATGAATAAGTTAGAGAAAAACAAATACCATATGATCTCAGTTATATGTGGAATAAAAAATACAGATACAAAGAAAACCAAGCTCATAGATACAGAAAACAGATTGGTGGTTGCCAGAGGTAGGGGTGGGAGGTAGAAAATGAGTGAAAGAGGTCAAAGGTACAAACTTCTGGTTATAAATAAATAAGTCATGAGATATAATGTATAACAGGGTGACTAAAGTTAGTAACACTATATTGCATATTTTAAAGTTACTGAGTAAATCTTAAAAGTTCTCATCACAAGAAAAAAAATCTATATCTATGTATGGTGGCAAATGTTAACTAGATTTACTGTGATCATCATAATACATACATATAGCAAATGATTTTGTTGTACACCCAAGATTAGTATATCAAATAGACCTCAATTATAAAAACAAAAAAAGGATAGATGGATCTTGTCAACTGGCACAAAAGTTTGTGTTTATTATTCAATTAGCATGTTAAATTTATGGGAAGATCTAAAATAGCCGTATGTCTAAAGAATTCAGAGATAGAATAATAGGTTGCATGTTGACACTAATTTTGCCTTTACTAGATTAAATCGTCTCAAACTTAGCTTGATTAAAATGGGGGTGTTGTATTTCTGTGTGTACTACGTGTATACTTTAATGAGACTTTATCAATACATAATTTACACATGTTGAAATTCACAATTTAAAAGATACAATTCAATAAGTTTTGACAAATGAACCACCACATCATGATACAGAACATTTCCAGCACCCAGGAAGTGCCCTCTTGGCTCACTGCAGGCTATTCCCCGCCCCCACTCTGGCCTCACCTGCCTTCTGTCGCTGTCCTTTTGCCATTTCTAGAGTTTCATTCAATGTCCTCACTCAGTAGGTATTCTTTGTACTTGGCTAATTAATTTCCCTTAACAAAGGCTTTTGAGATTCACCAATAATGAGTGTGTTCCTCTTTATGACCCAGGAGTATTGCATTTTATGGACAAAGCATGTTGGTGGAAATGTGAGTTATTTCCAGTTTTGTGTGGACACACACTTCATTTCTTCTAAGTAAACAAGAGTATGACCACTGGGATTCCCAGTAAGTATATGTTCGGTGCTATAAGAAATTCTACAACTTTGTCTTCACTGCACCTGCACCACACAGACCCGAGTGTGACTTCACCACAGCTCACGCCTTTCCCCATCACTGAGACGAGACCCGCCTCCTCTGACCTCACAGCTCACACCATCCACAGTGCTGGGTGGCAGTTCACTACACACTGCAACACAACACACAGGACGGGGCATGTTATAGCACCTGATAAACAGAAGTTCTTATAAAATATGTGAAGTGAATACACTTTCTAAAGCTGCCTCATTTCCACCACTCCTGCCTTTCCTGCCCAACAACAGGGGGCGAATTTACTGAGAACAGCGCCCATCCTATCAGGCCTGAACCCGTAACACCCAATGCAGAACTTGCAGGTGCCCAACAAATACCTGTTGGTCGAAATAAGACTTGCCTGGAACTATATCCTCAGTAAGAAGTTCACCAGGGTTGGGCAAAGGCTAAGAAATGACCAGAAACAAAACTGAGAGTCTGACCTTTGTCATAGATCTGCTGCTTGTCCTCCAGGGAAAGAGCGCTGACCTTTTGTTGCAGTTTTTCTGTTTCCATTTGTGCTTGTTTCTCAGAATACTTGTCATCTGGCTTCATTGATAATGTCAACTTATGCTGATTATTCTGCAACAACATCCACAGCAACAAAAGAACCAAATTAAAACGAGATGTTACTAAAGCCGGACATGCTGTACCAGCCTCTCTGCCTGTGTGCTCTTGGTCCCAAGTCCCACGTTCCATTTCAAATAGTGAGGACAGCACTCATCCAAAGATTGTCTTGGAGAGAGTATGTGAGCCAGATAAAATTCTTGTAATCGTACTTGCTTTGTAGAAATTACATAATTCATATATGCTGTTACTACTATTATTAGTGTGATTATTGTGATGATGTTGCAACCATAAATGTATTAATACTCAATATTTTCTTTGCATCTTGGTTGTAGAAGGAAACTGTTTACACTTTCTAATATAAATTTTTAACTTCAGTCTACATTGAAGACAATTAGAAAAAATTTAATTTTTATCTAGTCCTCATTATAATATTAATCTCTCAAAGGCTGAATCTTCATTCAACATATTATAAATTATGACAAAATAGACATCAGCTTAATGTAAAAATATTAGGTGACTTAACATGTTTCCTTATTTATTTCAACAACTGAAAGCACTAGCACACAAAATGCTCACGTGTATGTAATACTACAGAGAAGTGGGAGAATTAAAAAAAAAACCTTTATGCAAAATAAATTATAATAACTTAGAGAGATTGAAGGTCAAATGACCAAATCATGCCCCATGACCAAAACAATGGCACCTACTACAGCAGTCAGCCTTCACGACAGACCCCACCATGGTCAGGGTCTCACTAGAAGTTCTACCATATTGACAACTATCTACCAGGGAATTTACAACAAGTAGAAATGCCCAGAAATCTACAGAAATAAGGAGCAAGCATCAAAAGAGTCCTTTATAAAAATGACCAGAATATTCACACATGTAGGTGACTTGTTCTCATATTCTGTATGTTCTATTAACAAATGTGCATATGTTTTGTTAATACATACACATTCAAATACTCATACATAAAAACATAACACATAGTCAAATCACATCTGAATCTGGAAAACCGAGTTTTTAAGTTAATATGAGCATTTAAAATTTTGATTAATAATTAAGAAATCATGTCACCTATTTATTAACAGAAACTGATTTACATAATGTAGATTATGTTCCCAATGTTCCTTTCATTATAAAATTCTATTTAAGAATAGACTTAAATTCTCTAATTTTCTTACCTTAAAATATTGTTTCACTTTCTCTTGCAAAAACTTTGGATTGTCCTTAAGGCACTGCCTGAACTGAGCCACCTGACTTCCCAGCTTCAGGAGCTCCACAGGGTCCCCATCGTGGTTCCAGCAGGAAGCTATGTACTGGAGCAGAGGTTTAAATCCACAGAGCACATTACACAATGAACTCCACATCAGTTCAGTAAATATCAAAGGCAGGGCATTTTATTAAAATCTGTTTCTATGTTTAAAAAATACCACAGATGACTAATTATAATGAAAATTAAGTCATTCTTTGATTAAAAGAAGAAAAAATTAATTTTAAACCTTTTTGTCCCTAAAAAAATTTTTTAAAAAAGCACAGGTTTAAAACTATTTTTAGAAAATATAATTACCAACAGATCAATACTTATCGATTCCTTTAAAGTGGTCTGAGTAAATCTATTTTACATATAAACATAAAATACAAAAAAAAAAAAAAAAGCCAATTGAGCAACCTAGTAAAAAGACAAACTAAATTAAAAGTAAAGTTATATCAGATGCAAAATAGCATAACTTTCAAGGTTCAAGGGAAAGTTTCTATGAATTGCAATTATACAGTATTTTTAAGAACCACGAATTCCAAAAGTAACAAAAAAAAGAAAAACAGAATGGCTGAGAAATTACACACAGAGGTCAGGGCAAGTCCAAAGCTGACAGACTGATGCTTCATTTGTATTTCAATTTTATGAAGTAAAGCTTCAATTCGATCATCTTCAAATCCTTTCCTAAAGAAATATTGAAAACAGAGATGCTGAAAAAAATATTTCTTAATACAAAGCTGCAATAATCAAAACAGCATGGTACTGGCAGAAAAACAGACATACAGCCCAATGGAACAGAACTGAGAGGCCAGAAATGGACCCACATGTACATGGGCAATTAATTTTTGACAAAGGAGCCAGAAATACACAATGGAGAAAGAAAAGCCTCTTCGATAAACTGTGCTGGGAAAATTGGAAAGCCACATGCAAAAGAATAAAACTAGACTGCTATCTGACACCATACACAAAAATTAACTCGAAATGGGTTAAAGACCTAAATATAAGACATGAAACAATAAAATACATAGCAGACCCCTAGCCGGTTTGGCTCAGTGGATAGTGCATTGGCCTGCGGACTGAAGGGTCCCAGGTTCAATTCTGGTCAAGGGCAAGTACCTTGGTTGTAGGCTCCCAGCCCTGGTCAGGGGTATGCAGGAGGCAA
This sequence comes from Myotis nattereri, assembly GCF_964212035.1. NCBI lineage: Eukaryota > Metazoa > Chordata > Mammalia > Chiroptera > Vespertilionidae > Myotis > Myotis nattereri. The sequence continues at coordinate 152,445,360 of NC_138075.1, forward strand.
CCAATCGAGGTGTCTCTCTCACATTGGTGTTTCTCTTTGTCTCTCCCTCTCCCTTCCTCTCTCTCTAATAATCAATGGAAAAAATATCCTCAGGTGAGAATTAAAAATCAATAAAATAATAAAATACATAGCAGAAAACAGAGGTACTAAACATATAGACCTTGGTCTCAGAGAGGACTTTATGAACTTGACCCCAAGGCAAGGGAAGTAAAACTAAAAATAAATGAATGGGATTGTATCAAACTAAAAAGGTTCTGTACTGTAAGAAACCATCAACAGATCAAAAGACAACCAGCTGAATGGGAGAAGATATTTGCAAAACAATACCTTCAATAAAGGGCTAATACTCAAAATATATAAAAGAATTCATACAACTACACACACACACACACACACAAAAGTCAATCCAATTAAAATATGGGCAGAGGGACCTGATCAGACACTTCTCCCAAGAAGACATACAGCTCTGCCCACGTTCATAGGTTGAGCATTAACCTATGAACCAGGAGGTCATGGTTCAATTCCCAGTCAGGACACATGCCTGGGTTCGATCCCCAATAGAAGGTGTGCAGGAGGCAACTGGATCAATGATTCTCTCTCATCACTGGTGTTTCTATCTCTCTCTCCCTCTCCCTTCCTCTCTGAAATAAAAATATTTTTAAAATAATAAGTCAGAAGGAAAAGGACAAGAACCATATGATTTCACTCAAATGGGGGATATAAAATAAAAAGCAACAAAGAAACAAACAAACTCATAGAAACAGATAACAGTGTGGTGGTTACCAGAGGAGAAGGTGGGTGGGGAGAGGATGAAAAGGATAAAGGGGGTCAAATACATGGTGATGGGAGATTAACTTTGGGTGATAAGGTCACCACCAAGAAAGCAAAAAGCCATATGATGGGAGAAAATATTTGCAAACCAGGTTACCTGATAAGGGCCTTAAATACAGAATATTTAAATAACTTTCACAATCATAGAATTAAAAAACACATAATCCAATTAAAAAAGAGATCAAGAATTTGAATACACATTATTCCTAAGAAGATACACAGTGGCCAGTAAGCAAATGAAAAGATGTTCAACATCACTTATCATTAGGGAAGTGCAAATCAAGACTACTTCAGCCCTAGCCAATTTCGCTCAGTAGTTAGAGCACCGGCCTATGGACTGAAGGGTCATGGGTTTGATTCTGGCCAAGGGCACATACCTCGATTGCAGGCTTGATCCCTGGCCCTGGTCCAGGTGCATGCGGGAGGTAACCAACTGATGTATCTCTCTCACATCAATGTTTCTCTCTCTGTCTCTCCCCATCCCTTTCACTCTCTCTAAAAATCAATGGAAAAAAAAAACCTCAGTTGAGGATTAACCAAAAAAAAAGAGACTATTTCAAATCCACCAGGATGGATATAATAATCATAAACCAGAAAATTAGTGGAAGATCTGTAAGAATTTGATTATCCTAAACATTAGACAATTTGGAGCTCTCATAAATTTTGGGTGGGGTTTAACTTGGTGCAGTGACTTTGCAAAACAATTTGATTTAAAAATTCTTCAAAAAATTAAATATAGAGGTACCACTTGACCCAGAAATTCCACTCTGGGTTATCTAGCCAAGAGAAAAGAGAAAAAGTCTCCACACAAAAGCTTATACATACTAGTAAATGTTCATAGCAGCTTTATTCACCCAGCCTCCAAAAATAGTGGAACCCCAATGTCTATGAAGTGATGAATGGATAAACAATGTGGTATGTAACACATGGAATATTATTTAGTGATAAAAATTACTGAAGTACTAAAACAAATGTTTTTGCAACAAGAGAGCAGAGATAATATTTAAGCAACTAAAGGTGAGGTTTTGTAGAGATGGCCAATAATGGAGAAGACTGGACCTTGCTGTAAAGTATTTAGGAACTGAGAAGGCTAGCAAATTGGTGCAGAGGGTCATACGTACATGATGACATCGTCAATGGTCCTGTCGATTATGTCTCGGACCATCTGAATGTCCTTCTCGGCGATCCCCTGCAGGCCCACACTGAAGTAGGCCTCCCGTGTGTAGCCATTGTATCTAGAATAGGAAAGGTGATCATGCATTACAGTCCGTATGGCTTCCATCACTCACTCACCATGCACTTCTTCATTTCAAGATCAAATATACTGCAGAACAGAGCTAAGAACATTAAACTCCCAAGTCCTCCAGGACAAAGCAATGATAGCCGTATCTTCACATACCTGTTTCTCAGACATAATTGATCACAGTGACACCACACCTTTTTAACATTTCTAAACATCACTACAACTTAAACTTTAGAGTTATGGCAAAATAAACCTAAAAATAGAGAACTGCTCAGTTTTACAAAACCTTAAGATGTCTAACAATATTTAACAACCTGACTTTTAAAATAGATACCAGTATGCCATTCTGAGATCTTTAAAAAGCTGCTTTTTCCCAGATACCCCCTGTAGGGAACATAAGTTAACACACTGTGGATGGATCACGAGAATTCTCGATTCACATTACACAGTATTTTACAAAGTATCATACTTTAAAAAGATATTAGCTTGTAAGAACATGTAATAAATAACTTCAAAATGCAATGGGTATTTAATTTTAAAGCGTGCCTTTAACATTCATGTAAAATGTTTTTGTACTCGTTCAATAGAAACTTATCTGGCCACTGGGTAAAGCTAGCAATAAGGCCACTGGGTAAAGCTAGCAATAAAACCACTGGTCTACAATGTGTCAGCTTGTACCGGATCCGTACTCTAGTGCACAGTTCTGTGCTGGGGCAGGAGGGGCCATCCTGTGGCTGTGGGATGTGAAGCATCCTACCTCCATGGCCCCACCCACCACATGGTAGTAACCCTCCCTCCCCGGTTGTGACAAATAAAAATGTGTCACATTGTCAAATGTCAAAACTGCCCCCAATAGCAACCAATGATCTCATCTGAAGATAAATCTTACCCAACATCAGGAGAAAAGTCTGTGCCGAGTCCAGATTCAATTAAGGCTTTGTAGAAGGGGGAGTTGGGCCCGCCGATCAAGAGTGAAGACAGAAGGTTTAATGTGAAGGCTTCAAATGTGTCAGTGATCCTGACACATTTAAGAGGGACGTGGGTGGGGGGTTGAAGAGAAAAAGAGAAAACCATTGTCCCTTACGTTTTCAAAATCATTATAATCAGTACTACATTTACACTTTTTTCCAAAGAAGTTGAAGTTCTAGTAGAAATTCTTGCATTCCAACCTCTATTTTAATAGTTAGATCAGCAAAAGAGAGTAATTATACTAGGACTTTTTTGGGAGTCCAAACCAGAGAGTCAGTTTAGCTGCATACTGAATGCTACTGCAGGAGTGTGTGCAAGCACTCTGACAGAGTACTACTTCAATTCGAACCGCACCGTCACACGACATGGCAGACAAGACACTGCAGAGATGGGGCAATTCTGTCAGCCTTGAAGCTTCTGAGGGCAGACAACCCTGATGGGTGGAGTGAGGCAGGGTTCCTTGCTGCCCACACCCTTCAGCAGCGTTCACAGTGCTCTTCTCACACTCAGCCACCTGTGACCCCAATGGTAACGACTTCTGTTCTGAGCCCGTTTTTTTTCTCTAGAATTGAGCTTTAAAATGCAGTGAGGAAGAAGTTACTTTCCTTCAGAACAGCTACTCAGAGATTTCCCCTCAAACTATTCTAGACATTGTCAGAAACCCCACTGACATCCAAGACCTACCTGCTGTAACCCTGAACCCTAACCACCCAACCATTCATTCCTGACTAGAGAATTAAATCTGACCCTGCTCACCTGCGTCTCCTACTTCCACATGGATACTTACTCTGGTAAGAGGAAGCTGACACTGACAGTTGTTTGTTTAGAGGAACTTGCAGCCATTGAGTCCGGAGCACAGGTGATCTGAAATTCCCTCTGTAAAACCATGAAGTAGGCACAGCACGTGAATGAATGGGTTTAAACTAGTATAGATTACCTAGAGGAATAAAATGGTCCAAGAGATGCTTTTCATTAAATTAACTTTGTTTTAAAACAAAAACAGTAACTTGTATGCATGCATATTAGCATAACCAATGGACACAGACACTGGGGCGGTGGGAGCTTGCCCTCCGGGGTGGGAATGGCGGGGGGGAGGGGGCATCAATCAGGGAAAAAGGAGAAAAACTTTAGACAAAAAAAAAATACAGCAAATACTCAATTTTGCAAACCTCAACTTAATGGACTTCAGACTTAACCCACAAAATTACAGGTCTGCATGTCATATGTGAAAATTAACACCCAGTTGATTTTAAAATGCTTTTAACCAGGACTTGCTTATAGGTAATTAAATTAACAGGTTATTTCTTGTTATTAATTCAGTTATTTTTAACAAATTTTAGCAAATAGGCCATATGTTGGAAAAAACACTGTAGTAATTTCGCTGACAGAAATACTACATGTCTACAACGATAGTCTACATAATTAAATTCAAGAGCCACTGCTTCCAAATGTTCGGGAAAGGATTAGCACGTGATCACACTGCTTCGTGCTCATGGTGAGTCTTTCTGCAGCAGTTTTAATTCATGTGGCAGATGTTCTAATGTGCACTAAGCCACGTCCCAACCGTTTACTTGAGATGACAGGTGAGTGTTCGCATTTACTAGACCTATTCAGTATAAATTTAAAATGACAGTAATACATATAGAAAACTTTTCTATGAAATTAAACTTTTCATACATACTTAATTTTAATTACACAAATGTGTCCACATAAGTAAAATCAGGTAAACTAATTTGCCAATTTTTTAAGGTATGCATTTGGAAAACCTACCTTATTATATAATAGACTTTCAGCTTTAATGGTCACCCCTCGCCTGAATTAGTCTGTTATAATGAGGCTTTACTGTAACCATCTTTAGGTTTGAGAAGAGCTCACAACCACATTTTAAATCCCATTATCAACACACAATTGGAGTCTTTGTCTCCACATACTAACAGGCTGGTACAACACTGATTATCCTCTGGGCGGCACTCACCGGCTTATCCCAAGGCTTCTGAGGAGGCACGGTGGTGCGTGGCTCAATTTTCTTAAATTTACTCAGAGCCTCTTCATGAATTTGTTCCAGATGCTGTTCTAGCGGAAAATTACCATAAGTAAAGAACCTAAAAATTTGAGAGAATATATTAGACTATTTTAGTTTAAAAGATTAGAAATCAGCACAGATGGCCTTTTTATATACATATACACGTACACATATATTAGTTTTATGTTAAACTACTTTGTGACCTTGGCTACAGTAACACAATAATCCATGTAAGACTGAAAGATAAAGAGTTTCACAAAGTTCAATTTTAGGCTGCAAATTTCAGATTACACATGTTTTGAAACCAACACATTTACTCAGCCAGGGGGAAAGGGTTATAATCATAGAGTTGATCTTCTTCTTTAATATAATGTCGGTTACAGTTAAAACTTTGGGAATGAGCCCTAGCTGGTTTGGCTCAATAGAGCATCGACCTGCGGACCAAAGGGTCCTGGGTTCAATTCCGGTCCAGGGCACATATCTTAGTTGCAGGCTCCTCCCTGGCACTGGCCCTGGTTAGGGTGCATGCAGGAGGCAACCAATTGATGTGTTTCTCTCACATTGATGTTCCTCTGTCTTGCCCTCTTTCTAAAAGATCAATGGAAAAATATCCTCAGGTGAGGATTAACAAAAAAAATAAAACATAAAAAACATTTGGGGAATGAGTATCTAAAAAATCCTTAAAAAATTTCCACTCAAACAGTAGCGCCGTGCAGACACGAGTCTATAAATGTCTGTCCCCATGAGTCACAGGCCACCTTGGGAAATGACAACCTGCACACCTGGAGCAGGAAGAGCCTGGGTTTGGGTGGGGGGACAGAAAACAAAGTTACTGAAGACTGAAACTGTCCGACAGGATGAGCTTGAGGGAGCTCCCTTGGGCCATACTTGGGACATGTGAACATAAAAGATTAATTAAAAAAATCCATGTGATCTCACACCTCACATATATACATATATAAAAATATGTGTATGAGTATAATGATATTAAAAAATAAAATAAACCAAACAAGGCTAGAAAGAAAAGGGTATCTTTATGGGAAGAGCAACTGCCGCCATGCCTCTTCCCAAAACTGGACAGACAAGGGAAACAAGCACCCTGCCTTTCCCCTCAGAATCCTGTCTTCAGGGTAACCCACAGCCCTGCGGACGGGGAAAGCTCTTCTGTACAGAAGCCCAGCTAATTCATGTAGAATTATTATTGAGAAAGCTTTACTAACTCTACTGAAGGAGCTGCTCCAGGCAACAATCGGCAATGAATATGAGAACATGCACAGGTGGATGAGGAACTCAATGTCCACGAGGTGCTGGTTACCAGCCCAGCCAACGCCTTGGTCTGGCAGGAACCAGCTTCCAGTGGGTATCGCTGTCACCGTGGGGACCTGCAACCAGCTGCAGCTTCCCCCCGTGTAAGGAGGTCCGAGACATCTGGATGCAGCAGGGATGCAGGCATCAACTCTGACGGTAACCAAGTCTTTGAAGCCAAGTCCCCTTTGGGAAACACAGGGACACATCCACCAATGCCACAGAAAGGCAACCAGACGCCCAGAAAGCTTTTAGAAAACCCCACTGGCATACGTTTTGAGAAAATCCAGAGCAACCCGCCTACTTTCTTCAGTTCCAAGGAAAACAGAGGGGACACCATCCTACACAAAGGGCACTAAAAAGACATAATGATGATGAAAGGCAGTCTGTGGGCCTCACTTAGGTCACAAATTCGGGGGACAGCTGGAAAGTCTGAATTGGTGGTAGGTGGCTTTGAGCAAGTCTTTATTTTCTTAAATGTGAAGATGGTATTATCTCATGTAAGAAAATATCTTTATATTTTAGGCTCAATAATCCACGTAGTGAGGGTAAACCCTCATATTTGTAGTTCCCTTTATTAGCGTTTAATTTTTAGTGATCTCTGAAATAAGCAATTTATCAAAAAGTAAGTATCCAAGGTTTAATAACTGCCACCGCCATTCCTGGGGCACTGTTGGGACTGAGGCATGAAGCTATGGGCACCTGTCACTCCGCCCTATGAGGAGGGTGGGCCCAGGCCCTCCTCCAGGAGGTGGGTAGCCACCATGTTGGGCTGCAAGAGTATCACTGCAGACCTTTAGACTGAGCGTCCAAGTAAATGAGAAAGGCAATTTATGAGTGAAGAATCTTGTCTCAATTTACTTGGCTCTTAAGCAAACATTTCCCTGATAAATGTGAGAGAAGCTTATCACTGTGTAAGAAAAAGCAAGTCAACTCATAACCCAACACCATCCAACCTTAAAAACAAAACATCACCTGGCATTACTGGGGTGATAATGCGTAGCATGGAACTGTTTAAGCTGCTCCCACGTGAGGTCTGGGATGCACAATGGGTCACCACCAGAGATCACCGCATACGTGTGGTCAGGAAGGAGGCGGTTCAGAAGGTGCTGTGAGAATATCCTCTCGTTATCTGTCTTCAAATTAAAAAAATACACATATATGTAGCATAGTACACACATTATTACAACACCGCAAGTTAACCACATCCTGGAAGCATGTACCTATAACACCTCACGAGTAAAACCCTCCCAATGATAAACAAGGGTGTCCACACATAGTGTTTAACAAAGCACCCGGTTCACTCAAGATCTGCGCGCAGGACCCAGGGACCGCTCTCTTGGGAGAGAGGGTGCATCCACTTTGCAGTAGACCCTGGGTGATGAACGACACAGGCGAGGCTGTGGGAAAGATGTCCTGGGCTCCCTCTGCCCACGAGCTGTATGGGCGTTCCCATGGCTATCCAGAGGGAAAGCAGTCATCCTAACCTGAGTTTTACCATGTTTGAAAGAAATGATGCCCAAACCGAGAACTGAAGTTAAGACACAGCCGCCAGCCAGCAAGGGAAAGGGAGCAGCATGGATCACACAAGCCATACCACAGGTCAGGGCAGGTCTCCAAAGTCAGGGGCTAGGACAGGGCCCAGGACAGAGGGTCTCAAACTGTCTGGCCTCAGACCCTTCATTCTCCCAAACATTAGCGAGGTCCCCAAAGAGCTTCTGATGATTTGAGTTTCTTGATCATGTAGAGGTGTGTGTATATAATTTTTCTACATTAGAAATTAAAACTGAAACTGAAAACTATTTAATCATTAACTTAACCCACAAATATATGTTAATCAGTATTTTTTTAAAAATACTTTTCATACAAAACAAAAATCTGTTGAGAAAAATGACTCTGTTTTACATATTTTACAAATCTCTTCAAAGTCCAGCTTCATGGAAGGGAGCTGGCGTCTCTACCTGCTTCTGTGCTGACATCACACACCGTGCACCATGGTCTCGGGGAATTTCCTGCATGCTCAGTAGAAATGAGGTGGAAAAGATGTCTTACTTCTGTCATGAAAATATTATTTTCTCACAGACCTCCTGCAGATCATATGCGGGGTCCCCAGACCACAGAACTGCTCGTCTGGAAAAGCGAGTTCTAGGGTGACCGGGAGCCTGGCCTTTCATTTTCCCTCCAGCTAATAAACCTCACACAATGAGAATATTAAATGACATAACAGGATGTCGATTACTTTCCAAACCTACTTATATTTCAATATTTTACAGAGTACGATGCTTTTAATACAATATAGAAAGGAAAAAACTCACAAATGCTCCCTTCATCTCATTGAAGACAACCCCCTTGAAGACCAAGGCTGTCTGGGGGTCACTCGGATTCTCATGTTCCAGTCGCCATCCCTCCTGCCAGAAATCGAGTTCTCGCAAGCAGGGAAAAAAGGCCGCATCCAAATACACAGACAGGAGATTCCGGAAGTCTTTGGGGTTTTGTGTGGAAAACGGGTAGAGAGTATAGTCACTAGCTGAAAACAAAAGGGAAGATTTTAAAACATCAGGAACTATGGTCCAGCACCAGTTACCTCACGGGCCTAGCAAGGCGGCCCACTGAATTTGCTCTTTAACTGCACTTGTAACAGCACTTCTGTGCACACCACCAGCCTGCTGACTCTCCTATTTCTCCAAAATAAAACTCAAAACACCACAGCAGTCAACATAACATAATGCTACAAATGCCGAAATTCATAGCAATATTCTCCAAAGGAAACAGTTTTGACCTTTTCCAGAAAAACCTCACATGCCTTTTTCCTAAAACTCTAGTTTTGTTTTGCTTTTTTAAAAATCCTCACAGGAGGAGGATTTTTTAAAAAAATTGATTTCATAGAGAGAAAGGGAGAGATACATCAATTGGTTGCCTCCTGTACTCACACCAACCAGGGACTAAACTCGCAACCTAGGTATGTGCCCTGGCCGGGAATTGAACCCCCAACCTCTTGGTGTATGGGACAACACTCCAAGCAACTGAGTCACCCATTCAGGGCTAACACTCCAGTTTTTCTAATCCAATCACAATGTGGCTTTCCTAAAGGATTAAACTTCTAAAATCTTTCAACTAGACCTGAGAATAAGTTTATTCTTGTCTCCAGGGCCCAACTACCCTCCTTTATCTTAGAAACAGACCCCATCACAGTCTCAGGCCAAGATGTTAGTCTTACCTGTGAAGGCATTCATAAAAGTGGACAGTGACCTGTTCAACATTTTGAAGAAAGGATCTCTGCATGGGTACTTCTGAGAGCCGCACAGGACCGTATGCTCAAGAACATGCGGGACCCCGGTACTGTCCATGGGAGTGGTGCGGAACTGAACACTACAGCCAGAAAAGAGCCACCACAGGCATGTTAGCTCACACCGTCCAATAGCTTCCAAATGTGCCATTACCCCGGATTACTGGAATTCATCATTCTAACATGGTAATCTCTAATAAAAATGTTTGCAGACTCTCTCTATATATAAAAGCCTAAGCGACCGTTCGACCGGTAGCTATGATGCGCACTGACCACCAGGCGGCAGATGCTCCAACCGGTAGGTTGCTTGCTGCTGGGGTCCAGCCGATCAGGACTGGGCGAGATGGGCCGGATACACACTGGAGCCCTCCCCGGTCCCTCCCCGACCACGATTGTGCACCAGTGTGGTCCCTCGGCCTGTCCTGCGCCCTCTCACAATCCAGGACCCCTCAAGGGACATTGGACAGCCAAAGAAAGGCCAAGGGACCCCACCAGTGCATGAATCCATGCACCCGGCCTATAGTAATGAATACAATCACTGACTGCAAATGTAAACTCTACTGTACATAGCTGAGAATGTAGTCATTTAATCTTTTTTTCTTATATTTTCAGGGCACTGTCAGTATCATTTCTTTAAACCATGGTGATGCTCTAAGGCAGTAGTTCTCAACCTTCCTAATGCCGCGACCCTTTAATACAGTTCCTCATGTTGTGGTGACCCCCAATTTCATTGTTACAAATTGAACATAATTAAAGCATTGTGATTAATCACAAAAACAATATGTAATTATATACGTGTTTTCCAATGGTCTTAGGCGACCTCTGTGAAAGGGCCGTTCGACCCCCAAAGGGGTCACGACCCACAGGTTGAGAACCGCTGCTCTAAGGAGAAATGTTTAAGAATGTGTTCTCAAGGTGCCCACTCACCTGAACAGGTTATTCGTGTCTTCTCGGGCCAAGTGCAAGTACCTGGCTCCTGTGCCGTCATGGCTGAGCTTTACGGCGGTCAGGAACAGTTCCGGGACAGACGTTACCTGAATCAACAACAAGAACATGAGGCCAAACTCAACTGGAAAGGCATCCTGAATGGTTACATTAAATCCACTGAGGGATCTGGCTGGAGGCACATCAGGCACCACCTGTCACAACCCCAAATCTTGCCGATGAGGAAAGAAAGAGCTAGGCTGACAATAATACATACATACCTCTCCTTTTAGAATGCTTATTACACCTTAAGCTTATACAGTGATGGGTGTTAATTATTTCTCAATAAAACTGGGGGAAAAACCTTGAAAAATAAAAGAATTCAAATAAGGTGTCATTACCATATTGCAGTAGCAATCCTAATCCCTTTGCATGGTCTTTAGGGCTCACCCTGTCATGCTTCACCGTTCCCGGACCCTGCCTTGGGAGAGCCCCACATCACTGGCTCTACGAATGTGGCCCTACAGACAGAGGGTGACTTTCCTTCTGAACTTAACCACCCCCTTCTCTATAAACACCCCCTTCTCCAGGAACCTTCCCCATCCTGCCATCATGCAGCTCCCCTCCCCTCCTGCCTTCCGTTGGCTCTCCGCACTTCCACCATGACGTTCATCCCACTATGCCTGTATTACCCCTGCAGGGGTCCTCTAGAATGTGAGCTGTTTGCCTTTGTGCATGTCAGCATGTCAAGCACAGCAGGAAGCCAACAGCCAGCCAATCATGTGAAACACATATTTCTCAATTACTGCATTAAAGGAAAAAAAAAAGCGAAGTTTAAGCAACACAAAAACAAAATTAAAATCCTTTTCAACATAACTTAAGTAAAGATAGGAACATAATCTTTTTCCCATAATTCTGAAACCCACATGGCTCAAAAACAGAAAGTTTTTGCATAACGTTGCAGCAAACATATTTGATGATAAAACGACCTGAATGAATGTGGGTCATTCAGAGTCTTTGTGTATCACACTCAGTGTGGACTGCCAGGTTAGAAACATTAATGAGTTTGGTTTACTTTCTAAAATCAGAAGGAGTTCAGGGATAGGATTGGGGACCTGTTCTTAGGAAGTACTTTCATTGCAGACTCCACACACACACTGCGCACCTACTGTGAAGCAGGAGGAAGCCAGGGCGCAGAAGAAAGATGAAAACAGATCCAGGGTCCACTCGAAGGCCCTCACAAGCTCCATTAAAGAGGTCAGGACAGGCCTTACCTGGCTCACGGTGAATCCATGGATCTTCTCTCCGACTTGGTACTGCAGCGCCCTCTCGCAGGCTTTCGTACTGTTCCACCTCCATGCTCTGGGATGGGCACTGCTAACAGTTAAGGAAAGTCATCAAAGTTAGAAGATTTGCAGGAAAATTGGGCTCACAGAGTTCAGCTACATAATGAAAATACTGTCATATGACGAAGATAATGCCAAGAAAAATTAAACCTTGAATCTTCCACACACATTCCAGAAAACAAATTTCTAGCAAAGTTCCTTCAATTTTTAATAATCTTTTATCTCAACTCAACTAAATCTTCATAACATCAACTAATAATTAAACATTGAAAACTGGTTTGAGTTAGTGGATAGAGCGTCAGCCCTCAGACTGAAGTAATCTGGGCTCGATCCTTGGCCCTAGGGTGGGGCATGTGCAGGAGGCAACCAATCGGTGTGTCGCACATCCATGTTTCTCTCTCTGTCTCTCCCGCTTCCCTTCCACTTCTAAAAACCAATGAATTTGGATTAACAAAACAAACAAAAGAAAACCTTTATTTGTACAGGTATATAAATAACTATAGTGCAATTCTGACACCGATTTCCCTGAGTTGTATGTATGTATGTGTGTATATATATATATATATATATATATATATATAATCTCATGTCAAAATGCTTTTCCCATCACAGTATCTCAATAAACTCAAACTACAGTGAAGTCCCATGACACCCCCCCCAAACGGTGAAAACTAAGAAGTCTAGTGACACCAAAAGCTCTCTCACTGCTCCTGGGAGCGAAAACAGCAACAGTGACTGGGAACAGCATTTGGCATCACTGAGCTAGTAGTTCATGCGCCCTGACATGCAGGTATCCCCCGCCTTTCAAAGTTCACCTTCTGCCACTTCAGTTTAGGAGACCTACATCACTATCTGTTTCAATAACCAAAAGAAATCCCAAAGGGATCTTCTCTTTTACGAAAAAAGGCTGAAATCTGAAATAGCATCCTGCATTGGTTTTGCAGGAGCCACTACAGAGGCAGCACGCACCCAGAGCAGGGAGCGTGGCCCCACCAAGCTCCTTCCCTGGGAAGCACAAGCGGCCTCTCAGCAGCTCGACACCAGAGCTTTGAGCTGTATCTGTGAGCGTCTATACTGAATCTCGACTTATTGTGTGTATTCAGCCTTTTACTGTGTTAGTGTTATTTTATGGGCTCATTGGTATAATTTGGCAGGTTATTTTGGGGGTTTGGGACCACTCAAAGATGTTCTATATGAATTAATGGTTATTGCTTTTTGCTTTATGTCATTTCAGCAGAGGAGAGGTTTCACAGGAAGTGCCTGCTTTAGACCATGGGGGAACCTGCAGATGTCCTAGAAACCTGTCCTGGAGCACCAGCACACATGTACAACAAGGCTGGCGGCATTCCTCGGAGTCCACCAACAGAGAGTGGATAAACTGTGCACTGTTCAATCAATAAACTCAGCCATCAGAACAGACTACAGCTACATGTAACAGAAATGTGGGTCAAATAACCCTGAACCAAAAAATTAAAAATACAAATTCAAAGGATAAACAGTGTTCTCCTAAGCAGGTATTGTTCAAACAGGTTAACACTGTATTGTAGGAATGTTATATACCAGTAGATGGTAAAACTATAAAGGAAAGCAAGGAGATAATTTCTGTAAACCAGGAGAGAAATTACATCTAAGAGGGAGGGAGGGTTATGACGGATTAGGGGTAACCTTAAACTGGGTAATAGGGACACAACTTATTTTTAAATAAAAGTTCTCTCAACTATATTGTGTGTTTTATGGGATTTCCTACATTAACATATCTCACAAAAATATTTCTTTTAAAGATATGTACAGAAAAGAAACAAAAACTCAGGCAATATCATGGAGATATTATAACCAGCCAACATTTTCCTTATTGATTTGGCAAATTCTAGAGTTGTGGGATACTTTAAAAAGTTATGTATCATCAAGAACCCAACCACAAAAAGCAAAACAGCCAACTGTATGACTGTTTGAAAGTATGGAATTGGGTACTTTGGGGCAATAAATGTGTTTATTAACACATTAACAAAAAATTAGGGTTTAGGGGCGACACGGGCTCTCCCCCCATATTCTTTCTGGTCCGACTACACAGGTAACAATGCTCCAAGACCACGAGGACACCCTGACACATACTCCCCTATTTCTTCACCTCCTAGGCTAACAGTACCATAAATTAAACAAGGTTTTGTGAATGACCATGAAACTAAACTTAGCTTAGTAAAATGTTACACTTTACAAACTCATCGGACATGGCACTCATTCAAGGTTGAAAACCAAATGTAATGTTCTTCCATAAACAGAGTCATTTTAAAAAGTTCTAATCCTGGAGGCTACAATGTTATTAAAAGGCAGCAGCTTAAATTTAAGTACTTCCTGTGGAAGCCTCGGGTCTCTTAAAGACTCTAGGCCAGTGATGGCGAACCTATGACACACGTGTCAGAGGTGACCCGCGAACTCGTTTTTATGGTTGATTTTTCTTTGTTAAATGGCATTTAAATATATAAAATAAGTATCAAAAACATAAGTCTTTGTTTTACTATGGTTGCAAAGATCAAAAAATTTCTATATGTGACACGGCACCAGAGTTAAGTTAGGGTTTTTCAAAATGCTGGCACGCCGAGCTCAAAAGGTTCGCCATCACTGCCCTAGGCCAACAGCAAAAAAGTGGGGCAAACATGTTAATGAGATCCATAAACTGCCACTTTCATCACACATTAAAACCCGCATCAATGACCACCTTCACTTCAAACGCCTCGACAACCTGCACTCAGGGCCACCCACTCAGAGGTCCCAAAGGAAAGGGGGTCACAGGACAGCTCCCTGGGCCTGGGCCTGCTTTACTCCACACTAACCTCGCTGCCATCACCCCAACCCTGGTTCCTGGACAGGAACTCCCTTCCTTGGGGTGGGTGGGGGGCAGGGGAAGCCATGGGAGGGAGGGGGCACGCACTCCCATCAGGGGGAACTAAGGATCTGTCACTCAGGCCCTGAAGGGGTTTTCAGGCTGGGGTGCTGGCTCCTGGAGTCCAGGAGCCCCAGAGGAGGGGTCTGAAGGTACTGGGGCTCACAGGGAGGAGTCCAGGAGTACTAGAGCCCACCGTGAGGGGTCTCGGGGTACAAAAGCCCCAGGAGAGGGCTCTAAAAATACAGGAGCCCCGTTAAGGGTCTAAGGGTACCGGAGCCCCAGGAGCGGGATTTTCGGGTACAGGAGCCCCCAAGAGAGGGGTCTTAGAAGTCCAGGAGCCCCAGGCGAGTGGTCTCGGGTAGAGGACCCGGGGTGAGCGAGTCTCGGGATACGGGAGCCACCGATGAGGAGTCTTGACTTGGGATATGGCTCGGAGAGGGATTTCAGTGTGTGAGAGCCCCAAGCGAGATGTCTCGGGGGAACTGGAGCCCCGAGGCGTCTAGGAGCCTAGGAGAGGGGCCTGGGGGTACAAAAGCTACAGAAGAGAGTTCTCGGGGTACAAAGCCCTGGACAAGAGGCCTCGACGTACTGGAGCCCCTGTCGTGGGCGTCTAGGAGTCGGAGAGGCCCAGGCGAAGGGTCTAAGGGTCCTGGAACCCCAGAAGAGGGGGAAGGGGGAGCAGGAGCCCCAGAAGAGAAGTTTGGGGTACTGGAGCCGACGGCGAGGAGTTTCAGGGGGGGGGGGCGGGAGTCTCCAAAGCAGAGAGCTGTGAGGCGGCACCTTCTGCCCGAGACCCTGAAGCCTCCAGCCACCTCCCTGCCGCCAGGCCCCCGTCCGCCGCCCGCCCCTCTTCCCCGTCCCCTCCTTCCACCGCCCGCCCCTCTCCCCACCTCCCCTCCTTCCACCGCCCGCTCCGCGTCTCACCAGAGGCTCAGCCGCAGCGCCCGGGGGACCCGCCGGCTGCAGCGCCACATGGCGTGAGTGTGACCAGCGCAGGGTCAGCGGGGACCCACTTATCCGACGCGCTGTGCCAGCCGTGATCCCATTGGTTGGCGCCTATGGCGACGCCCTCTCCAATAGGCCGGCGAGGAAAAGGGCGGGCTCCTCCTGAGACGGGGCGGGACTCTCGACCGTGGGAGGCAACTCGCAGGAGGTGGGCGGGGCATCCAGGGCCTGCGGATTGCAGAACCTCAGGCTACGTGGAAGGGGCGGGGCCGGACCGCGGAGCCCGGGGGCGAATGCGCTGGGGGCGGGGCGTCGGGGCACAGCGAGGGGCGGGGCTGAATGACTGCACGGGGCTCAACCGAGGAGGGGCGGGGCCCGGCGAGGGGCTGCGCTGTGCAGATGAGCTGGGATTGATCAGGTGCCGGCCGGGTCTCCGGAGCTGAGGGGCAAGCCCACTCCTCTCCCCATGGCCTTGTGTGTCTGGGAAGACAGCACACATGACTTCTAAGACTTAGAGTTCCCACGGGCCCTTCTTAAGCCCTCGGAGAGGCTTAAGGAGGGCAGAGCATGAGTGGATGGGCCCGCACTGCGCGGTGGGCTCCCAGGGGCATCTGAGCTGAACCACACCTGGGCATTGCGTGGGTGGGTGGAGCGGGGAAGAAGGCAGTACCCATGTCTGAGTTCCGCTCTCAGAGCTTTGACCTCCTCTGTCTCCTTCATTTCTTCCCCTGGCCCACTAACGCAAACGGACTCAAACCCCTCAGCCCCTTCTTCCAGGCGCTAAAGAAAGAAGGCTAAGTAGCCAAATGCGATCAGTCTCAACATATGGAAGCTTTGGCAGCAATGTAGAGAGGTCCATACCGTGATGAAAAGCCACCAAAAGTTTACCAAAACCTGTCCACAGGGCAGTGGATTCTGCAGTTAACCAAATATCTATTAAGAGGACAACCCAACTGCACCAGAACAAACAACAGTGATGATGAGAAGCTACTGACACAAACACACTCCTTGCATATACCTTAATTTTAGAGAGCATTCGGGTGATTATTGTTCCTGACTCACCACAGCAGTTCTGTGATCTTGGGGAGACTGTTGGGTGTTATTAACCCTACAGTGATGGTGCAGGAAACGGAGGCACTGGGTGGGAGGTTAAAGTGTTTTGATCTATCTGAAGAACAGATGCTGTTAGATCCAGTAATTGCCGTGTACTAGTATGTTCCCACAGGATACAACCTCACTGATGGCTGGCCTACACATAAACACCCACAAAATAAAAATGTATAAATAATTATTTTGAGCAGCACCCAACATGTAGTCTCAATTTATATTAAGATAAATAATTGCAATGTGAAATGAAAAGTTGTCTATGCAATATCCTATGTTACAAAAACATATCCTGTGTTATAATGAAACTCATTGCTTCAAGAAGATTAGCAAGTGAGCATTGGTCAGAATAGACTGCGACTGGGACTTAGAAAGGCAATCAAATGAATATTGGAGTGTTACAGATTGAATTGTGTCTCCCCAGAAAGATATGTTAGAGCTCTAATCCCCACAACCTCCAAAAAGAGCTTCATTTGGAAATAGGGTCTCTATTTCAGAGGTCATCAGATTAAAATGAGGTCGTTAAGATGGGCTCTAATCCAATATGACCCGTGTCTTTATAAAAAGGGGCTATTTGGACACATTGAACAAGAAAGTAAAGATGCATCTACATGCCAAAGCACACCAGGGATTTCTGGCAACACAAGAAGCTGGGGGAGAGGCATGAACAGATTCTCCCCATAGCCTCAGAAGGAACCAATCTGTCAACATCTTCATCTCGACTTTCTGTCTTCCAGAGCCACGACATAGTAAATTTCACTTGTTCTAAGCCACCCACCTTGTGGTATTTACTTATGCAAAGATGTGGCATTTTAATGCAACTTTAAATACATGTACTCTTTTTTTAAAAAAAAGAATAGATTTTTATTGATTTTTTTACAGAGAGGAAGGGAGATGGATAGAGATTTAGAAACATCAGTGAGAGAGAAACATTGATCAGCTGCCTCCTGCATACCCCCCACTGGGGATTGAGCCTGCAACCAAGGTACAAGCCCTTGACCAGAATCAAACCCGGGGCCTTTCAGTCTGTGGCCCGACGCTCTATCCACTGAGCCAAACCGGTCAGGGCAATACATGTACTCTTTCAACAGAAATTCACTTCATGAAAATTACCCTACAGTAATATTCTCACAAGGGCACAATGATGTATAAAAATGTTTCCTAAAGCATTTTTAGTTACAACAAATACTGAACAACATAACCTGGCCAGGTGGCTCAGTTGGTTGGAGTGTCATCCCATACACCAAAAAGTTGTAGGTTTAATTCCAGGTCAGGGCACATACCTAGGTTGTGGGTTTGATCCCTAATCAGAGTGCATACAAGAGGCAATTGATCAATGTTTCTTTCTCTCTCTCTCTCTCTCTCTCTCTCTCTCTCTCTCTCTCCCCCCTCCCTCCCTCCCCCCCTCCCTCCCTCCCTTCTTTTCTCTCTGAAAATCAACTTAAAATAACAACAGCCCACAAACATATCTTTGGGTGAGAATTTAAAACAAAACAAAACCTAACAATATAAAATTCTATCAAAGATGAATTTTCTTAAATAAAATATAACACATTCATATAACTACATACTATTCAGACAGTAAAAAATAGTGCTATACATATATATTTTTATCACAAGGGAAAGGAAGCCAGAAGCAAGATGAAGCTTTCACATGAGTGGGAAAAATATACTCCCATTTGAGTGGAAAGAGTCAAAATGAGATTTTAATGATGAATCTAACATAACACTTTAATGAAATACACTTAGGAAGACAAAATAAATGGCAATACATTCTATGTTCATAGGTAGGAAACCCAGTATGACAAAGATGTCATCTGTTGCCCCAAAATGCAATGCAATTCCAATAACAATTCCCACAGATTAGGAGCTCAAAGTGATCCTACAATACAGTTGGTGGGGAAGAGTCAAGAACAGGCAAACGAATTTTAAGAAGGACAATGTGGGAAACTTATTTTAGTAGAAATTAAGACAAATCTTATTATTCAGGACTTTTAGACTGATGAAGTCTAAAAACTACAACAAAATAAGACAGTGTGTATTAGCACAGAGAGAGGGGTAAAGAAGCTAAAGGAATACAGAGAAAGCCAGGAATAGACACCTAGAACTGGAACAGAATCTATAAGTTTTGTAATTATATGGGGGTGGGGGGATTAAATCACTACTTCAAATCCCTCTGCACCTACCCAGAGGCCATAGTGGTACTATATTTCTTTTAAGGACTTTAAGATTTACTTTTCTAATTTGTGCTTTTAATACACATGATTTTAATTTTGTTCTGCTTCGTGTAATAGAAAATCCTCAAGATTGAAATGGCCTTAGAACAACTCATTAAGTTCGACCCTCCAACTTATGGCACAATGTTAGGGTTGGAGTTCAGGCAACCTCCACCCACACATCATCCTTAGCATGTATTTGCTGATGCCTGAAAAACTTCAGCAGATAGAATTGCGCTCCAAAGAGCAAAATGCTTGAAATGCAAATACTCATTTTCTTAAATTTATGTTGAGAGTGAATGACTTTTATTGAATAATGTTGTAAAGGAAAATTATTGACAGGGAAATGAGATAGCAAGCATCACAGGATATGGGAAAAGGGTATTGTCACCAGGGGGGCGGGGGGGAATGATAAAATGAAGAAGGGAAAAATAAAACCCGTTAACTCCCAAAGACAATAGTTATTTGCTTTAAATGTTTCTTACCTAAGGCTAGCCATTATTCAAATTCTAAACATTGTGTGTGGTTCAGACATTTTAACAGCAACTCAAATGCTACCTTTTTCTTGTGAATGACTTGGTAGCTGGTGTAACTAACCCACAGTCCACTCAGCTGGTTACAATACAGAACTATTGTGTTTGACCTTGTATTTTCTCTGTAGTCTCGGATTACAGCATTCATGTGACAATTCATTTTATAACACTGGTAACTGTTTATACATTTGCCACCGGTTTCCAAGGTAGGACTGCAATGTGCTCAGAATCACTTTGTTTGGACATGTATGTATAGGCTCCCAGGACACAATACCTAGTTTGCTGCTGCTGAGCTTTGCATAAAAGTTTAGAAATAGCTCTTCATGCAGAGATTAAAGACATGGTGCTGACGTTCATGGAACCCTTGGTATGTCATAGGTTACAGAAAAGTACATGGGAAATTACTGTGCTGTCTAATGTGGTGCTCTAGGGGAGCACCAAGGCAAAGATCCCGTCACAAAATGATGGCTCAGCGAAGACTTCCCTGGAGGAGTCGAACGAGACCTTACAAAATGCTGAATTAATAACAGCGTGCCATGTCTGTATTCATCTCCTGTTGATGCTAGAACAAATTACCATGAATTTCATGGGTTAAAACAATGCAGGTTAATTCTCTTACAGTTCTGCAGGTCAGAAGTCCCACTCAAGTCTCACTGGGCTAAAACAAGGCGCCAGCAAGGGTGTGCTTCCCTTGGAAGCTCTAGAGAGAAAATGTCCTCTGCCTTTTCCAGCTTCCAGAGGACACACACACACACTCATTGGCTTGTGGCCTTTTTCTCCATCTTTCTTTTGTCCTCCATCCAGTCTTTCTCCCAATGCCATATTTCTGGGTCTCCTGCTTCCCTATTTAATGACTCTTATAACTACAGTGGGCCCACCCAAATAATTCAACCTGATCCCCTTACTTTAGAGTCATCTTATTGGCAACCTTAATTCCATCTGCTACCTTAATTCCTTCTTACCTTGTACCATAGCATAGTTGCAGGTTCCAGGGATGAGGATATGGACATATTTGGGGTCATTATACTGTCTATCATAATGTTAAAATAAATCTCCTTCCTGCATCATGAAATCCCAGAGGAGTCTTTAAAAATGAAATATTTACTTGATAAAATTAATGTCTGACTAATCTGTTGTTGATATGTTAGTATAAAATTGTCAGGTTTATCGTCTAGCTTTTACCCTGAATGTTTTTCTTTAGTTTCATTTACTGGTCAAAAATCATTATCTCACAGAATAAATGTGAACTTTTATTGCCAACTGTTTGTTGGTCTTTTTGGTAAAAATATTCTAGTTTACTTGTATGAAGGAGGAATTTTAACATGCCAGAAACAGAAGGAAATGAATATTATAATCGAATTTTAAGGCATTGCTTTTTGGAGCTTTGAAACAAATACCTGTCAGTTAGAGAAAAATTAAATGGATACATATCAGAGGACAGAGGAAAGGAAAAAATACCCATGATGGCATTTATACAGCCTTGTTATGCATTATTGTTTGTGGCAGTGAAATAAATATTCATTAGCAAAATGTCTTTTTAGTGGAGACAAAGAAGCAATAGCATACTTACACAGTATAAAGCTCAAGGGGAGAAAAGCTGTTTTTGTTACTTTTCAACTGATGGTTTTTTAACTTCATAGAACATATTATTAAAGTAGATTCATTTCTATAATCATTAAAATTACTCTTTTGTTGATAATATTGTTAGAAAATATAAACTATTTAGCATGGTGTCTTTTAGATAGTAAGAACTGAATAAATGGTACTTTAAAAGCTTTAAAGCCCAGCCCTGGCCGGGTGGCTCAGTTGGTTGGATTGTAGTCCCATACACCAAAAAGGTTGTGGGTTTGATTCCCAGTCAGGCACAAACCTAGGGTGCAGGTTCAATCTCTGGTTGGGGCACCTACAGAAGGCAACTGATCCATGTTTCTCTTTCACATCAATGTTTCTCTCTCTCTCTCTCCCCCTCCCTCCTTTCCTCTCTCTCTAAAATCAATTAAAAACATATCTTGGGATGAGGATTTTAAAGAAAGCTTAAAAACACATATTACTAATTACAACCATTATGATGATAACTAGAGGCCTGGTGCATGAAATTCATACACTGGGGTTGGGGGGGGGGGGGGTCCCTCAGCCCGGCCTGCACCCTCTCGCCAGCCGTGAGCCATGTCTTTCTGTGTAGTTGTCTGTAGGCCAACTGCTCTCTTCCTTCTCATTTAGAGTGAGCAGCATGTGAGGGCAGAGAGTACTGTCGTAGGACACAGAGTGCTGCCCGGAGCTGAGGGGTGAGAGGTGGACACGGAGGACGCTATCTCACCCAATTGTGGGGTGGGCTGGCCGGCCTTCACCTGCCTGACCCACCCAGGGAGGGACTGAGCAGGGTGTCTGCCTCTCCATCCTTCCATCTGTGACAGCTGTCACCCTTGCCAGGCCTCCCCTAAAGTGAGTTCAGCTCAATCCCTGAACATAAAAGGGCATGGGGAGGCGGGGGGGGGGGGGGCGGGGGGGCGGTTCCACTCCAGTGCCCCCTGATTCCCAGCAGCAGGACCTGATCTCAGGACGGTGGCCACAGCTACAGAACATAGATCTGTTTCAAGAAAAGTTGGGAATGCAGACTTTCGTATGAGCCCCTACTCCAAAAGGTGACAGTTTATTCACATTGTAGCAAAGGCGGGTAATGTAAGTGGGTAAAGTCAGGGCCAAGCCGGACCATTTCCTCATCTAATCCCTCTGAGGCATGTGCACAGAACCAAGTCTCAGCTCTTCGCAGGACACTTCCAGGGTTTTTTTTAAGCCTAAAGGGCAGTAGTTTGTCTCCATTCTTGTTCTTTGGGATTTTTTCATCATCGGATAAAAGGATACGCACATTGGGGCAATCCTCTTGAGATACAGTATTCCAGTTGCACCCATGTGATGACAACAGTGCTCCTCAGAGGGAGGGAGCCGACAGATGGGGAGCAGGGAATTCTGAAAACCAAAGCGATGGCAGAGATGCTAAGCCTTTCCTTTACACGTCTGACACCCCTCCTCAGGCTGCCTGCAGGACCTTTACCACTTGATGTCCTGGCAGGCTGCCCTGGGCCCTGCTAGGCAGTGTGCAGGGCCCCCTGGGCTCAAGGGGAGTTTCCTCCCCCCCCCCCCCCCCCCCGCCCCAGCCACTCCTGGTACAGCTCCCGAGCATGGGCGCTGGTCTCCTGGGGCCACACCGGGATGGCAGCGTAGATGCCTTCCATCTGCTGCAGCAGTGCCCTCTCTGCACACCCATCATCTGCCTGGGCCTGGCCCCTGCTGCTTAGGCACGCCCTGCACAGGCCAGGACCTCCACAAAGTGGCAGGCGAACTTGCCCCTCTACAGCTTCAGGACCACTTCTGGATGTTCCGAAAGCTGTAAGCAGCCTCAAAGTGTAGCAGAACCTCTCTGTCCCTTTCAAGGGTGACCTCCTGGAAGTCTTTGTTCCTCAGGGTGCGGTAGGTGAGCATCCCCTCATCCTCACTGAACAGCTCCTTGGCCGTGTGCCTGCAGATGTGTGCCAGGTACCCCTTGGAGCTGGCACCCTCACGGAGCCTCACCTCCTCCTCCTTCATGTCTCCAAACAGAGTGTCCACGGCAGCGTCATTCGAGGCGAGGTCACTTTGCTCCATTATCCGGACAATTTCACCTGAGCTTAACACGCAGTCAGCCCCTGGGAACTGTGTGAAGCTGTGGGAACATCTTCTCTAAGGGCCTCCAGTTTCTTGTCATAACCCGGGGCCACAATGACGTGGAAAATCTTGTCTGGGGACAGGTTCTGCTGGCTGGCGAAGTAATCCTTCACCAGAGAGCCCATGATCTTCTGGGGAGACTTGGCCTGCAGAGGTGGGGGTGATGGGGTGACCCTGCACGTGCTCTGCATATCGGACCCAGCCGGGCAGGCGGAGGTCAGCATGGGTAGCCGGGCTCTTCCTCACGGTGCCGGCAGTACTGACGCACAAATGCCTGCTGACTCTCCAGGATGCTGAAGTCCGCAGCTATCTTTATGTGACAGATAGTGCACCCCAAGGCTTTTGAGGAAGCCGCAGTGCCTTCTGGATGCATCAGTGACACTGAGGCTGCATTTAGCAACAAAATAAGGCAGAGGCTGAGGACACACAGACACTGCCAGCACCTTGTGCTGTGAGGCATCACATTTCTTATTAAGGTTCAGAACACGGAAGAAGTCCTTGGCGTTCTGTTGAGAAACTTGGACTCCTTCCTCTGCGGTCACACAACTGTCACACGTCAGGCAGTCACTCAGAAATATCTTGGCATCGGCCAGCTTATGGAATTCTCCCTTCTCTCCGTCCTCCTGAGCCGGACTCTGGACGTTGGCTGCGGCATTCTCTTGGCCATCGGTTTTTGGTTTTTTACTACATTCCTTCCACGTGCAGTGCTCACACTTCATCTGGAGCTCGAGTGACCTAGAGGAAGCACAGGGAGAGCAGTCGCCACTGGTCACCCCTGGCGCTGCTGGTGGTATCTTTTCTTCCTTGTGGAGTGTCTAGGGAGGGGAAGCAGCCACAGTGCCCAAGGCCAAATTCCAGGAGGTCGGCAGCGCTGTTGGGATCATGCCAGCGGCGCTGGTCCATTGGTGCCTGGCCTGTCCTCTGGAGATTGAACCTGCAGGAATACTAAGGGAGCCAGTCCCCACTTCCGCCCCATCTCCACCACTGATTGATCAGAGTCTGAGGGCTTGGAGGAGGGACCAAGTGGTCTGCTTTCTGTCCGCCTGCTCACCAGTCACTGCTGCCATAGATTCATTAGAGCCTGAGGGACCCCAGTTTCCCCATTAGCCATCCCCTGATCAATGGGAGCCTGCGGGCCGGGGGAGGGACCAAGCGGTCTGCCTTCCACCTGCTCACCAGTTGCTGCTGCTATGGATTCATCAGAGCCTGAGGGGCCCCAGTTCCCCCGACGGCCCCTGGCTTTTTATATATTAGGATTGTTATTCTAATAATCTAACTTACTCCAAACAGATTTCTTACAGGTTCTACTGGTTAGTAAAGAAATCACTGTAAAATACATATACACAGACATAGCCATTTATAATCAGTTGTTTCTTCATATTTTTGATAAATGATAAAAACTTTCTTTCCTTGGAAATATTTACATTTAAAATGTATATTTTAGAGGTAGTTTTAATTAACCCAAAGGAATAAATTACTGCAGCCTTCCCAGGACATATAGTTAGCCCTTTAAACCTCTTATCGAAACCTGCTCTCCTTTGTAAAATGAGCAGGGCTAATGATCATAGAACTCACCCCAACTAATTTTGCTAAAAGGAAAGGAGTAATGTGTCTGAAGTGCTTACCAAACTGCCCCACAAATAGCTCTCATAATAATGTTTTATTTGTTACCCTGCTCAGAGTCTTTGGTGATCATCCCTTCTTCTAGTATTTTAGGTTCTCTAAAGGGTGTCCACTCCATGAGGGTCTTTACCAATGCTTTGGAATTATTTTCTGCTGCTTTGGTGACGATGTTAGCATACAGAGGGTGTATTTAGAAAATTACCCAGATTCAATAAATTGCTTCCCACTAGGAATACATATGTAGCCCATGTAATGATCTCCACTAAATGTGTCTCCATGCTCATTGCTGTGTATCTATTTATTCATTTGTATTAGATTATCTAACCATTGACTTGATATACCTCAGGTTTTTCTTTTTCAAAATCAATTTTATATAAATGATTTAAATGGAGTCTGGATTTTAAAAGAGACCATGGATATTCACATTCTTATAATATGACTAGAGGCCTGGTGCACAAAAATTTGTGCACTTGGGGGTCCCTCAAAACAGCCTGTGCCCTCTGGCAGCCTGGGAGCCCTCGGGGGATGTCCACTTGCTGGTTTAGGCCCGCTTCCCAGGGGATCGGGCCTAAGCTGGCAGTCAGACATCCCTCTGGCAGCCTGGGGGCCCTTGGGGTATGTCCACTTGCCAGTGGGGAGCAGGCCTAAGCTGCAGTTGGACATCCTTAGCGCTGCTGAGGAGGTGAGAGAGGCTCCCACCACGACCTCTGTGCTGGGAGCCGTCAGCCTGTCTTGTGGCTGAGCAGAGCTCCCTCTGTGGGAGCGCACTGACCACCAGGGGGCAGCTCCTGTATTGAGCATCTGCCCCCTGGTGGTCAGTGTGTGTCATAGTGACCAGTCATTCCCAGTCGTTCTGCTGTTAGTGTCAATTTGCATATTACCCTATTATTGTATAGGATAAAGAGGAATATGAAAAACAATATTCAGAGAAAGTATGTGTGTTTTTGATGAACCTGTTGAGCTATCTTGGTTGTCATTACAAATTATTTGGACCAACTAATTGTTATCAAATTAATTACCCTGGATCTTCTAAATAAACTCCAACAGAATTCCTTAATTGCATTGTAAAAACAGCCTCCAAATCAGTATGCCATAGGTTTATAGATCTCGGAAAACCTGATTAGGATTCCATTGCTTGTCTGTGATCAGTCGTTATACGTAATGAGACTGGATTTAACAATTTTGATTTATTTTCATTCAGTAGGTCTGGTCTCTGATTTAGAAATGGACCTCTGAACCAATGGTTGTCCTTTCACAGGCAGCCTCAAGTCTGTGACAGGATTTGATGCTAAAGGCTCCACCCAAAGGTTATTAATTGGTAGTTATTACCTGAGCCTAGCAGAA